>NC_083226.1:142205390-142862890 GCF_032191835.1 Heteronotia binoei
TAAAATTCCCCTTCTGTTAAAATCCTTGTGTAAAGCCATCTTCTGTTAACTTTGACCCATTAAAACTGGATACATAAACTAGCTTTAAGGGCTTGTATTTCCAGAATGCCAGCCCATAACTCTGGTGTAATACAAATGTTCTGAGAAATACTAACAACTTTTAAGATGGACTATAAAACTTTTGAGCTCATTCTTAACACACCCACATACCCTATTTAGCAGGATGATACTGGGAGTGATACATCTCACTTGCCTCTTCAGGAATAATATTATCATAAAATTGACAACTTTGCATGTCCTATTTAGAAACAGTGATAATAAAAATGTACCACTTAGCAGTTAATTATGTCTTTCCTTCACAGCTTAAAATGTGTTTCCAAGTATTAAGTAATTCTCACAATACCTCTGGGTGGAATGCAAGTATTATTATATTTTAATAGACAATTACATGTAATAGATAGTCTGAGGCAGAAATGGAGAGAATTATTTTTTAATGCTTTTAAAGTTCATACTTTCAAAATATTTAAGGTACCTGAAACACTGCAGTTTAGATTATGGAATACCCATGGCTATGAAGACTAGATTTGAGCAAAGCCTACATACAAATCAAACACAAAAGCTACAGGTCTGATAGTTTGACACAATTTTGCTATACTACTGTTCTAAGGGAACAGAATTATCTTGCGAGTATGATGCTGGCTTAGTCATCAGAAACCAACCAACCTTCTCCCTAAGCAGAACAGGAGGTTCAGCTAGGCCTCCTTCACAAAGACTGCAGCTGTGTAGGAGCAGCTTCTTTGTGTGGGTTGCTCAAGTCTTGGTGCAAAGTCAGTCAGTACACCAGATTTTTCAGTCTGCCATACCCATCGACAATACAAAAGACTCGAGGTTCAGGTTGCATGAGCAGACACAAACTGCACTCACTTCAGGTATGTCAAACTGGGCCTCAAGTGTTCTTGAGCAACTTACAGAGGGGGTGTTTTCAGTTCATTTAGGCTAAGTCTTTTGATGGGTAGTAATGAGGTTCACAAAACATAGCAGACAGAGTTAGACTGTGACCATGGAGATGTGGCGACCAAGTTCTACCTCAGCCACAGATTCACTATGTACTGTTGTTAGATTTCAGTCTCACTTCCTATATCTGAACTTTACAAACAAGGTGGTGAATAAATATAAGTAAACTAAATCAGCAACTATTTTTTTTCCAGCTTAGGAGGGAAAATCTCCCACACACACTTCAGCCCAGCTGAGTGCTGCCTTGACTTTGCTCCAGACAATTACTTTATTTCAGAACAGTGTGGCCTGAGAGGATCTCCCCCATCCCCCACTAACCAAGGGTGAAGAATCTGGCAAGCTCCACTCCCAAAAATCTGGACTTGGCGCTGCACATAAACCATAAACCAGTTGACTGCCAACACTAGATTAATCAGGAATAATAAATTATCTTGGTGTAGAACAAACTGCTGACAAATTGGTCCATGAGGCTAAAAAAATGGAAGAGAGGCCAAACAACACACATAGCCTTGCAAATAAGCATTATAAGGATGCCACACAAACACCCCTTGCTGTAGTCGATCCCTATTGCCTTCTGCCCCTCTTCTAATTTTCTATGTGAACTCCTGCACTCTCTCTCAGGCTGAAATTTGAGAGAAAATAAGCTAATGCAAAGCAGCCATAGCACTTCACAGTTATGCTGCAGACCGTCAGCTTCAACCCCCCTGCCAGCAATGGCAAGGGTAGGTTTGGCAAGCAGAATCATTTGTCATTCGGCTGCTTGCCCGGAGGCAATTGTGACTTACCATAGGCAAGTGCATAGTTGTGTATTTATACAGAACAAAATAAGCACTCTCACTTAATGAGAACAACAGATGCGTATTGCTGACCATTAGCAATGTTTTCATTGTGAAAATAATTCAAACATATGAATTCCTCACATCTAATAGTCATTTTGAGAAACTTGTTACTTTTCCTATTTTGTTAATGTTTGTGCTTTTTTGGGGGGGGGGGGGTGTCAGATAATGCTGAATGAGAAAACTCGGCACCACAAATACAATTAAGAAGAAATGACAATTGGATACTTATCATGAAGCTTCCTTCTCTGAGGAAAGGAGGACATCTTGATTGGGTGATTCCCACTGTCCATTAAGGGAGGCAGGAACTATTTTCCAGCTTCCTGTTTCCATCCTTGTGAGAGCCACCCTTTCTAATTTAGCAACTCCAGCAGTAAATTGGAATAAAGTACTACTTCTATAATTGGAGGGAAAAAATGTGAGCTATAATAGCAGACATAGTAAGATACAGATAAGGGCTGAGTCAAGAAGGGATTCTGCTTTTACTGTTTCTTCAAGATGACTCTGTGAGGGTCAAGATGTCTTCCTTTCCTCAGAGGAGAAGGACCTTTCACAGGAAGTATTCAATCATCCTTTTTCGCTCTGAGGTGGAGGACATCTTGAGCACTCACGGAGCAGTGTCCTCATTTCTTGCGTGGGTCAGAGTCATCATTGCTTGTGAAGGTGGCATTCCTTGAGTTCCAGGTGTTGATGCTGTAATGTTTAACAAAGGTATACAGGAAAAGACGAAGTTGCTACTTTGCACATTTATTCGACTGTTGCATGTCAAATAAGGGCAGCAACACTCCTAATGGAGTGAGCTGTGATGCCTGAAGTAATGGGCACTTTCAGCACTTTATAAGTCTCAACAATGCAAGCCCAGATGGAGCTATCTACAGCCAATTTAGACAGCCTCTGTCCCTTGTTAAGGAGAGAGAAGGATATGAATGTGTCAGAAATTCTGATATTCATGGTTTGCTTCAGGGTCCTTCTGACATCAAGGGTGTGCCAGGATCTTTCCTTCTGGTGCTTTGGTTTAGAATGAAACAGGAGATGAAATTCTTGAGACCTGTGAAAAAGGAATTAACCTTAGGAATAAAGATAGGACCTGGTCTTACAGAAGATGCAGAGATCTTCTTTGATGGACAAATGCACTTAGTTCAGAGACCCTCCATGCTGATGTGATGGCAACCAGAAAGAGGGTCTTCATTTTCACCCATTTGATGGCAGTCTCCCTAAGAGGTTTGAACAGGGGCTTGGTCAAGACAAGACAGTACAGAGTTCCTATGTAGGGAACCTTTGAATTTGTAGTGGGTTCCTTAAGGCTACGCCTTGCAGAATATATACAATAGGTTGGTACCAAGAAATGTTCATTCCCCTAATATAGAGAATAACAGTAGCTAAGGCTGCTACTTGTCATTTCAATGTAGCTGCCTCGAGGTTCTTTCTGACTACTTCCTCTAATAATGCTAAAGTTGAAACTAAGGTTGTAATGGATCAGTCCCTTTTCTTCTGCAACTGCAGATAAAGACTTACCAAGTTGTACAGTATATTCTGTTAGTGGTTTGTGTGCAAGAGGCCAGTAGGGTCTCTGTCACCAGAGTGGATCTCCAATCTTCATTTGTTTTTGGGACTATAAAAATGTAAACTCCTAATCCCTTCTCTGAGGATGTCACTGGTTCAATTGTGCTTATGCCAAGGAGATGTAGTATAGTTTGAGTGGTTCTTTGTCGTTTCTCTGGTCTCTTGGAGACTGGGGTCCATATAAAATGTCCTGGTGGAAAGCTGGAAAATTCTATTGCATAGCCTTTGGTGACTACTTTGATGGTCCAGAAATCTGCTTGGAACTGTATCTAATATTCCTTGAAATGAAGTAGTCATCCTTCCATCAGAATGTTGCTAGCATCATACTTTGGGTTGTTTAGAATCTGGATTGCTTTCTACCTCTTCTACAGAAGGCTCTTGGCTGGTTCCAGTTAGATTTTCTTTGGTCCTGTTTAAATCTCGATAAGATATGTTGGGAACAGAAGGATGCCCCACTGAACTGTCTTCCATTTGCACATTTCAAGATCTTGGGCACGGCTCTTCTCTTGTCTCTTGTTTCCATCAAGATCTTATCCAGACAATCCCTGAAGAGCATGTCTCCCTGAAATGGGAAGATGATGACAATGTTCTTGGAGTGAAGATCAGCTGGCCATGCTCATAACTGCAAGGACCTTCTGACTGTTGTTAATGATTATATGGCTCTAGATGTGAAGGTAAGAGAATCCAACACAGTGTCAACTACAAAAGAGACTATCTTTAGGACTCAAGAGGATCCTTCTCTAAGGCATTTATTGGATTTCAATATTAACTGTAATAATTTTTTAGATCACACCATTGCAGCTCTAGAAATAACAGAATTCATGTGTAAAGGCCTTGATTGCCATAACCACTGCTTTATGTGCATTTTGCAGCATGAAACCCACCTTCTATTCCAAGCTTTCCCTGATGGTGCATTTTACAGGTAACAGCTCTGAAGACTGCAGCGCTGCCACAGGAGCATACACTAACATAACCTGCAAAACCTCATTAGCAAAGGGAGGAAGGGCATACAGTCTCTTGAGAGGGGTAAAAAGGTAGTCCCCTGTGCAAGCACCAGTCATTTTCGACTCTGGGGTGACGTTGCTTTCACAACATTTTCACGTCAGACTTTTTACGGAGTGGTTTGCCGTTGCCTTCCCCAGTCATCTACACTTTCCCCCCAGCAAGCTGGGTACTCATTTGACTGACCTTGGAAGGATGGACGGCTGAGTTAACCTCGAGCCAGCTACCTGAACCAGCTTCCGCTGGAATCGAACTCAGGTTGTGAGCAGAGGGCTCCGACTGCTGTACTGCAGCTTTACCACTCTGTGCCATGGGGCTCTTCTTGAGAGGGGTAGGACACTGCTTATTAGCTAAGGCAGGAGTGTTGAACTTATTTGTTATGAAGGCCAGAGCTGACAGAAATGAGACCTTGTTGGGCTGGGCAATGCATGTCACAGAATGCAATGCTAGGTAGCAGCGATAAAAACTTTATAAAGGACACAGATAAACACAATTAAAGACTTTTTAAAACTTAGAATACATCACATTTAAAACAGAAGCACTTTTGTTTCTCTGATGACTGGCATCTCTTGCTCTGATTTATTGCATCAAAATCTGGAGACAATGTCTGTGCTATGGAAATCTTGAGTATGCTGCTTTGTTCAGGTGTGTATCTGTAGGCTGCAAACCTACTTTTGATTTGTTGATGTTTATTACAGGAATTTTATGGTCAATGCTCTGAGCCTAAGAACCAGGAGAAAAAAATGAAATGGCTGGGTATTGTGAGCTTTTGTACAGAAGTTGCTTCATGTGTGCTGGTCAAGAATATGTGAAGGCTCCATGGCACAGACTGAAGGCTATGTGTCTGCCTACAAATCTAAAATCTTCCCCAGAGAAATAACTACAACATCTACAAGGCAGTGCAACAATGGAGAGACAGCCATGTACAGTGGTCAGTATCAGCCTACTATCTGGGAAGCCGAAGTTCAAAATCTCCAATTAATCAAAGGATATCAAAGGAAAATGTGAAAGAAAAATCAAAGGAAATGTGCTGAGTGAACTTGATCTGGACACACACTCTCAATCTAATCCACCTCACTGGCTTGTTATACCTCATCTAAAAAGTTCACATGCTTTCCTACTGAGAAAGACTGGATCATGAAGGCATGAATAAAGAGATAAAGGGTAGGCAAACCTAGTTGCACCCAGAACAGCCCTGGCATAACAAGCCCTCTCTGTGTATGTGTGTCTGTAGCAAGGGGAAAAGATCATACCTTGAATAAAACTTAATTGGTCTTAAAGGTTCTCTGTATTTCTTCCTGCAATTGGGAACTATGCAAAGTAAAGGGACAATGAGGGGGAGGAGTCTCAGCTGATGGAAGGGAGGCTTGGCTCAGTAGCTCTGCTGTGCAACTGAGAGAGCCTGGCAAAGCTTCCTCTCCTAACAACAGTTACCTTGTGAGGTATGTGGGATTGATAGAGTTATTTGAGAACTCTAAATGACCAAAAAATCACCCAGCAGGCTTCATGTGGAAGAGTGAGGAATCAAATCCAGATTAGATGCTCTTATACCATAAGAGCTCTAATCTATACCATATTGCCTCTCCTATTTGCTGCCTTGGACTTTACCATTTCTTTTATTTGCTCTTTTTTAGGAGCAAAACTATACCGTTCCAAGGAAATTTGTTTAAAATTCAAAAAGAGATTGAAGGTACAGCTCCAAGAAAATTAGATTCAAGACCAGTAGCACTTTACAGGCTGACAAAATATTCAGGGGATCAGTTTTTGAGAGGCAAAGCTCTCTTTGTCAGACAAGAATAGGAATGGAGATCTGAGTAGATGGTTTTCATTAAAAACATAATGCAGAATGAGATTAAATACTCTGAGAAGAATCAGATTATGAAGGAACAAAAGCACAAAGCGTGTGGAAGGTTAACATTAGAGAAGTGCATGTCAAAATTCCCAAACCCAAAGTGTACTAAAAATAATGGTGTATTTACAGAATAAAAAGTAGAATGGCAGAATGTTCTGGCATTATGAAAAATACAAAAAAGAAAGGAAGAAATGGTAGAACAGGGGATCCTTCTGGGAGTCTGGAGTGGTGTTTTTACAGCAAATGGCACCAATTTTTTCAAAAATATTGATACAGAATTTCCAGGCCATATGTTCATGAAGGTTTTGGAGCAAGATCTCAGTTCATATACATCACTTCAGAAAGGAGATGATCATTTTTTTAAAGTCTTTAACTCTGTAAGGATTGCTCTATATGGTACATAAACTCATTTCACTTGTTTCCAAACAATGAGTTTAACAGGTTTGTGAAAGTTTGTGCTTATTCAAAAACTAACAAAACCTACTTACTTAGAGGCAGTTAGAGAAAAGAGATAGACAAAACAAGTGCATATGCCATGAAACAATACCTCTTAAACCATGTTTAATTGTTTTGAAAACTACAACCTGTCTCTAGCGTCTAGGTTGCAGAAGCCATATTTCCTAAGTCTCCAGTGATAAGACATGGTACATTAGAAGCACTATAAAAATCATGAAGAATTCAAACATTCTAGTACACCACTCTAGTGCCCTGACTTGGACAACCCAAACTAGCCTGATTTTGTCAGATCTCAGCAGTTAAGCAGCATTGCCCCTGGTCAGAATTTGGATGGAAGACCTCCAAGGAAGGCCAGGACTGCTACGTAGAGGTAGGCAATTGCAAACCACCTTTGAACATATCTTGCCTTGAAAACTCTACAGGGTCACCAAAAGTCAGCTGTGACCTGATGACACTTTTCACCACCAGTGCACCATGGTACTCTGTTTCCTTTTTTGGGGGGGAGGGGTAAGGGCTTCTCATATTGAGTCCCGCCTCCCCTATAGCTGTACTGCAATACTGCCAAAGAAAAGCTGGTTGTTAACATCAATTCCTTTCTTGCAATTCCCCAAAATACATTTGTCGCCATCTCCTGTTTGATAATTAAGCAAGTCTTATTTTGGTAAAACAACCTCGGAGATGGGATATGCATTTTTTCTTTAGACAGCAATTTCAACTGCTATTAAGCTTCAGCTTGTGTTTATCTCAAGAGTGTATTTTTGTCTTGTTCTACATCTCTAAATCAAGCAAAATGCCTGTGAGATGTGGACAGAGAGAGGGGACAGGCTCCAACATGTTCCAAGCAAATCTATAAAAGGAGACCCTAGTCATCTTCACCTTCACATCTCTCAGCTTCCAGTTCTCTCCCTCTGCTCCTGCCCCAAAGCCATGGAAGAAGTAAGAGGTGAAAGCAAATCCACAGAGAATAGATATTCTGAGAACATCAGTTACAGGTAAGTGACCTTGTTTTCTACTGCATTAATTGCTTCCCCAGATTCCAGATGAACATGAACGGTGTTTGAAACTAAAGATAGCTATTTTGGGGGTGTTTTTTTTCTTATTCCTGCAATTTAAAACTGGCCAGAATGCTTTTCATAATTCAGTTCCAAAAGTGCTTGATAAACAGCTGGCAAGTTAATGTTTCAGACCTCATTCATGGTTTGACTCATAATGTTTCTGAATAGGGATTTCTCATTTTGGGAAGCAAAATATAATTTTTAGACTTGGCCACCTATCATTATGGCACATGAAAACCCATACCCAATTTTTAGCCATGGTGAACTCTCACAACCTCCCTGTGCTCAGTATTATTGGTTTATTTACAGGATCAGCTACTAAAGCTGCATGCAGCAACAAAAACTGATAAAACTCGCTGCCTAAAATGACAATTACAAAACTTCACAGAATCTGAATCATAGAGACTCACAGTACACACAGAACAATCTGTGCTCCCCGAGATACAATAACATCCCCCCACAAAGCAAAAAGAGAAGCTGGCCTGCAATTCATCTCAACAAATCTCATTAGTTACTATTACATTTCTTGCCTGCAGGATTGTGCCAATGTAACTCATACCCTGAGGGTCAAAAGGCCATTAAAGTAGCATGTAAGGCTTAGTTTTACCCCCTTCTCTTCACCTCATATATTTAGCCCATTTAAGGCACAGTGACCTCAAGTCTTAACTGCTTGTTAGGCCAAAATACAGATTTTATGTTATTGTTCTATTTTTCAATAAAGCTGCTACAATATCTTCATGCTCAGCCCTTTGTGCTTCCTATCCCTGCCAGCAGAAAAGCGCAATACACTAACTTTAAGACCCACTTACCACAATTTCATCTAGAAAGGATCTGAAGAAACCTTTCATTTCATATGCTATGGAAACTCCTGCCCATCATCAGTTATACTGGCCTGTAACTTCACATGGAAGTCAGAAGTATAGTCACTTTACTTAGGTAGGTGGGAAATAAAGCAGAGGGGGGAAGCCTTAAAAAGAGTTGAGAAGATCTGTCAGCCCAAAGCATATTCTGGAAGAGTTTGCCAGCTGTTACCTCAGAGTGGTATCCAACTTGTCAGAACTTATTTAAATATTTACACTGTGTTTTTCAGTTTTTATAAAATCCTCAAGATTGATAATAAATTAAACAAACAAAACAGATCCAATTAAATACAAACGTAAAAAATATACAAAATAACAAGGAAGGCTAGAAGCCAGTAACAAAAACAGCAGCAGCAAAAAGCCTATCTAGAACCAAAAGCCCTTTCAAAAACAACCACCACCATATATACCTGCAGGTTAACTGTTCCTGGGAGAGAGTTTCGTAATTTTATTGCCACTGTTGAGAGTGCCCTCAACAGACTGCAGTTTGGATGACTTGGCACAAGAAGGGCTTTTCCACACACCTGCCTCACTGTTGATTTTCTTGGGCTTGGTTTGGGCAGGGTTCTTTCACACATTTGTCCTTCCTCTGCATTTTCACAGTTGTGGAGTCAGTTTATTTTCTTCTGCATGTGCCTTAAATAATCAGAATTGTCAAGGGATGGTGCTGTCATCATCAGTGCTGTCACAGCCCCTCCCCCCTACTTTTATTTTTTTGTTTATATCATGACTGTGGGTTTTTTTTTTAAGATTTACTGCTCTGCAGACAGGTCAAGCAGGTTTTCTGAACTCTCAGCTTTCTTTCTTTCTTTCTTTTAAAGTAAATCTCTATCCTTATCCCTTGCGGGGATATGCTCTTTTCCTTAGAGCTCCTTGAGAGAAATGTACTTTTAAAAAAATGGAAGCTGGGAATTCAGAGAACCTGTTGACCTATCATTACAGCAATATCATTATATCAGTATTCTAGTATCTTTAAAAAAACCACAAAAAATAAAACCACATCTTCAGGAGCAGGGTGGGGGGAGGAGAGGGAGCTGTTTAATGATGACAGTTCAATAATTGAAAAGTGAGCTAGAGGTCTGTGAGAGCAGGCAGGATGAAGAAAACTATCAAACATTTATAAGAGGAAAAAGACAACTCAAAATCAGCTTCCAAGAAAAGGTAGTTGTAAAAGAGGTATTAAAAAGAATCTGAAAAAGTTCCTTTGGTGGGGGGGGGGGACTGAAAACCAAAGGAACAAAAATCAGGGAATAAACTGAAGAGTATGGGGCCAGAACTGACAGAGGGAAAAACATGCTGAAAAGCCCAAAGTGTCTCTGAGATATATCTTAATGTGTAAGCCCATATGGGAATAACAGACCTTTAGATAAACTGGACACAGATATTTTTTGGATTTAAAGATTAAAACCAGCACTTTAAACTAGACTTGGCAACAGCCTACCAGTCCACGAAGCCAGCACCTCCCATCAATAATCTGGCTGATGCTTTCTTATGACTTCAACAACAGCTCCATTTAGAGTGTTACAGTAATCAATACATCTAATAGTCACATGGCCCCATCTACAGACACTTAAATCCATGGCTATGGGCCATGTACAGACTTAGGGAGATGTTTCAGCAAAGTCTTTGAACCTCCCAGGTTTGCAGAAAAATGTGAAGAGTGGAAAAGAGAGAGGAGGGATTAAATTCTCCCTAAACAGAGGAACACTGGTCTGCCCTTCTGCAGACTTTCACGTATCATAATGTGTGACTCTGTTGAATCTCCTGGACTTCTGAGTGGCTTTTGACACCATGAATCATGGTATCCTTCTGGACCGCCTACCTGGACAGGATGGCACAGTTCTGCAGTGACTCTGGTCCCTTGTTGCGGGCAGGCTTCAGAAGGAACTGTGCTGGGGAACTGCTATTCTCCTTAGCCTTTGGCCTATGGAGTCCACAAGGTTCCATTTAGCATCTACATAAAAGCACTGGGTGAGATCATCAGGAGATTTAGGTTGGGTTATCACCAACATGTGGATGACTCTCAGCTAAGCTCTCAGACAGAGAAGTTCATGCAGTAGGTAGGATAGCTGGCATGTCTGGATGTTAAGCGAAACTTTGTAACACTAAAAGTACTGAATTCTTTAATAACACATTATCATGAGACACAGACCATATTAATTGCTGACATTATTTACATTTACTCACAAAATCATGGCAAATACTGTAAGCATTTACAGACTTTCCCCAAGTGCTCCTGAAATTTTCCATTATAAAAACTGAAAACTCCTCCTTCTAAAAAGCCCCCCCCCCTTCTTATTCCAGGTCATTACGGTACATCTCTAGAGTGGACCACTCTAACTGCCCCCCCCCCAACTCTGCAGAGTCTCCACCAGAAAATGATCTGCCCAGGACAAAGGAGTTACATTAAGCTCCTCAAATGGTCATGATATCTACCATCCAATTAAACATACTACAATGCCATTCTAAATGCTGACTAGGATCTTGAATTCTGCCATCTGTGAATCCTCCTCCTGTATCATCTATACAACTTTATGTCTTGCACAAGTGAGGTTCTGATTTCCTTTACTCTCAACAGTGAACTGCTCCTACGGAAACAATTAATGTACATGCAGCCCAACGTTAAGGACCACCACAGAAGGCAAGATGAACTTGGCAGTGAAATACTGAGGGAGGGGAATGAACAAATGATGCTGGCTGGTGGTAAGGCAAAAGGATCCAGCTTAAATTAGTACTTTATTTCTATCCTCAGAGAAGGAACTTCTATCATCCACACTATGATTTTATCAAAGAAATATCTGGTAATAATCAGATGCACAAACCAACTGAGCCAAAGCACATGGACTGATGAAATCAGGGTAAGTAGAGATTCTTTGGCTTACCTCACCCATAGTGAAAGAGTTTTAATTCTGTCAGTCACATTTATGGACATTTCTTCTGTATGAGAACACAAAAAAATTCAAGAAATTGTCAAAATTTCTTAGCATTGACTGCAAAAAACCACTGACAATCTACAATGTATGCAAGTAAATGGGTTCAGGACTAAATCAGTACAGGTATCATTTTTACAGATTATCTGTTTTATATGTAGTCTGCCCCATTCTGAATCTGTTTTTATATTTATTTTCTGCCTTTCATTAATAGCCAAAGATGGTTCACATCATAACTATAAAACATCATGAGATGTATAATTATAAAGATAAAAATTTCAACATATCACATTCCCAAGAACATACAAAACCAGCTATTCAAACATGAAACCTAGAATCAGAATTAGAAGGTACCTTCAGGGTCATTAAGTCCAACCCCTTGCACAATTCAGGAAATTCACTAATACCTCTTCCCAACAAGAAGACGGCAAAAAAGAAAACCCTCCAGGATCCTGGCAAACTGGTCTGGAGAAAAATTGCTGCCTGACCCCAAAGTGGTGAACAGCATTTCCCTGGGTGTGTAAGAAAGGCCCATGAGAACCAAGTACTGATGCATCCCATCCTGCCCTCCTTCACATGATCGGCCTCAGTTCACAGGATCAGCATTGCTGTCAGATGGCCATCTAGCCTCTTTTTTAAAACTTCCAAAGAAGAAGAGCCCACCACCTCCCGAGGAAGCCTTTTCCAATGAGAAATCACTCAGTCGGGAAATTCTTCCTAATGTTTAGTTAAAAAATCTTTTGATTTAATTTCAACCTGTTGGTTCTGATCCAACCTTCTGGACAACCAAAAACAACCTATTGGTCAACACCCAAGAATTAATACAGAAAACAAAGTCCATCCCATCAAGTCCCTCCTGTAATCCATGGTTCATTCTGAATAGGGGTGACTACAGAAATGATCCACTCTGAAACACAAGCAAAAAATCTAAAAAATCCCTATTGAAAATTCAGCAAATTCATAAAAGGGATCTTTGCCCCCTTCCCAGTGTAGCTCTGAGTTGTGGAAAAGCCATAAAAGTCCTCAGAATGGAACTGAGGGATAAGAAAAGGAGACAGAACTGGCAGAAAATCCGTCACTCTTGCACTTCCACTTCATTGCTACACTTGTGGAAGGGAGAAAAGCGCTAGGACCCTGTTGATCATTTCCATGCACAGGAGAGTAGTCACTGATCCCCATTTCTTCTGTGGCAGACCTCCAAGTTCCCCTTCATGCTGTTCATGGGGATCTACCCTCCCCTCAGGAGATGTATTTCAGGGGCATTTTCAGAAGTGGAGTAGGAGGACAGAGAGTACATGGTCTGCTGAGAAAAATCCTTTTGCCAGCTGAGATTTGACAAGATGCAAGCTCTCGTATTTTAACATAATATCCCTTAATATAGTATCAGTGATTCTTAAAAAAAAGATAGCATCTTTTTCACACAACATACTATAGTAATAGGAAATATTATAGTACTAGCAGAATATAAAGTAAATGTAGCACAGTTTAGAGTAGGGCTCAAATCCTTACACTTCTAGAGAGTTCTCTGGGAGCATCTTGGCTTTATTTACCTCAAAAGGTCATTGTGAGGATAAAATGGGGGAAGAGAGAATTATGTTTGTTACCTCAAGCTCCTTGCAGTAAGTTTGGAATGAACATATAGATACAGAAAGGTGGGCTGAGATGGAGGAAATTTTTAAAAGAAAAGCAGTAATTTCTCTTGTTGACAGATACACGCCCCCCAAAAACCTTGCAAAATACACAAATATGTGATAAAACTTGAAATTTGTTAAGAGAATTTCCTCTGCAATACTAGTGATTTTCAAAATGTGATGGAATATGTTAAGACAGTATGTGTTCAAATGTCTTCATTCCTTTATCAAAATGAACATCGCCGGCAGAGGAAGGAGAATGCAGCAGTTCTAGGACACGATCAGAAATGCCCAAAGCTTATTTTATTCAAGCATTAATGCTCTTCCAGAGTTCTAAGTGTACCCAAATGTGACCCTTCTTACAATTCCTCAGAAATGCATGAAGCTGCATTATACCAAGCCAGACCATTTTACCAACCCGTCCATGTATCCCACTGTAGCCTATTCTGTCTGAATGGCCACAGCTTTCCAGCATTATGGGCAGAAGGTTTTATAGGCACTGCTGTCTGCTATCCTTTTATCTGGCATTGTCAGGGACTGAACCTGTGTCTTCTGTGTGAATGTTGTCATATACTGTATAATCAGGCCATTCCCGCAAAAAAGTATGTACATTCATATTCTACAGAATGTACTGGCTTGTAGATTTCAGACCCAACTTAGATCCAGCTATGGCTGTGGCACTCACTCCATGGCTTACACAGTCACTGTCAACCAAAAGGGCTACATGACTACCATTGGTCCTGCACATATACCCCTACCAAACATTCACATCCTATAATATTATTAAATTTACCATTATAACAAAATAAATTTTTGATGCAACAACCAGAAACCAAAATGAGGAAGAGCCAGAGATGGTATATAACAGCCACATGTAGCTCTTGAGCCATAAAGTATTACTGAACTCGGGTTCTGCCATGAGAAGATCTAATCTGGGAAAATCATGTCATTTTTCCCCCACATCTTTTGTTCATATTGTATTTTGAAAGCAGGTCCAGAGATTGCATGTGTTTTCTTAAGTATGTGTCAGCTTGTATACATTGAAGTCTTGCTTTATGACCTGAACTGTTTATTTACTGTGAACTAACCCCATGCCTTTTGCTACACTAACCATAGCATTGTAGAGAGATGGCCAGGAGGGAGGAGAAGCCAGAATACCAGCAGGCCTTTGAAATGTAAAACATCTAGCAGTTCCCAGGCGCCTGGAAGAGACAAGCAAGGCCACTGCAGAGGAGGGGGAGCTGCTATGTAGATGGGAGATAACAGATAGGCGCCCTGGCTTTTCTCAGCCGGGAAGCCCCAGTTTTATGGTGGGAAATTATTTAAACCCCCTGGCCTTTGATGTGTATCCTTATATGCTCATGCTTGCACCCCTTTCGTTATTAGTATCAACGAACCTGCGTAGTGGAATGCATTGCTGTAATCAATAAACACAAACTTTGTTTTCAACAAAGCTAAGCCTGTTCCTTGTTGAAACTTCAATGTCCTTGCGCTTACATTATGGGGCTGACCTTTCTAGCCATGTTCAGTTTCCTATAGCCTGGAGAAAAAAAAGTTTTGTTCCTTTAACTGAAGCTTAGTGGGATACTATATACCTCCGTACCATGTAAAGCAGGGGAATCAAACTCATTTGTTATGGGGGCCAGATCTGACATAAATGAGACCTTGTTGGGTTGGGCCATGTCATGTTGGGCCGGGCTATGTTGGGCCAGGCCATGTGTATATCTATTTAAGATTAGGCAGCCGAGATATAAACTTTATAAAGGACACAGACAAACACAATTAAAGGGTTTTTTAAAAAAAAAAAACCTGAAAGATGCTTAAAATGTTAGCACTTGTTGGTCTTAAAGGTGCTTTCTTTGTATTTCTCCCATGGGATCCAGGGTATAGGGCAAAGGAAGCTGTGGCTCTTTCCTTCCTTCCCTCAGCCAATAGAAGGAAGACAGACTTGGCTCAGTAGCTCTGCTGTGCAATTGAGAGAGCCTGGAAAAACAAGCTGTGCCTCCCCACCCCCCGCGGGGAGACATTACATTTGGGTACATATTTGAGTACACTCAGCCAATAGAGAAAATAGAGGCTTTGCTCTGTAGCTTCTGTGTGATTGAGCAAGCCTTGCAAAGCAAACTGTTATGCAGAAGGAAGCAAGAGAGAGGGAGAAGGAAGCAGATGACAGCCAGTTGCTCTAGGGCCTGATAGGAGTCCTCCAGGGGCCTGATTCGACCACCGGGCCATGTGTTTGACACCCTTGATAAAGCATCATCTCCACACATGAAACATTTTCCAGGCCTGTTAACAATGCAATGAATTAAAACACTAAAACACTAATGCACAGGAAGAACACAATACATTTGCATTGCTATTGAGAAGGAGTTTATAAATATGGACTGTGGAAAGGAAGACTGAAAATGCAAGCTGCTGATTAATGCAAATGATTAAGCAATATGGAGTTGCGTGTGGGAAACCTGACAGAAACATTTAACAAATTTTCTAACCTGGGGATGTGAAGAAGTTTTAAAAGGCTGAATAATTTCTCCAAGTTTATTTTACAGAGGTACATTCTAGTAGTGAAGGTTGTATGTTCATACTGTTTATGAACCTTTAGATTAGCACTTCATTTAGGATTGCCAAATGACCAGGAAAAAAGTCTAGCCTGTTCTTGTATGACTTTAGCTGTAGCTTCCTAATCAGCAAGTGAACCTTTCAAAATCTGAAGATATTTTTTCACCTGGTAGTGTCTCCAAGCTGAACAGCTGCTGCAGTCTGTTGAGAAGTTAGCAACCCAACTAATATTTTACTCCTTTTTTTAAACACTACTATAATCATGAAGAAAAGGGGGTATGGAATAACAGTGACCACTTCAAAACCAATAAACGACACAGGGGAGTTCTTTGCTTCCTACATCTAAATCTTTAGGATGTGCAATCCCCACAGACTGATTGGGAATGGAACATAAACCCCCTATTGACCCTTCAACTATTGTTTCAATGAAAATTTTGTCAGCAGGAAAAACAGGCATTAGGAGGCTGGTGAATCAGAGTGGGAAAACTACAGAACATAAAACAAGAGCATGAAAAAAACACAGGTTGTTTTAGAGCGTTTCTTAAATTGAATGGTTTTAGGTAATTGTAGAGGTTCTCTGGGCATTATGTAGGAATCAGTTTCAGCACTCTGAAGTCCAGAGGCTGCCACAGAAAACATTTCCAGAAAAAAAGACAAAGTGAGCCTATTCTGGCTGGGGATGTGGGATTAGATTAACTCAGAGAGCAGGGGAGGGGGGCACCAAAATATTGGTGCTTCCAATCTTCTAACACATCGTATTTCATGGATTGCTTAACTATCCACTCTCTTTTTTCCTACCCCAACTGCATCTGTTCCATGAAACAGACAAAACACAGGGTGAGCAAAATGCTATTCTTAATTTTCTGATAATTTCTGCCTACTCCCATTTTTTTTGCTTCCATTCTAACCCTCTATTTCCAAAGGGTAATACTTAATAAAGGGTTGATTTTTTTTTCTTGGCAGTTGCTGGCATTAACCAGCAAGATTTTTTTAAAGTATTCCTGTAACTTAATTTGGGATCTCATCAACTCCCCACAGCAGATTAGTACACTAATGGCAAGTTAGTTATCTAAAGAAAAATCACATAAAATGTTGCTATTTGCAATGAAAAACTCTTCCAGAAAAACTCCTTTTCAGCAGCTTTAAGTGAAATCGGCCTGGCTTTGCACATTGGCAAATAGCAGAGGAGGTGCAGATGGCTTGTTGTCCCTTTTTCTGGACCTGACAAGGAATGATTGCAAATCCCACAGAGAGATCCATGGGTACCACACATGAATACAGCTGATGCATCTAAGTATAAGGAGAGATATGCAAATTTCCCATACAACCATTACACCAAATTATTAAAAGCTGACTCACTTAAATAACTTCTTCCTAATAGTATGGAATATGAAATGGGTGGGGTGGGGGGCTATGTCGCAACATTAAGGGTGGTTTTACATATAAAGTCTTAGTTTTTAATTTATACGTTTCTCCATTTGAGACAATTGTGTGTTTATTAAATCCTTAATTAGTGCAGGGAAGTACTCAACCCATTTACTTCCTTCTAAACCACACCTTCACGCCACCCCCTGAAAACTGAGAAGGGGGGGCACAGTCTTAGTACACATCCACATAAAAAAGATATTTTATTATATTATTGAGTTAAGATCATTTGTGGATGACCAGTAAAGAACATAATTTCCCACTAAATAATCCCACTGGCCTGTGCCATGTCCTTTAGCTCTATGTAGTAAGTAGTTAAAATGTTTTCTATTTTTCTATCTTGAAGCAGTCACATGATTAGATGTCCAACTTGCTTTGAAAAAGCCACTAATTTAATCACACATGAAGAAATGTCTGGAAGCAATTTTTTGCTTGCCTGGTTGCTTTAGGAAACTGGAAATAATTACTTTTAAATGCTTTTATTGGGAGCGTGGAACAGCTCAAAATTCCAATTAAAGTACTGCCACAAGAGACTTTGACTTCTGCTATTTATCCAACAGTGGCCATTTAGTGGTCTTGGGTGAGCCACAAGAGCAAAGTCATAACACCAACTATATAACACCTCCTCTTCCCAGGAATTACCACTATAGAATAAAATATTTTTTAAAATATATCTTCACAACTCAAAGTAACTGCTTATTTCACTAATTACTGTGTCCTTTATAAACAGGAGAGCCTACCAAAGTATTCTAGGAACAGTAGAGTTTTTCAATGTTAAAGGATCCTCATGAATTTCAATAGCATGCAAGGGATGCAGTTCAAAGCAGCAAAAGCCACACACACAGAGAAATACTTTCCACTCATGCATGGGGGAAGGGACTGTATTCCAGTTGCCAGGGCACATTTTATTTTTCATAATGAAATTTGTCTCTGAAGTTCTAATGATATCTTCCATCATCATGATTAATGCCATCAAAACTATATAATTGGAAGCGTTCACTTTGACTTTTACTGTAATTGCTTAACTATCATAATCGTTTATCCAGAGATGCACTAGAAGATTCAAACACAATGGCAGTGTTTCTGCCACACGAACCCAGGTACAGCTCTTACAGGTTTAACTGGTCAAAATGCAATTTTCTGTGTACACCCAGCAGACTTTAGTCTTCAGCGCAAATGCATCTGTGTGCACTTGCTCCTACAATACAACACAATTACAAATGCTCAAGCCCCACTATTCTAATACTAGAACTTAGAGCAGGGGTGTCAAACGTGTGGCCTAAGGGATGGATCAGGCCCTCAGAGGGCTCCTATCAGGCCTGTGAGCAACTCACTGCCATCCTTCTGTCACTCTTGCTTCCTTTTGCATAATCTGACAATGCTTGCTTTGTCAGGCTTGCTCAATCGCACAGAAGCCACAGAGCATAGCCTGTTTTTTTCACTGGCTGACCAGCACATGAAGCAACTTGTGTACAAAAGCTCGCAATGCCCAGTCATTTCATATTTTCCCCTGGGTCTTAGGCTCAAAGCATTGACCATGAGATTTCTGTAATAAACATCAATAAATGAAAAGTAGGTTTGCAACTTACAGACACACACCTGAACAACACTTGAACAGCATACTCAAGATTGCTGCAGCACAGACATTGTCTCCCAATTTTTATGCAATTCAGAGCAAAAAGTGTCAGTTATCAGAGATTGTTAAATAAACAAAATATTTGCAAGCATGCTGATGTTTTAAGCATGTTTTATTTTAAGTTTTTTTAAAAAACATTGTGTTTGTCGATGCCCTTTATAAAGTTTATATCTCCGCTACCTGGCATTACATTTTATGACACACATGGCCCAGCCTGACAAGGTCTCATTTATGTCAGACCCGGCCCTCATAACAAATGAGTTTGACACCCCTGACAGAGGCACCCAATGGAATTGTTGGGAAAAAAGTTCAGAACTGAAAAAAGGAAATATTTCTTTACAGAACTAGATTTCTAAGGTATAAGCTTTCAAGAGCCAAAACTCCCTTTGTCAGGTAGTAATTCAACTAGTAATTAAACCGTGGAATTCACTGCTGGTGGATATACTGATGGCAAAAAAAAAAGACAGCTGTAAAAGATGATTAGATAAACTCACTGAAGGAGAGGTCCGTCAATGGCCAGAAGTTCAATACAGTTACTTGTATTCTACTTTGCTTTTCAATTTATCACAAAGTGTCCTATTTCTAATTTTTTTCTTTTAGGTAACTGTTACTTATTAAACTGACTATAAGTGCCTCCAGTGAGAATCCAAAGAAGCGAAAGGGATTGTTGCTAGCATATAATAGTAATCTTTGTTTGGTAACAGTGTTTACTCTTACTTTCCCAGCCTTACAACCTGGGTGCTTTTTTTATAGAAAAAGCCCAGCAAGAACTCATCTACATATTAGGCCACACCCCCTGATGCCAAGCCAGCTAGAACTGCGGTCCTGCTAAAAAAAAAAAGCCCTGCCTAAAACTATGAAAACCTCATCCACATAAGGCAACATGGTGATTTGGAAAGCATGCAGAAAATACAGGGGCCCATGAAAAATCACAAGGGATGAGAATTTTTCCAGTGCCCTACAAGCAATTTTCTGGAACAGGGAGGACGAATGGAAAAGGTAGAAGTCTCACAGAAGTTAAACGTTACAGCATTATGATGGTTTTCTGATTTGTGGCTCCTTCACAGTTCTGAAAGACAAACCACACAACTTACATAAAGTATGCTGAAGGAAAATACACAGGACTTCTCCATACAGCACATACAGAGGCAATGGTGTGCATGTGTGGAGGGGTGCCTGCCCAGAGCAGGTGAAGCTATGCAGTGGTGATCTCATCCTGGCCTGCCTAATGAACAAAACTCTGCTGAGCTAGCATAATCACATTACACAGCATTATGAGCACAGCTACAACCACAGTAACTATGATCCCTCATACCTATATAAAATGCTGCTGGTAACTAAGGAACAGAAAGATGCTTTTCTGTCTCCTATGTCAGAGCTGGCAAAAGGTCCCCCCCTTTCTCTTTCCAACATTCCTTTCCCACCCCCATCTTTATTATCCTTTACTATGCCTCTGACCACTTCAAATTAACACTACAGAATCCAACCCCCCCTCCCCCGGCCCCGGTTGTGGGAAAACAAGTCAATATACATAGCATTACACACTGGGTGACAGATACAGCCAAAAATTTAGGATTGCTGTGCTTTAAACTATTGTTTATAGCTCTGTGCACTCTAATAGTAATAAAGTCCAATATACAGAAGACATTCAAGACCTGCAGCTACTTTTCCTCTGCAGTTACCTTCCTGTGTGATTTATTATATAAACTATTGCAACTGCCCATCACTTATACTGCTAATTAGCTCTCACGATTGTTCTGAAAGTCTCTTTTGTATTTCTTAGAACACTGTGAGAGACTCCCCTCCTTTCCACCCACAACACTTACCCAGCGGTCCTTGAGAAAAATCAAAGAAAATGGTCCCCCAAACACTGGTTAGAGCACTAATCCAAACACTGATTACAGTGGAAGAGGAAAGGAATTTGTTTGTGGTATTATCTGCAGCAAATCTCTCACTGACTTCCCTATATATCACCCAACATGTTCACCAAGCCTGAGCAGAGACTAACTCAAATGAAATGCTGACGGTGTTAAGAGTTGTGACTTGCTAGAAACTCTTACAAATATACCTCCTTGTTTGGATCCTACAACTTGTTGCACTATTCCCACCTATGGAATGCTCTGGGATTAGTCATCTTTAGAGCAACTGAGAAGTAGGATCAGACTCACTAATTTAAACAGTGTTGCACTTACCTGTAACTGTTGTTCATTGAGTTGTTACTATGCAACACAGATGGGGCTGCGCAGACCAGCCAATGGATTTTCTAACTAGCCAAATAACAGAGCAGGAGCCCCTCCCAACAGGAGACACTGAGCCATTTTCCCACCTAATGGTCATGTGCTCCAGGGAGGGGCTCTACATGCTCCCTCAGTTCTCATGACCCACCGCTATGAACCAGAAACAAAAACATATATAATAGAGGAATAGCTCACAGTGGGGTAGTAAGGAGGGATGTGTGCCTGCACAGTGACAACTTGATGAACAATTTGAAGACACTGTTTTCATTGTCGTGCAGTCCCACAAGGGAGACTAAGAAGCTGACTTACACGTGGCAGGATGAGTGATTCACTCAAAAATTAAATTCAAGACTCCTGTCCCCACAGACATCTCCCTTCTTGTATTAAACTCTACAGAATACTGTTTAATGAAGATGCCTGCAAACAACTAGGTAAGACTTTGTATATGCAACTTAAAACAAGTTAATTCATTGTCCCATATTCTTCTTTACTGCTCCCAATATGATACTATACGCCTTAGATTTCTAGACCCAATTCTGCTCAATATGACAAGTTGCTCAGGTGCTGCAAAGGTATGCCGGCTTCTGAATGATTTGTCATCTGAAATAACTGAAAAGGTTGCTTTATTCCTGAGTATGGTAATCAAGGCTCAATTGTCCAATGTATATGACTGGTTTATTTTGTTATTTCTGTATCTATTTTCTGCCTTGTTTATTATCTGATATATGCCAATAAAGGCTTGTGTTTGTTTGACTAGATGGCTGCCTTAAACACCTCAGCCAACAGGATGCCTCATCGAAAAGCCACAGACACTGATTGAGACTTGTGCATGGATGGACACTGGACAGATGCCTGCTCATAGGCTCTCTTAGATATCATCTGTGCCCGCATGGCCTTTCCTGTAGAAGGTCTGGTGAAACAGACAAATAATTGCAGGGTCTTCCTGAACTCATTTGTTCTCTTTAAATAAAACAGCAAGGCATGTTTCACATCTAATGTGTATAGTCTCTTTTCTGCTTTTCTGATAGGTGCAGGAAGAAGGTGGGAAGTGAAACATCTTGACTAAGGTGAAAACTGAAAACAACCTTAGGTAAAAAATGAATGCTGGGTCTCATCACTCCCTATGGTCATGAAATTTTATAAATGGATAATCAGCTCTAAGTGCTGTAATTTCCCCTACTCTCCTTGCAGATGTAATGGCTACTAGGAAGGAAACTTTGAAAGAGAGATGATCGCAAGAGTAAGTGGCTAACGATTTGAAGGGAGATTGCATTAGGTGTATCAAAACTAATGACAAAGATCACTGTGGCACAATGGGAGCCCTGGGTGGGTACAAATTCTTGAGGCCCTCGAGGAATCTTTTTGAAACCTTGTGTGAAAAGAGGAATGTTCCCTCTACAGGGGTATGAAAAATATAAATTGCTTCCAAATGGCCCTTAACAGATTGATTTGATAGCCTAGAGTGTTTCAGTGAATAAGTATTCTAATACTAGAATATTAGAACGGACAGGTGACAGGTAAGACTTCTCTATTTAGGAGTAGGAAAGGTTCCCATTTAAAGGTATAGGAAATCCTAGTTGACAATTTCCAAGCATTAACAAGAATCTTCAGCCCTGGAGAGGGGTGGTCCTTTACATTCAGTAGACCTGGGACTCGAAGGAGGTGGATAAATGTGCCTTTTGAACCTGGATCTAAATCTAACTTGGCTGGGAGTGACCAATATGCAATGGAAAGTCATTTGTAACCAATTTGGTAACAATTTTGCCTATTTATTTCATATACTTCTATACTGCCCTCCCCACAAGCAGGCTCAGAGAGTTGTACAAGTTCATACAAAAATACATTAAAACAATCTAAAATACCAAACCATAAAAACTTGAGATCTACATAGCACCATAATATAGAATTTCTAACCCCCAATTTACATTAACATGCGAGACGAGAGGGAATGAGAAAGCAGTTAATAAGCTGGCTACTGTTAAAACCCATTGTTAAAAATGTGCAAGGGGTTCCATGTTAACTGAAAGGCGTCCCTCAAAGAGAGTGGATCTGTGCCTACCCTGGAGCAGAAAAGGGGGGCATTGGAGTTGAGCCTTTTGGCAAAATGGTCCACCATAGGGAAAACATTGTCAACTACTTGCGCAGCCATGATCACAGGAGGTAAGTGGAAGAACTCTAAACGGTAACTTTTTTCAATAATGGACAACACCCAGACATCAGAGGTAATGTTGAGCCACATTCATGAAAACAGGGGTGATGAGGATTGTCAACCCGGTGCTAGTCAGAAGGAACGCTTGAAAGCTTGTATGTGGTCCTCTGAAGTCTGGTGTTGAACAGGACCAGACTTGGACCTCAAGTCAGACATATGGCAGTTCTGTTGAAAAGGCTGGGAGGAAGATCTTTGTTAAGGATACTGGTAAGTCTGCAGTTGACAGGGCCAATGGAAGCTCTGGCAGGACAGCTAGAATCTTGACTGATAACTTAGGCCGGTATGGAGGAGCGTGAGATGGAGTTAATCCAAAGGAGCGAGCTGTTTGTTGGTTTTTCTTGATATTTTGCAGAAAATCATCTGTCTTGGATCAGAAGAGTGAAGAGCCTTCTAAAAGTCTTCCACCCAAGTGTGTGTTTCAGAAGGGAGAGCAGTTGACCTTAACCAAGCACATCTTCTCAGGATGACAGCTGACACCTTTGTGTTCACCAAAGCATCAGCTGCATGCTTGCCCACATTCAATTGTTGCTTTGATAGCCTAAATGCTTCTCTTTGGTTGACTTTAGCAAAGGACTTCTTACCATCAGGCATCTGATCTAAGGGGGCTATTTTCTCCAACAGGAAAAGTAGGTAAGCTGACATCATAGCTTGGTAACTAGCTATTTAATGATGACGATGCATAAACTTTGCAACTTAAAAGCACTGACATTTCTACCCTCTTTATCAGCTGGAGTGGAATGAGAACCAACCCTCTGCTTGGCCTGTATCTCTTCAGTTACTAAAGAGGATGGAGCAGGATGGGTAAAACGGAAGGGACGGACCTCCTGGTGAACCCTATACATATTTTCGACATTCCAGGACATGGCAGGGATAGAAGACGATTTTTCCCAAATAGCTTTTGCCATTTCAAGAATTGCTCCTGCAAGAGGAAAGGCTACATTTTGGAGAATTAGGACAGAGTTGATAGGAGCTTGTCTCAAACAACTGTGCCACCCACACCATCTGTTCTTAGTAAAGGCTCACTCAGTGACACCGGATCATGGTCCCCAACAATGTCATCAGGGGATGATTTCAAAGCCTGGAGCTGGTCATGGACTTGAGATCTTCTTCATCCTTGGAACCATTGGTCCTGAATGGGGGGATCCAGCACTCAGGTGTCTGTGGCCATTCCATCATCTGGACCAATGGTCCCATGAATGGTTCCAACCATCCTGGATGGCACTGAGGAGGGTGTCAGCAAGAATACTGTTGCCATGGTCTCAAAGGAGGCCCCTACAGAGCAGAAGGTCTTGGGGTGTGATCTGCAGGTATCTCATAAGAACATAAGAGAAGCCATGTTGGATCAGGCCAATGGCCCATCCAATCCAACATCTGTGCCACACAGTGGCCAAAAAAACTCAATGACTGGTACTAGTTCACGTATTGAGGGGGAACATGCTGGAGACAGGCAGATGGGAGATGGAATGTGCGGACTAGTGAGTCCACTAACCTCTACTTCGGAGCCGGTTCCTTTGGATATGATTTCCTTGGTTTTGACTTTGTCCTGTATTTCTTTGGTGGCAGTTCCAAATATTATCTGTTTAAAGCATTTTAAGGTGTCCCAAAATGTCACAATTTGGGTCCAACCTTGGAACCAAGTTAGTCGAAACCACCAACAGACGAAATGACTTTTAGGTGGGAGGCAGATTTCACATGCTGATAAGTTATGGCTCTCACCCAAACACAGCAAGCAAGTGGAGTGCTCATCCATTCTCGTCATCTTCGCTGAACAAGAAGAGCATTTCTTAAAGAGTGACATCTTCTTTTGAGAAAAAGACAAGGAGCTAGCTAAGAAGCATTCTACTCCAGCAGCAGCAAAAAGGAAACTAAGGGAGAGTGTAGAATCCCTCCCTGGAGCATGTGACTGCGGGGCAGGAAAACAGCTCCAACATCTCCAATTGGGAGGGACTCTTCCTGCTCTGTTACTAGACTAGCTAGAAAATCTTCTGGCAGCCGGCCTGCGCACTCGCACAGTCCCATGTGGGAACTGTACAGGACAACAACAATAAGCAGCAAATAAGAATCCTTACCTAGTCCCGAAATATATCATCTCTGAATCTATTTGCACCACTTAGTTCTTTTGGAACTAAGCCAGAGAAGTAAATATCTGACAATTTGGTACTTATGAAAACAGGAAGTGTGTTTTTAAGATGCTTGTCAGAAATACATTACTGAGCATCTTAAACTCCATGCAGGTAGTAAACAAATTGAGTTTTTTCACTACTTACCTCGGATAAGTTTTCAAAAGAATGGATTTTAGCCTCCTTTTTGCAGGTGCAATTAGTACCTGTATATTTTGATACATAAAATGAACAGCCAAGGTAAATTAAATGTGTTCCAATTCTGTTTGCACCTCAAATATAACTTGTAGGTATATAGAAAGGTAGGTGTACATTTTACAGATTCAAACTGTACCTGCAAGAGGGAATGGCTTGTTAAAAATAAATATTTCTTACTTAATTTGCTTTGTGTGATTTGTTGTATTACTGCTTTCTAAAGAAAAATAATAAGGTAACAGCTGGACAGGATTAAATTATTTAGCTGAGATATAGCCTAGTTAACACGTTAGTGAAACACCTACTACTTTAGTCAAATAATTTTGTCATGTAGCTCATATTTATCTTAAAATCTATTTCCATACTTCTCAGGACATTTCTTTACATGCCTCAGCTCAGAGCAACAACAGGCTGACAAGGGAGTTAAACAATTATCTGAAGCCCTGCCTACATTACAAACTATGCATCTGTTTTCTACCACTTCATGGCTTCTCCCAAACAATCCTGGGAATCTCTGCTGAGCAAACTGCAGAATCCTGTCAAAGATGCTTACTGCCTCCTCAGAGAACTGCATAATCCAGAGGTCCTGGGGGGATATTAAAGCAATGTAAAGACTGCAGTGGGGCTACTGGAAGTAACAGACATAAAGCAAATTATACCCAGATAAACTTGTGATGTGAGAAGGCTGCTGCTTGCCCTTTCCCCACTTCAGCTCTCACACATTCAGTTGTAGAAGATAAGGCCTTGAGTCCTGTTTTTCACATGTACTGCCTTGAATATATGGACTAATCAAGCGCAGGGGAAGTTTAGTATTGTAAACATTAAGAAATAGATACGTCACCTTAAAAAAGTACAATAATCTAACATCATCTTTGCCATGACTGGCACAGAACTTTCAGAAATCCAGAAGCTTGCATATTACAGAGGCTGAATCTGACGAAGCAGAAGAAATCTCCTACCCAGAAATTGCTGCTAGTTTTTGGTGTGCTTGACAGGCAATCTCGCATCCTTTGGTTCGAGTCCTGTGCATTTCAGCACGTAGAGATGGACAAGTGACTGATACGTCCCCAATGGAAATGACCAATTCACGGTACAGAGCCACCTGGGTATTGAAATCCTGGACAAGCTGGGAGGAAAATAAAGATTATTTAACAATATGATATTCTTCACTGCACTGCAAAGTAACAGTCTTTTTAATATTGCTCTTCAAACAGGTCTGCAATGCTTAGATTCTGAAAGGGACAAGGATCAAGCCCGAAGTTGTCATAAACAGTAAAGTATGCTGGGGGAGAAGCCCTTTGTTCAACCCCCCCACCCCGGTTTTCATTTCCAATTAGGAGGGGGGAGGAAATCCCACAAGCTCTAACTCTTTGAGAGCAAGCATAAATAACAGCTTTTCTACTCCCGGAAGCTAGGGATTATTTTATCATGAAAGATGATAAGGTTTCCAGAAATAGTTTCCTCCTTTCCCCCACTGATCTGTAATTTGCTACCCATCTAGGGAATGGAATGTGCCATTCATTTCTGCAGTGGAGATTCTGCTAATTTGTTTTGCAACTCTTAATTCCTCTTGCTTCCAATGCTGTTTCCCCTAGACTCAAGAATCTGGCCTTGGTAGCCAAAGAAGGTGTATGTGGGAACGGAGACTCTCTCTTCAGCAAGCAATTTGGCCTGCGTAAAATAAAACAATAGGCTAACAGATAGCTGAAATACTTGGAAGCAACAGCACACTTGACAACCCATCTGCACATTTCTGGAAAATTCAGTACAAGAACGGTGCCATCAAGATTACTATGATTATTAATGCTGTTGTCATTCAACTTTACTTCTGCTGCTGAGCTTGATTTATTCTGTAGAAACAAGTTAATGTGGAATGCAGGAAAATGTTAGTGGCTTACTCTGAAATGTCTGCTTGAGGAAAAATGAACAGTATAGATATCGTCAAATTTGCCAAGTATTTAACCTCCAACTACAGTAAAACACACAAACTGCATCCCTTCCAGGTGTACCAGGATAATACGGATCATAACATCTAATTCCCTTAAACCTTACAGTTGTATGTTGCCACATTTGGGGCCATAATCCGAAACTCTAGGATCAAAACAGTTTTGTTCCTATGTTGCTCACTGTTGCTGCTAGCATGATGTAAACTCAGCACTTATTTTCAGCTTGATTTTGGGTGGAAATTACAAGGAATTAATGCAAAATGGCAATATGACCTAAACATATTAAGGCCCAGAGGCATGACTCTTTGAAAATACTTAAGGGGAGAATGAATCTTCTAGGGAGATCTTTTTCATCTGTCAAAATCCTTTGGCCTAAACTCTAGAGAGGGAAAAGGTTTATTCCACAGAAAAAGCAAGCCAGAATTTTGGCAACATGCATCCACAGAAGTGCTTTCGTGAAGGCTGCAGGGCGTTATTAGAACCTCATGAAACTCACCTGACCTTTTATTTAGGAAAGAAGTGAAGATCCCAACACTATTGGCTACAGAAAAAAGTTTGAAAATTCGAAGATTAAAACTTGCTAAGGTTTAAATTAAAGGGATGTGCGGAAGGAGGTGGATTGCTTTCTACTGCTCCTTACCTCTAAACCCAGATATCATGGAAAGACTTTTCAAACTGAGATTAAAGAGTTCAGATTTCAGTCCCCAGCAGTTGGCACCAAGCACGATCACAAAAACTACATGCCAATTATGTGATTTTAAACATAACTGGCTTAAATTAGCCCCTGGCTATCAGAACTGGACATTAAAAAGAGGCACACAAGAGCCAAGACAAATTCTCTCTCTTAAGTACTTAAAACAGAATACATGTATGGGAACTGTTGCGTTACTCAGAATATCCCACACCTGTTCAACATTCATACACCAGGCCTCTACTACAAATACAGTCTATGCAGACCATTAATCAAGGTAAGAATAATAAATCCAAATTCCAAAACTTTGTTTCTTCTGTGGTTATCTGTTATAACTGAAAGCTCAGCTTAACAGAGTTACAACCATTTATGAAGGTCTCATTTTCTAGTTTATGCCAGAGTCTTTTTTTTTTGCTATGTTTGAACAGTGTACAATTATTGTTAACTACAAACAAAAAAGTGAGAGAAGAATGCAAGGCCTATAAGGGGCAAAATGAAGACCAAGAGTTAGATTTTTTCCTATAAAAGGAGATCTAAGACTGCACGTTTTTAGTTGTTTTTGAAACTGCCATAAGCTTGAGAAAGGGGTGAATGTTAAAAATGCCTTCTTTTGCAGTTTTGTTGAGATGGACAATTCTGGTAAAATAACACAATAATCTGCGATAATAACACTTACTATTTATTATAAGATAGAAGAGGGAATTCAATTGGCATGAGCTTTCAAAGAAAGCAAATTCACTAAAATTCAGATTTTGGGATCTCACACCTATAGCTGAATCATTTCTTAAATGGGACAGGCTAGGTCTCACATTGGCAATGCTCAGCAAAACAAATGGGCCGCATTTCATTTGTGTTTTGGATTCGTTAGCACTGTCGTGGTGGAATTATTCAAGAATATTTGTGCCCCCCCCACAGCCTCCACTTTGACCCACTTGTTCTTTATAAAGCCACTCCAATACAGGGTGTTTGGAGCCGAATTTTACCTGCACTTGGACAGTTACAGGTGTCCAGTCTGTATTTCTAACGCACAATTCCACTGAATCTGGACTATTTTGCCCCAGTGTAGGGAGCCTAGCAGGTTGTTCTCTACTTCGTAGATACTCCCTAGCTAAAATCCATGTTCCCAAACCACACTTTTTTTTTTTGTAAATTCGGATCATGGTCTCCAAATAGCAAGATCCTAGCACTTCTAGGAGCCTACTTCTTGTTTCCCCTTGCCCGGTCATTCTGTTGTACATCGCCTTTCTTTAAGCCACTGAAGCCGAGCAAAAAAAAAAAGGGTGTCAACTCAAAATGCGGACTGCAGTTTTAAAAATAGTGCAACTGCACGTGATCGGAATAGACAAGGCAAGGGGAGGAAAGCGAAAGAAAAAACAGGAGTGGCCCCTAACTGCAAACAACAAAAACGCATTCAAAAAAAGAAGGGGGGGGGGCTAGTAGCGCAGTTGCTGGTTACCCACCATCTTGCAGTCATCCAGGGCTCTCTGGGTCTTGTAGGCGCCCTCCGAGGTGCTGCCTCGGCGCTCACCGTCCCTGCCGTGCAGCGGCGTTTTGCTGATCTGGAAGATCGAGCCCGTGGACCTGGGGCGCTTTTTGCGCCCATTCGGTGCAGAACTCATTCATACACATCCACCAAGCAGAAGCTGCTGCTACGCTCAGCCCAGGCGGGGCGGGCAAAGGTTGCCTTTTGTGTTTCTCCCCCACCACGCCAGCCACCGGCGGCGGCGGCCGCACCGCGTCGAGGAGTCCAAAGAGGGATCCAGAATCCCTTCCCGCTCTTTCCCCGCCGCTCTCCTCACAGATGCCCAGGCTGCTGCTGCTGGCGCTCCCGAGAGCCCGCCGCTTGCAGAGGAGCCGAGGAGGCGAGCGCCCTGCCTTGCAGCATCTCGTCGTCGGCTTTACAGCAGCCAGGCAGGGGCGAGGAGGGATGCTAAGCAACTTCTTCCCTTCTCAGCAGCACGAGCAGCATTGCAATCCCCTGAGCCAAGAGCTCATGGCTGGCACGCCGAGCCTGCCCGCCTGTCTCCTCCTCTCGACAGCGCTTCCCGGGCAGGCGGAATCCAAGGGGTGCTCTTTGCTAAGCCGCGCTTCCATTCAGAAGGGCGGGAGGGAGAGGCAGCCTCTTTTCAAGCCCTGGGGAGCCGCTCCTTCGTGTCCTCCGAGCAGACCGCCAGCTCCTGCCTTCCCCCCCTCCCGCCCGGCCGCTGCAGAACAGAAGGGGAGCGGATGCATGTGCGCGTGTCTCTCTCTCGCGCTCTCTTTCTCTTGCCGGCCTTGGCCACGCGCAGGCGCGCGCCCCGAGCTGGGGATTCGTTTCCCAGGGCTCTAATTGTTCGCCTCTAATAGCGCGCCTGGAGGGGGCTCACCGAAGGCTCCCTCGGCTGAAGAGCCCTACGGGAAGCCTACAGGGGGAGGGAGGGAGAGGGCTGCGGGGTGGGGGGGGAGCCTCTCCCAACTGTGCGGCGCAGCTGTCAAGAAAGTTAGCACCCACACATCATCCCAAAAAAGAGCAGACAGTCATCCTGGGGGGTTTCTTCCCAACCCTCCTCCCCTCCAAAACGACGAAAATGGACCCTGCAAATTCGAAAAGCCGGTGAGTAAATTTGGGCCAGCAGTTTCACAGACACCCTCCCCTGAGACTGAACCACATTCGAGTCCTCTCCCTCCCCCATGATTTCACACTTTTTACCTGTCCCAGAGGCAGCCAGTTAGGTCAAGCAATGCCATCCAGACCAGGGGGGCCACAGCAGGTGGTTTAAAGAAAGAGACACACAGCAGATTGGTCAAGATTTACTCTCGCGAAGAAATCAGCTCACTTCTTCTAGGGAAGACATACACATCAGGTTTTCTTTCCTAACCTACTAATCCAAAAACGGATGACTAGAGAATGGGCTGCTGGGCAAACTGATGGTGGGGGGTGGTTTGGAGCATATGGGCATCCCAGGTGAAAAATTGTAATGCCGCTCTTTCCCACCTACTTATGTGCACAGACCTTTTCAGGGAGTCACTTGCATATACTGTGGAATGATTCAGCACTGACATCACAGAAGACTTCCAGTATGTATCACACAGGCGTCACTTTCTCGCCTGCAAAATGTTTAAACAGTCTTCCCTCTGCCCCCAATATTTAGCCCTGCTCACATGGGCCACCTAGCTTTGCTTATAGCAGAAGACTAAAATTCAGAGCCATCCAATGAAGATAATTAGCAACAGATTCAGGACTGTTGAGAAGATGACATACTTAGCACAACACATGGTAAGCATACAGAATTCGCAACCATCACAAAATTGGGATATGACCAGTAGTTCCAATGGCTGTAGAAAACACTGGGGAAATCCACATCCAGGAGAGCTAAGTGGAACCTTCATGGGCAGATGCAGACAAGTAATAAAGGAAAGGCGTTACTTCCATGCCTTGTTCATGACACCCCAGATGCCTCTGGTTGACTGGATGTTAGATGGAGCTTAGTCTGATCCAGTCAGGCAGTTCAGTCAGCAAGTGAACTTCCTACCTGAAATATGTGCTTATGGTATTATGGACTATTTCAGTTTACCAAGACACTTGGAAACTAAGAGGAGAAAGGCACAAATGGTTTCAGACTTTTCTTCCAGACAGAATGTACAGAGCGGTTATTAATGATGCTGAGTTGACTATTTTGGGACTGATATTGTGAAGTCCCACAGTGGTTAGAGTTATACTCACTTTTTAAAATATCTGGGTTTAGCTACTACAGGAGCCTGTCCAAAGCTTTGGAGTTTTATGCTATCAGTATCTGATGAGATGTGGCTTTGAGCTTGTTATGTATGTAGAATCATGTCAAATATCTGGGTATTCCTATTTAGCTCATTGGAGCCGGAAGAACAGAGCTTGGAGAACTAGGGACAATGGGCAGCAGGATCCTGATACCGGCTGCCTTGTATCAGTCATAGGGCCCCGGCCAGTTTGAACGGTCCAATAACCTACTAGCGTGGAAACCCAGGGTTGTATATAGTTACAGCCCCATCAGCTGGTTAGCCAGTTTTGTTAGAGCAGCCATCTACCATGCTGCCTCTAATAAATATAATATTCCGAGTCCGGTACAAGGTGCTGGTCATTACCTTTAAAGCCCTATATGGCCTAGGACCTGCCTACCTTAGGGACCGTCTCTCCCCACACGTTCCCCAGAGAGTACTAAGATCAGGCTCGCAAAATCTGCTAGTAATCCCCGGGCCAAAGGAGGCCCGTCTGAAATCCACCAGGGATCGGGCCTTCTCGGTAACGGCACCTTACTGGTGGAACCAGCTGCCGGAAGAGGTAAGGGCCCTGCGGGACCTAGGGCAGTTCCGCAGGGCCTGCAAGACAGTCCTCTTCCGGCTGGCCTACAACAACTAACTGACACTGAGAATCTTTGGATGGAGCTAGAATGCATTTGATAGACCGCTGCTTTTTTATGTTTTACGTTTTACTAAATTATTGTTTTAACTGTTGTTATTTAACTGTTTTTAAGCCAAACCTATGTAAGTTTTATATGTTGTAAGCTGCCCTGAGCCACCTCGGTGGGAAGGGCGGGATATAAATCGAAATATAAATAAAGAGCTGTTATCACTGTTACCTCGTCTCCTCGATGCTTTGAACCCACTATATTACAGAGCATGCGAATAAGCAGACAGAATGTGAGGGTAACATCTGACCCAACTGATTTGAGGAATCTATCAGTCTTTGCCTGATGGACGTATCTGCTCCAACCAGAAAAAAAATTGCAGGGTATGGTGACTGGGGCTAGCCCTGATTGGTGATGCACTCTGAACACTGTTGTACACTACTGATGCTATAACTATGATTATGCCAGCATCCTGTCCTATTCCTTTGTTTTTATTTATCTATTTAATGTCTTAATAAAAGGTATTACAAAGCTTTTGCTTTTGGATCAGCCTCTTTATAGTTGCCAAAAGGCACTTTCAAAGCGAAACCACATCAGACAATTTCTGGAGAATAACTTTTCAAATGTCTGTGGGGACCCAATTTACGTTAAGACTGGAGAGTGAGGAAGGAGCTCCTTCCTGTCTCCTCCTCTGTCCTATTTTCCCATGCTAAAATGGCCTGGCTGGGGGCAGGGAAGGGACAATATGCTCCATTTTGGAGTTGTGTGTGCAGCCCACATCACAACCCTGAGCCAACCTGGGCCCCTGCAGAATTCTTTAAAAAAATGGTTCCCTTGAGCTGTGTGGCTGTGGGGAAAGTGAGTCAGGTCCAAGACTTGGTCCTAACCCATTAGAGATCATATGTAATCCCACCACTTGATCTGTATTATAACCCTCAGTGATCTTTCAGATAAGCCAGATGTATGAAAATATATAGGGCCAGGCTAACATTTTGAAAAACCCAGAAGTAGGGTTGCTAAAATGATTTTTTGTTTTTTTGTTTTGTTTTGCATGGCTCCTGTGCTTTTGTCTGCTGTGAAACAGACAGAAAGAAGCAGTGGTTGTTTTTCCTGCACAGATGTGAAGAGATGGGAAAAGGTTCACCTTCCACATTTCTTCCTGTCATGCAGCTATTAAAGCCTGTTATGCCACTGGAACCTTGCCAGAAAAATTGACAGCCTACTCAGAAGAGTCAGGAACAAAGGAAAAATCAATGTGTATAGTAAAGATATTAAGAGGTGGTTTCTTTGATAGGAAACTAACATTTCAATTGAAATTCCAGAAATCCTGTAAAGCCAGACTCTTTAAAAAGGAAAGGGTGAGGGGATACTCTTTGTGTTTGTGAATGGTGATTCTAGTGTCCTGGAAAACATTTTCATATGTACGCATCTTTGTAGTCTCATTAATTATTATGCCAAAATATTAAGCTTATACTTAATGCTTATTCTTATAATTTGTTCTAAATGCAAGTTACTTTATATATCACTGTCGTTTTTCTCTCTCCTTTCCCATTTTCTCTCTGACTGCATTCACAGACAAACTTCAGTTTGTGGTGAGAATCAGCAAGGAAATCCTATGGCTTGGCCTCCTTCCCATGTTTGTGTGGACAGAAAATAAAATTAAAAAAAAAACCCTTCCTGGTTGTATGTAACAGTAGTGTGTTATGGGTTCCAAACTGGCTGAAATGACAAATTGTTGCTTGCTGTCTTGCCTACAAACCAGAATTCTGAACTATAGTTTAATATTGATAACCAAACCATAGTTTATAGGGAAACGAAGAGTAAGGCCGGTTGTGAAGAAAAAATACAATGGGCTCTAGAAGGAGGCTCTAGGCAAGTACCTACCACGCTGGCTGTCTTCCCATCCACCCAAGTGAAGGCATTAACTTCTCCCCACTTCAAGGGGAGTTTATCTCTGCTATCTAGAGAGCAGCTATAAATCCAAATAATCTCCAGTGGTTCCCTAGGAGGAAATTGCATTTTATGTGACTGAGGTCCCATCCCTTCACAGGCTCCACCCATTAAATAACCATGCATTTCCTAACCTGGAGTTGGCAACCCTATCTCCTTCCCTTTATCTACCCCTCTGACTTCAGCTTTCCATCTGCTTTCCCCTCTCTGCAGCCTCTACATAGGCTGTCTTTCTCAACAGGAAGGGAGGGGGCAGGGGGAAACGGGATAAAGTATTCATCATTCTCCTCTCACAGCCCTGTGAGGTGGGTTAGGCTGGAAGTTTGAAACTGGTCCAAAATCACCCAGTCAGGTTCCACAGCAAGGACCTGGGTCCAGTAGACCCTACTCTGAAGTCCTAACGCAGGGGTGGGGAACTTTTTTCTTGCCAAGGGTCACTTAGAAACTTATAACATCATTCGTGGGTCAGCAGGAACTCATAAGCCACACCCCCTGATATTAGCATGTTATCAGCCCGACAGGAAGGGAACAGGGTGGTGGTGGTGGTTGTGGGGAGCCAGGGGCCCTTTGACAGGCTGCTCCTCTTCCCGTTTTCCTGTGCAGGCTACATCCAACGAATGATAATCCTCAGAATTGCCACCACAGTTGGGCTTTTATTTATAACTGATAATCTGAGTGTCATGAAAAAATATAATTAAATAGAACCAGAAAGTCTTACATTTCCCAGCCAAGTTTGAAGAGGAGGAATAGAGCAATCTAGTGGCATTTCTTGCACCCATATCAAACTGAGGTTTGTGGTTGACCAAATATGGAGCAAATATGCTCCATATGAGGAGCATATTGCAAAAAACATAAAGACCAACAATAAAAATTTCTTCAAATATATTAGAAGCAGGAAATCAGCCAGGGAGGCAGTGGGGCCCTTGGATGATCAAGGGGTAAAAGGATTACTGAAGGAGGATAGGGAAATGGCTGAGAAGCTGAATGCATTTTTTGCCGCCATCTTCATTGTGGAAGATGAGAAGTGTCTGCCTGCTCCAGAACCACTAATTTTGGAAGGCGTGTTGAAAGACTTGAGTCAGATTGAAGTGACAAGAGAGGAGGTCCTACAACTGATTGACGAATTAAAAACTTTTAAGTCACCAGGTCCGGATGGCATACATCCAAGAGTTCTGAAGGAACTCAAAGGTGAACTTGTGGATCTCCTGACAAAAATATGTAATCTTTCATTGAAATCTGCCTCCGTTCCTGAGGAAGGAAGCAAATGTCACCCCCATCTTTAAAAAGGGTTCCAGAGGAGATCCGGGAAATTACAGGCCAGTCAGTCTGACTTCAATACCGGGAAAATTGGTAGAAACCATTATCAAGGACAGAATGAGTAGGCACATTGATGAACACAAGTTATTGAGGAAGACTCAGCATGGGTTCTGTAAGGGAAGATCTTGCCTCACTAACCTGTTACAGTTCTTTGAGGGGGTGAACAAAAGTGGACAAAGGGGACCCAATAGATGTTGTTTACCTTGACTTCCAGAAAGCTTTTGATAAAGTTCCTCATCAAAGGCTCTTTAGTAAGCTCGAGAGTCATGGAGTAAAAGGACAGGTCCTCTTGTGGATCAAAAACTGGCTAATTAATAGGAAACAGAGATTGAGTATAAATGGGCAGTCTTCACAGTGGAGGATGGTAAGCAGTTGGGTGCCGCAGGGCTCAATACAGGGTCCCATGCTCTTTAACTTGTTCATTAATGATTTGGAGTTGGGAGTAAGCAGTGAAGTGGCCAAGTTTGCAGATGACACTAAATTGTTCAGGGTGGTGAGAATCAGAGAGGATTGTGAGGCATTCCAAAGAGATCTGTTGAGGCTGAGTGAGTGGGCGTCAACATGGCAGATGAGGTTCAGTGTGGCCAAGTGCAAAGTAATGCACTTGGGGTGGTTGATGGGGTGTGAACTGGCAGAGACTGACCAAGAGAGAGATTTTAGGGTCGTGGTAGGTAACTCACTGAAAATGTCAAGACAGTGTGCGATTGCAATAAAAAAGGCCAACGCCATGCTGGGAATTATTAAGAAGGGAAATGAAAACAAATCAGCCAGTATCATAATGCCCCTGTATAAATCGATGATGTGGTCTCATTTGGAATACTGTGTACAATTCTGGTCACTGCACCTCAAAAAGGATATTATAGCACTGGAAAAAACCAGAAAAGAGCAACTAGAATGATTAAAGGTTTGGAACACTTTCCTTATGAAGAAAGGTTAAAACGCTTGGGGCTCTTTAGCTTGGAGAAACGTCGACTGCGGGGTGACATGATAGAGGTTTACAAGATTATGCACGGGATGGAGAAAACAGAGAAAGAGGTACTTTTCTCCCTTTCTCACAATACAAGAACTCGAGGGCATTCAAGGAAATTGCTGAACAGTCAGGTTAAAACAGATAAAAGGAAGTATTTTTTCACCCAAAGGGTGAACATGTGGAAGTCACTGTCACAGAAGGTGATGGCGGCTACAAGCATAGCCAGCTTTAAGAGGAGACTGGATAAAAATATGGAGCAGAGGTCCATCAGTGGCTATTAGCCAAAGTATATTATTGGAACTGTCTCGGGCAGTGATGTTCTGTATCCTTGGTGCTTGGTGGGGGGGTGCAAAGTGGAAGGGCTTCTAAACCCACTTGTGAACCTCCTGATGGCACTTCGGTTTTGTTTTTGTGTTTTGGCCACTGAGTGTTGGACTGGATTGGCCATTGGCCTGATCCAAAATGGCTTCTCTTATGTTCTTATGCGACATCTACATGTAGACTTTTTATTTTGTTTCTGTATGTCTTTATAAAGACAACAAGAATAATTTTACAGGTACATCCTGGCCATCTCCACTATTTCATTCACAGTCTGCTGCATTTTGCATCAGCAGATATTTTTTTAAAAGCATGTGGCCTGCCCAGGAATCTGTATTAGGACAAATAACATATAGCCATACTTTATCACAAATTTCACAGACATATCTACTTACAATGGTGAAGTGTTCCTTTCAAAACAAATCCTCTAAATGTCTGTCCACAGATGGAGAAAACTGAAGCCATCTGGAATTTCAGAAATATCTTGTGGAGGAGAAAGCACATTGGAATTGCAAAATTTTGTCACATGACATGAATACTCCTAGTAATAATAGGAACAATCATTTTGCCTTATCCAGACAACTCTGACACAAATAGCACAGATATCCCTCTGTGCAAAACCAGACAACTAAATGAAGATCTCACGTTCACTAGGAATTATTATGATAAATGCACACACAATCGTATCATTCATGTCATAACTAGTATACCCATTTCAATGTTGAAATTCTTCCACAAATCACAACCTTGTGATATTATCTAGATTTTTGCTTTGAGAGAAGAACAGAGACAATTTTAGCTTTGTGTTTATCACCTGGGGTTCATTGGTTTCTTCATGAAATTCTGATGAGCCCTTTGGGAACATATCTTTATCTAATTTTATTTTGAAATGTAACATTTAGAAAGTAATGTGTAAGCCACTCTAATTTTTTGGAAAAGGAAAAGGAAAGGAAAGGTCCCCTGTGCAAGCACTAGTCATATCCGCCTCTGGGGTGACGTTGCTTTCACAACGTTTTCACGGCAGACTTTTTACGGGGTGGTTTGCCATTTCCTTCCCCAGTCTCTTACACTTTTCCCCAGCAAGCTGAGTACTCGTTTTACTGACCTCGAAAGGCTGGAAGGCTGAGTCAACCTTGGGTCGGCTACTTGAATCCAGCTTCCGCCGGCATCAAACTCGGGTCGTGAGCAGAGAGTTCAGACCCACAGTACTGCAGTACTGCTGTGAAGGCTCTAAACCTAAATTAAAAAATAAAATAAAATGTAAGGTCACTAAGAGTCTTCAAGTGTCTTCAGAGAACAGAAGGCACAAAAACATAAGACTTTACTTAGAAATATAATTTTGAGTGTGTGTGTGTGCGCATGCGTGCACGTGCCACAAATCCCAGCCCTCTCGTTTGAGAAGCAAACACTAGATCATGGCTGTCTGTGCCATTTTAACAGCATGTTGGTAGGCGAAAAAACCCACAGTATAGTGTTACAATCTGGTCAGACATTATTCTGGGAAATGGGACTGCTGATTCAGGAAATCAGATGATGTCATGCACCAGTAATATTATCACTTCTCCCTGTTAATTTCTAAATCGTCACAGTAGTTAGTTTCAGCAATCTGCTATGAATGTTATTAAAAGTAATACTTAATCCATATTATACCTTATGTATGTTCACATACATGATTTCAGTAATTTACAACAGCCCTATAAGATAGGTAGATTTTCTCATCCTAATATTACAGATAGGTATCTGAGTGAGTCTTAAGGTTACCTAGTGAGCAGATCAGAGGAGGGATTTGAACCAGACTATTCAAGCTTTAAATTCATTCTTTTAGCCAGATCCATTCAGTCAAATTCCTGAAATCCTGCTACATTCTCCCTGATTTTCAAATTCCTGATTAGTTATTTGTATATTTCTTTAGATAATTATATGTCACTTTTAATCCCTATGTGGAACCAGATTACTAATTAATGATGGAGAGCAAAAAGTACACATAAATGCTCTTATAACAGATGAAAAAACCATGTGGCCTGCCCAGGAGTCTGTATTAGGACCACTGCCATTTAGTTTGTTCTTAAGTCCTCTGGAGCAGTGAAGTGCCAAATTTGCAGTGGATATGAAACAGCCAGGATGGTGAAAACCAAAATGAATTGTGCAAAGGTCTAAGAGAGTCTCCAAATGACATGAGTGGGGACCAGTGTGGCAAATTATGTTAATTGTCAGTAAATGTAATGTGATGTGCAGAGGGGGAGGGGGGAAACCATAACCACATATACACATGGGATCTGAAATGGTGGTTACTGACCGGGAAAGAGGTCTTGGTTTCATGGAGGACATTTAAATGAAAATGGATACTTAATTTGAGGTAGCAATGAAAGGGGCAGTTTCGATGCAAGAGATTGTTAGGAAAAGAATTTAAAACAAAACAGATTGCACTGTAATGTCCTTCTATAGCTCTGTGGTGTGGTGTCATTTGAAATAATGTATGGTTTTGTTTGGTCTGACTCAAAATGGACACTGCAGAGCCAGAGTCAATCTTGCTCCCCATGTTATTTAATATAAACATGAAACTGCTGGGAGAGGTCATCTGAGGATTTGAAGTGAGGTGCCACCAATATGTGGATGATATTCATCTCTATTTCTGCTAAACAGCTAAGCCAGGTGGGTCTGTGGAAATCCTGAATAGGTGTCTGGAGAAGTAATGGGGTAGATGAGGGCCAACAAACTGAAGCTCAGTCCGACAAGACTAAGGTGTACTTTGTCAACAGAGAAGCTGATTGGAGAGTCAATCTGTCCTGAAGGGGATTGCATTTCCTCTGAAGCAGCAGGTGCATAGCTTGGAGGGTCACTGGATCCTGGAATAGTTAGAAGTTTAGGTCTTGTCTGTGATACGTAGCTCCTTCTATCAGTTCCAGCTGGTTTGCCAGCTACAAGCATTCCTTGAAGAGTGTGATCTGGCCACAGTAATTCATGGTCTGATCACATTCAAGTTAGATTACTGTAATGTGTTCTATGCCCTTGAAAACCACCAACAAACTTCAGAATAGTCAGGGACTGGTTACAGGGATTATATTACCCATGTGCTGCACTTAGTTCCCATCTGTTTCTGAGTACAATTCAAAGAGCTGGTTCTTACCTTTAAGGCCCTGAATGGTTTCCAGAGTAAATGAAGGACTCCTCATGTACTATCTAGCCTGCCAGTTAAGATCTGCCTCTCAAACCCTGCTCTTTGTTCCCTGCCTTCAGAGGTGAAGTGGGTAGTGTCTGCAGACAAAGCATTTTCTGTGGTGGCACCTTGCCTCTGAAATGCACTTCCCTTGTTGTTTACCAGGCACCCATGCCACTTTATTTTAGGCACAAGCAGGGCTTTTTTTGAGCAGGAACGCTGGCTGGCTTGGCATCAGGGGGTGTGGTCTAATATGCAAATCAGTTCATGCTGGGCTTTTTCTACAACAAAAAGTCCTGTGCACAAGCCAAAGTGTATCTTTTTACCCAGGCTTTTTAATTAAGGGTTTTATCTTACCAGCTTTTTAAACAGTTTGCTTCAGTTTTATGGATGGTTTTTATGCTGTTTATACCCATTGATTGTTTTATTGGTTTGTTTTTATATTGTGACATTATTTTAATTGTAAGCCAACTTAAGCAGAACTCTGCAAAGGCAGAATAAACTAAATAAGGTACAGAACAAGGCAACCAAATGACCAAGAGGTTGGAGCATCTTCTCTTTGAAGAAAGACCAAATAGCTTGGGGCACTTTAGCTGAGGGGGAAAAGTGACAAAGCTGGAATACAACAGAGAGTGTTATAACATTTTACATGCTATGCAGAAAATGAATACTAGAAATACTACCATTCAGGCCATCCAACTAAATTTATTTAAGATAGGCAAATGTGGAAACCCAGTGTTTTCCTTGGCATACCCCCAATTACTGTCATTGTCCTTCCTCCATGTCTTTGGTGTCATATGTGTTTATATGTTTTTTATTTAATTGGATTATGTGTACTTAATTTGAAATTCTGTTTTAATGTTGAAATATTTTAATATGGCGATGTTTTCTGCCTTGAAGATGCTATTTGGGTAGAAAGGTGTGAAATAGAAAAAAAATAGATAACAAATGTGTAGCTGCTAGTGCAAGATGCAGGTTCAAACTGCAACTATTTCATGAAGATTTCAGGTTTTCATGGCTGGTAACATCATTAGGGTTTGTAGAATCTTTCGGGATCAAATGCCGTGTTCTACTGGAGAAAGTTTTCCTTCCAGACGTTTCGTTCTCAGCTGCGGAGAACATCCTCAGTGGCATTGCAGCCGGAGCAGGCGCTCAGACCTTCTTGGCTGCTGTGCATTGCAGCCGGAGCAGGCGCTCAGACCTTCTTGGCTGCTCAATGCACAGCAGCCAAGAAGGTCTGAGCGCCTGCTCCGGCTGCAATGCCACTGAGGATGTTCTCCGCAGCTGAGAACGAAACGTCTGGAAGGAAAACTTTCTCCAGTAGAACACGGCACTTGATCTCGAAAGATTCTACAAACCCTATTTCATGAAGCTCACTGGGTGACCTTAAGCCATTCGCACTCTCTCAACCCAACCTATCTCACAGGGTAGTCATGAGCATAAAACGAGGGAGTTTAGATGGCTTTAAAAAGGGACTAGATAAATTCATGGAAGATGGACCCATCAATATCTCTTCACCATGTTCAGAGGCAGTATACCTCTGAATGACAATTCCAGGAGGCAGCTTTGGTCTCTGTGTCCCTCCTGTGGGTCTTCTGAGGCATCTAATTGCCCACTGTGGAAAATTGGATATTGATCTAGCAGGACTTGATGTTCTTATGTTAAGGTGCAATTGCCCAACACATTGTAGGTATACAGACATGAACGTGGTCAGTGGACAGCCACCAAAAAGGAAGCATACTGTACTGGATGGGTTTATACAGATATGCTGAACAAGAATATATTTAAAATTGATATGGTTTATATTTTTTAAACTGCCACTAAAGGATTCAAACGCCTGTTAGTGGATTGCCCAGTCAATTACATTATTTGGTATTTGAAGCTAAAATTAATAATAATAATAATAATAATATTTTATTTTATTTTATTTTTTTATTTTATTTTTTATTTTTAAAAATATATTTTTTAAAAAATTTAAAAATTTTTAAAAAAATAAAAAAAAAATTAAGATGAATTAGGATATTTTCTCTCATATAACCAAGTGGCTGATGCTTCTCCTTTTCAGAAATTAGTACTAGTTTTGGTCACAGGTAATAATCCCAGCTGATTTGTGGGAAGAGCAGAAGAGTGGGCACATGCTGATGTGGCTCTGAATAAATAGTGCCTATTGCACAAGTCTGAATTCAGACTGCCACACTGGACCAATGTATAAAGTTATCAGTGTGTGTACCATTGCAAGGCTGCACCCTTTTACACACTTGGTAGAAGAGATCTGAAAGCACAAACCAGTGGCATCCACTGTAACTGATACTAATGACATATGTGCACCAGCAGATTTTCACATGACCTGCCCACTTGCCCTGAAATCTCTCAGCAGCCACCATATGGGATTATTTAGTGTATCACACAGTCAAAAAAATCAAGGAGAAGCAGGGAAAGCTTTGCAGCTGTTCGTGATTGCTGAGATTTCTCTTGCAAACTTGTAAACTTTTATTCATGTAAATATTTTCTTGGAAGAAAATGCTGTGTGTAAAAATGAACTTAAAAAAAAAATCTTGCTTCTTATCTGTCTCGTTCATAGTTTTTCAAAGGCTGAGCAAATTGTTGCAAGAATTAATGTGGAAAAATCAATTCATTTGATGCAACAATGAAAAGATCTTTGACTAGCTTCCATGTGAACAGAGCTGCAATACAGATGTATATAACAATGCAATCAATATATATCACTTAACCTTGTATGGTTGCCGTTAAACCAACCATTAATGCAAACTAGAACCATTAAAATCAATGGAAATTGTGAAGGCAATGGGATTTATAACCCAATAAAAATTGGGTCATAATACTGATGTAGGAACCTCTTAATTAATCACTTATATTAGCATAGTGGGCTCCTTTCACCACTACAACACACTGCCTTTGTTTGGATCAGTTCTGGCATTAAATATATCTGTGAAGACCCATCCCATCTAATTTTTACTCTTCATTTATACCCCACTTTTCTCAACACTGGGAATGCAAAGCAGTTTGCATTATTCTCCTCTTTTCCATTTGATTTTCACAACCATCCTGTGAGATAGGCTAGGTTGAGAGCAGATCCTACACTGGCCCCTATTCCACTGGCTCTGTGCCTGATCCTATGCTAGAACTGGACATCTGGAGAATGTAGTAGGATAAGGAAGAGGGGCCCAAGAAGCATGAGGACAGTTAGTTTGGGGCAAAGACTTTATATACTGACTTCCTGTCACAGTGAAGATGCAACACAATATCTGGGAAATGGCTGATTGCTGAGGAAAAAGGGAATACATTTGATTTGTAAACCAATCTCACATGTTTACTCAGAAATAACTCCTCATGAGTTCACAGGGACCCACTCCCAAGAAATGTACCGAGATTATAACCTCAATCTGCCTTTCATCCCAGCTACTACTCAGTTATTGGATATGAGGCTGCCAACATTGCACTGACAGCTTGGGGGTGGTGGTCATAGTGCATTCATTCCAAACCACTGAAAGGAGCAGAACAAAATAGGAGTCAATTGCACCTTTAAGACCAACTTAGTTTTAACGTAAGCTTTCGTGTGCATGCACACTTCTTTCCTTGTCTGAAAGCTTACGTTCTGAATAAAACTAAGTTGGTCTTAAAAGTTCAATTGACTCCTATTTTGTTCTACTACTTCAGACCAACACGACTGCCTATCTACATTGAAAGGAGCTTTATGGTCAGTGAAAAGGGGTCTAAGGAAGGAATCGCATTGTCTCAGGTCAACCCTTCAATGCTTAGTGTGTGTGTGTATCCTTTTGGAATGAGAGTGTCTCCTTTGTTTTTCTCCTTCATAGGGTTGCCAACAGGCCTGGAGTAAAACATCTTAACCTTTTACTAGAAGCATAATGTGTGGGAATATGCAGATGAGGCTTTTCAGGGCATGCAGGTGAATAGACTCCTGGTGGGAATAACTTGTTTGTGGAAACAGTAGCTCGGTTCAGATATTTATGGAAATGAACGTGGGGGTTGGCCCCCTTGCAGAATTGGTCCAGGTGAATAACATCCCATTTAACCTCTAGTAAAGGGACAGGACTTTTTTTTTCTCCAGGCAGAGAGCAGGACCACTTATTTTGTCCAGCTTTGAGATGCTAGACGCAGCCTTTTTAGGTTTACACACATGCAAGGAACAGTGAGGAAAGCCAGTTACTTTCCCCTAGTGAAACACCTATAATAATTTGTGCTAGTGTGCTATTGTACTTGAACTGGGGAAAATGCTAAGAACTGGGAGGTTTCTGTTTTTGCTGACTTTTGCAAATGAGGCTGGCTGTTTGTTTTTATTCACAATCAGTTTGCTTAGAAATGATCATAAAATTCAAACAATGTATAACCTCTTTCTGTGTGAGTTGTTTAGGCCTAACTAAGGAACAGAACTGGCAAGGCAAATTGTTTTAAAATAAAAATTCCCTTAACTCAAACCTTTCCACCCTACAGAACACTGCAACAAAACTGATGTAGCTAACAGACAAATATACAATGAGCAGGAAACTGCAACAGATATTCTTTTTGAATTTGATTAAACAACTGGTTCTTGCTTATGAGATGTTGCAGTGAGTTAAGTCCCACTTCTTAGATCCAGCAAGGTGCGCGATTCCTCTCATCCACTTCTCTTTCAGTTCCAACAAACTGGACAATGCAGTAAGCAGAATGCAATCTACAATTTGAAATATATAGGCCTTCAGTAACAATATAATTACTACAATATCTGAAGAAGTATGCATGCACATGATAGCTTTTGCTCAGAATTAAACTTTGTTGGTGCCACTGGATTCAAGCTTTGTTCTGCTGATTCAGACCAACATGGCTATCCAGTTTAATCAACAATGACAGCAGTTAAACTAAATGAAATCTCCCCTTTACTAATTAATTTTACATACAAAGTTTTCCAATTACCTTATGCAAGATGGTAAAAACCCAGAAAAATCTTATCAAGCTTCCCAACAACCAGCCTGCTCTACTGCTGGTAGACCGCCCCCCCCCCCCCAGTAGGCTAAACCAACTAGTTCTTGGGGGTTGCATGAATAGAAGGCTTTTAAGCTTGCTGGGTGACTAGTCTCACAAATTCAGCCTAGCCTGCCTCATTGGTTTGTTGTAAGGATGAAATGGAGGAGAGGGGAATGATATAAGCTGCTTTGGGTACCCATTGGGGAAGAAAGCAGTAAATAAATTGTGAGGAAAAACCCCTTCCAGAACATCGTAATCACCAACTGGGTTGGCAGAGCACCTGGAGAAGTGACTCACACATGTCTGGCCAGAGAGTGAGGGTAAACCTATCCAAGGGTGAAAGGGACTTATGCAGTACTAGCAGCCATTACGCTACGAAGGCACTCAAGACCGGTACAAGAGTGCCCAACAGGAGAATGGATGGCTTCCTGTCGTTCTGTATGACATCCATCCCGACCATGGAGCCGAGGAGACTGCGCCGCCAGGAGCTATCCAGGTGAACGGTTTTGAAGCACTGACCATAGAATCCACTGTGGAGAACTAACACCACATGCAGCCATCTTCCTACCAGGCCTGACTCCATTCCAGCGAAGCAGACAGCTCACGTACTCACCAGATGTCACCTGTGCCTGCAAGCAATCTACACACCCCAGGAGTGGCTAATCGTCCAACCGCCACTGCCTTTGTCTAACAGAACTCAAGACAAACTCTGGTGCCAAGGAGAAGACAGAAGAAGAGGAAGACCATCTTCAGCCTGAGCCAAGTTCCTTTGTGTAAACCGGGTGTTACCTAGGCAATGATTTGACTCTATTGTCACCCTTTTAGATAAGTTTGATAGTCTTAAGCATCTCCCCTCCAGTAATCTCTCCTATTCTTCTCTCCAACTGTCATTTTGGAGCATCACCCTGGTCCATTTCAACCTGAAAGTTCACTCAGGTATCCAGGATCCAAGCAAGTCCATTGGTCAAGAATGGGCACCCAATTAGGTGACACCAATGAACCTCCTATTGGCTATCGTAGTAGTCCAGCCCTTATGGTCACTGCGAAGCCTCCCCTTTTTGGGAGGTCATGCATCAGCTGACCGCCTTCCTCCTCCCTCGTACCTCCCATCCCCTAAGGGCTCAAGAGAGTCCTTATAACCTGTGGACTAGCTATCCACAGGTGTGCATCTAGCAGTATCCCAATTCCGCTGCATAGATCCATCCCTGATTCTAAGGCCAAGTTTTGGGTCCCCTCTCCCACTTCCTCGCTCATCGCCATTGGAGCCTTCCTTGAAGACTACGATTGGTAAATATCACCCTGTTCGTCTACCCATGTGTTCCCCTATCTCTCTATCTATTTTTCTTAGGACTGTATGTATGACTTTATGAGTATTTTATCCTGTATGAAAGCCTATATTTTTCTTGAATAAATTTTAATTGTTTTACTTAGAGTCCCTAATATTTTTAAGCATTAATTTCTGGACATGGAATCCTGTATACACAGGTAAAAGAGCCTGATTAAGCCAGGTGCCCACCTGACAATTCCCCAACCTCGTTTTGAGGGCATTTTGGCTTACAAAATAAATTTATAAAATTTATAAACCTTTTTTTTAGTATTAGTTTTCAAATGTGTAGGTATATTATGAGTTGTGATCTGATATTTATTCACAAGTGAGCATATTCTGAACTGTGTTCTATTTTCAAAAACTATTTTTATTTTTAAGAAGACAAGCTAGAAACTTATGAAATTTCATACTTCCAATGATGCTTCTAATTATAACTGTTGTAATATCTGTAAGGTACGACTTACAATTTTCCACTCCATAAATGCTATGAATATATACTATTTATAAAATATTTACTAAGGAAAGAAATACAGGCAATTGCCTATTATAGTATGCATGGGAAGGCTTCTTACAGAGCACCGTGCTGTGAATATTATATCTTCCATTTTTTTTACAGGGACAGGTTGATAGGTTAGAGTGCGATCTCAGCTGTTGATTGGCAATGGAAATAAAATGCCAGTTTACATTTTGATAAAAATTCAAATGACCCATTTTAATGTTTAAATTATTATATATGTTCTCTCCACTCCAGGATTTTAGTGTGTTATCGCCCCCACCACACACACACACCAGAGTCAAGGTCATGTGCCAGCCTGACAGGGAGAAATCCAACTGATGATGACTTTTGCATTATAGGAAAAGCAGTATCTGATGAATGGCTGTCTGTCATTAGTCTGTTAAAAGCCTGGAAGTCATGCTTGGAAAAGGTGGCAGTCTTTTCAATAGCTTTTGATAATGCTCTCTTAGTTTCATTTTATAGGCTCTTTAATAGCAGCTGCTTGTGCTTGCATTTGAGTCAGTGGCATTATTTTCATTAAAATTATGCAGTTATCCATTCACTTAGAAGTGAAGACCTCTATTTGCTATTCTGTCTTGAAAGGCAAGAGATGCATGCCACCTGACCAATTTTTACTCTGGCACATGCATCTGGCCAGTTTATTTTTAAAATACTTTGATTCTTGGCTAGAAATTAAAGTTGAATATATTTGAATGAATGAACACATGCAATGAACAGCAGCAGCCACATTGTGAAAGACTCTTTCATGCCTAAAATTCCAAAAATATTTTTATATTATTTCATTGTGCTCAAGCTCTGAATGGACAAAGCACAGCTGAGAGTGTGTTCCCAAAAATAACACAGTCCTCACCTTTCTTGCTGATACTGAATTGTCATCCACAGTGGTGTCCAGTTTTGTGAAGAAAACAATGGTGCTTGAAAACTTGGTGATGTGAGCACTCGAAGCTGAAAGCATTTTATGAGAGACACACAATTTCCCTGCCCTGGATAAATACAATTCCATTTTGTGGAATAGTGGCTTGCGACTGCCTTGTGGTTGCAGCCATTATGAAGGCCTGTGGTTCTTTGTTGCCATGGTTTCTGAATAATGTTGCACAGAGCTGTTTTATTTAGGCCCCTCTGTGCAGCTTATCTTTGGGGAAGTATAAAAAACATTTGCCTGAAGGAATAGAAACAAGGCCCTTTCCAGTGAGAATTTATTTGTGAGGAATTTACCAGTGATAAAAATGGATGCTAGGTTCCAAAGTCCACAAATATTCACTGGAATGTAAGACAGTTAACAATAGGTGAAGGTCACATGTTGAGAATTTGCAAAACCTTTCTCTTACTCCCTTTCCAACAACAAACAATTCCAACAATTGTGTCCTATATGTTTCCTTGATTAAGGCACATTCAGCTTTTTACACACTTTCTGCTATCCTCATACCTCCCTCAAATCATGTGACGCTATAATCCAGCCCTTCCTGTCACACCGCATGTCTAGAGGCCATTTTGTCCACTCACAAAGGGCAATGGAAGACCTTTCAGCTCAGGAGCAATGCTTCTCTTCCCTTTCTTCAGACATCCTATCTGGAACTCAGAACGATGACAGCACCGGGTTTGGTCCTTCGTCTCCAGATGAGGGTCAGAATGGTCTAGTCATCCTCCACTTCAATGATGTCTATGAGGTGGAGTCTAGGAAAGAAGAACCAGTAGGAGGTACTGCCAGGTACAAATCTCAGTTCTTTCAAAAAATTATGTGAGGAGGGGGGATATTCATATTTTTCCAGCTTGGTTTGAGGAAAAGCACTGGAGGGTATTTTCTTGGAGACAGATAACAGCAACTAGTCAATGAAATATTTCCTCCTTTCTCAGGCTTCTGAGAAGGTGCATGCTTTGTGAGACTCTTGTTAGCAAACCTAACACCACCGTTCACTATTTAACTCAACCAACCATGGACACTTGAGATAACAGTATACATTTGGCATTTCCAGGTTTAATTTGAGCCAAGACACACTTTGGTGAACTCATAGAAACATTACAAAATGCAGGAAGGTTGAAAGGCAGTTTTATTTCAAATACCCTGCATGACTATCAGTCTTGAGGCTTCTGTGCAAGACAGCTCCTCCCCATTCAGATCAAAATTAGTTTAGAAAAAAATAATGGGAAACCCTCATTGGTCTTATAAAATAGATTTAGGTGGGTAGCCATGTTGGTCTGAATCAACAGAACAAAGTTTGAGTCCAGTGGCACCTTTAAGACCAACCAAAGTTTAATTCTGGGTATAAGCATTATTTTAAACTTTGTTGGTCTTAAAGGTGCCACTGGACTCAAACTTTGGTCTTATAAAAATTATTGAGGATAAAGTGAAAACCGTGTGTATTAAGGCCGCTTTTACAAGAATTTGCTTGTATATTCTGTTTCTGTGAGATTATGTCAAAAAGACCTGAATTAAATCATATATTTAAAAAGCCAGTATTTAATAAGTATTTGTTTAAATGGGAGAAAAGAAAGAAAGAGAGCCTAGATGATGCTAGGTCAGTTTAAGATTGTACTTGTTTTTTAAAAATGAAAAAATCACTCACTTTTTACCCCACCCTTCATATGGGCAGTTTATTTCCCACCCTTATTCTACTTTATCCTCACAACAACCCTGTGAGGTAGGTTAAGCTGAGTGATAGTGATTGGCCCAAGGACATATAGTGAAGCCAGTCCTAGCCCAGTAGTAATCATGACTGCCTCTCAATGATCAGTGGTATCCACTAGATAATTTGAATTAAACTTCAGCATTTTTAGAGCCTCATTCCATAGGGTAAACATGTTTTTTTCCCAGTACAAACAACATCATGCTTGTCTTTAAGGTATCATAAAATGTTGTTTTATTTATGTTTGTCTTTAAGGTATCATATATTTATAGAGCATACGATTGGAATTAAAAAATGCTCTGTTCCTGGGTTCTAAGCCACATTGATAGTATTCAGAATTTTTAAAAAATATTTTTGGAGACAGAGAGGGATTATCAAAGTCTCTTGGCAAAGCAGTCTAGAAAGTTCAAGGAATAGGAAAGGCACAAAAGTTCTGTTCCCTAGACTACATTGTGTGTTTGAGAAAATGTTCTCTTTATTTTCTACCAAGGTGCCAGTATGGCAAGGAGCAAAAAGATATGTTCTCTAATTTCTCTAATGTCCTCTAAGCCTTCTTCAGTAAACCAGGAAATAATGGATCTTTTTCTCAAAAATCAATTATCCTTCATGGCATTTTAGACATTGATCCTATCACCTTTTGAATTTTTGTGTTACTTAGCTTTATATAGAGCATCTTTGAAACTTTGCTTATTTTTTAAAGATAAATTGAATACATTTAATAACAAGAGCATTGCTTCTTGTTATTAAATTATTTGTTTATTTATTATTTTCAATTTATAGCTTGCTCTTTCCCAAATGGGCTCTGAGTGGGTAAAAAATTGCTAGTAAACCAGCATTAAATGAGTGCAACAAGAACCTTTTCCTGGTTTTGATCACTGTAGACATTGTTGATGTAGTTAAACAAATCTTATTCACACATGTTTATTGTTGCACATACATTTATACACAAGCACATAGCATCTTTCACGCCTAAAATTGTATTCAACAAAGCAACATGTTCTGTCAGATTTTAAGAATACTTTGAAGAAATGTTTTTACATGCAGCAGCTGACAGTTAAAATCTGTGACTGGAGCTATTGTTTCTTCCAATGTGTTCTCAACCCATTTAACAAATTTTACAGAAGTGTATGGACCAGCGGTGGCCAAACTCCAGCTTGGAAGTCACATATGGCTCTTTCACACATACTGCATGGTTCTCAAAGCCCCCACTGCCCCATCAGCTGGCTTGGAGAAGGCATTTCTCTCTTTAAATGCATTCTCCAAGCCATGCAGCTTGGAGAATGCATTTAAAGTTAAAGTTGATTTTTTCCACCCCTCCCTCCCTTCCTTCTTGCAGCTCTCAAACATCCGACATTCATGTCTTGCTTCTCTCCAGCCTCTAACTTTATTCTATGCAGCTCTTTCATTAAGCAAGTTTGGTCACCCCTGGTATAGATGTTCTTTCAAATAAAGAAGGGGGGAAACCCAGAAAAAAACTAAGAAAGTTTGTTGGGATTCTGCGGTAATGAAAAGTTACCATTCACCAACCAGCTCATGCTCTCTGCCACTCCTTACCATTACTGCAATATGATACCACTGCTTCTTTGTTCATGGCATAAAATTTAGTGGCTTGCACAGACAAAACAAATGCAAAATCCATGATTATTGCAAGAGGCAGTGCATATACTTTATATACAAAAGGATCAAGATTTCATTTCCCAGCATCTCTTATTATCTCACATAGTTGGAAAAGACAAGTTCCTAATCTCATAACATATGTACTAAAAAGGTCCTGTTCTAATTTTTGAATTTTTCAAGAAAATGCTGTTCTCCTTTGCTACCTATTCAGCCATATTTTCACTAGGAGCACTGTATTCACTATTTTAATAAATAAACCACAAAAGGTGCACTAATGATGCCAATGAAACTTCTCAAAAAAGATTCCTCCAGTTATAACATCCATAGGTATTACAAGGAATACATGAAAAGAACTGCATTTTCCCAGTGATAACATATTCTTGTTAAATGCTAGCAAAACACTCTGTTCACCATAGAAGTGCTTCTTTGATTTCTCATTCCCACACAATAAATGTGAAACTGCTGTTGCATTATTGGAAGAAGAAACTGTTGTCTAGCAAGACCCTCTCAGGGTCAGGAATATTACATATGACAGCCTTTGCTGGTAACACAGGAATCCTAGAGCAGTCATTTCCAGGTTAGAACCTGTACAGTGCAATTAAAATCAGAAAGGAAAAATGTAATCAAGTGGCTTGACTGAGAAATTGTAAGTTAATTAAACTAAATATGTTTCATGTGATTGTCCAGATGTGCACCACTGCACTAACTATGCTTAACTATGGTATGTCGACCCATGACCTCTTTTGAAGCTGTTTTATTGACCACCAGTAGTTTTAACTATAAAGAAATATGTGTTAAAACTTCAGCTCCAGCTATTTTAAAATTCCCTTTGAAGAAGAAATGTTTATCTTTTGTATTTTTCTCACTTGTATCCCATACTTTCTGTTCTGAGCTCATAACAGAGTATATCAGATTATCAGCTTCATGGATCTGCAGGCCTTGTTTCAAGGTAAACATTCTATTGGTTTCCCCACACTTCATTAACCATCAGTGTAATAACATGTGATTTTTACAAAATATTTTGCAAAGGCTGTTTTTCCTATTATGTACCTTCATAGATACTTGAAAGGACATAACTCTCCTTTTAAAGGTCTTCTGTATTTAAAGAAAAATGGAATTAATAAAGAGCTATCTTGATAAAGAATATAATTAAACTTGAGTCTAGCAGATGTCCAGTACACTTGAGTCTTGTTAGTATCAGCAGGATTTAAGAGAGTGTATAGTTGTGACTGAAATTTCTGAAAACATTAAAACTATCAGGACACTGGGCAGAATTAGAGTAAATTCTGCCCTGCTGGGATGGATAAATTATGCAAGATGTAGCAGTTTGCTAGTAAATATTATTGGACTCAATTAAGTAATACACCAACTGTGACCGAAGTACATATCCATCTGTGTTACCGAGCCATCACCCACATGAGCCGTGGCCTATAGACTCGTGAGCAAAGAAAAAGAAGTATACAAAACCAGAAGTCTGCTGAAATACTCTGGGAAGCACACTAGCAATCTCATCCTAATCCCCAGATATAGGAATGTTGCTGGTAGTTGTTGGCTGTGTCAGCACAGTGAGGATTCTTTCCCCACTATTGTTGCTAGTAATGTCAAAGCATTTGCACTGGCCAGGTAGTATCTAGATGGGAGGTTTGTGTGCACTTTCTTCTTGTTAACCACCATTTCTCCTGCTTCCCCCCCATCATGCCATCAGATGACTTTCTCAGAGCTTTAAAAATGGTAATTAATGGTGATTTTAAAAAATTGGTAATTGTGTTAAATGCATTACTGTTATAATGATCTATTACCATGTCTCCCTGAATGCTTTCATATCACAGCTTCCATTTAATTTTTAAAGATTTACTTAATTCATTCATGCCTCACCTGTCTCCCCAAAGGGGACCTAAAATGGCATATATTATTCTCCTCTCCTCCATTTTATACCTCATTTTGTTTCTGCAACAAAAGGACTAGACTTTTTAAAAAATGCTGGGAATTCAGTGCAACTGATACGGCGCTAGATTGTTATAATTGCAGGACAGCACGCTAGCAATTACTGTTTTTAAGAAAGCTCTCCAAAAGCCTTCCAGTAGTGCAGTGGGGAAAATAATGGCCATGAGAGCCAGATGGAAGGAAAATGGTGCTAGTGTGGGTGCAGCTTTGGAAAACGTGCACTTTCCTGTTCAGACAGCTCACTAATATGCTTTGACTGCATTCTTTCAGGAATCAACTACTGATCCAGGTTTGAGAAATGATGCAGCAAGGATGGGGAAAGCCTACAAACTAGATGATTAGAGGATGACATGGTAATTAAGGTTGCCAACCTCCAGTTGGGTGACAGGAGAAAACCTCAAAGGGTTCCATGCTAACCAGCTTCAACAATAAGTCACAATACAACATTTTTAGAAATATATAACATACTTATTGACACTCTCATATACAAAAAATTGTTTCTTAACAAACATACCCTGATGCAAACACCCAAAAGCAAGTGTTGAGGAAGGACTCTTAAAGGGAAACAGTCAGTTTTATATAAAGTCCTTCTCCTGCCAACGGGATTTCTAGTCTTGCTTCTGAAGAGACCCGAAGTTGATAAGAGTTGTAATCTTCAGTAGAAATTCTTGAAATTCAATAATTCTTAAAGCACAGCACACACAGCGACAAGGTAGTACTTTATCTTCCCCTGTTTCAATGGAAGCTTTGACCAGCTTTTTCACAATCATCAGAGCATGGCAAGATTCCATAGACTGCATACACAGTTAAGTTTCCATTTGCAAGGTCTTGGAAATTTGAATTTCAAGAATTTTTACTGAAGATTACAACTCTTATCAACTTCGGGTCTCTTCAGAAGTAAGACTTGGAGGGAGTCCGTTGGAAGGGGAAGGACTTTATATGAAACTGACTATTTCCCTTTAAGAGTCCTTCCTCAGCACTTCCTTTTGGGTGTTTGCATCAGGGTATGTTTGTTAAGAAACAATTTTTTGCATATGAGAGTGTCAATAAGTATGTTATATATTTCTAAAAATGTTGTATTGTGACTTATTGTTGAGGCTGGTTAGCACGGAACCCTCTGGGGTTTTCTCCTGTCACTCTCTGCCATGTTTCTCTATTTGGTTTACACAACCTCCAGGTGGGACCTGGAGATCTGGAATTACAATTCACCTTCCGACTAGAGAACAGTTCCCCTGGAGAAAATGGGCACTCTGAAGGGCGGCCTGTACGGTATGGTAAGCTGCTGAGGTCCCTCCCCAAACCCTGCCCTCCTGAGGCTCTATTCTCAAAATATCCAGGTATTTCCCAACATAGAGCTGGCAACCCTACATGGTATGGATGTTCCAAAAAACCCCTGCAGGAGTTTGGAAGCTAGGTAGAGAAGAACCTCTAGACTCCCAAGGAGATGAGAGTAGCAACTGCACTGGAGACCACAGCAACACTGCTGTCATCATGATACTCCTCCATTCTGATGCTACTCCTGTATCCAGCATTCACAGCAGCTGCCAAACGATATATGCATATGCCAGCACATCACCTTGATCATACTCTGTCCCCACACATACAAAGGAAACCCAGACTCCCCATGGTAAGGAGGACTGTTGCATGATCAGTAGTGCCCTGTGACTACCATTCTGGAAACTTGACTAGTATGGAATGCTTTCTGGGCCTGCTGAGTGATGACTCTACAGGGAAGAAAGCATGGCCACTCCAACTATATCATCCAGAAACTCACAGTTCATTCAATACAGTCAGCCACACCATACTGCCTTCCAAGCAAGGGTTCAGATTTTAAAGAGGAATTAGTGCCATTAGAAGTAGTTTTTTTGCAAGGCATAGGAGATATTGATACACAAACACTAGGCAACAACAGAATGCACAAAATAACAACAGAATGCACAAAATAACATTCACAGAAGGCATTCCTGTCATTTCACCCCAATGCCTCCTGGGAAAAACACTCATGAGAAATGATAGTGACTGTGTAGCTGCTGGGTCCTTCTCTGACCCTGCCAGGGAGGGGAAAGAAGAGTGGGTGAGAAGGTTAGGATGTGTGGCCAACTGTCTTTTAATCCTCCCCAAGGAATTCAAGAACTCAGCATAAGTCAGAACTCATGTGCTTTATTGGTGAGTAGTCACACCAGGTTCTCTCATGCAGAACAGTTATGCCACTCTCTTCTCTGACTGCCTGGTTCCCTGTGCTTCCACACGCTGCCACGTCTTGCATTTCATGCATTCTCCCATCTCCTCACCACAACTGCTCTTGGATGTTGTCCTAAGAGCTGCAGTTGGCCTGGGAATTGGGGGAGGAGCCCTGAGCTTCTCCACTCCAGACCTCTCTAGCCCAGAGGGGTGCCTTCTCCCATTAGGGCAGCTGCTGATCCAGTTATTCAGTTGTGCCCCAGCCTATGTTCTTTGGACCACATTCTGGCCACAGGTTTAACCTGTTCCTTGCTGCCAGGACCGAGTCCTTGACCATTCCTCTTACTCCCATGGTGTCCTCCATTGTCACAGACAGATTCAAGTACCACCATGGGAGAAGCTGGGAACTGAGCAAAGCTTACCTTTTGTCTAGTAGAAAATTAGAAGGAAAAGCATGAGGCCAGAGAGATGGTGTCCCATGGCATGGACTGTCATCAGAGATATAGGTTGTCCTGATTGGCCTTTATAACAGTGCTTTGGAGAACTGTGATTGTAAACTTTTTTGATATCCTAAACTGCAGCATGATGGGAGATATGGGGTTTTTCTCTGATATTGTGTTCAGTGTGAGTCTTTATATTCATGCCAGCATTTTTTTTAACCAGTGTAATGTTATGCCTGAGCTATGCCTCCACAGGGCTCAGTTGCTGTTTCAAGTATACAAACTGACTTCCGATTATGTCAGCATCTTAATTAGCTAGAAATTTATCCATGGCACAAGCAGAGATTTGAACCCAGGTCTCCAAGATACTAATTTGACACTCTTAACTGCTACATTACACTGGCTCTGTAAAGGGCATCTTGCTGCCATCTGGCTATTTGGAAGCAAACTAGATATAAAACAGTGCCCAACTGTACATCTGCTTGGCCACTGGAGGGAACAAATGATTGATCACCAATTAACTGTTTTTCTCTGGATTCCAGAGTCCTGCAGTTACCATTTCTTCCCCTCATCAGTTCTAGCAAGGTTAGTCTCTTTTAACTGACACAGTTGTCGTCTTAGCATCATAGTGAACTAGATCCCTGTGTAAACTAGATTCCCAGTGAACTAGATCCCCAGTCTGAATTCCTAAAGCCAGGATGATCTTTCCTGGTGGCTCCATATATGCATGAAATATAAATGGACTTTATACAGTTCTGGGAATCGAGCTGTTATGATAAAGCAAGACAAAGTCCTTTTCATAAATATTGCATCAGCAGTGTACTTAGGAGCAATTTATGGAGATATTCTATGATCTCTGCAGCTATATATGTAGGGAGAGGACTGAGTCATAAAGGGCTGCAGGATTGTTCCTAAGATGTACAGGAACCATCCCACACTACTGCCTCCCTGCAACAAATAGCGTCATAACCCATTCAATATGGCCGTATCCCTGCCATTTAAAAATACTGTAAAGCAATATTATCTTTGGTATCGAAAGTTTCAGAACAGTCAACAAGATTTCCTGCTGAGTTTTAGACAAAGGTTGTCTGCAACTGTCCTATATGGGTGTCCCGCCTCTGCTGACATGGGACTCAGCCAAGGGGGGGGGTTGTCTTCCCCGCAGCTGCCCACTCAACCAAGCACTGCTAGCAAAGGGCCCCCCCGACGGACGCTGGGACCGCCCAGGACTCCCCTGCTCACCCCAATACAGCCAGAGAAGCCCGCAGAGCCCGACGTGGCAGAGACCTGCCTGAGGCCGTGGGGAACCAGGACCCGGGCCACAGCAAGCCGAGAAGAGCTCTAGAAAGCTAGCCCAGAAGCAAGGAAACTGAAACGCTGCAGGACGCCGTGGATCAGCATCAGGGCTTATAAGGAGGGGCGGGGCAAGCACCGGGAGGGAAGGGAGGGTGGGGGTGGAGGCGGAGGCGGAAATAAAAAGCAGCCAAGCGGAAAGTTCAGGGAGGAAGCAGGTGGTTGCAAGGAGAGGGCTGCCTACCCAGAGAGAATGGACGAGCCCAAAGCACCACCGGAGATAGGAGGCTCTGGGTGGTGTAACCCAGCCCCTTCCCAATTCTGAGACCTACACAGCTGGCTACTAGGAGCCACTGGGGGTGCTGGCCACGAGGAGGCCTCGCAGGGGGCAGCAGGGACGTGACAACGTGGTGGAGAATGCGGGCACTGCCCCCCCTTTTGGACTGCCCCGCCCCCACATCCCGGCCCGGCCCCTCTGGGGTGGACGAATGCCCACCGCCACCCACAGGGTTCAAGTTCCAGCAGCGCCTCTTCCGGCGAGAGCAGCAATGACATTGCAGTGGAGGTGGAGCTCGGTGTCGCCATGGAAACAACCCCTCGTTGCTGGATTTGGTCCGATTCGGGCAATGGATGGCCGAGCACCAGACACAACTCCTTAGAGATGTGACACAGCAACAACAAGCCTCCAAGCCACGCTGGTTTGGGACCTGCAGCAGGAGTTGTTGGCCTGGCCGGACCCAGGCGGGCCTGGCCCATTCAGGGTGGGTCGCAGCCCCTGGCCCCCTCTCACCAAGCTCAGACCCGATGACGATGTCAAAGCCTATCTCGAGGCATTTGAGCGAGTGGCGGAGGCCACTCTATGGCTGAAGGCACAGTGGGACTTTGTGTTGGGAACCTACCTTACGGGTGAGGCCCAGGCCACCATGAAGGCCCTGGATTGGAGCGAGGCCGCTGATTACAACAAACTCAAGACCGCCATCCTGGATCAACTGGAAGTCATGCCAAAATCCCATCGCCAGAAGCTTCGCTCCGGCAGCTGGCCACGGCAGTCTGGCCCCAGTCAGCGATCGCCACCCTAAAAGATGCAGCCACCTGGTGGTTGTGCCCCAAAACAGACGACGGGTGGCATATAGTGGAGCTGATAGTAATAGAACAACTCCTGCAAATGCTTCCCTCCCGGGTCTGCCACTGGGTGGCTTGTTGGAAACCTACCTGCCTCAGCGAAGCTCAAGAACTATGGGAAAATTTCCAGGCAGTGGACCACCCCGGATGGACAGCGGCAAGGCCCTGAAAGGAGCTCTCGCCCCCCTGGGTGCGGGACACTGGATTGACCTCGGGGCAGACCCCAGGGCCCACGGAGTGCTGGGGACACGCCTGGCCGGTGTCTGTTCGCACGGTGCCTGTTCCGCAATGGCTTTGGGACTGGCCCCCAATCCCAGGGCCAGCAAGGAGACCGGGGCCCCAGGAGGGCGGGGAAGAAGTCTGGCCACCACCAGGCGAGCAGTGTGCAACGGTAGTGGGACCCTGCTTCACCTGCAGCAAGTGGGGGCACCTTAAGAGGGAATGCCCTTGATGGAATGCGACGCTGGTTGGGAAGAGGCCCTGCAGACCGCTGAGGTAGGGAGGCGCCCACCTCCCTGGACCCTTCCCATAGGCCTGGGGGGCTGCCAGGTGCAGGCCATGGTAGACAATGGCAGCTCTGTCTCCATGGTGAGAGCACACCTGCTTCCCACCCAACTGCCCGTCAGATGGATGGCGTCAATCGCCTGCATCCATGGCCATACGGAAAAATGTCCCGTGATCTCCATCCCCCTTAAGTACCTGGGACGTTACTGGAGTGTTCTGGTAGCCAAAGTGCCCCACCTACCATATCCCGTCCTACTCAGGCGGGACGTACCCTGCTTCATGAATGTACTCAAAGCCACCAACCCCGGGCAGAGCGGGGGACCGGCAGCCGATGACCAGGACATGGCCGCTCCAGCCGTGGCAGAAACTACCGACCCAGAGGAAGGGCCCTCCACCAAGGGCCACCCCGAGACACCCCTCAGGCAGCCTGGCCAAGAGATCTGCAGTTTGTAGTGGTGCAGGAGGACAAGGAGCTGGAATACCTGAGATGGGGGGAAGCAATCTGTGATGGGGTGGTGGTCGACGCCCGTTTGAGCCAACGCCTGCCCAGGATCATCCGTGACGAAGGGGTATGGTATCGCGAGGTAAAGTGGTGGCTGGGGCCCTATAGGCAATTGTTAGTTCCCCACCGGTATAGACCGGAGGTCCTCCAGGGAGCCCACGACCATCAGTGGACCGGCCACCAAGGGGTAAAGAACACCCTAGCTCAGGTGTTGGCCCACTTCTTCTGGCCCTCGGTCACCAGGGAGATCCAAGCCTACTGTCGGTCCTGTGATGTTTGCCAGCGGATGACAGCCCGGGGCTGACCCCTGGGTGCCTCTGACCCCTCTATCCATCGTAGGCAACCCCTTTGAGAGGGTGACCATGGACTTTGTTGGACCACTGCTGCGCACCCCATGGGGAGCCCGCTATATATTGATCCTTATGGACTATGCCACTTGATACCCAGAAGCCATACCCTTGCCCAGCATGAAGAGTGCCGGAGTGGCCCATGCCCTACTGCACTACTTTGCCCACGTGGGGCTACCTCGCGAGATCCTCACGGATAGGGGGACCCCCTTTACTGCCAACCTTATGCGGCAGGTATGCCAGACATTGCACATTCAACAATTATTCACATCCGTCCACAATGCCAGATGGATGGGTTGGTGGAACGGCTGAATCAGACACTCAAGAGCATGCTGAAAAAAACAGCCTATGCCCACCCCACAGCGTGGGACCTCTACTTGGACCCCCTGGTCTTTGTGGTGCACGAGACTCCCTAAGCCTCCACCGGATATTCCCCCTTTGAGTTGCTCTATGGGCGGCAACCGCGGGGCATCTTGGGTCTGGTGGAAGGGCAGTGGGTCCAAGGTGAGGGGCCAGCCACTGAACCCCCAGATGAATATGTTAGACAACTGCAAGAGTGACTGGCACACGTCCACCAAGAGGCCCGAGAGAACCTGGGAAGGGCCCAAGAGGCCCAAAAGAGGCGTTACGACCGAGGCACCAAGGTTTGAGGGTTTCAGGTGGGGGACTATGTCTTGGTCTCTCGAGGGGTAATGGGCCAGCAACAAGGGGACCCCCGGAGAGGGCCCTTCCAGGTCACCTGGGTGCTGGGGCCTCTTACTTATGAAGTCCAATGCGGGCCTCGCCCTCCTCAGAAAAAGTCCATTCACATTAACAATCTGAAGGAATGGCAACAGCGGGACCCCCCAGAAGAAACAGGCCTACTGGCCGAGGACCCCAACAACCTAGGAGATGGCACACTTCCCTGGACCACCACCGAACGCATGCTTTAACTCCCGGTTTTAGGCAAGGTCCTCACCCCCACCCAGCAGGAGGACATCCGCGGGGTCCTGAGAGAGTGCCCTTCAGTGTTCTCCACAAAACCCGGCCTGACCCATCTGGTCCAACACCAGATCCTGACGCCCCCAGGGCAAGTAGCAAGAGCCAGGTGGCGACCTGTGCCGCAAAAACAATGGGACACCATTGCATGCGAGGTGGACAAGATGTGCCACCTCGATATTATTGAGCCCTCCCAAAGCAACTGGCGAAGCCCTGTGGTCCTGGTGCTGAAACCGGATGCAATTGTGCGCTTTTGTGTGGATTATAGAGAGGTGAATAAGTTATCCAAGTTTGACGCCTACCCGATGCCCCATGCGGACATTCTCATTGACCAGCTCGGGAGGGCCCAGTATCTCTCTGCGATAGATCTGACAAAGGGCTACTGGCAGGTGCCCATGCACCCCGCGGACTGGGAAAAGACGGCGTTTGCCACCCCACGGGGCCTATTCCAATTTAAAAGAATGCCCTTTGGCCTCAACGGGGCAGTCGCCACATTCCAGTTGCTCATTGACCGCACCCTGGCCCAGTGCGAGGGCTTTGCCCGAGCCTACATAGATGATATTATCATCTGCAGCTCCTCATGGGATGCCCACCTAGACCACCTGTGACGGGTGCTACTGGCCTTGCAGACTGCGGGGTTACGAGCCAACCCTCGGAAAAGTCATCTCGGGTTCCAGGAGCTTAAATACTTAGGTTTCCTAGTTGGGAGAGGCCAACTCCGACCCCTGCCTGAGAAGATTGTAACCCTGGAGCACCAACCTTGCCCTCACACCAAAAAGCAGCTGCGATGCCTTTTGGAATTTGCAGGGTATTATAGCAAGTTTATACCCAGCTTCGTGGCCATCGCCACCCCGCTGACAGACAGCCTGTGGAAAGCCAGCCCCAATGTCCTCCAGTGGGAACTGGACCAGGAAGCCGCATTTGAACACCTCCGCACCAGCCTGTCCAGAGAGCCGGTTTTGCAGAATCTGGACTTTTCATCACCCTTCACCCTGCACACAGACGCTTTGGGGACCGGGATTGGAGTGGCCCTGTCCCAGGGAGACCTGGGCATGGAATGGCTGGTCATGTTCATTAGCCACAAATTGTTGCCAGCTGAGAGAGCCTACTCCATGGTGGAGAAAGAAGCCCTAGCTGTGAAGTGGGCCGTGGGGGCACTACGGTTCTACCTGGACAATAACCCCTTTAGATTAGTGGTCGACCATGCCCCCTCCTGTGGATGCACTGGACGAAAAATAATAATGACCGGCTCCTTAAGTGGTACTTCTCCTTTCTCCCTTTTTGTTTCACAGCACACTACCAGGCTGGATCAGATCACAAAGTGGCTGACTACCTCTCCTAGCTCTTCAAAGAAGAATCTGAGCGGCAGGGTTGTCCCGCCTCAGCCGAAGAATCTGAGGGGGGGGGCTGTCCCGCCTCAGCCGACACGGGACTTGGCCAAGGGCGGGTTGTCTCCCCCACAGCCACCCACCCAAACAAGCACCGCCAGCAAAGGCCCCCCCCCCCGACAGACACCAGGACTGCCCAGGATTCCCCCGCTCACCCCAACGCTGCCGGAGAAGCCTGTGGAGCCGGGTGGTGGCCGCTCCAGGTCTCGCGGCCGCCCGAAGTGGCAGAGACCCGCCCGAGGCTGTGGCGAACCAGGACCCGGGCTGCAGCAATCTGAGAAGAGCTCCCGTGAACTGCAGCGGCTAGCGCTGCTGCGCCTCACAACGCAGCCCTCCAGAGAGCCAGCCCAGAAGCAAGGAAACGAAAATGCCTCAGGACGCCGCAAATTGGCGTCGGGGCTTATAAGGAGGGGTGGGGCCAGCCCACGGAGGAGAGGGAGAGTGGGGATGGATCCGGAGGGATAAATAAAAGGCAGCCAAGTTGAAAGGTCGGGGAGGAAGCAGGTGGTTGCGAGGAGAGGGCTGCCTACCCAGAAAGAGTGGACGAGGAGCCCAAAACACCACCGGGGATAGGAGGCTCTGGGTGGTGTAACCCAGCCCCTTCCCAATTCTGAGACCTACACAGCTGGCTACTAGGAGCCACTGGGGGTGCTGGCCGTGAGGAGGCCTCGCGGGGGGGAAGCAGGGGCGTGACAGTGGGGCTGTCATATGTGGGGCTGTGGTTCGGTGGTAGAGTATTTGCTTGGTATGCAAGAAAGTTCCAGGTTCATGACATGAAGAAGGTCCCCTTGATATATCTAGCTGAAAGGCCTAGGTAATAGGTGACATAAGGGCTCCTGGAGCAATAATGGTTCTGTGGTAACAGTACAAACTGGACTTAGAAGAATTTTTTAAAAAAATCTGTCATACTTAAACCTGTTCTCAATCACATTTCCCTTAAATTCTGATTTTCCTCCTTGAATTTCTAAAACCACCGGGTGAGTGCAAGTTTATATTTTTGTCTTGCAGATTTGCTACTGCAATAAAACAGTTCAGTGACTTGAATCCCCTTATAATCTTTAGTGGAGACTGTTTAAATCCATCGGCCTTAAGCGTTATAACAAAAGGAAAACATATGATTCCAATTTTAAACACACTTGGAGTACACTTTGCCGTGTTTGGTAAGTACTACTTTTCATCCATGTTTTCCTCCCCACCCCTTTGCTCAACAGCATAACTTAACAGTAACATCTAGGGGTTCTTAAAACAAGTGCTGCTAAAATGCAGTCCTGCTAGTCCTAGACCAAAGTTTCTAGTTTCGTGGCATAAAAATCAGAACAGGGTCCCAATGTTTAGTGTTTTGTGATGCTGGAGGTGAATGCTTAAATAGCCATCTATGTTTAGAGTATTTGGGATTAGTCCTGATGAAGTTAGCATTGGTTTATTAGGCTGCAATTTTTTTGCTGGATGTAGATGTTGTTATCTTTGTCAAACTGTCATGTCACAGTTATTCATTTACTTATTTGATTTTTATCCCATCCTTCAAGGAGCAGGGCAGCATGCCTGGCCTGCTCTCCTAATGACTCTGCAATGTAGACTGGGAGATGCAGTGGTATTTCCAAAGCTGTGGGAGAGTAGGGTTTTGAATCTTTGGGCGTTTTCGCACTGACCTTAATCGGCAGCGACGTCCCTCTTCACCACGCAAGATCTGCACGGATTTCGCACCAATTGCTGCAGAGCACCCGGAAGAGCCGCAAAGTCCCGCGGCTTTTGCGGCGCAAATGGAAACCGCCAAAAACCAGTTTCCATTTGCGCCGCAAAAGCCGCGGGACTTTGCGGCTCTTCCGGGTGCTCCGCAGCAATTGGTGTGAAATCCGCGCAGATCCTGCGCGGTGAAGAGGGACGTCGCTGCCGATTAAGGTCAGTGCGAAAACGCCCTTTGTCTAAGCACTGTAGGGGAAAAAACACTAAACAGTGGATGAAAAAACATGCTTGGAAAGGTTTTTTTTTGTGTTTTTTATAAGGAAGATTAAAGGCAGAAGGCTCGCCTTCCCCTTGGAATTCCCCTTCCCTCTTTCCATCCCACTGTTTCCCTTTCAGACATAGCTATTCACTGTCAGATTGGAACCGAGGAGCTGGCCTAACTAATGGGATTTTTGAGATCATATAATTTTTTTGTTACTGCCTTGTAACAGTGAAACACCTTTTAATAGATAAGGCCAAAGATAATGTAATGATTCAGTATCTAGAATATGTTTCCATCAATCATGGTATGATTCAAAGGCTTAGTGTCATACAAACAGTAGACAGAATGGTTTGTGAATTATTGGCAAACTGGACAAACTGATGGTTGCCAAAGTGAAGCTACCTTCAGACCTTTGTTTGACATTGCATCTGAACTGATAAACAATGATCTGGGATGCTATTTTACCTTGGGGACTGCCTGACTACAGGGAAGGAAGTATAGAGTGATCAGAAAATGAAACCATTCTGGCAGCTCTCATTGGCTCTTATCCAAAGTACTACCTCTTCTCACCTTCAGCTTGACCAGTTTGTCTCCTCCCACATGGTTGATTTAAAGAAAATGACCATATAGAGATCCAGCTGCATGCAGCTCTCCTGCTGCATATACATACATCCATACAGTATGCTTTAAAAAGTTCTCCAGAACATTTATTGTGGGATACACTTGTATGGGAGCACAGAACTAGTGTGGAAAAGGAAGCAGAACATTACTAAACATAACTTCAGATGCTGATGGAATGTGCCTGGCACTTTGCCCTGCCTGGAATAGCCCTGAGATCTCTGAGGAGGCAAACTCTGACCTTCTCTGCCCTGCTGTGGTTGGTAATCTGTAACAGCAGATCTTAACACATAGTAATGGTTTGTTTGTAGTTAGGCAAGGTTGAACAACCTGGGATAGTTTCCAGGGATTCTGGTGGAAGGCAGATAAAGGCATGAGGAGTGTAAGCATAGTTTGAATGTATATTTGGAGCACAAATCAAGCTCAGTATTTAATTTAATTTAATTTGCGACTTATACCCCGCCCTATCCTGCAAGGCGTGCTTAGGGCAGCTTACAACATTAAAACATTACAGTAACAATAAATAAAACATCCAATTAAACACAGCAAATTTAAAATATCTCATAAATATAATACATAAAATAGAGGATCATAACTCCAACAATAATACAACTAGAAGCCACAGTTCAGCAGTTGGTATGACTTCAACTGGTTAACACCATTTAGCACAGCTTCAGGTCATTGACATCACTCAGACCCTTGACCAACTCAAGCACAAGGATAGTAAAGTATGTTTATCTTGGTAATAATATTGAGATGCAGTTTTAAACAACTTATTTTCTTTTAGGAAACCATGAATTTGATTTTGGCTTGGACCTTTTGGAAGAATATATAAAACAAATGGATTTTCCTTGGTTCCTCAGCAATGTACAGGATAAAGTTACCTCTGAACCATTGGGACACGGAGTTATAAAAACCATTGTTACCTGGAATGGTGTGAAAATTGGTTTTATGGGATTAGTGGAAGAAGACTGGCTGGATACCTTAGCTACAATCAATAAAACAAATCTAAACTATGTTGATTATGTTAAGGTTGCCAATGAACTATCTGTGGAGCTTAAAGCTAATGGAGCAGAAGTTGTTATTGCTATGACACACATGAAATGGGTGAATGACATAAGGCTGGCCCAGTACACTGAAGGAATTGACCTAATTCTAGGAGGGCATGATCATGATTATGGGATAAAAAAGGTGAAGGGAACGTGGATTGTGAAAAGCGGAACTGATTTTAGAAATTTTACAAAAATAAATGTAAAGAAGGTTGGTGAGGCATTTCAGTACACGTTTCAAAAAACAGATGTTTTGCAGCATTTGGAGGAAGATGCACATATACATTCATTAATAAAAGAGTCTACTCAACACTTGCAGGTAAATTTATCTGGTCACTTTTTAAAAAAAATGGGAGGCTAAAAAAATGGAAACAGCTGCTTTCAATTAGTTAGATGATGTATCAATTGAAATTTATGTCCACACAGAGGTTTGTATAGAGGTCTGAAATGGCTCTACAGCTGTCTAAAACAGTAATCCTATACTGGTCTACTCAGAATCTTACTCAGGTATATTCAGTGGGGCTTACTCTCACAAAAGTAGTTTTAGGATTGCACTGTAAACATCATACAGTGGCTACACATGGGTAGCATCATGTAGTTGTAAAATTCAGTGTAATATATTACCTTGTCACATCATATCTCCTTTGTTGACTGCTGAACTGATAGCATAAGTATTGACTACTGCAATACACTACAGTGAAATACACTTGAAACTAGAAGTACATGAGTTACCTTGGTGCTGCATTTAAATTGGATGTTTTGTAAATTTTAGGAATAATAATTTTTCATGTCTTAGATCTCCTTTCACACCCCTAATTTATACTGGCATACTTTTCAACATAAATCTTTATTAGTTAGAATCTTTGCATCTAATAAACTATTCATTCTGTAGACCCTTCTAAAGGAAGTTCTCTGCCCAATTGATGTGGATTTAGATGGTCGTGTTACAACTGTTAGAAGAGCGGAGAGCAACTTGGGAAATCTGGTAGCCAATGCCATGTTGGAAGCTACACATGCAGATCTAGCACTGCTTAATTCAGGTGTTTATCAGTAATATTCTTTCATGTTGTTGAATTGGCCAGACTGTTTGGAGTCTAATTGCTAGAAAGACATTTTCAAAAAATATATTTGCTTGATAGACATTCTATGTTGTAAGATTTATCATTGTAGGATTCCCCCCTGTGAAGTTAAGAAATTAGGCTGAAGCCTGTTTTAAAAATGGATGTGGGCCTTTACCTGAATAATGGCTACAGTCTCTGATTTGAATATATTTTTCATAGAAACAGTACATGGATATCACTGGCTTATATCAAGCCAAACATTCTGAAGCTTTAAGAACATTTTTCTCCCTTTGTTTGTTCCTGAGCATCTGCTTACCACCACAAACAAATGTTGGAAACTCAGTGGGTTATAACAAGAGATTGTGTTGGCAGAAATTGTTGCTCATTCTTAACTCCCTCCCTATTAAGTTCCCTTTCTTTGGTACTGTGTGGTTGGATATAGGTAACTGTCATAAATATTAAACAATAACATTTGTTTCTCAGTACAGTTTCAGAGAGTTCTGTTGTAATCTCAATGGGTGATTTTGTTTTGATTTTTATAGGAACACTTCGTTCAAATCGAATGCACCCAGCAGGAAATTTTACAATGCATGACCTTTTGAGTATTCTTCCTTTCATGGATGCCCTTCTAGTAGTCAAAGCTACAGGCAAACAGCTGTTGGAAGCGCTGGAAAATGGAGTTTGTAGATACCCAGCTCTCGATGGAAGGTATGCCAGATCAAATTTTTTGTGTGAACATCTCTGAAATTAGTTTTAATTTTGTGATAGTCAGCATTCTGCCATCTTGCTTACTGCATACGGCTTCATTACAGTGTTACTATATAATTTAATGTTCCTGTGAGTAAGAAACAACACATTTGTATGATGTCAGTGACACAATTTAAGACTTAAGTTGAATATCTACAGCAGAAAGAAGAGGAATACTACACTTTGGAGCAGTGCCCCTTCTTTGGTACTGTGTGGTTGGATATAGGTAATTGTCATAAATATTAAACAATAACATTTGTTTCTCAGTACAGTTTCAAAGAGTTCTGTTGTAATCTCAATGGGTGATTTTGTTTTGCTGTTAGCAACCGGACCGCGAGTTGTAGAATTATTTCATTATATATTACAATGTAAGAAAAAGACGACGACATTGGATTTATATCCCGCCCTCCACTCTGAATCTCAGAGTGGTTTACAATCTCCTTTACCTTCCTCCCCCAAAACAGACACACTGTGAGGCAGATGGGGCTGAGAGAGCTCTCCCAGAAGCTGCCCTTTCAAGGACAGCTCTGCGAGAGCTATGGCTGACCCAAGACCATTCCAGCAGCTGCAAGTGGAGAAGGGGAGAGTCAAACCCGGTTCTCCCAGATAAGAGTTCACACACTTAACTAATAGAAATAAAGTGCACAATTGTATCATCCTGAAACTACTGTGCTTCCCCCCCCCCAACCTCCCCCCCCCCCAGTCCATGGAAAAATTGTCTTCCAAACCGGTCCCTGGTGCCAGAAAGGTTGGGGACTGCTGCTTTAGAGGACAAATAAATAGGACCTTTTGTAGTACTTTACGCTACATTTTTAAAAAAACCCTGTAATCTTTTATGGATTTGAGTCCATTTTATCGCATATTTTTTTGTCTTGGATGAATCTTTTATGGATTTGAGTCCATTTCATCACATATTTTTTGTCTGGGATGAATCTGACAGAGTGGATTGTAGTCCATGAAAGCTTAAACTGGAATTAAAAACTTGTTAGTCTTTAAAGTGCCATAAGACTCCTGCTTATGTTTTCTATAACAAAGCAATTGGACCACGGGGGTGCCAACCACCAGATGGGGTCTGGAGTTCTCCATAGATTATATATGATGTCCAGAATACAGAGATCATTTCCCTTAGTTTTGGAGAGCAGACTCTATGGTGTTACCTCCTGGCTGAGCTCCCTCCCCAAACTGCTGTTTCCAGGCACCACCCCTAGGAATGTTGCAAACTGGACTCAGCAACCTTCCTCTGACCTTTTGATGTTAGTAATTTAGAAAAGACTGTGCTATCATCAGTATACGTAATGCTCAGTATGGCTTCATTTGTGGATCCTTAAATCCAGACACTGTAGCCAGGAACAGACAAGACAAATTGTCTTACAGATGCCAGAAAATGCTCTTGTTTGGAGGGGAAAAAATGTTGTAGAAAAAAAGAGGAGTCAACCCTCCAAAAAGCATAAGTGCCTGTAGTTTTAAGAAAAGAATGCCATCTTCAAGTGGGCATTTTGGGGACTGTTAGGCAATGACACCAATATTGCCAGCCTTCAACCCTTGGTTCCTGCCAGTGAAAAGTACAGGGAGGGAGCAAGGCCTTTTCCAGGGCTATTTTGGCCTCCCACTCTGCCCCTGCTCCCTCCCCTCTACCTCACTGCAGGAAGGACTCACTGCAGCCAGGCCGGGCAGCAACCACCAGATGACTTGATACCTTGTAACTTGCACAACTCACCCAGAGCCAGAGGCAACCATCTGTCATCTCACTACTGTGCAACAAAGCCACTGCATAACTTGCCTGGGAGACTTGCAGTTTGTGCAACTCACTCAGTTCCAGCAGTTGCCGTTGGATGACTTGATGCCATGCAACTCACCTTCACCCAGCAGTAGTTGGCCAGGGCCGGTGGTGGCCACTGCACGACTTGCCTGAGTAACTTGCTACCATATAGGGTTGCCAAGTCCAACCCCAGAAATATCTGGGGACTTTGGGGGTGGAGCCAGGAGACTTTGGGGGTGGAGCCAGGAGACACTGGGGTGGAGCTAGGGGGGAGGGGGGAAACAGCGCCGGGGAGCGTGGTGAGCCGCCCCGCAGCTGCCGCCTCTTCTCCGCTCGCCGTGGCTGCTCCTCCGAGATGGGCTCAGGCTGAGCCCATCTCGGAGGAGCAGCCACGGCGAGCAGAGAAGAGGCGGCGGCGGCCTCGCCCACTCCGCCTCTGGGGTGGAAGCGGAGGGGGGTGTGTGGAGGCAGGCTGGGGGTGTGGCGAGCCGCAAGTCCGGGTCCTAGAAGGGCCCGGATTCGTGGCTCGCCATGCTCCTGGCCTGCCTCGCCCTCCCCTGCGCTGCTGCAGCCTCTTGGCTGCTCCTCCAAGATGGGCTCAGCCTGGGCCCATCTCGGAGGAGCAGCTGCGGTGGGCAGGGAGGGAGCGACGCGGTGCGGCGGCCTCGCCCGCTCCAGGATTGGGCGGCTTGCCATGCTCCCCGGCGCCGTTTCCCTCCTCCCCCCGCTTCCATTTTTTTGGGGAGCGGGGGAAGAGGGTGGAAATCCTGGGGTCCCCCGCCAGGGTGGGAGGGTTGGGAAGCCTACTCCCATATGATTTTTGCAACTTGGCTAGTTATTTCCTAGGGAGAAAGAAGCTGCTGCGGGGAGGAAGAAAGCTGAGAACGAATGTAATGTAATGGTTAGAGTGCTGTTGTGTAGTTTAATGGTTAGGTGGCAGTTAGGATAAAACAATTATGAAAGCTGCTTTGGGTCTCCATTGGGGAAAAAGATGGGGTATAAATGAAATGAATAACAAAACTGAAGATGAGGGGGGCCAGATAAAAAGGCTTGGTGAGTGGGAAGGAGAGAAGGAAGCAGGGAAAGGAGAAAGGATATGGGGACTGTCAGGAGAAGGGAAAGAAGATACAGAGGAAAATGAAGTGTCCCTTGCAAGTCCTTTTGGGATCCCCACTTGCTATATTTATTGCTATTCATTGCATATAGGACAGTTAAGTATTCAGAGGGAAAGGTGTAAGTATTTCTAATGAATAAATAAAAGTTGGATGTATTGGAGAGGAAGCAGTATTTTAATAGAGTTGAATTTGGAATGACAGATGAAAGAAGAAAAGATGGATTAAGAGTGGCTGTTCTAATTACTAGGCATAGATATTTGGCACTGGGTCAGCCAACAGTCATTCAGAAAAGATGCATTGTTTCCAGAATATTTGGTTTGCACGTGTAATGTTTGATTTTAGTTAGCTCTTATGCAGTGTGGAATTTTAACTATTGTTTATTACTCCACAAATGCTACTACTGGAAGGATTAATGAGAATAAAATGTTTTATCTATTCACTTAAATACAATATGGAATGGTGCGTGCAGTGATTATTTTCAGTTATTAGTTTTGTTGAACAATAATAATCAAAGAGAGAAAGAAGCAATTGTGTTATTTATTCTGTTTATAAAAACTGAATTAATATTATGATAAGCCTAATATTCAGAGCAGAAGTCATCATGGAGCTTGTCTGTTGCTTAAGTTTACCGTTGTAAGAGATGCACACAATGGCTGTTTCCATAGGGACTGTTTGTTCCAGGCCCAGTGCTGTTCTGAGGTGTGTGTGCATTTGGGGGTTATGCTTCTGCACAGCATCGTGGTACATTTGTGCACTTTTGGGGGCTATCCTGGCTTTTCTCCAGTTTTTCCTCAAACCTGCTTTCTTTCACAAAGATCACAACCAAGCTTGCACAGTTGCCATGTGAGCAGGAATCTTCAGTCTTCCCTGTCATGCCCACATGGCAGCCATTTTCTCTGCCCCTGTTGTTCCCCTGCCCCATTCTGATTTTCTTGTCTCATCACTTCCATTGACTATTACTGTGTCATTAGAATGATATAGCAAGTTAGTGAACACACATTCATTTTGCATGTACATGCGTACATCTGTTTCTAAGAAAAAGTCAACATGCATTCATTTTACAAATGAAACCTTGGCCCAGTACCTGAATAAATGTGAGGTTCAGCTGTCCGTGTCTTGAATGTAACATGAGAATTACTCAACACATATATAAAGAAAAATCAAATGTTCACTGTACTTGGATTGTACGTGTGCCCTCTGTAACTTGTGAATGGGGCTAATCTATAAGGTTCTCTGAATTTTCAGCTTTCATTTTGAAAAAAGTTTTAGCACCTTGCTTTGCAGAGATATAAGGGGAATGGCATATCTCTGAAATTAAAGTGTGTAGAGCAGGGGTGGCCAATGGTAGCTCTCCAGATGTTTTTTTGCCTACAACTCCCATCAGCCCCAGCTGTAAGCCGAAATGCCCTCAAAACCAAGGTTGGGGAATTGACAGGTGGGCACTTGACTTTAAAAGGAACAAAAGTCTATATATACAGGCTCCACGTCCAGAAACTATTGCTCAAATATGCCAAGGACACTAATTTAAATAAAAACAATTAAAATTTATTCCAGAAAATTATAGATCACACACACCAGATCAAAATACTCATAAAATCATACATACAGTCCTAAGAAAATTAGAGAGAGAGATAGAGAAACACATGGGTAGACGAACAGGGTGATATTTACCGATCGTAGTCTTCAAGGAAGGCTCCAATGGCGACGAGCGAGGAAGTGGGAGAGGGGACCCGAAACTTGGCCTTAAAATGGGGGATGGATCTAGACAGCGGAATTGGGATACTGCTAGAAGCACACCTGTGGGTAGCTAGTCCACAGGTTATAAGGACTATCTTGAGCCCTTAGGGGATGGGAGGTACAAGGAAGGAGGAAGGTGGTCAGCTGATGCATGACCTCCCAAAAAGGGGAGGCTTCGCAGTGACCATAAGGGCTGGACTACTGCAATAGCCAATAGAAAGTTCATTGATGGCACCTAATTGGATGCCCATAACTGACCAATGAACAGGCTGAATGAACTTTCAGGCTGAATGAACTGGTTACCTGAAAGACCAGGGTGGGGGTGCTCCAAGGTGACAGTACAGAGGAGAATGGGGAAATCACTGGGGTGGAGGTACATGTGAGTGGTTTGAACTATACAGAGGTGATGACAATAGATGACCAAATTGTTATCTAAGGTAACACCCAGTCGGTAAAAAGACACTTGGCTCCGGGTGAAGATGTTCTTCCTCTTCTTCAATCTTTTATTGTCAGCAGTGTTTTGTCCAAGGTATCACTGGACAAAGACAGTGGCGGTTGGACAGTTGTCCACGCCTGGGGTGGGTCGATTGCTTTGCTGGAATGGAGTCTGGCTTGGTAGGAAGATAGCTGCATGTGGTGTTAGCCCTCCACAGTGGATTCCATGGTTGGTGCTTCAAAACTGTTCGCCTGGATAGCTCCTGGCGGCGCAACCTCCTCTGCTCCATGGCCGAGATGGACGTCATATAGAATGACAGGAAGCCATCTGTTCTCCTGGTGGGCACTCTTGTACCGGTCTTGAGTGCCTTCATAGCGTTATGGCTGCTAGTACAGCATAAGTCCCTTTCGCCCCTGGATAGGTTTACTTACACTCTCTGGCCAGACGTGTGTGAGCTACTTCTCCAGGTGCTCTGGCAATCAAGTTGGTGACTATGATGTTCTATCAGGAGTTTTTCCTCACACAGCCATTGACTGTGCTGGCTGGGGCTGATGAGAGTTGTAGGCAAAAAACATCTGGAGAGCTACCGTTGGCCACCCCTGGTGTAGAGAATTGCTTTAAAAAAATGAAAGCTAGAAATTCAGACATCCTGGTACACAGACTGTTATGTCATTATATTCATTTGCAAATTTAAAAAAAAATTCCTAAAAAGCCCTGATAGTGTAAAGGCTAGCGTTGTCCGATCTGTGTAGAAAAATACCTGGAGACTTTGGATCCAGCAGGTGGTGGGGCTTGGGGAGGGGAGAGAACTCAGCATGGTACAGTGCCATAGAGGCCACCCTTCAAGGCAGCAGTCTTCTCCAGGGGAGCTGACCTCTGCCAGCTGAAGACCAGTTGTAAAAGTGGGAGATCTCCAGACCCCACCTGGAAGCTGGCAACCCTATCGCTGGGGGCAGGATTCATAATCGTACCTTCCCACAATTTTTTAATGGCAAATGATACTGCAGGTGTCCCAGTTAGAAGGAAGGTCTTTATAATGATAGCCAAGAAAGAGGTAGGTCGTTTTCGCACTGACCTTACTCTGGAGCGATGTCCCTCTTCACCGCGCAGCGTCTGCGCGGATTTCGCACCAACTGCTCCGCAGAATCCGGAAGAGCCGCAAAGTCCCGTGGCTTTTGCGTCGCAAATGTAAACTGGTTTTTGGCGGTTTACATTTGCGATGCAAAAGCTGCGGGATTTTGCGGCTTTTCCGGGTTCTGCGGAGCAGTTGGTGCGAAATCCGCGCAGACGCTGCGCGGTGAAGAGGGACGTCGCTCCAGAGTAAGGTCAGCGCGAAAACGACCGTAATTTAACTCTCCAAACCATGCAATTTCACCAAATGAAACTGACCTCCCCACTGTGTGATATTTTGTACCTACAATCCGTCTTTACCATCCCTACAATGCAGCTTTGTAGATTGCCAGGCCCAATGGTGCTGCAACTGGCTGGAAGGTTCTAATTGGCCATCCAAAGTCTGGCCAGATAGTAGGAACAACTGGTCTGCCTCACCCCAAGATTGGATCCCAACTGACATTACAGTTGATTTATTTCAATCAGGGCTTTTTTTTGTAGCATGAACTCTTTTGCATATTAGCCCCACCCCCCGATGTAGCCAATCCTCCAAGAGCTTACAGGGCTCATAGTACAGGGCCTACTGTAAGCTCCCAGAAGATAGGCTACATCAGGGGGTGTGGCCTAATATACAAAGGAGTTCCTTTTACAAAGCTCTGATTTCAATATTTATATCCGGGTGTTCTCCTAACTTAAAAACTTATTTCCTTATCTTCCATTTTATCCTTATGACAATAACCCTGTGAGATAGATAAGGCTGAAGGAGTAACATAGATGAACCACAGTGGTGTGAGGAAGCAAGAAATAAAAATGCTTCCCAACAACAGTGAACCCAGGGTAGATAACCCATTTGAATATGTTCAGTGTATATGTTATAACAATATGTAGAATAGATTGTGTAGCTTTTTTTGAAGAGGTTGGTCTGTAGACAATATTAATTGGTGAACCTCTGTATCAATTGTTTTTTTTAAAAAAGATTCTGTTTTACTAACATTCAGGTTTCCTCAAGTAGCAGGGATAGAATTTGGATTTGACCCAAATGCAGAACCAGGGCATCGAATTTTAAGAGACTCTGTAAAAATTCAAGGACAGTATCTAAAGAGAAAACACGTCTATCAACTCGCTATTAAGGAATACTTGGCTAATGTGAGCTCTGGGTTTCATACAGTATGAAAAGTTCTTTTGACAAAATATTACTTATGATGGGAGGAATGTTGGGAGGAAACTGCAAGTAATCTGCCATGGGATAGAGAGACAATGGAACTCATTGCCAGAGGAAGCAAGATGGGTGGCTGGAATGAATGGCCTTTGGTCTGACATAGCAGGGCTTATCTTATGTTATGAAATGGAACACATGACATTGCTTATATATTTAATTAAAGCCTTGGTCCCTCAAGGTCAGTATTGTCTAGTTAAATTGGCAGGGGCTCTCCAGGATCTTAGGCAGAGGTCACTGCACCCCCAACCTGATCCTTTCAACTGGAGATGTTGGGGCTGAACCTGGGACCTTCTGTGTGATGATATTGGATGATATTGGATTTATAACCCGCTCTATGCTCTGAATCTCAGAGTCTCAGAGCGGTCACAATCTCCTTTACCTCCCCCCCACAACAGACACCCTGTGAGGTTGCTGGGGCTGAGAGAGCTCTCATAGAAGCTGCCCTTTCAAGGACAACTACAAGAGCTGTGGCTGACCCAAGGTCATTCCAGCAGCTGCAAGTGGAGGAGTGGTGAATCAAACCCGGTTCTCCCAGATAAGAGTCCATGCACTTAACCACACAGCAAACTGTGTACAAAGTAGATGCTATATCACTCAGACCTGGGCCTCCTTCCTAATTATATAACCTTATTTCTTAAAGTATTTTAAACCATGTTTTGGGTATGGTTTAAGTGTAGAACATGCTGCTGTTATAGGATGGGTTTAGATGACTCAGAAATCTCTTCCAATGTTATTATTCAACATTTATACTGTCACCACATTAGTACTGAAATGTAATTTATATAATTTATATGGATTGCAATACATATGTGTCTTTAATATATCTTTAAAAGCTATGAAATGGGGACTTTTCTCCCAGTTGCCTGTAATTTGCCAGGGAGGATCTGTTGGATAAGAGTTTGATCTCAGTTACATGAAGAAAAAGTAATTACAGGTTTTCCCTGCTCAAACCAACAGAATCAGACATAATAAAGAAAAACAAGTGTAATAGCTATAATAAAGCTAAAGAACTTGCAGAAATTAAAACTAAAACAAATGGAAACATTTTTGATGAACGTCCTTACTTAAGTGTGTTTAATTGTGCATGATTTTAAGGTCTTTGGCTTTTCAGGGAAAAGATGGTTACGTGATGTTTCAAAATTGTCCAAGGATGTTTAGTACAGAAACTGCGCAGACGCTTTTCACAGTGGTTATGAATCACTTTGAGTCCGTCAAAATTGTTAGAGGAATCAAGCAGTGCTTCTCTGGTCATCGAATGAGTTTAATTACCAAATCAAAATCAACATCATTAATAGGTAAAAGTACCATATGTCTTTTCACAAAAAAAGATTTTTTTTCCCCTAGGGGTTGCAGTGTTCCAATGGTAAACTCTGGAAATTATTCTGATATGTCATTGTACAGTCTTTCTAAAATCACTTTTGTTACTGGGAGCATGATGATTAATGCTGTGAAAGCAGAACAACTTACATCAGGTCATTCTGTTAGGTAAAAAGGCAGGGCTTAAACTGGTCAGCTGACCTTTGAAAGGAAAGCCTGTCCCTTCCAGGTAAAGCCTTGTCTTTGGTCAGGGGATTGGAATCTTGGTAGATTCTACTAGTGCATCCTTTCACATAGACTGAATTATGCAGTGGTTAGAGATTGTGAGGAGCCCTGGTTTTCGAACACACACACATGAAGAGCTGCCATATTCCAAATCAAAACATTGGTCCATCAAGGTCTGTGGTATCTACTCAGACTGGCAACAGCTCTTCAGAAATTTATGTAGAGGTCTTTCATATCACTTCCTGCCTGGTCCTTTTAATTGGAAATGTCAGGGAAATCCCTACAAACCATGATGCTCACTGGGTGTCATTGGGCCAGATGCTATTGTTCAGCCTAATCTACCTTGCAGGATATTAATAAATAAATGTTAGGACTGAGTAAATATTACTATTTTATTGTTTTTAATTTATTTTTCATGCCAGTCCTTTATCAAGGGGTTTCATCCATTATTTCTCTACAGGGCCATAACCAGGATTTGGAAGGTCAGGGGGCATTTACATTTTTCAGGGGGGGGCACTGATGCCCCACATGACCTCCCCTCTAGTCGCTCCCCCTGCCCTGCCTCTCTGCTGCTGCCCTCCCCCCCCCATACCAAATTGCTTCCAGGCCGGGGTCAGAAGCAGCAGGGCCGGATTTACATATTTTTGAAAGGGGGGGGGATTAAAAACTGGCACTTCTTTTTTCCTTTCCCAGCACGAGAGGCTCTGCGCAGGAAGCAGATACACTAAGGAATGAGCAGAAACACGGCCAAGCATCCTCAATTGCTCACAACCCACCCACACACACCACACCCTGCCCCAAGTACACACGATTTTGCACAGTGCACAGGAAGCTAACATACCAGGGCAATTGCCCCCCTCCACTGAAGCAAACTGTAGTCGGATAAACATTTCCCCTCCTCATCTTCTCGCCCCCACCCCCCACTTGCAAAAGAAGTTGATGCACAGGAAGTTAATGCATCAAGGGCAGGAGTAGAAGCAAGAATAATCATCCCAATGCAAGGGGCTTTGCACAGGAAGTTGAATACACCAAATCATCCTTCGTGTAACAAATGGGATTTTGCACAGGAAGCTAACATGGTGGAGGAGGGAAAGGTGTATGTCAAATAGTGGGTTCAATGCATGGAGAGGCGAGTTGCAATGATCAAAAGCTCTTTTATACACAACAGGGTGTAAGAAAGAAAAAGATCATCCCAAAATGAGGAGCTTTGCACAGGAAGTTGATGCAACAGGGAGCAAGTGGGTGGGTGGGGGGAACCAAAATAACTATACATACCAGCCTCACAATAAGAAGAGCTTTTCTTACATGGCGGAAGGACTTTGAGCAAAAGGACTGCTTGCCATTCCATCCTACAGTCTGATGAAGTGCGCTTCTAGTACATGAAAGCCTACATTCTGAATAAAACTTTGTTGGTCTTAAAAGGGCTACTGGACTCTGCTTTGTTCTACTGCTTCAGACCAACACAGCTGGATTTTTATTAGTGGAAATATAAACACCACTAAAATTAATTGAACTTACTATGTTGCAAAGGTGCTTGGTAGAAATTAAACCATGGGGTGGGATCTGAAGCATCATCTCAACCCCATGCAAGGTAGGAAGGAAGGAAAGGAGAGAAAGGAAGGATAGGAAACATACAGAGAGAAAGAAAAGAAGGGGGAGGGGAAGTGTTATGTATTGAACATAAGTTACCGGTCGCATGGCGATTGCTACTAAAGGCGACCCCCTGGGTCCCCGGATGGAGCTCGCCATTCGCCCCGCCCATCAAGATCTGTGGCGGGAAGTTTGACCGACCAGGATTGGCCTAGTCGGAGGAGGGGGGTTGTTCCGGGTAATGTATATAAGCGGGGTCCGGCCCCCGTGTTCTCTCTCTTGTAATGTGTTACTGAATAAACTATGTTGCCTTCAAACCGTCTTGGTTCTCAGTACATTACAGGAAGAGAGAAGTGAAATGAAGGAAAGGAAAGCCAGGAAGGAAAGCAGAGACAGAGAAGGGAGGGGGGAGAAGTGAAATGAAGGAAAGGAGAGACGGAAGGAAAGGAAACAGAAAGAGGAGAGAGAGCTGGAGGATGAGAGGAAAAAATGAGGATGAGAGGAATAAATGCCTCTCTCTCTCTCCTGTCAAGCCTTTGCAAGGCACAAGACTTGCATGAAGGACAGGAGAGAAAAGGAAAGCCGTAGAGTGAGTAAAGGAGTCCCTAAGCAAGAGATGAAACCAGATCCGAACAGGACAGTTCTAAAGAGCAAAAGGGGAGAAGGGGGAAAGGAAGGGGTTTGATGCAGCTCTGGAGGAGAAGGGACGGGGGTGGGAGATGAACTAGGGACGAGGTGGGGAAAGAGGAGAGGCAGAGAGAGGCAGGTTGTGGTGGTGCTTCAGCAGCCTTGTCCAGGGGAGAAGGCAGAGTGGCTGCTGAGGTGGCTGGTGGGCAGTGGCTGAGAAATTTAACCCTTCGTATGGTGGAGTCACTCCAGCCGCCGGAGGAGAGGGGGGGAAGGGCCCAGTGAGACTCTGCAGGTTGCATGGCTGGACTGCGGATGTGCCTCTCCCTGCAACCAGAGAGATTGGTCAGGGGTGTGTGTGGGAGGGGGGGAGGGCTTACTTGAAGTAAAAAAAAAATCCGCACATCAGGTGCCTTGCTGCCGCCCCCCCCCCCCCCCCCCCGTGCAAACAACTAAACTAGCCTGACCGGCCTGTGGCAGAACTCCCCCTGGGAGTTAAAGGGCCCGCAAAACAGCTGATTGGTGGGTCCTTTAACTCTGGCAAGAGACCCGGACTGCTTCTGCCCCTGGCCCGCAAGTGACCTCTCCACCTTCCGAATCACTTGATGGGCTCGCGGCAGCCCCGGGAACCATGACAGAAGCCTCGGGGGCTGGTTGGGGCCCCCGAGTCGGGGGGCCTCGCTCAGAAGTCGGGTGGGCTGTGCCCCCACAGGCCCCCTCGTAGCTACGGGCCTGTTTCTCTATAGTGTCTGGGAAAACACAGAGGACAATGCAGTGTTGTAATTCTGTTTCCCAGCACTAGTGAGTTTCTCAAATGCTACCATGAAGAAAGGAGACCTACACTTATACCTGTCATAACATTCTTTTGCATCCTTCCATGAAACTGTCTTATTGTGATTTCCAAACCCTTTGAGATAGGTTAGTCAGATATACTGGGTTGCCCAAGGTGTCCAGTCAGCTTCACGGTTAAGGAGATAGTTTCAGGTGGGTAGCTATGTTGGTCTGCAGTAGAATAGAATGATTTGAGGCAGCTTTGACTCTTGAAAGCTTATATATTAGAAATACCTTGGAAATCTTGTTAGTCTATAAGGTGGTACTGGACTTAAATCTTGCAATGGTTTAGGCAGTTTTGAACTTGAGTTGAATTCTTGCCACTTCTCTACATTTACTTTATATAACAACATACTGTCTTTATGAAACAAAGAAGAGTTGGTTTTTATACCCTGTTTGAGGAGGAATCTCAAAGTGGCTTACAATTGCCTTCCTCTCCTCTCCCCGCAACAGGCACTGTGTGAGGTAGGTGGGTCTGAGAGAATTCTGAGAGAGCTGTGACTGGCCAAGGTCACCAAGCAGGCTTCATGTGGAGGAGTGGGGAATCAAACCTAGTTCTCCAGATTAGAGTTCACTGCTCTTAACTGCTACACCATGCTGACTCCCGTTTGCTGCCCAAGAGAGTGAAGATCTTTTTGAGTCAGAATGTCATCACACTTAGGTATTTTGTCATTATCCTATATCCTGCTACTGGTGTTCAGAATTTTTTTTTACCAATCCTAGAAGATATGTGTATCTTTTGAATGGTGATGAAGGACTAAGGCAGAAGACAGCTTCTTATGTAGACCATCCTTGAGAGATATGATGCCCCATCCTCCCCTCTCTCAGAAGCAAGATTTTACCTCCATGTTTTTTTTTTCTTTCTGACTGAGCTGCCCTAGGTACCTGTTTCCTTTTTTCCTGAAGAACTCTCGCTTTCCCACCCTGTCATGGTATATTTTGGTTGCTGACTCAGTGCTCAGTGCTGGAACCTGTGGGAAGGATCAAGAACCCCCTTTAACTTTAACTTTTAAATGGCACTCAAGGGTTTTGAAACTTCAAATTAACAAAATATTTTCTTCAACATGGAGAAGAAAGGTCAGGTGAAATCAGAAGTAAAATTTGGACATAACTCACTATAGAATCTGAAGTAAATCAGTATATGCACAGATATTTTTCATCTGTTTCAGGCTATTGCGAGTTTCATAAACTTTCTCCTGTGACTTAGGATCTTTAAGATGAGAGGCTTTTGTTCCAATGTTTCCCAAACACTGCAGTAAACTTTCTTTGAGCATTCACTGATTCATTTTGTTTCCAGAAGGTTGTATACTCTATCCAGTTACCCAAACCCCTTCTCTAAACACATATACTCTTCTTGAATTTTAATTTACTCTTGAGATTTCAGAATGCAGTCTTCTAACCACACCAGACCAGGCATCTCTCCAGTCTTCAGAGCTATCTCCTTATATTGACTGGTTAGGAAGATTCTCACTAGAAGATTTTTCACTAGAAGATCTATCTCTTTTTCTTGGCCTAAATGGGAGTCTTCTCCTAACTACCCACTATTCTTGCCAACTTCCCCCAATTCTCCATCTGCATTAAACTGCTCTCAGTCAGGGCTGAATTCAGACTGAATCCTCCTTGGCCCCCAGTTCAGAAGTCTTTTTCTGCTCAACTGATGTTAACCAGTCAGATTCCTGAGAGCAGCCTGTCCCTCAAAGCATGAGCACACAACCACTTTTGTCAGACTAGGACTGAGTGTCAGACTAGGACAGGGGAGACTTGAATTTCAGCCCCACTCAGCCCTGAAATTCGCTGGCTAATCTTAAGGGCATCATTCTTTCTCTGACTGGCCTGTCTTATTAAGTTGTTAAGAGAATAAAATAGAGAAGGGGATGGGAGAAACATGTACACTATTTTGTGATCTCTGGGAAAACGTGTAATAAAGATTTGTTATCTGAATAACTGATGGAAGAACAGTGTGCATTTGCAATAAAAAAGGCCAACGCCATGCTGGGAATTATTAGGAAGGGAATTGAAAACAAATCAGCCAGTATCATAATGCCCCTGTATAAATCGATGGTGCGGTCTCATTTGGAGTACTGTGTGCAGTTCTGGTCGCCGCACCTCAAAAAGGATATTATAGCATTGGAGAAAGTCCAGAGAAGGGCAACTAGAATGATTAAAGGGCTGGAGCACTTTCCCTATGAAGAAAGGTTGAAACGCTTGGGACTCTTTAGCTTGGAGAAACGTCGACTGTGGGGTGACATGATAGAGGTTTACAAGATAATGCATGGGATGGAGAAAGTAGAGAAAGAAGTACTTTTCTCCCTTTCTCACAATACAAGAACTCGTGGGCATTTGATGAAATTGCTGAGCAGAAAGGTTAAAACGGATAAAAGGAAGTACTTCTTCACCCAAAGGGTGATTAACATGTGGAATTCACTGCCACAGGAGGTGGTGGCGGCCACAAGTATAGCCACCTTCAAGAGGGGTTTGGATAAAAATATGGAGCACAGGTCCATCAGTGGCTATTAGCCACAGTGTATGTGTGTATATAAATTTTTTTTTTGCCACTGTGTGACACAGAGTGTTGGACTTGATGGGCCGTTGGCCTGATCCAACATGGCTTCTCTTATGTTCTTATAAGATGATGATGTATGACAGGAGTTAAGGTCAGAAGGCCAATTACAGTGGTCCATGTATCTGGTGGTGCAGTTAGGTTATTTTAGACTCTGGACAATGATTTTAATAGGGTGTTTAGATGGTCATAAGAGCCCCATGGCGCAGAGTGTTAAAGCTGCAGTACTGCAGTTCTAAGCTCTGCTTACGACCTGAGTTTGATCCCTGGTGGAAGCTGGGTTCAGGTAGCCGGCTCGAGGTTGACTCAGCCTTCCATCCTTCTGAGGTTGGTAAAATGAGTACCCAGCTTGCTGGGGGGAAAGCTTAGATGACTGGGGAAGGCAATGGCAAACAACCCTGTAAATAGTCTGCCGTGAAAACATTGTGAAAGCAATGTCACCCCAGAGACAGGAACAACTGGTGCTTGCACAGGGACCGTTCCTTTCCTTAGATGGTCATATGAGATTAAAATGGTTGCATTTGCAACCCCTGCTGATCTGTGAGCTGGGACCCTGAACTTCCACCCCAAAACCTAACTTTTGCTTCCCTCCCCTCAGAAATTTGGCATTATTGTGCCCTGTCTGTTCATTTTCTGCTTTATAATAGTGTCTTTTTGAGACTCAACAGTGCAATCCTAACTTGAGTTACAACCAAAACCATTCACTTTAACTGACTTTAAGGGTTGTAACTCTGCTTGGGATAGCACTGCAAGTTAGCTATTATTGGAATTCAGGACAAATAACAATTGGTTCTGAGTATGTAGCTTGCCAGATCCAAATGCTTACACCGTTACAAGAACTCACAATTTGGCTGGTCAGTTTTTGCAGTTGCTTGTGAAACTGCATGAGCAACACTGTTTGTAAGTGAATACAGACATGTATGGATGCCATGGTATGGCTTTTTGTCTCCCACCTTTCCTGTCCCTCGTATAGCAGTTGCTCTGCAAACCTGCTTAACTTCATCATGCGCTGAGTATTAAAGTTATTCAGAAAAGCTGTCTCTCCAAAGAAATGCTGTGGTGTAGCCATATAGCTTTCCTCAATTAACCTAAGTTAAAAAATGTTTTTGATTGTGAAGATAAGCAAAGTTGAAATCATTCTCTTTGGTTTAAGTGATGTGAGTCCTACATAAGATTGAATGCTCTTCAATAACGGATCTCTCTAAAACTTAATTTAATAAAAAGCTTCAGACAAAACTGCAGAATTAGCCCAAATTGCCTGCTTGTAATGATGTCAGACTAATTTATATCTTACAATCCTGAAATGATCAGCAAATTAGAAAAAAAAGGCAGATATTATCTAACGAAAAGACGGGAGGAACAGCTCAAAGGCCAAGAGCTCCATTTTCATTCCGAAAAAATTGCTAGCACAGTTCTTTCCTTGTCCCTCTCTTTAAAAAAAACTGTTTTGGTCTGGTTAAGTTTGCTGAAGGTCTCCTGAAGCAAAGAAAGGCTAAGATAGTGAGACTGAAAAAGAGCACCTACTGTGTCAAGTACTGCAGCCTGAGGGCAGGTATATGGGAAGATATCTGGGAGGGCAAGGCAGGACAGAGACAGGCTACAGGCAGACAGACTGAAGACAGGAATCAGGTAGGCTGGTTGAAGGCCATTAGTGAGGGAGAACAAATTACTCTCCCTTGGTACTGAGTTTCCCAGACCGAGAAAGTCATCAAACTTTAGAGCAATGCATTGGCCTACACATATTTCCTAATTCCCCAGGCTGGGGAAATCATTGTCTTTTATGCAGCTATAACCCTTACTAGAATTGCTTGTTGTTTCGCTGCTACCTGATGGTACAAAAAACAGCCAGCCAAGGCCAGATCTGCAGAGCTCCCAGATAGAACTCTGTGGCATTGACACAAAGTACAGGGCTTTCTGAAAGGAATATCCTAAATCAGCTCACCTAAGAACACCCCCAGTCTCAATATTCCAAGTAAAAATTCACAGAACTACGGTAATTGCTACAAGATTTCTGTGGACTATTGCTGCTTGAAGGTAGCAGTCACTGGAGAAATTGATTAGGAGGGTGTGCTCCAGATCATTATAATCTCCACTTTCTGTATTTAGAAGAAGATATTGGATTTATACCCCACCCTTCACTCTGAATCTCACATTGATTTCACACTCACACCGCTCTCACGTTTGTCTTCTCAGTGCAGCTTCCTTCCAATTTCACACTATCTGCCCCCAGGGCTGCAGCAAGAACTTTCCTTCCCCACAACAGACTATGTGGTAGGTGGGGCTGAAAGAGCTCTCACAGAAGCTACCCTTACAAGGACAGCTCTGTGAGAGTTATGGCTGACCCAAGACCATTCCAGCAGCTGTAAGTGGAGGAGTGGGGAATCAACCCCTGTTCTTCCAGGCAAGAGTCCACATATTTAACCACTACACCAAACTGGCTCTCAGTCTTTCCATTTGGAATCTTTCCAGCCCTGCTTCTATCAATTCCTCTTCAACTTTGTAATGTCTGTGGTGTTTTTAATTGAGCTTGCAAAACAATAGCCCTTTAGTGCATTTAAATGAAAATGGCAGATCATCAACATGTACAGGCAAGGTAAAAAAAATGAACATAATTTTCACCTTTGTGCTGGCTCTACATTGATAGATTTGGTGAACCAGCTCTTCAGACTTAGAAAGTCAGTAGGCTAAAAATCAGCATTCTTTAAATCTCACCTCATATGATGGATATAATTTTTTTTCTATACAGCTGATTTCTGACACACACCTTTCCTAATTTGGGACAAACTCTCTTTTGCAAATGACCGCTTTTGCAGGTGTAATTTTTCTTGGCCATTCAGTACTTTCCAGATGGTTTTCTGACAATGCAATACAGAGCACATTGCAGAAATCATCCAAGAAGTCTGATTATTTTCATACTCCCAAAATAGCTTTTTAGTATTCCCTTTTCTGCTGCTTCCTTTAATCATATTTCACAGGCATTTTCTGGATTCTTTGACATTTAGGTTAAAAGGAATTGTTCCTTACTCAGTTCTTGGTGCAAGAGCATCCTGGTAAAGGATACCGGCTAGCCCATAAACTCCAGTGAAGATAAGAGTTCTTGGAATTTAAACCGTTCTAGTCTTTATGGCATCAGTATTTCTAAACTAGCATAGTTTTGACTTTGCTGATTTGTAGGTCAAAGCTGATGTAATCTTCAGGATGACATTGCAGCTATGAAAGAGTTGGAGGATAAGGTTCCTGGACAGTTTTACAAGCCATGCAAAATAGTTAACTCAAAAATCAGTGGTGCAAGGCAGGATAGTAACTTTTTTTAAATGAATGGATAAATAAAAATATTGAACAAATGTTCTGATGTGCATTTCAGTTCTTTTTCGTGTTAAATATTCTCAGTATTCTGCATTAACATGTCATGATTTTATTTCAAGGCTTTGAGACACAAACCGATGAACAAGAAGCGATCATTGCAGTGCCTGGTATAGAAGGAAGGATATATCACATTTCACAAGACATGAAGGAACACCTGCGACAAATTCGAATGGCAAGGAAAGAAGGTTTGCACTGGTTTCCTCCTCTTCATTGCAGTGATTCTGAGAACTCTGATTCAGATGAATCAAGCAAGCCACCCCCTGCGCAGTAGGATGCCTCGGTAAAGGTTAACTTTCTGACGCTGTAATAAGTGACGTTGTTAAGATGTGTGTTAGAATCTTTTTGATTCTTATTTATCTTTTATTCAAGAAGTTTACTTGATCTTATTCATTTCATGTATACATCAAGTGTTTGCACTGGCAAATAAAATGCAATTTTTGTTGTATTTGTAATTAATAATCAAAGAAAAATCCTCAGTTCTTGTGCTTTTTAAATTGAATTGTCTCTTCAAAAAGACGTATTTTCATAGTTTATGCATAGATATTAATTAAAATTTTTACAGTCAAAATATTATTAATTTGAAACTGTTTCACTGATAACAGAATAAATATTATTTAAGAAATAAATAAAACAAGCTGCAACTTTTCTATTGGCTTCAGGACAGGCAGCCATGAAGTTGCAACTAAAGTACTGAGCAGTGTACTGTTCTGGCTTTTATAATGCTAAGTCACAGCCATATTTCAGGTGTTCATCTGGATGCTTACAGCTTTCATTTTGTAATAGTAGTCTAGTAAGGTTTGCCAAAATAATTGCTAACTTTATGAGTTAATATGCCAATCAATAAACAATACTCTGCAACCATAAAAGCTTTCTGAAAACATTCTGCGTAAGAAATTAAAACAGGATTTTGTGATCCTGAAGCAACTGAGACACTGTAGGATGGAAAGTCAGATACATGTTAATTAGAATTTCGTTTGCTTAACCATGTGACTAGAGCCAGTTTGGTGTAGTGGTTAAGTGTGCGGACTCTTATCTGGGAGAACCGGGTTTGATTCCCCACTCCTCCACTTGCACCTGCTGGAATGGCCTTGGGTCAGCCATAGCTATCACAGGGTGTGTCCTTGAAAGGGCAGCTTCTGTGAGAGCGCTCTCAGCCCCACCCACCTCACAGGGTGTCTGTTGTGGGGGATGAAGGTAAATAAGATTGTGAGCTGCTCTGAGACTCTTTGGAGTGGAGGGCGGGATATAAATCCAATATCTTCTTCTTCTTCTAACTGGCAACTGAAATTCAACCATGATTATCGCTCACAGCCTTGATGAATGAATAGTCCGAGTCTGTAACCTTTATAATCTGTAATTTATAATCTGATAATGGGTCTTAAAGGGTAAAAATATATAATGACTGTGTCGGAAACTCAGAAGAAGGACCATTTGTTTTATCATACCATATCATAGTTAGCAAGATCCATAGGAGAAATAGCTCTCAGGTTCCATGAAGGTAGACAGATGATAAAAAGCCCTATGTCTTTCCACCCACTTTCAAACCTTGGGTACAAAACAATAATTTGGGCAGTAATCACTCACTTGTGTTATTCATCTGAAGTCCTCCAGCAGAAGAAAAGAAGAATCAACACAGGGTGCTATAATTTATGTAATTCTGTCAGCTAAAGACAAGCCTTCCTTGGACCTAGTACTATAACAGCAAAGAAAAGACTTTATATAGAGACTGTGAAATCTGAAGTGAGGAGTTGGACTTTACTGGCTGCTGAATGGAAAGTTTATTAGAATGTACTCTTACTTGTCAAGTCCTCAATGATGTAATTTCAGGCATTCAGTCTTTATCTAGCTCTGTCCTTGGCTCTCTTATTGCTTTTTTCCCTGACCTTCACAGGCTAACAATACTTTTAGGTTAAACCCAGCTTCCTGCTAGAAGAACAATTTTCTGTGTTTCTCTGTTTTATCAAGTCCAATTTCAGTTTAGTTCTTCTTCAATCTATCTTTTGGGGTCCTGTATTCTCACCCATCCCCTTTTCCTGCCCTTCCAGGCTCAGACTGCACATTATGGTGGCACACTCCCATGTCATATTACACTTTAAAACCCAAATTTGCCTCAGTAATAGAAAAAAAGAGAGAAGGTGGGATTCCCATTATTAATAGCTAAAGAGGCGAAGAGGGGAAGATTACTTACTTCTTTTCAAGCCCTCTCACCAAGCACTTTACTTCTGGCTGAGCTCATTTCCAACATCCAAGTTCAGCAGAGGAAAAATTGGACCACATGCCTCTTTTGCTATTAAAATTGGAGCCTTGGACAACTTTTTTCATGACTGAGGTTTATCTGTATATAAACAGTGTTCTGCTGCCATTTGGCCCTAGCTACCTCATTACGCTGAAACTTGACTGTCAGCCTTAGTTTAATTCACCTGATTATATGGCTTGTCTGATTCATTATGTAGACTGGTTCTTTCTTTGACCACCTGATTTCAGCATGTGGCTACAAAGTATTTGGATATATAGCTTAAGACAGTTTATGGCTTAAGACAGCCATGGCTTAACCATAAATAAAAATATTACAATTTAAAAGTAGCAAACTTAACTCCCTCTTCTACCAAGAGAGATCTGCAATTATACATGAAAATTCTTGACAAATCAAACGGTCTTGCAGTGCATCCTAAGCTTGTGTGAGGGACAGGTTGTCCCACTCCTAAAGAGAAAAAACAGCCTCTCACTTGAGCCTATAGGAGTGCTATTCCAGCATCCAATTGCCTTTGAGAAGGAGAGGGTGAAATGTTGGAGAGGAACACAGCAAGAGTTCAGTTCTGCCTCAGGGAGAGAGCAGTGAGAGCTCAGGTCTGGCACAGGATAAGAAAAATACCATATGTATGCACTGTACATTACCATGCTATAAGGAGGCTTTTTTTAAAAAAAAAAAAAACAAAGCTGGGAATAATAGTCCCCATAAGATCAGCACAGGGAAAGGTTAGGAAATTATTTTTTGGCACCAGTGGGAGAAGTAAACACAAATACTGTCTAAATCACTGATCACTGCATCATTCTGCATCTCTCTTTGCTTTGACATCAAGGTTAGTAAATACAGCTGCTACAAGTGCCATGAAACTAAAGGGGAATCCTGCATTATCCTCTTTAATTCCATCCCTCCTTCCAGTGACGCAGCTCTTGTACTCTCTTTCCCCATTCTAGGTTTCTAGGTGACCTCTGTGGTGGAGGAGGAGAGCTTGCAAGCCTGCCTGCTTTTTTACTTTCTGACTTCACACATGGCAGAAATAGTTGCCTACCTAAGGGTCAGCACTCAGAAGTTGACTGAGGTCCCAATGCTAAGCACACTTATTTGATAGTAAGCCTGCATTAAGTTCTCCAGTGGTCCCAGGAGTGGGCCAGTCCTCACTCTTGGGGATCACAGCTCCTCCTCTTCTATTGCAGGGCTTAACAAACTTGACCCGAAGGGGAGGTGCTTGATCCTCAGAAGTCAGTTTGTTTAGCCCTGCCATCTAAGCAGGAAGTGCTTTAGAGCCCCTTTGAGGCTCTTGACCCGAAAATTAAAAAAAAAGAAAGAAAGAAAAGGAAAGGAAAGGAAAGAAAATTCAAGAAAGAGTACCTGGAGTCAGTGGCAAAAGAAATCTTCTGGCAGGGAGGAAAGACAAGTCACTGTTTTTCTTCTCTGGGGGAAAAGAGGGGGGAAATCCCTCCCACGTTAGATCAAAGCGCTGGAGTAGCCTCCCTGGTGAGGCACGCATACGCGCCTGTTTGTTCTGCCGGCCTCTTCCCAGTCCGACGAACGTGCTGAAGGCCGTGGATTCGTCTTCCCCATCAGCTCCCTGCAAAGGCACCCCGGCAACCCCGAGGGCCTGCGGAGCAGCAAGTCAAAGGGAAGGTGCAAAGAGGAACTGGGCAAAAGGGAGAGGACTCGTGAACTTCACGCTGCCCTCCCAAAATGCCGAAGGCAGCACGGTCGACGTAGTTCCCAGGAAGGGAATAAGAAGTGGTGGTAAGCTTTCTGTGAAGTTCCCAGGGGGAGAGAAGGTCTGCAGACCTTCCCAGAGCCCCTTTTTTCCCAGGGGCACAAGCCCACGGTGTGTTGAAGGACTCTGGGATCCAGACGCCTTTATTCAGCCCCTCCCCTCATTCCCTTCTTCCCTCTGTCTCCCCTGTTTGCTTCTGCACTCAGGAGGGGTGGCCCTGGCGGATATGGCCCCCTGGAAAGGGAAAGGGAGTTAAAACCAGTTAATGCTGGTGAAGGGGGGGGGAGGTTTTTTGGCGGGAATGGCAACCATTTTACCTATGCTTCTTGTGTTTCTATAGGGCCACTCATTCTAAGATGGCTGCTTCCACTAGATTTCCTATGGGAGCAATGTTGGAGGAGGGCACATGTGAGTTGGAGTTGGCTGATTCACCAGCACAGGAAGAAGGGACAGGAGATCATCAGGCTGATATTTCAGCAGATGAAGCTAAGTCTAATCTTCTTTCTTGGACTCAAGAGCTGGTCAAAAAAGAGGTTCAAGCAGCCTCTGCAGCCACCCCAACCCCTCCACTTAAGAGGGCAGCCAAACAAAAACACAGAGAGGTAGATAACGAAAAGGAAAGTTTTCCCTCGAGGCCTCTTAAGCACAGTAGGTTAGATTTGCATTCAGTTCCCTCTGATCAAGAAGAAGAGGATTCTGACTTGTCTGATGGCTCTTCGTCACCTGACACAGGAGAACTCTCTGAGGAAGAGGAGGGGGCGGCCTCTACGCATTCCAAACTGTTTCCAGCAGACGTGTATCCACGCCTACTTCCAAAATTGATTAGGACATTGCAGATACAGTATACTCCAAAATCTAAGGATGAGGAGGATGCTGAGTTTCCTGTTGCAATGGAGGATATTATCCCCAAGTCGGGTTCAAAACCCCTACAGGTCCCCTTGCCCTCAGGGTTTTTCTCGATAATCAGATCTGAGTGGGAACATCCAGCCAAGCCTAAGATGGTGTCGTCAAACTTCTCTAAGTTCTTCTCCTTCATCCCAGAGGCGTCCAAGAGACTGAAGTTACCAGTGGTAGATGACCCGGTCAACAGTCTGGCCTCTAATTCCATACTACTGATGGATGTGGATGGGATGCCAAAGGATCCGACAGACAAGCGCATAGAGCAGGCCTTACGTCGTGATTTTGAAGCCTCTGCTAGTGCTTTAAAAGTGTCAGCTACCACGTCTCTTTTCTGTAGGGCTTCATACATGTGGCTCTCTGACCTAGCTAAGAGGGAGGATCTGCTTAGGGATGTTAAGGACTCACTTAAAAAAATTGCACTAGCCACTGCCTTTGCATCAGACTCGACCCTTGAAGCAGTTCAACTCTCTGCTAGGGCTATGGCCTCTAGCGTTACGGCCAGACAGAATACCTGGCTATGTAATTGGGATGCAGATCCCTCAGCTAGAGCAAAAGTGGCTGCAGTTCCTTTTAAAGGGGCCTCGCTCTTTGGGGAAGGCCTAGACAGATATCTTATAGAGGACAGAAATAAGAAAAAAGTCCTGCCCTCCAAGAGACGTGATAACAGAACGAGGCAGAGGTTCCAGTCCTTTTGTGGAAATAGGAGAGACTCAAGACAAACCTCCTTCAAACAAAGTGGCAACCAAAGGCCAGAGACGGCAGAGCTTCCTTCGGTGGGAAACAAAGTCAACCAATCAAAGGACAGAAGAAGTCTACCTCAGCATGACTGGGCGGGTTCATTGGACCTCAGTTGGGTAGGGGGACGGTTTCAAAGATTTTCCCACGTGTGGCATCAAACAGTTTCAGACAGATGGGTTTTGGACACAGTTACCAATGGTTACTCCCTAGAATTTTATTCGCCTCCACGACACCGTTTCCTGGAAGTACAGAGATCTCAATCCCTCGAGAAACATCGTACATTGCTGATGGCCATCGACCATCTGGTTCAGATAGGAGCCATCGAATCGGTCCCGGTGACAGAAAAATTTCAAGGCACATATTCAGTCTTCTTTGTAGTCCCCAAAAAGAACGGAGACGTTCAGACTATACTGGATTTGAAGTGGATGAACAAGTCGGTAGTTACAAAGAAGTTTCGAATGCAGACTCTGAGGTCCATACTACTGGCTGTTCAAAGGGGAGACTTCATGGCCTCCATAGATCTGTCGGAGGCCTACCTATATATCCCTATCACCAAGGGACACCGCAGGTTTCTTTGCTTCTCCTACGACGGGCATCATTACCAGTACAGAGCTCTGCCTTTTGGCTTAAAGTCTTCACCAAGAGTGTTCACGGAAGTCTTGGTCACACTCGTGGCGGTCCTCCAGTTACAAGGGGTTTCTCTGTTTCCGTATCTGGACAACATTCTGTTCAAGGCCCCGTTGGCGGAGCTGACAAAACAAGACCTAGATTTGACCATAAAAACCCTCAGATTGCACAGGTTCGTGATAAAAGTTCAGAAGAGCTGGCTTCAACCTTCTCAGTCTCTGACATACCTAGGGGTTCAGATCAACTCCAGCTTGGACAGGGTTTTTCTGACCCCAGAAAGACAGTCAAAGATCTTGCAGCTGATTTTGGAAGTCCAGCAACGGAAGCGAGTCAAGCTGATGCTACTGGCAAAGTTGTTGGGAATGAAGGTTTCGTGCCAGGACATAGTTCAGTGGGCACAGTTCCACACAAGGCCACTCCAGAAATTCCTTTTACCCTTCCAGAAGTAGATAAGTACCAGAAGCCCGATTTCATTGACATTACCAGCCAATCTGTTGAAAAATCTCGAGTGGTGGCAGACTCCCAATCGTTTTTCCTTGGGACAGGAATTGCAGGAACCCAAAAGGGTGGTGTTGACCACGGATGCAAGCCTTTTTGGCTGTAGAGCGCACATGGCCGGAGCGGTAACACAGGGTCAGTGGAACATCCAAGAGGCTGAAGAAAGTATAAATCTTCTGGAATTGAGAGCCATACGACTGGCCATGCTTCAGATGGAAAAAAGACTTGACAGGGACCCATGTCCTGATCCAAACAGACAACATGACGGCAAAGGCCTATGTGAATCGTCAAGGAGGCACCAGGTACCAGAAGCTTCAGGTCGAAGCTCAGGTCCTGTTCAGATGGGCGGAAGTCCATCTTTGATCCATCAGAGCCATCCATGTGGCAGGAAAGGACAATGTGGTAGTGGACTGGCTGAGTCGGCAATCACTGGACCAGTCGGAATGGTCTCTTCATCGCGAGACGTTTCGAGAGATCTGCCAAAGATTCGGGACACCAGGAGTGGATCTCTTTGCTTAGGATGACAATCACCAAGTGCCTCAGTATTTCTCAAGAACAAGAAGCAGAGGGGCGATGGCGGTTGACGCTCTGAACTCAGACTGGCCGAGAACTCTATTATACGCTTTTCCTCCATTCCAGATCATCCAGAGATTTCTGCAGAGGGTCCGGGAGCAGAAAGCGGCAGTGATTGTGGTGGCCCCCTTTTGGCCCAGGAGAGCCTGGTTCCAGGAACTTCAAAGTCTGTCGATATTGGAACCATGGCGAATTCTGTTGAGGGGGAATCTACTAGTGCAAGGCAAACTGCATCATCCACGACCAGAAATGCTGCAGCTCACTGCTTGGAGATTGAGCGGCAGCAGTTGATTAGTCTGGGTTATTCTACTAAGGTGGTAGACACCATGTTGTCTTCGAGGAAGAGCTCCACTAACAGGAGCTATAATGTTACCTGGCAGGTTTTTCATACCTGGTGTGCAAATAAGGGGCAAGACCCTTTACATGCCTCAGTTGCTGTCATACTGTCTTTTCTGCAGGAGGGGCTAGAAAAAGGCCTTAGCACTAGCACGCTGCATAGACAAGTGGCAGCCATAGCAGCGGTTAGAGGGTCTAGGAAGGGCAAGTCTATTTCCACACACCGGCATATCAGGAGGTTCCTAAAGGGGGTGACCTAGGTTAATCCACCGCAGGTGCATAGGTTCCCATCTTGGAATCTAAACATGGTGCTGAAGGCACTATGTGGCAAGCCTTCTGAGCCTATGGCATCGTGTAGCCTTAAGTTGCTGACCTTTAAGGTGGCGTTCTTAGTGGGCATCACCTCGGCGCGCAGAGTGTCGGAGCTTCAGGCTCTTTCGATTCATAAGGATCTCTGCGTTTTCCATCAGGACAAAGTAGTGCTTTGCACCGATCCTGCATTCATTCTGAAGGTAAATTCACGCTTTCATAGGGCAGAGGACATTGTGCTTCCTTCTTTCTGCCCTAATCCAGTCCATGAGACAGAGAAGTTGTGGCACTGTTTGGATGTCCGTAGAGCCCTTAGTTTCTATTTGGACAGGACTAAGGGGTTCCGTCAATCTGACTCTTTGTTTGACTCCTTTAGGGTTTCAAACAATGGATGCAAGGTGTCAGCCTCCACCATTAGTAGGTGGATTAGGGGGTGCATCTGTGAGGCCTACAAGGCAAAAGGTTTGGAGCCCCCAGTGGGAGTGACGGCTCATTCCCTCAGGGGAACAGCCACTTCAGTGGCCTATAGGGCTTTTCCTTCTCTGGAGGTAGTGTGTAAGGCGGCAACTTGGAAGTCGGTTCACTCCTTCACTAAGCACTATAGGATTGATAAGGCGGCCTCGGCTGAGGCTGTGTTTGGTAGGAAGGTGCTCCAACACGTGGTCTTGGGACAAAGCTGAAGTGCCCACCCAGGGACTCGGCTTTTTTATGTCCCAAGCGTGAGGACTGGCCCACTCCTGGGACCACTGGAGAACGGAAGATTCTATTCACTTACCGTGAAGTCTTCCTTCTCTGTGGTCCCGGAGTGGTCCAGTCCTACCCACCCAGTTGTGTTGGGCGGGGGGGATCAGCTTTGTCCTGGGACTGCGGAGTTGGAGGTGGGCACTGTGTTGGTTACTGGGTCCCTCACTAGAGCCCCTTGAGTAAGGGTTCAGGATAAACTCTGGAGGGAGGGGACTGTTTTTGTTTTCCCGAGAGATGTTCTCTCCTATTGTTCTGGGAGTTATTATTAGGGAGGTTTGATAGCTGACAGAAGAACTGACTTCTGAGGATCAAGCACCTCCCCTTCAGGTCAAGTTTGTTAAGCCCTGCAATAGAAGAGGAGGAGCTGTGATCCCCAAGAGTGAGGACTGGACCACTCCGGGACCACAGAGAAGGAAGACTTCACGGTAAGTGAATAGAATCTTCCGTTCTTCCTCAGCCTCCGGGAGCCGCACAATGTGTGAAAGAGCTGCATGTGGCTCCTGAGCCACAGTTTGGCCACTCCTGGTCTGTACACTTGCTGCCTTTAGAATGCCTGGTAACTGTGGGGAAGGTTTATAGTCCAAGATAAACCTGACTCCCCCAAAATCGCAGGAGGCTGTGTGGGTCCCCTCAGTTGACAGAAGCCACTTTCACAGCCTGTTCCCCAGAATGTAAGTGACAGTACAGAAGACAAAGGCCACATGGGCTGCCTTAAATGGGAAAACTGCTGGTACATGACAGCATGAGTAGGCACATGGATATATGGGAGGAGACATTCCTTTGTGCTAAGAAAATGAGAAAGCCACACATGCATTAGTCAATGCTGTCAATGCAAAGTACTGTTAGGGTGGCTTTGTGTTGGTTATCTTTGTGACAGCAGGAATTTGCCAGGATGGAATATTTATTCTCCAGTGGTGACCCAGGTAATTATATCTCCCTTGCAGAGGCAGCTCACACGCTCTCTTGTTCAATTTGTCATTTGTCCAGCCCCATTGACTTTTGATGATAGGTATATTAAAATAGTTTTTCAGCTTCTTCAGCCCCAGAGTCCAATTTAGAATTCAGTTCCTAAAGAAAGTACTTTTGAATTCAACAATCAATTGACTCAGTTCTCAATCAGAGGCTTCAAAGCATGAAATTTAAACTGAGCTGTAATCTGTGAAAACAATATTTATTACTGAGGTCACTGTTTAAAAAGGGTATACCTATACCTCTTCGATCAGACAATGTGTTTCATCTTTATCAACCAGCTGCACTGACTAGATTACATTTTATTGGCAACTGCCATTTCCATTTACTTCCTACTTAAGTTCATCTCTCAAACATAATACAGTCTCCACTGGGAAGAAAAATGACAGTCGCATAAGAGTTCCACATGTAATTGCAATGCAGTGAAAATTGCACTATGCATGTGTGTGCATGTGTGTACTACTTCACATTATCACTTTTATGGATTTCACATTAATTTGGAAACTCACACAAGAGAAAGTACAAAGATCAGCAAAAAGTTTAGCTTTAAAATCCTGGAAGTCCTGAAATAACAGCCTGCATGTTTGTTTGTTTTTTAAAAAACGTTAAAATCTTTTAAAAACTTGCTGAAGGTGGCCTATATTCAGCTTGCTTGGAGGAACTAAAATAAGAATCTTCAAAAATGCAGATGGCATCTTAAATTTTATTCATGTTGGGCCAGCTTCACGGTTAACATTTGGAAAACAACTACATGTTGGAAATATGTATGTTTTGTATGTTCTTTGCAATGTTCTAAAGTTCCAGTCATTATAAGGTTAACACTGTGCTTGATCCCCTGTTGTCTGCATGACCTGAGAAGAAGATACTGACTGCTGTCAATCAAGGTCTAGAAGTGAGAAAACCTGTTTTGTCTGTTTGGTCAGTTAGTCAGGTGACTTCTTTTGTTCAGGCAGAGAGGTCAAGGAGGAAGTAGTCTCCATTAAGCACATGATCTTCTAGTGTGAGGATGTAGTTCTATAGTGTTTTTTCCTTTCCCTATAGAAATAAATATGTTTTTGCTTTTTCATGTTAAATGTCTCAGTGATCCATCGTACTGTTTGAGATAAAGAAATAGATTTTCAAACAGAATTCCCTAACACTACGGGGTTGAAGATCAGAATTCTGGGGATGTACAGAAATCCCTTCTAACTAAATTCCTGACTTCGTCTCCATCCCTCCATGCCATCTCCTGACTCAACCAAGGGACAAACAAACATTATTAGTTGTTGCCAACTGGATGTTCAGGACATCTTTTTCATAACCTTCCAATGTAAGAATCAATAGAACCTGATATAATCTGAGGAGTCAGCCTGCACTTGAATATAAGCTAGATAAAGGTGGGCCGAGAGTATTTTGAAAACCTTAGGCACAAAATTGTAACAGTATGTCATAATGGATTTATTATAAAATGATAACAGAATGTACATGGCATTGAAAGGCTGCAAACAAAAGTTTCTAAAAATGGCAAAACTTATACATTCTCTCAAAACAAAAGCAAACCAGAATTCAAGACATTTTTGTTATATCAGTGAACTCCAATAAGCTGAGTTTTTTTTTTAAACTACAAATAAAAGATACCCAATTCCATTTAAAGCTTCTAAGGGATTGAGTAAGGATTGGCTGTCAAGCTTGTCCTTTAAACAGTTAGATAAAATGTGGAAGACTGACAATCACAATAGACATTCAAATCACATTTTGAAACAACATAAATGTGAGCAAGAATTAATGCATTGACTCAAGCCACTTCATACATCCTTTGGGTGAGAATGGACGAAATTCCTCCTAAAATATTTCACAACTGTCAAGCAATTAGCTCAGCATGTAAATAAGGAAAGAATTTGAAGTTTCCATTACTGGGTATGGCTGGGTTGGTGTACTCTACCCATGTATCTTTGTCCTTTTTTCAGTTCCCCAAATTCACGCTAGGATAGTCTGAGTGTAATGATGAAAATACTCCTTCCATTTTCTTTCAGTTCTTGGAGGTACTGACTTAGGTTTACAATGGGCTTAAAGGAATACATCCACTCATTTCAATAACCCACAGAAATTATTTACAAGGCAACAAAGCTCCTTTCACAAGTTAGAAAGAAATACTGTGGACTTTGAATACAGAGAAATCAAGTTTAATGAGGGGAATAACTTGCAAAAATTGAGCAGTCATGATATTAAGTAATGTCACTACTCAGCACTAGAATGCCCACATTAAAAACTACTGTTTCTGAGAACCAAGTACACAGAGAAAATGTTGAGGCATACAAAATGTTATCACTCACAAAGACAGTGGTAGTCCAGAACAGGTCAAAGGAAATTTGTAATCAGATCCTAGTCTTAATTATAAGTTAAAAAGTTTGAGTTAGAAACAAAAGATTGTTTTCTCTTCTGGCTTGGGACCAGAGAGGATCTGTTAAGCTAACAGAGAGATTTCGCAGCTGGGTCAAGATGAAGAGGAATGAGGTCTGAGGTTCTGGGAACATATTCAAATAACAAAAGAGATGAAAGATCTCTTGACAGGAGGTGCATTGGAGGCTGAGGAGTGAATCTGACACATTTTGCATGCCAAGCAGTTGCTCTACTGCTAAGCCATGGCCCCTCCCCTTGTTGCTTTCTGGATCTAAAGAAGTGCACATATCTTCAATTTAATAATGCAGCATTAGTTGCCACAAAACTGTTGGTAATTCTATAGGCCTGGAATGCTGTACTTGATACTAATGATAGCTAATACAGTTGTCATCCAGAAGCATGGGGGGAGGCGCAGAGACTGAGGCAAATTATGACATGGTATCTGCAACATTCTAGGAATTTCCACAATCTCTATGGTAAAACCCACAGAAATTAGGGAAAATCCTAGAGGGTCACAGACAATACTCCCTCTAAGCTGTAGAGTCTTGTGAGCAAAAATTCTACTTTGTGAGCTACTGGCATTAAAGTTGTGAGCTACTGCATAAATTAGTTTGGGGCCATTTTTCCTGAGTTAAGACAAAAATGTGTGAATCGGTGGCTAAAAAAACTGTGAGCTAGCTCACATTCAGCTTACAGAGAATACTGGTCACAGACATTGTAACATCCCCCCTCCCTCTGTTTTTACTCCTGCTGCTTCATTGAATTAGGGTGGTGGACTGGAGTGCAATAGCAGGGGGTAAAGCTAGTGGCAGAAATCCTAGAATTGGAGCACGTAACATTTAGATGAAGGGATACTTTACAAAAGTGTAGTGTCATACAGGATTTTTTGGGAAAGTTTTGGTGCCCTCTCTTCCTTTCATTGTTTTTCACTCTCCCTCTCTTCTCATGTTGTTGCTTCTTACTTACTGAACAGAGTCAGAAGAATACTGAATTCACAGATATCAGTAGCTAACATCATAGACATAATTTAATTTTAGGAGCTTAAAAAATTATATTGAGTTTCCCATATCATATGTTTGCTTTTCTTATCAAAGCCTTTGTAATTCCGTCCTGGCTTTTAATTACGGTAACTTAGTTTAAATAATTTAATTTAGATATTTATGCTCTACTCCTTCCCCCTAAGAACAGTCAAAGCAACATATGTAGCCCTATGAGGTAGGTTAATCTGAGAGAGTGACTGGCCCAAGGTTACACCTAGGGAGCTTCTGTTCTAGAGTGGTGTTTTAACCCTGGGTGTCCCAGATCCCAGTTTGTAATTCTAAGCACTACTTATCACTAAGTTTCAGTAAACTACTGACAATGAAAATAATTCTGTCAAGTTAATTGCTGAGAAATATAATAACGTTCCTAAAACACAAATAATTTGTTCTACAGATGGATACTGAATCAGGTTGCCTGGAATGCAGTGTATTGTGGATTGAACAAAGAAAATGATTGATTTTTAAATCCCTTTTCATATAAAGGCTGTGAATCAATCAAACATTGTTTAAATGTAGGTCAAGCATATATGAACTGGGATTTCCACCAAGTTATTATTATAGGTTGACCGAGATTATAAAAAGTTTTTAAAGGTCTGCCATTTTCAGTACTTCATTGAATGCATATGGCAATGTAATACTATTATATCAGAAAGCACTAAATCTAATTTATTATTAGAATTAATTAGTGACAAATATAGCTGTATTTGAGTAATTTCCATTAGTTGTGATTCACATTTTAACATGAAATTCAATTCATAATTTTATTTTTACTACACAAAAATTAGGACTTTACAATACAGTACATTCAAACAGCAGTCTACCCATTGGTCACAGTGGCATTCCAACGTGGAAACTTCCTGTTCTGTCCATTGTGATCACCCTTGTATTCTCCACTACACCAGAAACCATATCCATCAAAGAACTTACGGGATAGGAGTGGGCAAAATATAGGTTTCTTTGCAAAGTATCATTGTTTTGTAAGGGGCTCCCATTAATTCCTTCAGTACAATTCATTGTGCGCAATTTACTTCTATAGAAGAAAGTAAACAAAGCAGAGGAAGTTGTGATAGTAGTAAAATTGGCCTTCTCAGGTAGACATGGATGTTGACAGAGTTTTATAAACACAATAAAATACATCTAGCTTTTAAAGTACATTCAAATTGCAACTCAAATTGCAACCCCACACTAGACGTTTAATCTTGATTCAGCCCTGTCGCCAAACTGAATTTCTACACTAGAATCACAGAACCGATTCTATGATTCTAGTGTAGAAATTCAGTTTGGGGATAGGGTTGAACCAGGATTAAAGGTCTAGTCCGGAATTGGTCTTAGACCCAAACTAGACATTACTTTTTACATGAATTTGCCATGGGGATTTGCAGTCATGCTGCAAGTTGCAGTGGTGACTTCTGTGTGAAAAGTGGTGACTTGTGGCGGCCACAAGTATAGCCACCTTCAAGAGGGGTTTAGATAAAAATATGGAGCACAGGTCCATCAGTGGCTATTAGCCACAGTGTATGTGTGTATATAAAAATTTTTGCCACTGTGTGACACAGAGTGTTGGACTTGATGGGCCGTTGGCCTGATTCAACATGGCTTCTCTTATGTTCTTAAAGCACTGACAGGTCTACTTCTGATTGGGGCAATTGTGGGTGGGGAGGAGGGGCTCCTTCCTCCCTTACACTCTGTTTTTAGCAACTGAAATGCTCTAAAGGCTCTGGGGGTAAGCATTATTCACCCTACAAGGATTAAGTGCAAACACAACCTGATGGAGTGAATTACACCTTCCCCCATAGCCCCTAGGCCATTTCTGTTGCTGAAAATGGTGTAGGGGGGGAGGTAGGAGCCTCTCCTCCCCCTATGTCACAGTTCATTCAGAGTCAGTCTCTTCTGTGCATTTTACATAGGAGTTGCCACTGCAGTATGGCAGCACGTCCCTGTGGCAACCTCATGTAAAAGTGTAACATCTTAGTGGTCACAGATTCTGTGTGTGTCATTCTGCTGCTGCAGAAATCACAATTAAGTTTTCTCTGATTTTAACGTAGCAGGGACACTCATTTATTTTTGAATGCATCTTAAAAAAACCCCTTAAAATACAAAGCAATAAATATATTGAATATTTATTGAGTTGTTACAATTTTATTATATGTTACAATTTTATTATACAACTATCATTCCAACATAATGGTGAATTCTACCATTATAAAATTATTAATATGCTCACAATATTATAATCTTCCTGATTAATTTAAGCAGAGGCATAAATAGAATTGCTTCACATAATATCAGATTATCTGGGCTAGCACAGACGTCAGTAAATTGTTCCATCAAAATGACCTGAGTGGCCCCAGGAATGCAGATGAATGGATGAGGTGATTCTGGCCCAGTTCATCCACAGGGTAAAATTATTTACTTCGGCTCACCACTTGCATGAATGTTGCAGCTTACGAATGTTCTGCCATGAGAAGCCTCATGCCATTAGAGGAAAACTTTCTCCATCACAGCAATGCTATGCTCAGTGGAAGGAAGCTATAGGAACCAACTCTACAAAATTAATGAAGAAATGCTCCCATTTGGAGAAAGCTTCAAGGTTGGTCTTTCAATTAATACAGAAAGATTGTTTTTTTTTTAAAAAAAAACTTCTAAGACCAAAGATGAGCAAATAACAGTGCCATGGTAAGGAGAGCTAACCTTTTAAACTCAATGGTCATAGAGCTCACTAGATTATTTCTCCTTTCTCTAGAGGCTCAAGTTTCTGCACACACTGCTGGGTGAAAATGGAGAAACTCTGACAGAGAGAAAGAAGAAAGCCTTAATGCCTATTTTGTCTGTTATTTCCTGAAAGAAGAGTACAGGCTCCTCTAGAAATGGTAGTAGGGAAGGCATGGCATATGGGCAGCTGGTTGACATGGACAGAGAGGTTATTGAGAAGTACCTGGCTGCACTGAATGAATACAAATCCCCTGGGCTAGATGGTATGCACTCAATAGTGCTCAAAGAACGTCCTAGAGAGCTTGCAGAGCCTTTGTCCATCATCTTTCAGACATCTTGGAGGATTAGAGATATGCCACAAGACAGGGTAGATGTTATTCTAATTCATCTGAATGGAGGGAGGTGTCCCATGGGGTGCCACAGGGCTCAGTTCTGGGCCCGATACTTTTCAATAATTTTATCAATGATCTGGATGTGGAGGGGCTACTCATTAAATTCACAGATGACACAAAATTGGGAAAAGTAAACACACCAGAAGATAAAGATAGGATTCAATGAGATTTGAACATGTTGGAAAAGTGGGCAGAAGTAAACAAGATGCATATTGGATGGGGGGAGGCATACGCTTCTGGGTAGCAGTATGTGTGAACAAGAACAAGTAAGGGTGGACCATAAGGTAAGCCAGTATGATGCAGTGACAAAAAAGGCTAATCTGATCTTTGAATGTATCAACAGAAGCATGCCATCCAAACTGCAAGAGGTCAAAGTCCCAATGTACACTGAGTCAGGCCACACCTGGAGTATTCTGTGCAGTTCTGGAGGCCTCACTTCAAGAAGGATGAGGACAGAATGGAGTTGGTGCAGAGGAGAGAGACAAGGATGATCAGGGGCCTGGAACCAAGCCCTACAAGGAAAGGCTGAGGGACTTGGGAATGTTCAATCTGGGGAAGAGGAGGTTGAGGGGGCACACAGGACCAGTACGTGGGAGTCGGCAAAGTATGCGGATGCCTGGGGTGCCACTTTGCCTCAGGGGGGCAGGGATGGGCACCCCCTCTCTGGCCTTGCTCACGCCATCCCCACTCACGCTGTATCTTGCCCGACCCTCTCCGGCTTCAGAGGGAGCCAGGAAGAGGCAAGAAAGAAGGAGGTGGCCTCTTCCCAGCTTCCTTTGAAGCAGGGGAGGGCCAGACAAGGAGTGGGCACAGGCTGCACATTCTTTCTTTGAGAACCCGCGGCTCAGCATGCTCCTGCCTGCCCCTCTGCTGCTTCAAAGGAAGCCGAGAAGAGGCAACGTCCTTCTTTCTTGTGAAGAAAGAGGGAGACAGCCTTGTTTCTGGGTTCCTCTGAAGTGGCAGAGGGCCAGGCAAGGGGTGGGGGTGTGCCGAGCCACGCGTTCTCAAAGAAAGAATGTACGGCCTGTGCTGTCCCTTTGCCTGGCCCTCTGCCGCTTCAGAGGGACCCAGAAATGAGGCCACCTCCCTCTTTCTTCACAAGAAAGAAGAACATGGCCTCTTCCCGCCTCCCTTTAAAGTGGGAGAAAGGCAGGTTGAGCGATTGTGTGAAGCACACGTGACAGTAACACTGCAAAGGGGCGGAGGCACGCTGTTTGGCCTGGGACACTGGAACCCCTAGTGCTGTGCCTGGAGGCACACAATTACTCTCTTTAAGTATTTGTAGAGCTGTCACTTAGAGGAGGGCAGGGAGCTGTTCCCGTGGGCAGCAGAGGATAGGACCCACAACAATGGGTCTAAATTAAGGTTGGAAGATACCAGCAGGATATTAAGAAAAACTTTTTCACAGTAAGAGTTGTTCAACAGTGGATTCAGCTACTGTGGGAGGCTCTCCTTCACTGGCAGTCTTTAAGTAGAGGCTGGATGAACACTTGTCTGGGATGCTCTAGGCTGATTCTGCATTGAGCAGGGGGTTGGACTAGATGGCCTGTATGGCCCCTTTCATCTCTATGATTCTATGATAAAGCCCCTTGCAGGGATCACCACAAATCGGCTGTGACTTGACAGCACTTTATACACAAAAAATGTATACAAAAGTAATCGTGCATTTAGTAAAATTTGTTTACTTGGAATAAATAGTATTTACCCATTCTAAAAAAACACAGACCCACTCAAGAAATTTGTTTGAAAAGAAATCAGATTTTTATAACTCATAGCTTAAAGTGCAATACTTAAACAATGTTATCTCAGAATTTAGCATTTTTTGTATGCTCCAGACATAAGAACATATAAAATACATACACAAGTTAGGAAAGGCACAAACAGGCATAAGAAAAGGCCTGCATGGTTAACAAACAAAGTAATGGAAGCTGTAAAAGGTAAGAAGGACTCCTTTAAGTGGTGGAAAACCAGTCCAAGTGAGATTAGTAAAAGGGAACACAGGCTGTGGCAAATCAAATGCAAGACTGTGATCAGGCAGGCAAAAAGGGACTATGAGGAGCATATTACAAAAAACATAAAGACCAACAATAAAAATTTCTTCAAATATATTAGAAGTAGGAAACCAGGCAGGGAGGCAGTGGGGCCCTTGGATGACCATGGGGTAAAAGGATTACTGAAGGAGGATAGGGAAATGGCTGAGAAGCTGAATGCATTTTTTGCCTCCGTCTTCACTGTGGAAGATGAGAACTTTTTGCCCACCCCAGAACCACTAATTTTGGAAGGGGTGTTGAAAGACCTGAGTCAGATTGAGGTGACAAAAGAGGAGGTCCTACAACTGATAGACAAATTAAAAACTAATAAGTCACCGGGTCCGGATGGCATACATCCGAGAGTTCTGAAAGAACTCAAAGTTGAACTTGTGGATCTTTTGACAAAAATCTGTAATCTTTCATTGAAATCTGCCTCCGTTCCTGAGGACTGGAAGGTAGCAAATGTCACCCTCATCTTTAAAAAGGGTTCCAGAGGAGATCCGGGAAATTACAGGCCAGTCAGTCTGACTTCAATACCGGGAAAGTTGGTAGAAACCATTATCAAGGACAGAATGAGTAGGCACATTGATGAACACGGGTTATTGAGGAAGACTCAGCATGGGTTCTGTAAGGGAAGATCTTGCCTCACTAAACTGTTACATTTCTTTGAGGGGGTGAACAAACATGTGGACAAAGGAGACCAGATAGATGTTGTTTACCTTAACTTCCAGAAAGCATTTGATAAAGTTCCTCATCAAAGGCTCCTTAGAAAGCTTGAGAGTCATGGAGTAAAAGGACAGGTCCTCTTGTGGATCAAAAACTGGCTGAGTAATAGGAAGCAGAGAGTGAGTATAAATGGGCAGTCTTCGCAATGGAGGACGGTAAGCAGTGGGGTGCCGCAGGGCTCGGTACTGGGTCCCATGCTCTTTAACTTGTTCATAAATGACTTAGAGTTGGGAGTGAGCAGTGAAGTGGCCAAGTTTGCGGATGACACTAAATTGTTCAGGGTGGTGAGAACCAGAGAGGATTGTGAGGAACTCCAAAGGGACCTGTTGAGGCTGGGTGAGTGGGCGTCAACGTGGCAGATGCAGTTCAGTGTGGCCAAGTGCAAAGTAATGCACATTGGGGCCAAGAATCCCAGCTACGAATACAAGTTGATGGGGTGTGAACTGGCAGAGACTGACCAAGAGAAAGATCTTGGGGTCGTGGTAGATAACTCACTGAAAATGTCAAGACAGTGTGCGTTTGCAATAAAAAATGCCAATGCCATGCTGGGAATTATTAGGAAGGGAATTGAAAACAAATCAGCCAGTATCATAATGCCCCTGTATAAATCGATGGTGCGGTCTCATTTGGAGTACTGTGTGCAGTTCTGGTCGCCGCACCTCAAAAAGGATATTATAGCATTGGAGAAAGTCCAGAAAAGGGCAACTAGAATGATTAAAGGGCTGGAACACTTTCCCTATGAAGAAAGGTTGAAACGCTTGGGATTCTTTAGCTTGGAGAAACGTCGACTGCGGGGTGACATGATAGAGGTTTACAAGATAATGCATGGGATGGAGAAAGTAGAGAAAGAGGTACTTTTCTCCCTTTCTCACAATACAAGAACTCGTGGGCATTTGATGAAATTGCTAAGCAGACAGGTTAAAACGGATAAAAGGAAGTACTTCTTCACCCAAAGGGTGATTAACATGTGGAATTCACTGCCACAGGAGGTGGTGGTGGCCACAAGCATGGCCACCTTCAAGTGGGGTTTAGATAAAAATATGGAGCACAGGTCCATCAGTGGCTATTAGCCACAGTGTGTGTGTGTGTGTATGTATATATATATATATATAAAAAATTTTTGGCCACTGTGTGACACAGAGTGTTGGACTGGATGGGCCATTGGCCTGATCCAACATGGCTTCTCTTACGTTCTTATGTTAACATAAGAGAAGCTATGTTGGAACAGGTGAATGACCTCAACATTGTGTCACAAAATGGCCCAAACCCAGGCAAAATTGGCAAAATTTGGAGCAAATAAAGCAGCTGTAGCAATATCTTTGATCTGTAATTTGTGTTCTTTACCAAATCTGTAGTAGCACCTTGTAAAATCACACCTACCATACCAAGGACAAAATGAGCTGGTGAGTGTTCATTTAATTTTATGCGAAGTGTATCTTTTAAGACTAGGATTGCCAATCCCCAGGTGGGGGCAGGGGATCCCCCGGTTTGGAGACCCTCCCCCCGCTTCAGGGTCGTCAGAAAGCGGGGGGAGGGGAGGGAAATGTCTGCTGGGAACTCTGTTATTCCCTATGGCGATTTAAGCATAGCCACCTTCAAGAGGGTTTTAGATAAAAATATGGAGCAGAGGTCCATCAGTGGCTATTAGCCACAGTGTGTGTGTGTGTGTGTGTGTGCGTGTGTGTGTGTGTGTATATATATATATATATATATATATATAAAAATTTGCCACTGTGTAACACAGAGTGTTGGACTGGATGGGCCACTGGCCTGATCTAACATCTTCGTTCGCGAAGTCAAGCCGAGAGAGCGAGAGAGAGGTGGATCTGTAACTGGTTGACAGATCACACCCAAAGAGTGCTTGTGAATGGATCCTCATCCTCTTGGAGATGAGTGACAAGTGGAGTGCCTCAAGGATCTGTCCTGCGACCTGTTTTGTTCAACATCTTTATAAATGATTTGGATGAAGGAATAGAGGGAATGCTTATTAAATTTGCCGATGATACTAAATTGGGAGGGGTTGCAAATATAGTGGAAGACAGAAACAGGATACAGGATGACCTTGACAGGCTGGAAAACTGGACTAAAGCCAATAGAATGAATTTTAACACGGATAAATGTAAAGTTCTGCATTTAGGCAGGAAAAATCCAATGCATGGTTATAGGATGGGGGAGACTTGTCTTAGCAGTAGTATGTGCGAAAAGGATCTAGAGGTCTTAGTGGATCATATGCTGAGAATATGAGTCAACAGTGTGATGCGATGGCTAAAAAGGCAAATGCAATTTTGGGCTGTATCAGCAGAAGTATAGTGTCCAGATCACTTGATGTGATGGTATCGCTTTACTCTGCTCTGGTAAGACCTCACCTGGAGTATTGTGTTCAGTTTTGGGCACCACATTTTAAGAAGGATATAGACAAGCTGGAACAGGTCCAGAGGAGGGCGACGAAGATAGTGAGGGGTCTGGAGACTATGTCCTATGAGGAAAGGTTGAGGGAGCTGGGGATGTTTAGCCTGGAGAGGAGGCAGCTGAGAGGCAATATGATCATCATCTTCAAGTACTTGAAGAGCTGTCACGGTGTGGAATTGTTTTCTGTGGCCCCAGAAGGTAGGACCAGAACCAATAGGTTGAAATTAAATTAAATTAAAAGAGTTTCCAGCTCAACATTAGGAAGAACTTCCTGACAGTTCGAACGATTGCTCAGTGGAACAGGCTTCCTCGGGAGGTGGTGGGCTCTCCTTCCTTGTTGGTTTTTGAACAGAGGCTAGATGTCCATCTGACATCAATGAAGATCCTGTGAATTTAGCGGGAAGTGTTTGTGAGTTTCCTGCATTGTGCAGGGGGTTGGACTAGATGACCCTGGAGATCCCTTCTGTGATTCAAGTTAACAAATGAATTCATTACATCTATAATAATTACAGACCTAGTCCTATAGATTGCTGCACAAGTAAAACAGTCAAATTGATTGAAGCCAAGATTCCATTCTATCCTGGAAGCTTGGGAAGGACAGAAAAAAAGAATTAATGAAACATGAATGGACAAAATATGTGGTCCAGAATGTTGACCTGTATAGTGGTGGATCTTTGATGGCTAGCCCACATGTGGATTGAGGAAATGCTGTAGTGGCCTCTATAAAGAGAAGTGAACAGAAACCTTTTTTCAGTTAGTCATAATCACCGGTGTCCTGCAGAGTGAGAATTTAAAACACAGTTTGGCCCCCTCCTGTCATGTTGGAGCAAGAGTCCAAACCCACTGAATTTTAGACTGCTATGAATTTTAAGCTCTCCATGTTGTCCATTCAAATGTAAAAAAGAATGCTTTAATATCTACATGGCTGTCAACTTTGTGAGCTACAAAAGAGAGTACTGGCTGGTCCAATACCCCTCCTTTAAAGGGAATGTCCGGCTGTATGATGTCCTTATATAGTTCTCATCTACTCTGTTTACACTTCCTGATGTCAGCCCACTAGATTGTGGAGCAGTTTATTGTCCACTGCATAAACTGAGATGAATCCCTATTAGTACACATCTCACTATGCTGCTCTCAGAGCTTTCAACTGCAAGGGGAAAACTGGGTGAACATGGTCTTGGTAGTTCTCCTCACTCCAGCATGATGTCAATAACTTCTGTTACCCATGGAACCATCCTCCCTGCCTTGGCAACTCAGATGTGGTCCACCTCCTGGCTAATTCTGGTGGCTGGGGTCCTTCCCTTACAGTTGCCCTGGCAACCAAAGCTGCGTTATCTCTTTGCTTGGCTCCTAGCGCCCAACAAGGTCCTTTTTATATCATTTTATACTAACATGATGAAAAATATATTTTGGGTATTCATAGGTTGTGGGATTCCACAAGTGGATATACTTTGAAATTTCATTACAAACAAACAGTAATTATACCCTTATAATAGATTTAAATTATAAAATTTTGCTTGTTTGTTTGGAACAATGATTAAAAATAGCTGGACAAGTAAAGTATTACTTGCTATAATTTCTTTATAGTTTTTCCATTTTTTAAAAAAAGCTCCCATGTGCAAGTACAATTTGGATGAAAATGTATTTTATTTTCCTCTTAATGCTGAGCCAGGAACAGCTGAATAATCAATTTGAAATGGAGGGAAAAAATAATCTAAGCCCTAGGTGAGAAAAACTGATTTTAAGTATGCTAAAAATGTTGAAGATCATACTAATTAAAAATTGTTAGCTTTGGTTCAGGGCAGAGGTTTCTGCAAAAATGGCAAAGTTCTGGACTTGGGAGCCTATCTATACCTATCATATGACTTACACATATGAATATAATTAAAATACTTGGATTGACGATGATTAGGAAGCCTAATAATGATCTACTCATCTTACAACATTTTTCATTGGTATATATTGTGGTGGTGTGTATTGGAAGGAGCTCGGCCATGTATCTCTGCTATATTTTCAGTTTATTTTTGTATGTCAGTACTTCTAAGGTTAATTCATCCATGCATGTAGATTACTTGATTTATCAACACTTGATGACTCAGCTGACTGTGAACAGACTCCACTGAAAAGTTTTGTAGCTGAGGCAATGCAAGAAATAAGGACTGGGTACCTGCTCTGAGATTGCTCATTCACACATGCAATTTGTCAGAATTCTGCATTTATGAATCTGAGCTAAATGGACTTTACAATAAAAGGCAAGTAGCTTTACTCTGTAGTGCTGGCAAAGGACCCATCATTGGGCAGATTCACACATGCAAATAAATCACTTAATATCTAATGTCACCATTTGATGACTCATTGCTAGGGATGGGCACAAACTGGGGAAATGATGGTCCATGTCAGTTCATACGGTTGCCCAAACCACTTGATAGTTCATTTGGTTCAGGAGGTATAAAATTCACTGGTAGTCTCCAGTAGGCTCCCCTCCACCTGGCCTCCAAGTTTGGCAAAGACTGGACTTGGAATGTCTGAATTATAGCCCCCCAAAGCAGGTGCCCCCAGGAAAGCTCAGCTTCAGCTCTCATGACAAGTAATTCTTCTCTCTTCATGCTGCGAAATGAAAGCAGTTAAGTCAAGGTTTCTGCTCCCATAGAGCAGAATGGGAGCTCCATGATTGGCTCCTAGAGCTGCCAATCAAGATATGGACAACTGCTATGGGTATTTCTAGGGCTCCCAGAAACCCATCCTCAGTTTTGCACAGGAATTGGTTGTATCAGTGCCAGGCTGCCTGGAAAAACGAACCACAAAAACAAAACAAATGAATCACCAAGGGCCAAACTGATTTGGAACAAACCATGAATCAGCCCAATTTGTACATGAATAATGATTTGTGGATCAGTTTATGACCATCTCTACTCATTGAACATATATGTGAATTGCCTCCACTGAAAAACACTGTGCTTGAGGTGATATGAAAGAGTTGTGTGTGGTCTTTGATTCGTAATGGCTGATTCATGCATTTGAGGGTGAAGCCATTTACTGATGAATATGACTCTGTTTTATGTGCAGTTTACCAATAACAAAAAGAAAGTGTGGATCAGCAAACTATTTGCCACCTTATCATAAAACAGCTATCATAAAAAAGTAATCTGACAATTCTTTTCTACATACAAGTGATTCTTCACATAACAGTTTGAACAAAGTTCCAATACACAGCCTACTTACAACAGAAAAGTCAAGTGATTAGAAAAGTGGACTCTGAGTTATACTTGCTATATAGTCCAGTCAATTTTACACAGCAAGCCTCAAATCTCATGAATTCTTTCTGTCTGGGTACATTTGTTGTCTTGCAAGAAGAGTGAGATTTTAAAAAAGAAAAAAAATGCAAGACCTTAAAAGGGAAAGAAAAAATAGCAGAGAAAACAAAAGACAATGAATCCAATGACCCAGTTGACAGAATAAATGTAGATTATCACCATGTCCATGTCAAACCGCCATCCTCGGATATCATCCTCAAAGTCCATATAATCCATCCTGTGTGCAGCATGAGGGAAATGCCTTCGTGTAAAGGAATCTGTGCTCCTCTGAAAGCCTGCAGAAGCAATTTCACAGCGTGGTCAGAATTCTGTTTAAAAGACAGCAGTTTTGTTCATATCTTTATTAATCTCATTGTTTTAGCTGCCTGGAAAAAGGAACAAAAGAGGAAAGCAGTATGCACGTAATAAGATGGTGTGCAGGTAGTCAGCTACATAATGAGTGCCATATGCCTGTATGAAAGCCATTACAGTTTATCTAGTGACATGTATGAGGATTACAAACTGTGCTACAGCACTGATATTTGAGAAGCACAAAGTCCACGTCCTTCTGATGGGAATTGTGCTGAGTCTCAGAAAGCACAAAACCATGGATTCAGCGAAGCTTTTAGTCTATGTGGGCAGATGGAGGCAGAGTGCTGTCAGGCCAGAAGAGAGAAGAGAGAAAACGAACAACTATCCAGTCCCCATTCTCTACTACAGGGCTTAGTTTCCCTCTCTGCTTTATCTCATGCAGGGCAGAATTAATTTTGTGTCACTCTCAGCTCACCTCTTTCCCAGGTTTGGAGAGTGTGACTGCATCTAGCTGAGTGAGGGATCCCTGGAGGAGTCCCATCCGTGAGTATGCCTTCTCAGTTATCCTAGTTTAAGATCACCTACCCCATCATAAAAACTCTTTCCAGTAGCCAGGTCTTTTATTGTTCATGCTACTGTTCATTAAATTGGTGTGGCGGTGGAAAGTGCCGTCAAGTCACAGCTGATTTACGGCAATCCTATGGGGTTTTCAAGGCAAGAGACATTCAGTGGTAGTTTGCCATTGCTTGCCTCTGCATCATGACCCTGGTACAAGTACAGTAAATTATGGGATGATAATTCCCTGTCTTTACCTTCCTTCTGATTTAAAATGTGACCTTTCTTGTAATACACGGTAAAAAAAAAGAATTCCAAGGTAAAATGTTTTGCACTGCAGATATAATCAACTTATATTTGGATCATACTTTACTCTGAAGGGTGGGGATGGGATAAAACATACTCCAAACAAACATAAAGCAAGCTGTAACACCTAAAATGCAAAATAAAAAGTCCCTGTGCAGTTCAATTAAAATACCAGTTAACGTTATACCCAAACACTCTTTTCTACTTTGAGAATGAAAAATTGTCAGTTATCTGCAGATGCTAAATGCTAACTCTAAAATTTATGCAAAATAGATTTATGTTTGTCTGTCTCAATTTGACTGTCAAACCAGTTTCACAATAAACATTCACCCAAAATAGAGAGAGAATTCTGCATTATCAGTATCTCTTCTACTGTTGGATTTATCTATAAAAATTTAATTGAAAAAGAAAGCCCACAGCCCAAATTTACATCAATTTTCAAAAGTTTTAAAGCAATCTTTGAAAAAGAAAGCCCACAGCCCAAGAAAAACTGAAAAAGAAAACCCACAGTCCAAATTTACATCAACTTTCAAAAGTTTTTAAAGCATTCTTTTAGTCTCTTTTAGCCTTCAAAACATTGCTCCAGAATGAACACCTGGTTTTTATTTTATCTGATTCTCATGTTAGAAATAAATGTGTAACTGCCAAAGCTCTGCCACTGGGGTGAAAACTATTTGCTTTCCACACCTAAATCTTCAGTATGCAGCATGCTCTCCAGAGGACCCTAATCAAGTTGGCTACATGCGATTCACTTGTATTTATTTCCACTCTTATAGCAAATATAACACAATATGCCACAGGGCCACTTTTGCATCAACAACTTTGAATCATCTTGTAATCACTAATCATAGCATAATTATGCAAACATTTAGTGACATTAGTTGTGACTAGCTAAGTCACTTCAGTTGAGAAGATTTAGATGAATAGATGTAATGCCTGATTTTATCTCTATGTGATTTACTTTAAGCAAATCTGCATTAGATTTACCATGGATTAGACTTTGTAATGTAATCATTTTACATTCAAGAATAGATGTTTTATTACTGTAATTGTTCTTGCTGCGGAAATTCATAGAAATATATCTCATGCTGCATTATCAAAACATTTGACCCAGTTTTGCCCACCTGAGCCCCACGGATGGCCCCCACTGAGTAAATCCAATGATAAATCAAAAGACTGAGATGTATCCCATGAGCAAAACTTCTACAAATTCATTTACGCATCAAAAGCACGGGGGTCTTACTTTAACCTAAGATACCATATAAGCAGTAAAGAAGTTGTATAGACTTCCATACTGATTTTGCTGCATGCTTACTTTTCCTGTTGTTTATTCAGTCCAAGTGCAGGTTGGAGACATCAAGGAAGCTGGGGTTAGTGTTTAACAAGATTAAATTCATTCTAGTAACCAACTTCTTGCAAAGCTGGATCCTAAACTGTGGAGCAAAATGAATGTTTAACCAAAAGTAAAACAAGCAAAGTAATTATTTAGGGAATATTAGAATGTCATGCATGTATTGAAAAATCTTTATAAATGATTTGGATGAAGGAATGCTTATTAAATTTGCAGATGATACTAAATAGGGAGTGTAGCAAATACAGAAGAAGACAAAGTCAAGATACACGATGGTCTTGACAGGCTGGAAAACTGGGCTAAAACAAATAACAGGGATAAATGTAAAGTTCTGCATTTAGATAGGAAAAATTATTAGCGTAATTATAGGATGAGGGAGACTTGTCTGGGCAAAAGTTAGTTTGGGCAAAAAGGATTTAGTGGACCATACACTGAATATGTCAGCAGTGTGATGCGGTAGCTAAAAAGGCAAATGCAATTTGGGGCAGCAGAAGTATAGTGTCCAGAACACGCAAAGTGATAGTATTGCTTTAAAAAGGTAAAGGTAAGCACCAGTTGTTTCCAACTCTGAGGTGATGTTGCATCATGACATTTTCATGGCAGACTTTTTACGGGATGGTTTGACATTGCCTTCCCCAGTCATCTACACCTTACCCCCAACAAGTTGGGTACTCATTTTACTGACCTTGAAAGGATGGAAGGCTGAGTCTACCTTGAGCCGGCTACCTGAACCCAGCTTGCACTGGAATCGAACTCAGGTCATGAGCAAATCTTGGACTGCAGTACTGCAGCTTACCACTCTCTGCCATGGGGATCCTTGAAGAGTATTGCTTACGCTGCTCACCTAGAGTACTGTGTTCAGTTTTGGGCATCACCATTTAAGAAGGGTATAGAAAAGCTGGAACATGTCCAGAGGAGAGCAACAAAGATGGTGAGGAGACTGGAGACCAAGTCCTGTGAGGAAAGGTTGAAGGAACTGGATATGTTTATTCTGGAGAAGAGATGACTGAGAGGTGATATGATCATCATCTTCCAGTACTTGGGAAAGGAAAGATCCCCTGTGCAAGCATCAGTCGTTTCCAACTCTGGGGTGACTCTGCTTTCACAATGATTTTACAGCAGAATTTTTTACAGGGTGGTTTGGCATTGCCTTCTCCAGTCATCTACACTTTCCCCCCAGCAAGCTGGGTACTCATTTTATCGACCTCAGAAGGATGGAAGGCGGAGTCAACCTCGAGCTGGCTACATGAAAACTCAGCTTCCACTGGGGATCGAACTCTGTCATGAGCAGAGCTTAGGACTGCAGTACTGCAGCTTTAACACTCTGTGCTATGGGGCAGTACTTGTGGGGCTATCATATGATGCAGAGTTGGTTGGTGTTGCCCTAGAAAATTGGACCAGAGGCAACAGGTTGAAATTAAATCAAAAGAGTTTTCAGCTAAACATTAGTAAGAACTCCCTGACAGAATGGTTCCTCAGTGGAACAGGTGAGGTGGTGGGCTCTCCTTCTTTGGATGATTTTAAGACAGAGGCTAGTTAGCCATCTGACAGTAATGCTGATTCTGTGAACTTAGGCAGATAATGAGAGGTACATGTGATTTTCCTCCAAGTGGAGGTACTTGTGATTATGATGATGATGATGATGATGATGATGATATTGGATTTATATCTCGCCCTCCACTCTGAAGAGTCTCAGAGCGGCTCACAATCTCCTTTACCTTCCTCCCCCACAACAGTCACCCTGTGAGGTGGGTGGGGCTGGAGAGGGCTCTCACAGCAGCTGCCCTTTCAAGGACAACCTCTGCCAGAGCTATGGCTGACCCAAGGCCATTCCAGCAGCTGTAAATGGAGGAGTGAGGAATCAAACCCAGTTCTCCCAGATAAGAGTCCTCACACTTAACCACTACACCAAACTGGCTCTCTTTGTGGTTTTCTTGCTTTGTGCAGGGGGTTGGACTAGATGACCCTGGAGGTCACTTCCAACTCTATGATTCTATGAAAATTCTAACATTTGGAAGAGAAAGGGGCAGGAGATTTTGGGGATGGAGCTTGGGGAGGGATCTCAGCAGGATATAATGCCATACAGTTTACCCTCCAAAGCAGCCATTTTCTTCAAGGGAACTGATCCTAGCTGTCTGCAGATCAATTGTAATAGTAAGAGATTTCCAGGTGCCACCTGGAGATTGGCAGCCCTAACAACAATCTAAAACTAATCATCTAAAACAAATCTTCAGTTTTGTTAGTATTAGGGATTGGTATGAATCAGCTCATGAACCTAAATTCACAATGAAAACTGAAAACTGTTGAGTGGGTTGTGAGCCAAAGTCTGTGCAATCTCATCTTCCATGGCCCTCCACATGGTTTTTGGAGGCGCGGACAGTTTGTGGTGGTGTCCATGACAGACACACTGGTGCAGATCAGTTACAGTTGTCAAAGCAACAGGAGGTGGTGGACTTCTACAGACATGGAAACACCAATAAGTGCCCCTACACAGCTTGACAGGCAATGGTGCCTGCCAGTAAGAGAGATCCCATTCAGCTCTATGGGAGCAGAATTATATATAAACCCCTAGTTCACATGCAGCCATTTCTTCCATCAGCAGCAGGTATGCCATGCAGCAGTTAAAGAAAGAGAGTGAAGGGAACTGGAAATCATTCCTCAGGGTGAACAGCAGGGTTGGGGGTATTTGGTGTGTTACTGAGGGTTCTGAGGCACCTGTCCTTCTGCTCATGCTTCATTGATTCCTTGGCTGAAGATCCTCCCACTGGGCTTTGTAACTAGCACTTTCCTAGAGCCACCTGCTTGAGGAGGCTGTAACTCAGCTCCTAAATCCAATCCTCACTACACTTGGAGGACAGGTAGAGGAGAGTCAAGCTGGTGACTTGTTGTGAGTTTGGCATCTATAGCCTGCAAGGGAGCTGTTCTACTATATCAGAAACCTCACAAAATGAACCAGTTTGGTAAACAGGAAGATTCAAGAAGGTTTGTGCTTCGTTCGGCCCCTCAAACTGAAACAAACCTCAATTGTGCCTGTTTGTCCCTATCTCTAGTTAGTATAATGCCTACCATATATCCTTTGCTTTTGATCTTTCAAGGGATGCATGTATCTTTTGGCGTTAGAAAGACATATGATCAATTACTTTTTAAACATATTTTACAAAATGGAGGTTGCCATGTTTTTCATCCCAGAAAGCTAAGGTGCAATTTGACACCAGCTTCACCTTATCTAATCAAGTCTAGCTGCATATCCCATACAAGATGCAGCCAAGAGGTCACAACATCATGACCTGAAACATCTTCTCCCCCTCCCCCCATTCTAGCCTGATGTAAAGCTCTGAAAGACTTGAAAGTTTACACACTATTTCATGATATCTGGGTTGGCCATATAAAATATATTACATGGCTTGTTTTGAATTTTTCTTTGGACTAACATGGCTACCTGGAACCATTGCAAGTATGACAGAGCCAGAAACAATTTTATTGTTTATTTATATTTCTATTCCACCCTTTCTGCAATTAATTTCAGTTACTGAATGATGTCCTCCAGCTTGAATTGAGCTTAAGTGGACTGATACTCTGCTAGACAAAGAGAAGAGAGAGGTCTGCGGATCACAATTTGTGACAAGCATTTTGCTCTACGAGTAGGATTGCCAGGCCCCTCCTGGTCACTGATGGAAAACATGGTTTTCTCCTAGTCTCCCTCCTGGTCACTGGCAGGGGGTGGGGGTAGGGTTGCTAGCTCTAGGTTGGGGAATGCCTAGAGATCTGGCGATGGAGCCTGGGGAGGGCAGAGACATCAGTGGGGTACAATGTCATAAGAGTCTATCCTCCAAAGCATCCATTTTCTCCAGGGGAATTGATGTCTATAGTCTGGAGATGCACTGCAATTCTGGGGTATCCCCAGGTCCCTCCTGGAGGCTGGCATTCTTAGCACTGAATTCCTTAGTTTACAGATATGTTTTTGTTTAAACTAACAATCTATATTCTTTTAGTTTGCAACTTCTTAGTTATTGTTTTGTTTTAGCCTTTGAAGATATGGCAGTGTCTGTCTGTCTATCTATCTGTCTATCTATCATCTACACACAAATTTCCAATAAACAGATTAAACAAATATAAGGGGGGAAATCTAAATATGGGATTCTCCTTATCTGGTGTGAGCAGGCCAGGCCTCAAACTGATCATTCATCTTCTTCGCTTGCCCAAAGGAAACTTCTGATAAACTACAAAGCTTTACATTTCAACAGTGATAGAGGCTAACACTTTTTTGTCTTTTCAGGAAAAGGAGAAGCACAGGAGGAAAGAGTAGCATGACCCATTATTATCACACTTGTAAGGTATATTTTCTAGCATAAGCTTAATAGGTGCAAAATGATTGCTGGACATCTAGCTTTCAGAACAGAACGTTTTGACCCGTTGATGAGAGTTCATTTTAAAAAAATCTATAAAAACAGAAAAAGGTATGTTTTTCTTAAATGGCTTTTAAGAGCTCCTTGTCACTTGAATACAGAGAGAAGCCTCTCTTCATGTTTCCTCAACTATTTCTTCCTAAAGAGGTCCCCCAAGGTCTCTACAAATCACACCATCTTCACAGGCATGATGAGTGCCTCTTTTGATGTTTCAGGAAAACTGAAAATGTGTTCTATTTATATGACTGGTAAAGTAAGTTCTGGTTGTCTGTGTGCATGTGAAACAAGCATCAAGAATGGCAATGTATAGCTACCAAGGATTCATTCTGTTTGAGAGTCATAAAATAGAGAAGACATTTTATCTTTTACTGCACTAACTGGTTGCTAAAATTCTAGTTTGTGAGCTACTGGCATTAAAGTTATGAGCTACTACATAAATTAGTTTGCTTTGGGGCCATTTTCCCTGAGTTAAGACAAACATGTTTGAGCTATAAGTTAAAACTTGTGAGCTAGCTCACACTAACTCAGCTTAGAGGGAACATTCCCTTGAACTGTTTCATTGCCTTCCACTGGTTTTTCTAAAATTTAGGAAAGGAACTCCCTTTCCTAAAGGATAACTATCCATTAGACAGCACCACTTCCAAAGTGAGGCAATGAGGGGTGCCAACAACTGGGTCACAGAAGGCAGATGTTGTCTGATTGTGCTCTTTAAATCTGTAAAGGTAATGCAAATGTATCAATGTGAACTGCTCTAGTGACTGCAGCCTTAAGGTCTCTAAAGGCAGTTTCTAACCACACCATACCAGGTGCACTCTTCAGAGCTAACTCCCCATTTGACTGGTAGAAAAATTCTTCTCTGACTAAATGATCTAGCCCCTTCTTTGGCATGAATGGGAGTCTTTGTTTAACTACCCACTTGTCCTTGCCAACTTTCCTAAGTTCTTCTGTCTGTGTTAAACTGCTCTGTTAGGGCTGAATTCTGAATGAATTCTCTTCCTCAGCATTCAGCTCTAAAGTCTCTCTTTGCTCAGCTGATGCTAACCAATCAGATCTCTTGGAACAAACTGTCACTCAAGGCTCCCTGACTCTGTGAAGAATGAACCCTTCACAGTCCATTACCTATTTGTACAGCACTCCTAAGCTTTTAAAAAGTGCAGTCTATCACACATGTATGTATCTGAAGAAGTGTGCACGCACACAAAAGCTTATACACAGAATTAAACTTTATTGGTCTTAAAGGTGCCACTGGACTCAAACTTTGTTCTAATTTAAAAGTCAGAGGTGGACAGGGAAAGAGAGATTTTGAAACTCTTATATGTGGTCGTATAGAGAAAATGACCAGAAGAAAAGGGATGCCCCTGCCAGTGGCTGGCGAGTCTAGCAATTTTAGAAGACAGAAAAGCCACAGTGTCCCTATATTCCCTCCATCCCCTAAGTGAATCAATGTGCTCCTTTCAGCTGCTCTGTGAGTTCTAATGTTCTTCGGTATGTTCTACCTTCCCCAAATACTGCTTGCTTAGATTAGGCAGTGTAGTCAATAAAAACAATGGCCTTCACTCAGGAATTCCACAGATGTATAGTAAGCAGGGCTTACTATAGTAAGCAGATGTATAGTAAGCAGGAACTCCTTTGCACATTAGGCCACACACCCCTGATGTAGCCAATCCTCCAAGAGCTTACAGGACTCATAGTACAAGGCCTATTGTAAGCTCCAGGAGGATTGGCTACATCAGGGGTATGTGGCCTAAAATGCAAAGGAGTTCCTGCTACAAAAAAGCCCTGATAGTAAGAAACTGATGAACATACTTTCTCTGATACGTAATCACTCTCTGCAGTCAGGTTCTGCATAAGGACTTGAACATGTCTAATGTAATTCCAGTGAAGTTTGAAAGATGTTGCTAGAAATCAGAGGCTCATAAATATTTATTAATCTTATATCAGGCAAGTTACTGGCATTGGGGAAATGTGTATTTTAACAAAGATATTAGGATATATCACATTGTGACTTATTTTCTATTTGCTCTTTGAATAGTATTAAAGCATATCCTGTGATGAAATTAAACAAAATAGTTTGCTCCAGATATTGGTGACACTTTGTCTTTCCAAAATAATACTAAGATAATAAGAAAAATGTTTACAGTAGGATTTGATTTCCTGGCAATTGAACACCAACCAATTTACTGTGATGCTAAATGAGAAGCAAGTCTTGTATGGGCATGTACACAGACACATATATGCAACCCATTAACTTTAAGTATATTTAGTGCTGATGAATTTGTAGAACCACTTTTCATACTGTAATAAGCTAACTGACAGCTATATATAGCAATCCCAAGCATTGGTGTACTGATGTGACCTATGTAACACAAAGACAGATTATCTTCTCTGAAATATGTGCCTCCCCTTTGTAGATAATGTAAGCTAAAATGCCCTCAAAACGAGGTTGGGGAATTGTCAGGTGGGCACCTGGCTTAATCAGGATCTTTTACCTGTGTATACAGGATTCCACGTCCAGAAATTAATGCTTAAAAATATTAGGGACTCTAATTAAGTAAAACAATTAAAATTTATTCAAGAAAAATATAGGCTTTCATACAAGATAAAATACTCATAAAGTCATACATACAGTCCTAAGAAAAACAGATAGAGAGATAGGGGAACACGTGGGTAGACGAACAGGGTGATATTTACCGATCGTAATCTTCAAGGAAGGCTCCAATGGCGACGAGCGAGGAAGTGGGAGAGGGGACCCGAAACTTGGCCTTAGAATCAGGGATGGATCTAGACAGCGGAATTAGGATACTGCTAGATGCACACCTGTGGGTAGCTAGTCCACAGGTTATAAGAACTACCTTGAGCCCTTAGGGGATGGGAGGTACGAGGGAGGAGGAAGGTGGTCAGTTGGTGCATGACCTCCCCAAAAGGGGAGGCTTCGCAGTGACCATAAGGGCTGGACTACTACGATAGCAAATAGGAGGTTCATTGGTGTCACCTAACTGGGTGCCCATTCTTGACCAATGGACTTGCTTGGATCCTGGATACCTGAGTGAACTTTCAGGTTGAAATGGACCAGGGTGAGGCTCCAAAATAACAGTTGGGAGAAGAATTACTGGGTGGGGAGATTACTGGGTGGGGAGATGCTTAAGACTAATAAACTTATCTAGAAGGGTGACAATAGAGAGTCAAATCATTGCCTAGGTAACACCCGGTTTACACAAGGGAACTTGGCTCTGGCTGAAGATGGTCTTCCTCTTCTTCTGTTTTCTCCTTGGCACCAGAGTTTGTCTTGAGTTCCATTAGACAAAGGCGGTTGGACGATTAGCCACTCCTGGGGTGTGTAGATTGCTTGCAGGCACAGGTGACATCTGGTGAGTACGTGAGCTGTCTGCTTCGCTGGAATGGAGTCAGGCCTGGTAGGAAGATGGCTGAATGTGGTGTTAGTTCTCCACAGTGGATTCTATGGTCAGTGCTTCAAAACCGTTCGCCTGGATAGCTCCTGGCGGCGCAGTCTCCTCCGCTTCATGGCCGGGGTGGACGTCCTACAGAACTATGGGAAGCCATCAGTTCTCTTGTTGGGCACTCTTGTACCGGCCTTGAGCGCCTTCGTAGCGTAATGGCTGCTAGTACTGCATAAGTCCCTTTCGCCCCTGGATAGGTTTACCCACACTCTCTGGCCTGACGTGTGTGAGTCACTTCCCCAGGTGCTCTGGCAATCCAGTTGGTGATTATGATGTTCTGTAAGGGGTTTTTCCTCACAATAATCCCAGGGACTTCTGGTAGATTTATTTTTTGCTCTTCAACATTTTTACATGTGTTAACAGAATTTATATGGTTCCACTTGTCACTATATACAGGACTACAGTTACTCCTGGTTGAATAAAGCCCTGAGTGAAAGGCAAGTCTAGTACATTCCAGGTATTAGTGTTAGTAAGGCTTGCCAGCTCTGGACAGGGGAATTCCTGGATATTTGGGGGAGGGGTTTAGGAAGTGCAGGACTTGGGAAAGAGAGGGACTTCCGTGGGATAATACTGCAGAGTCAACTCTCCAAAAGAAAATGGCCTCTGTCATCTAAAGAGCAGCTGGAATTCCAAGAGACAGATTTAAACAGTCTCCCCTTTACAATATCCTGTTGCCCTATTTTCAAACGCAAAGTATTTATATGTACTTATCAAGGAAGTGTACATGTGCTTTTGTTCAGTGTGCATAGATATCTTCTTAACTACAGGTTTAAGAGAATAACAACAACAACACAACAACAATTTTTATTTATATCCCGCCCTCCCCGCCGGAGCAGGCTCAGGGCGGCTAACAACATGATTCATACATTGATTATACAAAATTGAATAAAACTACATTAACAGTTTAATTAAAATTCTGATTAAATTTCTAAAATTAATAAAATGTACTAGTGCTATGTTTACTTTTATGATGGCGGTTTTCTTGACAATTTCCTTCTTCGTCAGCGAAGGCCAATCGGAAGAGGATGGTCTTGCAGGCCCTGCGGAACTGTTCAAGTTCCCGCAGGGCCCGCATTTCCTCTGGAAGTTGGTTCCATAGGCTTGGAGCCATAGAAGAGAAAGCCCGGTTACGGGTGCTTTGCAGCTTCACTCTTTCGGTCCGGGAATGGTCAACAGGTTTTTCCCGGCTGACCTCAGTGCTCTCTGGGGTTCATATGGGGAGAGACGGTCCCTAAGGTAGGCAGGTCCTCGACCATATAGGGCTTTAAAGGTAATAACCAGCACTTTGTAACGAACTTGGTATACAACTGGCAGCCAGTGCAGTTCGCGTAGCCCAGGCTGTATGTGCTCCCACTTAGGGAGCCCCAACAGCAGTCTAGCCACCGCGTTCTGCACCAGCTGCAGTTTCCGGGTTCGGTACAGAGGCAGCCCCATGTAGAGGGCATTACAGTAATCCAGTCTCAAGGTGACCATTGCATGAATCACCGTTGCCAGATCTTGACGCTCTAAGAAGGGAGCCAGCTGTTTTGCCCACCTTAGATGGAAGAAGGCTGACTTGGCAGTGGCTGCGATCTGGGCCTCCATTGATAGTGAAGGCTCCAGTAAAACTCCCCGGCTCCTGACCCGGCATGCCTCTTTCAGCGGTGCCCTGTCGAAGACTGGGAGAGGTATTTCCCCTCCCCGAGCGCCCCAACCTAGGCAAAGGACTTCTGTCTTCGCTGGATTCATGATCATAGTTCTCTGTCCATGTTTTGAATCTCCTGGCCTTTGAGCCCCGTATAGGACTTCGTTGGCGAGAGAGCTTCTCAGCTGCTAGCCCTGCCGTGGGTGGGAGGGCGGGGGGAGGGTAAGAGAGCGAGGGGGGAGGGGGCAAGAGGGGAGCAAGAAGGAAGAACCAGAGAGAAGGGGGGGGTGTGGAAACGGAGACCGAGATGCTCACCGGGACCTACGCCCCGGGGCCAATCCACTCCTCCGCTCACTCACACCCCCATAACCGTCTCCCTCCGCAGCAACCCCACTCACTCCACTCACCCCTCTCCCTCCTTGTTGTGCCAGTCCACGCCCCAGTCCTTTCGAGTGTTGGGTCGATTTATCTTGGCCGCTCGCCTATGGCCGCATATAGAGTTCATTTTCTATGTGTATAACATCCTGGCCCTGAAGAAAATGGGTGGTTTTCTGGTTGTTAAAAACTTTTTCATAAATTAGAATGTACCAGAAAGAGAAGAATTTTAATTAGTCTTCTACACTAGTAATTTATTTTTCTATAAGCCTGTGAGATGCTATTTTGTACCATGGGATTAAAAAAAAATATTAATTGTTTTAATATTCATGGTTTATTGCATGTTGTACTTTTTTACAGTGGAAAAAATTAGTAGGTATGTTTGCAAACTCTCTGAAGAAAGGTATCCTATTGCCTACTCAGAATGTTCTAAAAGTCTGGAAAGGTGAGAAAAGAAACATAATGCATCATGTTTAAAACATGGCCCACAGAACTCTTGGGGAGAGTAACCTAAAAGGCTTTAGAGATGTTATAAATATTTTATCAGTCCTAAGAGACACAATTTAGAAAGAAAACCTCGCAAGTAGTTTACAGACATTGAAACAAAATTAGGGTGGTAACACAAGTGAGGTTTTTGCAAGAGAGAGAGGGGGGGTGAGAGAGAGAGAGCACAATCTTATACATGTTCTTTTCTTTTTAAAAATCTCTCTGTGATGTTATTGTCCTGGAAACCATTTTCTGTTGTTCAAATAACTCTTGGAACACAAACAACTTGTATGATGCTTTGAGTTTGTTGACTCAAATTAAGAGAGTGGGAAAGGGAGAATGCGGTTGTTGCAAATTATGGTTAGTAAGAATATAGTCAATACAGAAATTACATTTGAAATGGATGATTATCCACAGAAAATAAGAAAAATAATCTATACATATGAACTATTATAAATTTGATACTCTTAAAGGTAAAAGGGCAGACAATACCAAAAGCCACTGAAAGCACTTTGGTGGGGAGGATCAAAATTTAAAACACACTGGAAAAATGGGTAGAAATACAACACACGAATACAACTTTTATATTAATTGCTTTATGCTTTTGTAATGAGTTGTTGTCCATGCTGAAAGTAGTTTTGCAAGCACAAGAAATAGTGTTATGAGGAAAAGAAGCAGACTTAATTTAAAAGGTTAAGTGCAACATATAAAACTGCAGAGACAATTAACATTTGGGAAATTTTCTATGGATAAACATGATGCTTTACCATTTTAAGAGGAAGAAGAAACTGGATGTATATCCCCTCCTTCACTACCCAAGAGGTCTCAGAGTTGCTTACATCTCCTTTCCCTTCCTCTCCCCACAAAAGACACCCTGTGAGGTAGGTGGAGCTGAGAGAGCTCTGACAGAAACTGCTCTTGAGAGGAACAGATCTGTGAGAACTTGTGTCTGACTCAAGGTCACAGCAGCAGGTGCATGTGGAACAGTGGAGAAATCAAACCCAGTTCTCCCAGATAAGAGTCCATGCACTTAACCACTACACCAACATTTGATTAGCTAAGTTAAGAGGATTCAATCCATGAAACAGAAGGGTTAATTACTCTTTAAGGTTATTTCCAGAAGTATAGCCAAATGTGAAACTCTTCAATTTTCAGGGGATTGGAGCTGATCACTCATAGGGTCCTCTCAAAACAATGATATTGTTATGTTATTTTTTTTCAATATTAAAATAGTAGATTTGCAGCACAATCGGGGGGGGGGCGGAAAGTCTTTTGGGAGCAGACGAGCCGCTACGTGGGAGCAGGAAGGGTTTGCACTGACATATGACTGGCGCCGCCACAGTAGAGGGGACTTACGTGGGCGGGGGGCCACCCGAGCGCCGCTCCACCCAAGGGCAGCAGCGCCTGCGGGCTGCGCCTGAGCATGGGCAGAAGTGAGGTGGAGCATGGCATTCAGGCAGAGGAGGGGTGGAGTTGGGGGCGTGGCCAGGCTTAGGCGGCTTCCTGAGCAGTTTGGCCAATGACACGCCCCCGAGAGGTGCAACGTTACGCCTGCAAAAACAGCGGCGTGTCCCATAGGCACTCATAGAAACCAAAAACAAAGGTCACGTCCACTGCTGTGGAAGCTCGCAAACTCCTTAGGGACCAGCGTGATTGCCTTGCCAATCCCCCTGCGCCTCGGACTGATGAGCCCCCTCCCCAGCATCCAATCGCAGTCTCCCCCCTCCTAGAAATACTCCCGCTCTGGCCTTGCTCAACTCAATTGTTAGGAAGAGGAGCGCATGGCGGGAAGCTCTTCAGGCGAGCTCCTGGCCATACAGACTTAGAGTGAGGGACAGGCAGGCACATTGGTGGCAGGTTTTGCACTGCGTGGCTGCTTTGACAGTATCTTTGACTTGCGAGGGGGAGAGAGAAGTTTCTCCCCTGGGGCTAACTGCTCTTGTTGCCAGGTCTCCACAAGTTCCGGGCTCCCAGAGCCTCTGCATGTGTGCGAGGACTGACGCCCATGGCTGGGTAAGTTCCACTGTCTCCCCCCGGCCTCCCCCTCCCCTTGCTCTCGATTGCTCGGTGTACAAGCGTCTCTGGCACTTGAACCAGGCAGTGGCCTCCGGCAGGGGGCATTTGCTGACCCCGCTCCCTTGTGTTGCCGCCTGCTCCCTTCCCTTGGTCTGCCCTCTGCCATGTTCCTAACCCCTGGCAGGGCACAGGGTGTGTGTGTGTGGCAGCTGCCCCGTTGCGGGGAGGCGGGTCAGAGATTGTCCCTTTAAGAGAGCACCCGGCTGAAATGCAGCCTGCTCTTTCAGCTGCCGCCCCTGCAGGCGCTCTTGATCTCTGTCTTCATTTTGCAGGTGGGACTCCAACACAGAGGCTTCCGCATGTGTTGCTCCACTGCCCCCCATTCCCTCAGCTGTTTCTGCCCACCGCTCTGGCTGGAGCCCCGCCCACGCTGAGACTGTCCAGCGCGCGCCAGGGAGACTGTTGCACTCTGTTCTGGAAAAATAAAGTCTGAGCTGTGCCCTCTGTTGTCTCTCCTGCTTGGCATCTGCTGCACGTTCCCTGGGCAACCCCCCCGTCAGTGGCCTCTCCAAGGGAATGCCTGGGAGGGTGGGCAGACTTGGTGGGGGGGATGGTCTATGAGCTGCCATGCTGCCCCACGTGTGGCTGGACAGGGGAGGGGGAGTGCCACTCCTCAGCCTGCCCAGGCTGACAGCCTACCCGACACCACATGGCTGTTGTGCACAGGGCACTAAGGAAGGGGGGGTGATGAAGTGGACTCAGAGTTCTGCGGCTGATGCACTCGCACTCTGAGTTCTGCGGCCCGCGGGGGAGGTGTTCCGTGCACATGACAGGAGGCGTCAGGGCAACACAGGGGGTCTATGGGTGGGGGGATGTCTGTTGCTGGGCTGCTCACTCCCAGACACACATTCCAGCTGCTATCTATTGATGGCTTCACCGTGGTCCTGTGCGGGCCTGTCTCGCCTCCCCCCACCCCGCCTCACCACCAAGCCAGGCTTCTCATGTGCGCATGCCCAGCCTCACTCCTATTCCCTTCCTGTGTTGGTGGGACGTCTCTCCTTTGCCTTTGATGGTCTGCTCATCATTGGCTCTGTTCTCTGCTTGGGGGCGAGTTGGGGATGGCTATCAGCCTCTCTGGGGCCGCCTCTCCCCATCCCTGACTGTCATGAGCTGCAGTGCATGTGCCAGGACTGGCCAATGGGGGTGGGTGGGCTGGCCCTCCCCATCGGCTGCCTCTGCCTCCCTTGCATGGCCTATGCCACCCCCCCCCCCCCCATTGGCCAGTCCTGGCACATGCGCTGCAGCTCATGTCAGTCAGGGATGGGGAGAGGCGGTGTTGCCATGGCGACCGTCTCTCTCACGGGAAGCTACGACTCTCCTCTCCCATGCTCCAGTGTGCCGAAATCCTCAGGAAGTCTACTAGCGCTGTGGCAGCTACACCATGGCCGGCCGCCACATGTCTGGATTGGACTGCCCATACCTGAGTAAGGGCCACTTGCAGATACAATTAAGAGCTTTGGTTTGAGACTGGATCCAGCTTTATTGCTGGTGAAACAAGTGAATACAGCTGCATAAAGGACACTCTTTCAGTTTCACTCAGCTCAGAAGATGGCCCCTACCTTGATTTAACTGATCTGGCCACATGGATCCATGCTATAATTAAAGGCATGATACTGTAATTTATTTATTTATTTTATTCCACTTATATCCCGCCCTCCCCACCGAGGCGGGCCCAGGGTGGCTCACACAGACATGCATATGTATGATTCAACATGGTAGTACAGCATTAAAACCATAAAATATAGAGTAAAAATAAACATAAAATACATGAAAATGTTTCTGTGCCATGATCTTACATTTCCAATTTTATAGTTCTCTGTATAGCAGATCTTGTTATCCTCTCTGCAGCTGCTATACAGCAGATTGTTGTTGGTGGTTCATATGTTGCTTTAAACTGTAGTAGCCAGCAGCCTAGTTCACAAACGCCTGGTGCCGTCTTAAAGGCCCTGCGGAACTGTATGAGCTCTCACAGGGCCCTGACCTCTTCCGGCAACTCATTTCACTAGTGTGGGGCCACTACAGAGAAGGTTCTGAGCCTGGCCTCCTTATGACCGGGGACTGTAAGTAGATTTTGTGATCCTGACTGAAGTGCTCTCTGTGGAACATGTGGGGAAAGGCAGTCCCTCAGGTATGCAGGCCCCGGGCCATATAGGGCCTTAAAGGTAAGAACCAACACCTTGAAATGAACAATAGGCAACCAGCGCAGCGCTTTCAGCACAGGTTGAATGTGTTCCCGCACAGGAAGGCCCATTAACAACCTGGCTGCTGTGTTCTGCACCAACTGAAGCTTTTGGGTTCAAGACAAGGGCAGCCCCATGTAGAGGGCATTGCAGTAATCCAATCTTGAGGTGACCGTGGCATGGATCACTGTTGCCAAGTCGCTGAGTTTGAGGTAGGGGACCAACTGCCTTATCAGTCGTAGATGATAGAAGGCTGATCTGGCAGTTGCCACCTGGGCCTCCATATTTAAAGAGGAATCCAGGAGCACCCCTAAGCTTTTGACCTTGGGCACCGGTGTAAGTGGTGCCCCGTCCAAGGTTGGTAGTGAGACCTCAGTTCCCAGACCGCCATGACTTAGGTACAGGACCTCTGCCTTCATCAGATTCAACTTCAGTTGACTCAGCCTGAGCCCCCCTGCCACAACTTGAAGTGCCATGGTCAGATCTTCCATGGAGGAGTTGGACTGGCTGACCATCAGTAGATAAAGCTGGGTGTCATCTGCATATTGATGACATCCCAGTCCAAACCTCTGGGTGATCAGGGCAAGGGGGCACATGTAGATGTTGAACAACATCGGGGATAGAGCTGCCGCTTGTGGCACACCACAGACAAGTGGGTGCTGACGGAACAGTTCCTCCCCTATCGCCACCTTTTGTCCTCGACCCTGAAGTAAAGAGGAGAGTCACTGTAAGGCTAGTGTCAGCAAGGCGGCAGGTCAGCAACTGATGATTGACTATGTCAAATGCGGCCGATAGATCTAGAAGCATCAGTACTGCTGAGCCAACTCTATCCAGTTGCCTCTGGAGGTCATCCATGAGAGCGACCAGAACCATACCCGAAAAGGGTTCAGTATGGAAGCGTCATTCAGAAAGCTCTGTAACTGCACCGCGACCGCCCTCTCGATAATCTTGCCCAAAAAAGGCAAGTTTGACACCAGCCGTTAATTTGCCAATATGGCCGGGTCCAGAGATGGTTTCTTTAAGAGGGGGCAGGCAATTGCCTCTTTAAGAGGCTGAGGGAAGGTCCCTTCAGATAGGGACCGATTTACAATTTCCCTCTGGGGGACCCGAAGTTCATCCTGGCTAGCCTTTAGAAGAAGAAGAAGAAGAAGAAGAAGAAGAAGAAGAAGAAGAAGAAGAAGAAGAAGAAGAAGAAGATATTGGATTTATATCCTGCCCTCCACTCCAAAGAGTCTCAGAGCGGCTCACAATCTCCTTTACCTTCCTCCCCCACAACAGATACCCTGTGAGGTGGGTGGGGCTGGAGAGGGCTCTCACAGCAGCTGCCCTTTCAAGGACAACCTCTGCCAGAGCTATGGCTGACCCAAGGCCATGCTAGCAGGTACAAGTGGAGGAGTGGGGAAGCCAGGATGGACATGGGTCCAGACTACAAGTAGTCAGATGTACAGTAGAGAGCGTACTGTCAACTTCCTCCAGGCTGAGTGAAGTAATAAAAAAACTGACTAGAAGACATACATGGAGCCTCAAGTTCCTTTACTGTCTCAAGAGTGGCCGGGAGGTCGCGGTGGAGTGACAAGATCTTATTTGCAAAAAAACCTCACAAAAGCCTCACAGCCTATGTCCAATTTCTTAACATTTTCATTACCCTGTGGAAGGGTAGTTAGTGACCAAATTGTTCTGAACAACTGTGCTGGGCGTGAGTTCGCAGATGCAATTATGGCCGTAAGATGGACTCTCTTAGCAGCCTTGACTGCCATCTCATAGGTTCTCATAAACAACCTATAGGATGTTCTTGTCACTTTGTCATGGGCATGCCACCATTGTCTCTCTAGCCGTCTCAGCCCCTGTTTCATCAGCCGTAGCTCTGGGGTATACCACGAAGCCAGCTTTGAGCAGGGGCGGAGCGGGAGCCTGGGAGCAATCTCATCAATGGCCATAGAAAGCCGGTTATGCCAGGTCTCCACCAGCTCATTGAGAGAATCGCCAGGGGGCCAAGAGTCTTGCAAAGCCATCTGAAGCGGCATGGGGTTGGAGTGGAACATTCACACGGGCCTTCAGGGCATAATGGTCTGACCATGGCATTGCATCAGTAGTGATACGGTCCACTGACACTCATGCCGCAAAGACCAAATCCAGCATGTGCTCAGCCTGGTGCATGGGAGTTACATATTGAGAGAGTCCCAGTGCCACCATGGATGACAGTAGGTCTGTTGCCTGAGTGGAGCATGTGTCATCGGCATGGACGTTGAAATTACCCAAGACCAACAGCCTTGGGTGTTCCAACGCCCAGCCTGCCACTGCCTCCACCAGGGACGGTATGACACTGGACAGTGCATTGGGTGGTCGGTACACCAACCAGATAGCCAAACTCTCTCCTGCCTCACACACTATGCCGGCACATTCAATGCCAGTGATCTGTGTAGACGGGAGCGCCCAGAAGGAGTAAACCTCCTGGATGAATACTGCCACCCCTCCCCCCCGCCCGCTAGTCCGTGATTGGTGGAAGATCGAAAACCCAGGCAGAGCCAGCTGTGAGAGAGTAACCATCTCCCCATCTTGCACCCAGGTCTCGGTCATGCAAGCCAGGTCTATATTATGTTCTAACAGAAAGTCCCAAAGGACTGAGGTCTTATTATTAATGGACCTGACATTGCACAGAACCAATGTTGGAGGCGGGTACTTCAGCTTGACCCCACTGTCTGCAACCATTGGGATGGGATGCAGGGTGGAAGGAGGCCAAGCCTTCTGATATCTCAGGCTCCTTCCCTTAAGTCTATGCCTGTTCCAACCGCTGTACTTTCCCCTCCCCGGGAGCACCGGAATCCTCAGCTCGCTCATCACCTCCTATTGTTGGTCTCCGCAATCGCCTCAGACCAACTGAGGTGTGATGTTAATAGCAGTGCAGAAAGGTACAGAGAAACCCTAAACTATACCTGAATATGCCTCCAATTTTCTAATAACAATACCTCACCAACCAGTTTAGTCTAGCCCAGTATTCCAGTTTATCTTACATACCAAATTTATAAACCTTTAATGTTATAACTGATCAATTTCCAATTAGTACTATCAATTTACTCCCAATTTAATCAGCAACTTCTAACTTCTAACATTTAATTTAGTAGCCAATGTTTCTCTGGGCGGGGGGGAAGGAGGGGGGAGGGGAGAGGAGGACAAGGAAAGGTGGAAATGAGGTCTATTTACTATCTACTAAATTAATTAAAAATTAAGTTCATTAAACAATCACCATTGCTAATTAATTAAACTTAATCAGATCAATAATACTACAGATAAACCTGGATCAAATTCCTACAGTTAAATTTAGCAGCCAGTACAATCTCCTTACATATTAATTCTGGGTGGACTTCATTTAGTAAACTTCATTATCCTATGCAATTTAATTTAACATTTCATTATCTTATACATTTAATTTAATACACTAAAATTAGATTGCAGTAACAATTCATCCTGTTAGCAGCAATTTGTTAAAGAAAGGAGGCTGATTTTACAACCCCAGCCTCGTGGTGAATGATTGAATAAAAAGCTGGGTTAAAACGTCCAGAGTATTCCAAGGTGCAAGTTGTAAAGTGCAAAAGATGCAAAAGTATAAAGTGCAAGGTGCAGTCTGGGTGCAAAATGCAGTTTTTGTGAAGGTTGGAACAGTTTAAAAAGTCCAGCTACAGTTCTTCCAACACGGAGCAGGTCCCACCATTCTCATTCGCCTCCACACAGCCCAGTATAGTCCTACTACCAGCTGGACAATTTGTTGGCTTCGTGCAGCCCTCAGGGAGCTCTGGGGGAGCAGAAACTCTCCCTGAGCCCCCCTCGCTGCTCCACTGGGTCTGCAACAGCAACTACCGCTGCCACCAGCTGCAGAAGGAGCCCAGCTCATGAAATGGCCACAGCAGGGCCGGGCTGTGTCGTCATTGTGGGGAACCTACCAAGGCTGGCAGTTCTATACAGCCGCAGCACCTCTTCTGCAGCTCGGATATATCCGTAATCTATGCCGGATATATCTGTAATCTAATGCAGCCTACATGGGTCTACCCTCAAAGACAACTAAAAAACTCTTACTGGTACAGAATGCCACAGCTCAGCTACTATTGCACAGAAGCAGGACATGCATATTATGCCCAATCTGCAGACACTCCCTTGGTTACTGAGCAGCTACCAGGATCAGCTACCCAAACTTGTGGTTGGGTATGTGTTTTTGTGAGTCACCAATCACTTGTTGAGGCTTATTTGTATTTATTCTCTGCATCCTCCTGGACTGAATCCTCCTGTACCAAATTGAGACCTAGGCTTCCTGTCTCATTACCAACGTGGGTATCTCCATCCCTACTATCACTCTGTATATCACACCTAATCCAATCACACCTACTACTGCCATTTGGCGTCTGAAATCATTTTTATAAAGTTTGTTTCTCCAGTGCTTCATGTTACATTTTACGGCACACAAGGCCCAGCCCAACAAAGTGACACTTATGTCAAATCCAGCCCTTTTCAGAATTCGGCATCTCTGGGTTAGAGTTTCAGACTAGGACATGGGGAACTCAGGTTCAAACTTCCACTCTGCCATGGGAACTTGCTGGATGACCTTGGGCTGGTTACAGACTTGGAGCTAACCTACCTCAAAGAGGATTACCAGGATAAAATTGAGGAGAGGAGAATGATGGAAGTCACTCTGGAAGTCATTGCAGAGAAAGGTGAGGTATAAATTAAGTAACTAAAAATAGCTACACCTCTTAACTTGTGTTGCTGCTCCAAATGTGACCAGGTAAAAAAACAATTTTTTGATGAGATGGTTAGACACTGTTATTGATGCAACGGACATGAATTTGAGCAAGCTTAGGAGGATGGTGGAAGATAGAAGGACCTGGCATGATGTGATCCATGGAATCACGAAGAGTTGGACTCAACTGTGCAGCTGAACAACAACAAAAACCAATTAGGAGATCCACTCAAATTTCCCAGCATCTCTTCTGTTTTGGCCCTCAGCTTTCTAGGGAGGTTATAGAGAATTCTTCTTTATGAGTTTTCAAGTAAGGTTAAACAGACATCTTGTCAGAATGGTTTAGGTATGAAATACATAGGTAGAGAACAAGGAACTGAACAATAATCCTTTGGGTTCCTTGAACTGCACTTTTCAAAGTGAAATTTAGCAAACAATAATACAATTTATGGTCTGTGTTGTATTTTATGCCAATTATATGACAGAAATATCAGATCAGCACAACAGAATAGCATATACTGAAATAGGAGAAAAATAATCTTTCCTCATAGTAAATTTTGCCTTGAGCAGTATTACAAAATGTCACAGGCCAAGGAACATTTCTTATTGCTTTCAGTGTTAAAAGAATGGCCTCAACTGACTCTGTTTTAAAGCAGCTCTTTGAGGGACACTTTCGTGTCAGTGTGCTTTTCAGCTTTGAATACAGAGCCCTCAAAAAGATCTTCAGTGTGAGACAGCAGTTGACCACTGCAGAATAATTCTGAATATTCCCAAATCAACAGCAGACTTTGCTACATAGGATGTATCCTAAGTCAAGGCAAGATGTTGCCTTCCAGAGAGCTGGGATGTTCACAGATGTTCGCTGAAGTCCTTGTTGCGTTTCTGCCCTAAATTTCATTCACTGTATATTGTTCCAAGAGTGAGGGTCCCCTTAAGGGTCTAGAAAGAGAGGGTGCATAGCTCTTCCACCTCTGCGAAAGATACATTAGCTGTACTGCTAGGTTGCTGATGGCTGTCGGAGGAGTTTGCACAAACCGGCTGGTAACAGACGGCCGGTTTGGGGCAGCTTGCAGCCACCTCAAACAAAGCCGGCCTGAAGAAGAGTGCCCCAGAGCTTCCAGATGGCGCTGCAGGAAGGGGTGGGCCTTGGGTGGCCGGGGAGCATCTGGAACGCTCCTGGGTCCCGCTCACATCTCCCTGGGTGCTCTCCAGGTGCCGCCTGGCTTTCCAGATGGCTGGGAGGCACCTCAGAGGCGCTGCAGCGAAAAGGTACCACTTTGAAAGTGGTACCTTTTCAAGCCGGCTCCCGGCCAGCCTGGGATGGGACCAGGGTGGGATGGGGACGGCAGGCAGATGTGCGCGTGTGGATGTGCTTTTTTGGTCCGCCTGCCTCCCGTCCCCTGGGTGACTTTAAACGCCCATCTGTTCTCACCCACAGTGTCCCACTTGATCCAGCCTTCCCCCACTAGAATGCCCAGCAGGCAGGCAGGCCAGGATAAGTGTTAAGCTATGGTCCATGATAAAGATGAATGTTAAAAATATGGACAGTGTTTGCAGCTATGAAGACATCTTGTAGACATATAACTCTGATAGAAGCAACTAATATGACCATGGCAAGGCAGAGGTCATCCTACTAATGGATAGTGCAGAGAAATGGTGGAGGTGATCTACGTGGATGGTTTTCGAATGGACACTTTGGAACCCTTTCTAGGTTCTCTGTAGCATCAGAAATTATTGCCATCTTTTCTGAAACTCTTCTTGTAAAAGAACAGAGATCATTGCACATCTAAATTATGAAATATTCATTGTCTAGCATCTAGGGACGATGGAAGAATACTGACAGCACAATATACTGTGAGGGCTGGAATGCAGAAATCACTTTTGGCAGAAAAGTGATGTCAGATTGAAGTATTGACTCAAAGGTCACTAGCTTATTTTGCAGTGTTGAACAAGAGACATCTGAGTGCAAAGATTTTCAAAGTAATTTTGAGAGAAGTGGGGAAAACCTCTATGCAGTGAATGGGGATGGGATTCAACCTGGAGGTTCAATTTAAAAACATTTTGACTTAGGGAAAAGACATGGAGTTAGCTGTGTTGTAGGTAGAGTGTGTAGGTAGAGAATATATACCAGTTCCTCTGATACAGGGCTGGAGCTTCAGACTTGAGATTGCCTTGTGAATTTGGCACAATGGCTTTCTCTCATACACAACAGGCAGATAATGTGGGTGTCAAGGAGTCACAGCTTTCTTGCACAACCACTTAAAATTTAAAACTGGCCTGCTTTTCTATAAGCTTAGCAAGGGTAGAGAAGGGGTGAGGAGTTGCATTTTGCTTGTGTGAAGAACTCATCCGTGCGACTGCACAAAGACAGCAAAGAATAACTGATTTTTGTTGAAGGGAAGATAGTTGTCCTTTTAAAATTAACATGGTTGTTTATTATCACAGATATTTTTGGTAAGCTCATTTGAACTGTTTATTCGTAAACTGTATTTTCCAAATACAGGATCCAAGGCTACAGAACTTAAAAATCTGAAGCGACACAAGAAATCAGAGACACAGTAGCAACACAGTAGCAACAGATGGAAGGGGAGGAGGAGGAAGAATTGGTTTTATACCCTACTCTTCACTACTTGAAGGAGTTTTGGAGTGGCTCACAATCACCTTCCCTTCCTCTCCTTACAGCAGATCCTCTGTGCGGTAGGTGGGCTGAGAGAGCTCTAAGAGAACTGTGACTGACCCAAGGTCACCCAGCTGGCTACATGTAGAGTGGTGGGGAATCAAACCTGGTTCTCCAGATTAGTGCCCACCGTTCTTAACTACTACACCAAATTGGCTCTCCAATGAGATGTATAGATAATAGGGCTGCCTGGTGCAACTGGAAAACCTAATTTATGTTTAATGTAAGTGATGCTGTGGAAGAGCATGCAGCTGATACACCCCCAGTCCATTTCTTCCCTGGATTCCCTCCACTTGCTAGAGTAAGTGGGACATTGTCCTATAATAGATGAAGGAGAAGAGGATGGACAAACTAAAGAAGAAATTAGCAGGAGTCACAGCATCTGCAGAGCATTCTCCTGAATTAATGTTAAATTTAAGTTCTCTGGATTGCAAGCTTTGGGGGTGTTCTGCAAGCTGTTGCAGAAAGTGCATCAAAGAAGGATCTGCAAGAATTGAAATGAAAGAAACTATGGGTTAAAATTGTAAGTTCCTGTCTTTTCAGTCTTCACATTCTTTCATCCATTGAATTGACATTGGGAAGACTAAATCTTCAATAAAGTATTTCTTCCTTTTCTTGAACCCATCATCAGGTGGGTTACAAAATTACTTTAGAAAACACACAAATACTTCAAAGAAAATGTGTCCTCAATATGAGTAGTAGCTAATCAGGCCAGCGCAAATTTGAAAACACTGGACTCTAAGTTCTCTGAAATGCAAGGGCAAACAAATCAGCTATACTTTTCTTACCTTCGATAACTCTCAGAGCTTTCTTGCAGCTGGGGAGGGGCCAGTTTGCTAAACTTGATTCTTGAAAATTTTCCTTTAATTTCATATATTCCATAGGAAAATGAGCTTTTGTGGAATTGTTCAGTTCTGTGATGCAAGGGAAGAAAAAAATTGCAATTGTTAAAAATATTCAGATTTCTTTAAGTTATGAAGACTTGAAGAGAAAGATTTCCTAGGAAACATTTTAATACATGAAATTAAGACTGAAGAAATGAATTTTACTTTTGGAGGGTTGGTGTGACAGACAGGAGGCTGTCTTGCCACTGAAGGGGGAAAGAACCACTTAACTGTTTCATTGCTGAGCCTATGGGAGTGCTGTTCCAGCATACAATCACCTTTCAGAAGGGACAGAATGCTGAAGGGAAACACAGAGACAGTGTAGATCAGTTCTGCCTCAAGTAGAGTGCAGGTGATAGTGTGGGGTCTGCCTCAGCCAAACGGCAGATGGTTTGAAGGGTAGCTCTGACTGGTAATGTGGCAAAGTGGTTTAGCATTCCCACTGGTAGAGGATAGAGTACCCAGTTGTTAGGTCTGTCTCTGGTAATGAGCTGACCTCATACTATTTAGTCTGGGAAAAGGCAGGGTGGTGTGGGTGGAATGCTGTGTGTGTGTGTGAAAGGATCCAACCTAGTGGCTAGTCAGTGAAAGCCAATTCAAACTTGAAAACATTTAAGAGAATTAAAGCTACACTCTGAAGACATAACTATCTTAAATTTATGTGTTTCAGCCAGGTTTATCCTTTGACTATTTGTATACCTGCACTGTTGCTCTATTCTTTAAAATCAACCTGTAAATAAATCTTTGTTATTTACATACATTTCCTGCCACAGTGATCTCCATGTTCATCTTGCTCACCCCAAAATGCATATCATGGCAGCAGACCCCCAAGCCTTTAAACCCCTTGTAGGTGAGGGTAAAGTTCACAGTTCCAGACAAATCTAGTTCATCAGGCTGTGTGCATCCCTCTGGTTCCAAGAAAGGGCCTGTCACATTGGGACTGTGCAAAACCGTCACTTTTAGTTTTACAAAATTTTTAGCAGAGTATAGGTAGGAGTGGGGAAGGCAAGTCTCGCCCAGGCAGGCATTAGAAATGCTAATTGCTCCCTGGATGGAGACAATGAAATGGTCAGCTCATCCCTCTAGATCTGAGAGATTTAAAATGCTAGAACTTCCCTTCCTGGAGACTTTACAGAGGTTTCTTTGACACCCTCCCCTCCCCCAGGGGTGGACATACAGAAATAATAAAACTCCTTGGCACACAGGAGAGGGTCTCTTTTTGCTTATTCCATCTAGGCAGAAGGAGCTTTCACAACATAGGTTCCTGCAAGTGGCAGCTATTACCGTTTGGGGGTCTACAAGCCTGGACAAAGACTCCGAGGTAATGGAAATTTTAAAATCACTGTAATATCTAAATTAAAGAATAAACTCAGCTGGGGCATGTACAAAGTGTTGTAAGGCTTTTCTTTTAAATAAATGTTTTATAATTTTTAATTGTTCTCTGCTCCATCAACCCAACATGCTATTTAAATGGGTAGGAAAAGGGGAGGCAATAAGTTGGCATCTCCCAGTGGTGAGCAAGTGCAGTAAGCTGTCACTGTGGTGACCAGACACAAGGTAGTAGGAGACACAAGAATGAGATGAGGTCTCAAAATGGCACCACAGGGAAGGGGAACTGGGAGCCCTGGCCCCTACAAAGACCAAGTGGTAGCAGTGGGTGAACTGAAAGAGGGAGAGAAAAGCCCCTTCAAGGGCTGGGAAAGCTGGGTGTGTGGCACATGGCTTGTGGAGACTTAGATGATTACTGGTGCCCAGTTGCCTCAGAAGAGAAGATGGAACAGAGCCTGTAAATCAGTGGGGCTGGTCTGCCACAAAGACCAATAACAAAGAATCACAAATCCAGCCCATATAATAATATACCTAGGTTTTTGATTTGTGGTTTTTGAACGGTTTTCTATGTTGCATGGAAACTCACACTTAAAATGTAAGAGTTTCAAACCCATTTTGTGATACAGTATGGATGCTTACAATTTCAAGACTTCTGGTGCAATTCTGTGCAAGCTTACCTAGGAGTAAATCTCATGGAATTTACAGTAAGTGTGCATAAGAGGAACTACATAATACCATTTACTTGCATGCAACTCTTTGGTCATGCCTCAGTTATCCATTTGCCCTGTTGCCCATGATAGCAATCCAGTGCATTTTATTTATTTATGGCTTTATGTTAACTGGAGGTACAGAGCAATGTTTTGACAACAATGGGATTTAAGCAGCTGTATAATGGACTGAAATCCAGGGGGGAAAGCCTATGGAAAATTATAGTCTGTGCAATTCAAGGTACACAGTGAAGGAGCCCTCATCACAAACATTATGTGGTTGCATCCCATGGTTGTTTTCAGTTTATTACCTTCTGGAGTTTGCTGCTCTTCTACAATACATGGCCAAATCTTTTCTCTCTCTGCCAAAATAGGCTTTAGGGGGACTGGAAAAGCTGGGCCTTCTCCACAAATAATGGACTCACTACACTGTGGTTCTTGTCATAGGGCAGGCAGTGATAAGTTGAGCTGTCTGTTAAGAGATCTATGATTTTTGTTTCTGACTTACCCCTGGTCTATTATTCACCAAATCTGACTATGAAGAAGCTCCTGTGAAGTTTGTATTCATATTTCTCTACTGCATCATGTTCTTTCAAGTAGGAAGCTGGAGGTGGTGGACATGTGTAATTTCAAATTTTTAGCATCTAATAAGCAAAACAGCTGCATGCACTGGATGTCTTTGATGTTACGCAACAACATAATTAGGAGTATATGTATTTTTTAAAAGTACTATTAAGAATCACCAAAGAAATAGCCTTCAACAAGATCCTGATGGTTGCTGGATTAAGAAAAATAAACTGTAGCATGAGAACTGCAATTCCTGAACTCAAAATCCTAACTGCTACAATCCTGTGCAAGTTTACCTGGAAGTAAGTTCCACCGGGAATAAGTCCCACTGAACACAATGGGAGTTACTTCTAAGTCAACATGCATAGGATAACTGAGAAGCAGAGGAACTTACAGTATAATTCTATACAGAGTTACTCCAGTTTAAGCCCACTGGTTTCAGCTGACTTAAACTGGAGTACCTCTACATACCATGGCACTGTTAATATACCAGGTGAAATCATTAATGTAGAAAGCTGTCAAAACTATGCTTGAATAGTATCCAGATCAATCTCTGAAATAATTTTCTTAACATCTTTCAAAGGACTGTAGAACTCTGCTGAGAGAAAGTAATTATGCACCTTTTAGATTAACCCGATGCAATCCTTTTATTCCTAATTTATTGATTTTACAACCTATTACATTATAAATACTCTTCTTGGATGATTTGGCATGTGCAAGACAAACAGATAATTTTCTTTTTTGTATAATGCATGTAACAAGAGAATCAGTTTTCAGAGGATGAATAAGATACATTTCCCTGGCTGCTTATAGGTAGGATACTCTACATACACAATTACAGTTTAAAGCACTGTATTTACTTCTGGAAGCTGGAAGCAATCATTTATGTTCCCTGGAACATAAGAAAATACCAATTTTCTATCCTTTTTTTTAAAAAAAAATCATATGATAAAATATTGCCACTTATAAACAAATAAAAGAAGGTGAATTTAGTCTGAATTTATTTGTACTACTAGTTTAAGCATAAATTAATATCAAGCATATCTGGATTTACTTGGGGGAAAGTGTAATGCTGCAGAGTATGATTCTGTCTTCTTTTTAATTTCCCATCCTTGCTGCCACAAAGTTATTTCAACAGCTGCCTTCTAATTAAGAACATGAGAACATAAGAAGAGCCTTGCTGAATCAGCCCAGTGGTCCATCTAGTCCAGTTTCATGTTTCACAGTAGCCAACCAGTTAGTCTGAGAGGCCAGCAATAGGGCATAGAAGCTGAGGCATTCCCCTGATATTGCTTCCTGGCACTGGTACTCAGAGACTTACTGTCTCTGAATTTGAGGTTCCCTTTAGACACAACGGCTAGTAGCCACTGACAGACCTATCCTCCATGATTTGTCTAATCCTCTTTTAAAGCTATCTAAGCTGTGGCCATCACTGCATTCTCTGGCAGCAAATTCCACAGTTTAACCACTCATTCAATAAAGGAGCATTTCCTTTTATTCATTCCAAATCTACTGCCCATCAACTTCACTGGATGACCCCAAGTTCTAGTACTTTGGGAGAGGAATATGTGCATATTATTATAAGCGGAAACTTGACTCTCATCTTCTTTAACTTTTTTTGTCTCCGCTGCTTTTTTTCCTCTCTTAACTTAAATATGCTGTGGTTTCTTTTCAAGATCTACGTAGCATCCCATTTGTGTGCTTTCATTTGCTTCTACAACCTGGTTCTTATCTGCAGCCTTAAAATTATTGCTGCTAATTTATTTATCCTCATCACTCTAGTGAAAATACCATCACTATTTTTAATGGGTCTTCTCTTGGCATATACATCTCTAGAGCAGGGGTGGCCAACCGTAGCTCTCCAGAAGTTTTTGCCTACAACTCCCATCAGCCCCAGCCATTGGCCATGCTGGCTGGGGCTGATGGGAGTTGTAGGCAAAAAACATCTGGCGAACTACTGTTGGCCACCCCTGCTCTAGAGCATTCTGCTATATATTTGGTACTATTGATCTTTGTCTTAATTTTCTCTGTAATCTTAATTTTCAGGGATCTGTTCCTGACTGACAACAAGGTGAAAACTGAACGAATATAGTAGTGTCTCTGTTGTTGGATCACTCTCTCTTTTTCTATCTGTGAGAGTTTTTCAGGGCTCTGCCCTTTACGGCTGCTACTACTATGTGGAATGCTGCACAGCAGCCACACCTGAATGACAAGCCTGAGCTGCAGCAGCCACAGAGTCGAGACCTGTGGTTGAGGCTCTGCTCACATCATGTTTTATACAAGAGAGTAGATCTCAGAGCAAACAAAGAAGGGCCTATTTTTTGGGGACGCCACAGCTGTGGAATTTTTCCTCAAGGGGGACCTGTCAGGCCAACTACACTTGTGGTTTTAAGAAAACTGTTTTCAGATCAAGATTTTTACAATGCCGTTTTCGGATAGATGGTTAGCTATTGATGAGTGTTGTATAGCTTTTAAAATGTTGCTGTTTAGTTTTTAACTTCCACGGTTGTTGGGCAAATGCAATTTAATATTTTTATGAATGGATTTCTGCTGTAAATGGCATTGATTTAACACTTTCTGAAACCTGGAAAGAGAGCCTAGGAATTTTAAAAAATGAATTGAGACTGGTCATGCAACTGGGCTGTGTCTATAGGTTACTATAACTATCTGGGGCTGTGATGACACATGCTAAATAATGCAGTTTCAATCCACTTTCAGTGCACTTTCAAACTGGATTTTGCCAGTACACACAATAAAATCCAATTGGCATGTGCACTGAAAGTTGACTGAAACAGCATTATTTAGCATGTGTAATCTCCGTAGGGTTGCCAAGTCCAATTCAAGAAACATCTGGGGACTTTGGGGGTGGAGCCAGGATACTTTGGGGGTGGGGCCAGAAGACATTGGGGGCAGAGCCAAGAGCAAGGATGTGAGAAGCATAATTGAACTCTGGCCATCACATTTAAAGGGACAGCACACCTTTTTAAATACCTTCCTTCCATAGGAAATAATGAAGGATAGGGGCACCTTCTTTTGGGGCTCATAGAACTGGACCCCCTGGTCCAATCTTTTTGAAACTTGGGAGGTACTTTGGGGAGAGGCACTAGATGCTATACTGAAAATTTGGTGCCTCTACCTCAAAAAAACAGCCCCCCCCAGAGCCCCTGATACCCGTGGATCTATTCCCCATCATTCCCTATGGGAATCGTTCACGGAGGTGCATGGTGGCTGTGGGGGCGGGGCTTCCCCGCCAGCCAGCTGGCTGGGAGAGGGGGGAAGCCTGTAAAACTGGGGGATCCCCCGCTGGGACCTGGGGATTGGGAAGCCTAGATCTCAGTCTGGGTATATTTTGCTATTGGCAAAGTTTGCTTTTGGTCTGCTTTTGTTTGTTTCACTTGTTATATATTAATCTTTTCAGCATTCAACATCATTTTTATGTGGATGAATTATCTCCCCTCATTTTAATCCCTTAGTTCAGCACCAACTAGAATTCAACCATTGTAAGACAGAATAGTCTAAACACTTAAATGATTCTTTTTTTGTGTGGTTATTTTTTCTGGTCATGCTTTTGTATTACACTCTTGATTTTGCATGTAGCCTAGGTTTCATCTTTGACTCTTTCCCCCAGCAGACTGCTTCTGTCAATACATATTCTCACTTTTATTTTTTCAGTATGGCTGAACTCATATACAAAAATAATTTGCTGCATGGCCCATGGATGATAGCAGTATAATAAAATGTCAAAAAGCACATATTGAATATTATCCTAAAAAACTTTTAAAAATTATCCTAAGCAGAAGTTGACCCAGTTCAGATAACACTCTCCCTTGATTCCTTTCCAATGCATGATGGGACAGTGAGAGGCTGCTTTCCCTTCCTGCCTATCACAAAGCCCCTGTCCTATCCCTGAGCTACTGCACAGTCATGTGTAGAGATAATGTTTGAACAGTCTGTGTACAAAATCCAGTAAAGATAAACAAATATTATACAGTCAACCCCTTGTTTTTCTCTAAGACATCTGTTGTGCTTTTCAGGCCTATGTATGTTGGATTTTATGCATGCATGTTTTGTTCAAATGTTATTCCCATGTGTGGATTCTAGCATGATCTTGTTCCCACCCCATGTGTAGGGAGAGAAAACTGAAGGACAGCACTGTATAAATCAGTCTAATATAGAGAAAAGCTATCTCAGACCTGAAAGCAGATACATAACATCATTACTGAACCTCATCACCTCATTACTGAACCCCAGTACAATTATACAAGTTTCTGCCGCCATTTTGGTAAAACTAGCTATTTAATTAGTTACAAACATATCTTTCTCATGCACATGCCAGTTATTAATCCTATTTAGGAAAGTGTTCAAGTGAATATCTCTAAAAATGTGATATATTTGACTGCACAATAATGAGCAAAATCTTCCATTTCCATTGACTCACAAATGAACATTCTCTGATTCTTTCCAGTACTCATTCATCTACTGTAGCAGATTTTATAGTCTGAGAACATAAAACAGGAAAGGCTTTTCAATAACAGGATCACTAAATTCAGTCAGCTTATGTTGTACTTGCAATTTAATTTTAAACATTTTGGAATCGGATCCAGAGAAAATGTTGATGGTTTGCGTCTACTATATTGGCTTGTATGGCTAATTTTCCAAGGGGTGGATGCTTAGTTATGCGTGAAGGCTCATCAGTTTGGCTCACATTCCACTTGCTGGTTGTGAGCAGGGATCCATTTGGTAAGCAGTTCAAAATGTGTTTGAGAAAATATAGATGTATCCAGTTTCTACAATTATCCTGTTTGCTTACATGATCAAATGGCTTTCTTACAACAACTTCTTCCCATGTGCAAGTAACCACTTGCCTCCCTGCAGACCCTCTCCCCGAATATTTTTCTCTTAATAAAATTCACTTCTGGTTAGGGTTGCCAGGCCACTGGTCCAGCCAGTGGATCCTTGGGTCTGTGGGGCTCCAAACCGCTGCCATGAAGCTATCCAGCAGGAGAAACCCAGCCCACAACAGGGACGTCATCACACAACATCCTTGATGCAATGATGTCACTGGGAAGTGATGTCATCGCACTGGGGATGTTGTGCAATGATGCTCTGGTTTTTGGGCAAAATCTATGGTTTTGTAGCTAAAAAATAAGATAGGAAGGAGTGATGGTATAGCAAGACAATCAGAGAACATAAAGAACTGTTGCTAGTGTTATAAATAAAGAACCAGATTGCTAACCCAGCCTAAATACAGAATTAATCCTGATGTGTAACAGTCTTCTTACTTAATTAATTATGGCGTCTTCTTAATTAATTAATTCTGTATTTCAGCTGAGTTATAAAGTGAAGGGAGGACTGGATACATAGATAGCAGATTACAGACTGCAATACTGTTCCTCTTGGCATCCCATTGAATGTTTTCAGATTATCTGTAGAGGATTTTTAATTGAAACAGAGAATATAATATCCCAGGGTCTTTATCATGGACTTAATGGACCACTAGAACACTGGCATGGACTCTGAGTATCTTAGCCTACAATCAATTGTTTTTTGTTGTTCCATGCCACTTTGGAAATTATGTAGTCAGTAGCAGTCTGGTTCTTTATTTGTAGTTTAAAAACCATAGAGTTTCACTGAAAACCTAGAGCATTGACTGCAGCATCAGCAACGTGATGAGAATAAACATTTATCACTATATTAACTCTTTAATGTCTTAATACATAAAATGCTTATATACTAACTTTTAATTGAGCCTGGCCATTTACTTAAAAAGGAAATACAAATGTTTTCAAATATTTATCTTGAAAGGCCAATGAGAATCAATAAAATATTTTTTAAAGTTTCTATTGTATACCTGGTTGAAAATAGACTTGGGCAATTATAGTGCGACACAGGGGACATGGAGTGCTGGTTGGGTTATCTTTGGCAAGTATGCGCAGGCAAGGTTCACAGAAGATATGGTGGCAGGGGTAGCACATGTGAGGATTATAATAAACATCCAGGCATACTGCACAGAGGTAGCTTTCTTTGTCTCTTCTGCGTTCATGCTCTTCTTCTGTTTTCAGGTTATCATTCATAGTCTACAAGGAAACAAACACCGAAGATGCATTAAAATAATTTCCATACATTATGCAGGAGATACAATAAATTTGTATAATATCATCCAAGTGAATTATGAAAGTATGCTCTGAGGTTAACATATAATTCTCATAAGAATTTTAAAAAAATGCTTTTTTTTATCCCTTAAGGATAATACAGCTTGTGTACTTTATGTGAAAAATTCAAATAATCCCACTCTAGAGGAAGGTGTAAATCAAAGTGGGTAACAGCATTCACAATCTTTGCCTGCTGTCCATTATTATTAAATAGTGGGGAGTGTATTTCACTGGTGAATAAACCTTCCAGTTCATCTTACATCCCCTCCAACAGTTCAACTCACCAAATAAACTGCAGTTATAGCTCTTCTCATATTAAAAGTCTGATTTAGTTGCATAGGCATTCTGGCAGTAGCCAATGAGGGGGTGGCATGGCTTGTGTAAGATACGTAGAAAAACACAGCACTGAGGGGGAAAGTATGAAATTAAATTGGACCAGAGGAAGGAAGCTCCAGCAAAACTGTTTGAAAGCCAAAGAAGTGAACCTTCCAATAAGACCAGAGATACCTTTGAGGCTTTTGTGCTGAGGTTTGTTATTCAGTATAGTATCATATTATTTTAGGCTTCTAGAAAATGTATGCTTAAAATTAATGCCAGACAAAGGGGTCAAGGGCTTTATAGTAATAATTATTAAGTCAATAATTCACTTGCACTTCCACCCACATTTGGCTCCTTCCAAAAATACGAATCAGAACTACGAATTGCAAAAAGCGATATCTTCCTCTCAGGCTTTTCTGCTTCAGCTCAGGAAAGATAAATTTTTCCTGGGGAAAACAAGAAAATAGGTACGGTATCTTCTTTACTGAAATTTAAAGCGAACACTGTCTATTTATGTTACCAAAAATGATCGATAGGCACTGGGAACATAAAGGGTTAGAATACTGAGGTAATTTTCAATATAAATGAAAGGGCCTAGTCCAGGAGTGGCCAACGGTAGCTCTCCAGATGTTTTTGCCTACAACTCCCATCAGCCCCAGCCATTGGCCATACTGGCTGGGGCTGATGGGAGCTGTAGGCAAAAAACATCTGGAGAGCTACCGTTGGCCACCCCTGGCCTACTCCAACATAGCATCTAAGAGACTGAGCTGTGAACCAGAAGTCCTCCATTTAAATCTTGGCTCTGCAATAAAGGGGGCTTACAGCAAGCTATCCATCTCAGCCTTACCTCCCTTGCCGTATGTGTGTAAAGTGCTGTCAAGTCAAAACCAACTTAGGATAACCCCCCAGGGTTTTCAAGATAAGTGATTAAGCAGAGGTGGTTTGTCATTGCCTTCCTCTGCAAAGTCTTCCTTGGTGGTCACCACCTTAAGTACTGAACTACTTAGCTTCTGAGATCTGAAGAGATCAGGTTATACTATGTCATTCAACATCCCACTTGCCATATAGGCGTGATAATGCTAGTGGCTTAATTTGCTGCTGTTTTAAGAATTATTGAGATAAGCTGTGTGAAACATTCTGGTCTAAAGTGCTGTATAAATACTAGCTTGCTATATAAACTGGTCAGATGTTTGCCAGAAAACCATGTGTCATTAATATTAATTTCTCAATAACACATAATAGGATTTGGCTGTGTCCAGCTATGCAGTTCTGAAGACCTTAGGGTACTTAGGTATTTCTGTGATGGACTGGTGGTTTCTGCCAATTCTCCCTTTCTGATATTTTGTTCTGGGGTTTCAGTGGAATCTCAGAAACAAGATATAAGGTAAACTGGGAGTCTTTAGAGGAATGGAGAAAAATCTTTTAATGTGCTTATAGGCATAAATCAAACAAAGCATCTGTCAGGGTCTTCTGCATATATCACAAGGGAAAAGCATGAAGTAATGCTGAAAAGATAACTGAAGAAAAGATTTTAAGCCATTAAATATGTCTTTGAACCAATGATGAATTTAGTAAGCTAAGTAAAATTAATATATTTCCAAATCAAGAATATAGTAAAACTTGATAAAGATATAATGTACATGAACATGCTGCAGAAATCTTTTCAAATGTATCAAAAGTGGGGAGGGGGGGAAGGAACACAGAAAAATGAAGGTATGGAATAAATTTTGGGTAGTTAAGACAACTCAACTATCAAAACTACCCATATTTTTACATCCACTGACCACTAAATTTTAATTGATCTGATAATAAAATCCAGTTAACACTTCCTTTTGCACTGTTTCTGCACTATCCTAACATTCTTTCCCTTCTTTGAGGAGACGCCTAATCTTGGCTTTCTTCAGATTTACTGTTTGTTTGTACACACCAGTCACTTCAATAATGAATCTGAATAATCATAATATAAATTGCCACTCAATATAATAAATTGAGTGGCAATTTATAATAATTAAATTATTATTTAATTAATTATTACATTAATTAAAATATAATTTTATATAAATTAATTATGAGATCTTTTGTTGAACTTTCCTTTGAGGAAACACAAGAATTAGGTCACAATTCACACAAACATAATTACTTTTATCTTAAATATGTGATAGGCCTTGATTTTGGTTATTATTGGTGAAAGACAACAGAAATCAGCCTCCCATAGCATGGGTGGATTATGTAGACAAGTTTTAGGGCTGACTGCCTCGACTTGGCAACATTCAGAGCCTCCAGATTTTGCCCCAACCGCAGAAAGCTTCTGAGAAGTGGCAAACCCCGCAGTGGATGGGAAAAGGTGCCCCCTGACTTTTTAAAAAGCGCCCCCCCCACTTTTAAATCCTGGCTACGGCCCTGGTCTATTGCCACCATCTACTAGCCCCTTGATTACATTTTTTTTAAAAATAAGTCTCTAGCCCTGTTGTTATGGAAACAAAAAAAGCTAAAGACTTTTTATAAAGTGAACGCTAGGAATTCAGTGGAGCTAGGAGATAAAGGCAATTGTTATTGTGTTACACCATCTTAACCCCTGCTGATTTTAAAAAAGGTCTCCAATGGGAGGACATGGTGGCCACAGGGGGTTGAGGCAAGGGAAATGGAGCCAATGTGCCCATGATCTTCCTGTCCTCACAGTTCTTCTATAAGTCAAGAAGCAGAACCACCTCCTTTCACCCTTACTACTGATACCTGCATGTTTGTGATTCAGTTATATACTCCTGTGTCCCGCCCAGCCCGGGCGAGGACTGCGCGAGGGGGACCCCCTGATGCCTGCCAGCCACTCCCGCCCCCCATCACCGCCCCGAGAGCCTCCCGCACCTTCCCAAGCCCCCGTGGCGGCCCTACCGCTCACCTGGGCTGACGGAGCGCCGACAGCCGCCCAAGCAACACCCCACAGCCAACGTGCTCGTCTCCGGGTCCGAGGAGCCCAGCTGGAGCGAGACGTCAGGGAGCAGAAGGGAGAAGCCAAGCCCAGCGCCAGGCAAAGAGGAGGAGAGCTGCCTGACCTGTGGCGGCGAGAGACACCACACCCCAGCACGCTGCAGAGGTCTAGGACACCCGAGGCACGCCCAGGTGGCCCAGCCCCAGCACGCCTCTCCCAGGCATCTGGGGCTTTGAAGGGGGGAGGAGCCGGGGAGGACTGGGATGGGAGGATAAAAAGGGAGGGGGCAGGAGGTCAGGGAGGAATCTGGTCGGTGCTTATTGAGGCTGCCTTGTGAGAGAGAGTGACAGGAGCCGCTACACAGCCAGGAGGGGAACAGGGGCCTGTGGTGAAGTAACCTGGCTCCCACCCCTGTTTCTGAGACCTCCGGGGAACGCCCACAGAGTGCCCGAAGGGGGTCGCCCGGGATAGAGGGGCGACGGCAGCACCAGGAGACCGAGAGGGGCGCCCGGGGTGCGACATCCTGCTAAGAAATATATTGAGTGGCAACTCTATTTTTCAGTTTGATCACTCCTTTGCATGCAGATGCTAGAACATGTAATGTAGTTACTTATTTTCTCTTTTCCTATGTTCTGGACCAAGATAAGCATTATCTGTCTTACATGTAGAGCATATCCTTTACCAAGTGGGGCTTACTCAGGCAAAATCTAAGAATCCCTTTGCTAAATATTCTAAAACCCACATGCAAAAGCATTGGCATAACCTCAAAAAACTTTTCTGAAGAACTCTGTACTTTTCACAGTGCTGTGCAGTGAGAAGTCTCATAGCAGTGAATGGGAATGGCACCTGTCACAGCCATGTGATGACAGGAATATGAGTATTTAGCAAAATTTCTGACAATACTCTATATCAGAGGTGTCAAACTTATTTGTTACGAGAGCTGGATCTGACATAAATGTCACTTTGTTCGGCCGGGCCATGCATGCTATTAAATGTAACAAAAGGTATCAGAGATATAAATTTTATAAAGTTGATTTTAGATGTTGAATGGCAATAGCAGGTGAATGATAATACCAGGCTTGATTGGATTAGGTGTGATATGCAGAGAGGTAGTAGGTGTGTAGATACAAGCACTGGTAATGAGACAGGAAACCTAGGTCTCAATTTCATGCAGGAGGATCCAAAGAATAAATGGACATAAGTCTGACATTAGAAACTACAACATTCAGATGCTGACCTAAGAGTAGCAGTACTCTTACAAAGGAATTTCAAAGGAAGATTAAAAAGTGAGACTGCTGAATTGCAATTGATAATTAAGCTCAAGACAATGCATGCTCCTGGACTGAACTGAGAGCTAGTTTTGCTGTCTCATTACCAATGTGTGTGATTATCATTTTGCATCTGAAAGCACTCCAAGATATAAGGAACAATTCCTAATCAAAGTCCTTTTGAAAGAAAATAAATGTAGGTAGGAACAGAAAAATCATTTTTTTTTTTTTAAAAATACATCTTTTTAGAATAAGCCAAAATAATTTCCTCAATATAAATTTTGCTACAGAAGAATCCATCCATCCATCCTCCCTCCCTCCCCCCGAATAAGTGTGCTTGGAATAAAAGGTTATTGGTCTTGAAACTGCTGTTTTCTCTTTGTTTTCTCTGTCTCTCTTCCCCCCCTCCCTTTTTTTCCAAAAGAAGAGGACAAGGTGTGGTTGCAGCAGCATCCCTGGGGAAAAAAAATGTAGAAGGAAATTGCTTGGAGTGGCAGATCTGAGCCCATGGGCCACAGGCTTGACACCCCCACTCTATATCATCAAAACTGTTATATGTACTGTTACCAGGGCTATCAAGTTCCCACTGGGGGCAGGGGATCCCCCACTTTGATCGGCCCCAACCCGCCAGCAGGGAGGAAGCTGCTGGGGGGTTCCCCACCCCTGAAAGAGTTACGGTGCCACGTGACATGTGCGGCGCTTGGAAGTGATGTACCATGTCGGACATACTGTGCACTCTCTAGGAATTTGCAGAAAACCATGGTTGTGTGGGCATGTGCTAGCAATTTGGGGGAAAACTCAATGGTACCACAGAGTTCCCCCAAAATTGCTAGAGCATCCCCATGCGAAACCATAGAGTTTCCTGCAAATTCCTAGAGCGTTGCCTGTGCAATGTGCCTGGCATGGTACATCACTTCTGGGCAACATCAGTCCCCTGATGCCAGCCGCAGGGGACTTGACAACGCTAAATGTTATGAAGTTTCCAGGGCTTTTTTTGTAGAAAAAAGCCAGCAGGAACTCATTTGCATATTAGGCACACTCCCTGATGCCAAGCCAGCTGGAACTATATTCCTGCTCAAAAAAGCCCTGGTCAACAGTATCAAAACCATACAGAAACAACACTTAGCTTAGAGTATCATCTGCATTCTAACTACTGTAGTATAGCAAAATGGAAGCAAATAATATCCAGCAGAAAAACTTTATACTAGAGATAAAACACAAAATAAAACTGAGACAGCCTATGCTACAAGGAAGTAAAACAATTATCAGAGATAAATGCAGCATGCATTCCCTCTCAGTCTGGGGAGAAGGCATCCACTGCGCATGCCTGGAGCGAAGGGAAGGCGCTCCTCCCACCCAGTTTCTTCTAGCCGCTGTATAGAGAAAAATGTTAATGGAGTACAGCATAAACCAGCAGCGGGGAAGGCTGAGCGGGTGTGTGTGACTGAACAGATGACCACTCAAAGATCATCAGTTACAGGTAAACAACCTGTTCATCTTTATCGTGCACGGAGGCGGGTGCTGGTTCTGTAATAGAAGAACACATGTTAACCATGCATATATCTCTCTCTCGGCTTGACTTCGCGAACGAAGATTTAAGAAGGGTGCAGTAGTCCACGTCTGCTGCAGGCTCGCTGGTGGCTGACAAGACCAATGCGGGACAGGCAGATCCAGCCACAGTGGCTGCAAGGAAAAGTCTGATTTGGGGTTGGTGCTGTAGCAGTACGATTCTTCCTCAATCTCCTTTTGTCCTCAAGACCAGCTATGCGTGCGTTCTCAAAGGAAGAGACAGCCTGGTGGATGGTGTGCCTCCATGCTTTGCGATCTGAGGCTAGGTCAGACCACTGGTGAACATATGAACATATATGAACATATATATGAACATATATATGAACATATGAAGCTGCCTTATACTGAATCAGACCCTTGGTCCATCAAAGTCAGTATTGCCTTCTCAGACTGGCAGCAGCTCTCCAGGGTCTCAAGCTGAGGATTTTCACACCTATTTGCCTGGACCCTTTTTGGAGATGCCAGGGATTGAACCTGGGACCTTCTGCTTACCAAGCAGATGCTCTACCACTGAGCTACTGTCCATCCCTCCTGGTGATGGTTGATGTGACAGGTGCCAAGGGATTTCTTCAAGGAGTCCTTGTACCTCTTCTTTGGTGCCCCTCTATTTCGATGGCCGGTGGAAAGTTCGCCATACAGAGCAATCTTGGGAAGGCGGTGGTTTTCCATCCTAGAAATATGCCCTGCCCAGCGCAGCTGCGTCTTCAACAGCAGTGCCTCGATGCTTGTAACCTCCGCCCTCTTGAGGACTTCAGTGTTGGTCACAAAGTCACTCCAGTGGATGTTGAGGATGGTGTGAAGGCAGCGCTGATGAAAGCGCTCAAATAAGTATTGTACTTACAGGGCAAGAGACTGGAGGCGTCAGTCAAAAATGGAACGAAGTACAGCCTGCCCGAAAGATACATCATGCCGAGCACAAACGTCTAAGGTGTAGTGCGTGGCAAATGTAGATGGGGAAGGCCAGACCGCAGCGGCACAGATGTCTTCCATTGGTACGCCTCTACAATAGGCTAATGACGTGGAGATGGCTCGAGTGGAATGAGCTTGCAAGTGTTCAGGTACGGGCTGTTTAGCCAATTGGTAGCATAAGGAAATGGCAGCTACAACCCACTTTGAAAATCTCTGGGTTGAGATTTTGTGTTTCTGCTTATGAGTTCCGTATGCCACAAAAAGTCTAGGGTCCTTACGGAAGGGACGTGTCCTTTCAATGTAGAAGGCAAGGGCCCTACGTATATCAAGATTGTATACGGTCCATTGACTGGTGTCACTAGGTTTTTGAAAGAAGGAAGGCAGAGTGGTTGACTTCCCCAGGTGATATGGTGAGACAACTTTTGGCAGAAAAGCAGGGTCAGGGCGTAAAATCACTCTGTCATGGTGGAAGACAGTGCATGGAGGATCTGTCTGAAAAGCACAAATGTCACTGACTCTCCTACCAGATGTGAGTGCCACCAGCAACGCTGTCTTCCATGACAAGAGATGCAGTGGAATGGATGCCATCGGCTCGAAGGGCGGTTTCATTAGTTGGCTCAGCACAAGAGATAAGCTCCATGTGGGATGCAGTTGGTGAATTGGAGGTTGAAGATGTAAAATGCCCTTAGGAAGGCTTTTGTTGCGGAGTGGGAGAAGACAGTGCACCCTTCAACGTGGATGAAAGGCTGAGATAGCAGCCAAGTGAACCTTTAGAGAAGAGTAGGTCAGACCTGAGTTAGATAGAGACAAGGTGTAGGTCAGAATCTGAGCTATAAAGGAGAATTCAGGAAGAAAGTTGTGTAGAGCAGCGTACACTTAGAAGCGCTTCCACATTTGAGAGTAGGATTTTCTAGTGGAAAGTTTTCTGGCATTAAGCAGAACATGTCTGACCTCTGAGGGAAAATTCAGAAACTGATTCTCCAGACAGTCAGTCGCAGAAGCCCTGGGTCATGATGCAGGACTTTGCTGTCCTGTTGAGAGATCAGATCTCGAACTTGGGGAGAGCGATGAAACACACTATTTGAGAGAAGGAGGAGGGTGGTGAACCATGGTTGACGGGGCCACCAAGGAGTGATAAGGATACAGTTGGTCCGATCCAGTCGGATTTTCTGCAGTGTTCTCGTTATCAGTGGGATAGAAGGGAACAAGTAGTGTAGTGGTCCTGACCACGAGTGGAGGAAGGCATCTCCCACGGATTGCGTGGATGGAGGGCCCCGAGAGTAAAAACATGGGCATTGAGTGTTGTCTGGAGAGGCAAAGACATCTATGGCTGGAACCCCGAATGTCCTGAAGACTGCCCGAAGATAATGATGGTTGAGGGTCCATTCATGGTCGTTCACAAGGTGACGACTTAAGTGTGTCTACTTGAACATTTTGGATTCCCGGCAAATGTACGGCTGTTAGGAATATGTTGTGAGCAATGCTCCAATGCCATAGGAATAAGGCTTGCCTGCAGAAGCAGACAGAAGCAGTGCCCCCCTGTCGGTTGATATAAAATATGGTTGCCACATTGTCCGAGGTGACCTGGATGTGCTGACCGTGAAGGGATGGTAGGAATAACTTGATTGCTCTTTGGAATGCCAAGAGTTCCAGACAGTTGATGTGCAGAGATTTCTCGTAGGCTGTCCACTGTCCTTGTACCATTAGTGTCCCGAAGTGAGCTCCCCAACCCCACCTCGAGGCATCGGTCATGACAACGGCTGACTGGGGCGACCGTATGAACGGCATTCCAGTCAGAAAATGACATTCCATCTTCCACCATTCCAGAGTTGGAAGAATGTGGTGTGGAACGGTGAGTAGGGTCATTTGGTGTTGTCGATACGGACGGAATGTCTGGACGAACCATAATTGCAGAGGATGCATGTGGAGTCTCGCAAAGCACAGGACAGAGGTTGTGTCCGCCATAAGAACCGGCATATGTTGGAAAATGAAGGGCAGGGTGCAGTATGATGGCAGCAGCCAGAGATTGAATGTGGTGGACCCTGTCTGCAGGGAGGTAGGCCTTGTGAGATAGTGTTGATAGGCGTGCACCTATGAACTGAATGTCCTGTATAGGGATCAGATTGGACTTTGTCAGGTTGACCTGAAGACCCAGTGAAGACAGGAGAGATAGAGTGGTAGAGATGTCTTTTTGGAGTTGCTCTTTGGATTGGGCCACAACGAGCCAGTCATCTATGTAAGGGAAATTTTCTGTTGACGGAGCGTCGCTGCCACCACTGCCATGCATTTTGTGAAGACTCTTGGTGCAGTCGGCAGACTGAAGGGGAGGGAACGGAACTGGTAGTGTTGGTCCCCAACAGCAAACCTCAAGAATCTTCTGTTGTGATGGTTGATGGTAAGGTGGAAGTAGGCGTCTTGAAGGTCTATCAACGCCATCCAAGCATCTTTTGGGATCAGTGGTAGGATAGACTGCAGGGTTATCATGGGGAATTTCTTGTGCAGGATATGGCGATTGAGCTTGCGAAGATCCAGTATTGGGCGTTGTCCCCCATCTCTCTTTGGAATCAGGAAGTATCAAGAATAGAACCCTATGCGATGGAACTGTGGTGAAACTGGTTCTATGGCTGCCTTGTCCAGCAAGGTGGAGATGTCTTCCTGAAGAGGGGGGAGTATGTATGAATCGATGGAGCCTCGGGGGCGAATCGAACTCTATGGTGTAGCCCCTGTGGATGATCACCAGGACCCAGGAATCCGATGTTATGGATTCCCACATGGAGTAAAATGGACACAGTCTTGTGCTGTCAGTGGGGTGTTGTTGTTGAAGAGGAGATGGTATTAGGGAGTCAAAGAGGCTGTTTTGAAGCCATAGCTGCCTTCTTTGTGGTCGGTGCACGAGGCCTTTGATGGAAGGGTTGTTTAGCTGGTGGTGCTTTACAGTCAGCCTGTCTAGGTGAGCGAGGGCGTTTATAATAGGATGGTTTCTACACTCTCTATCTATTAGGTTGAGATTGTTGTTGATTGACTCCCAATCTCCTAGCCCTTTTCCTACTGTCGTCAACAGTGGTCAGGATGTCATCAGTCGTAGCATTGAAGAGGCCCTGACTGTCGAAGGGTAAGTTTTCAATTTTAAATTTGATGTCTGGTTGCAGTGAGGAGGAATGGAGCCAGCCATGACGGCGCAAGGCGATGGACGTGGCCATGGTTCTGGATGTACAAACAACAGTGTGATGAACCGAATTGATTTGCTGTTTGCTGACTCGGGAAAGCTCTTGTAGGATTTGTGATGCTTGTTTTTGTGCAGTCAGGCAGAGACGGGACCATTGTAGTAAGTTGGGACGTCAAATTAAAGGTGTACGCCAAAAAGTATGCCAAATAATTATGAATTTTGGAAGTTGCAGTAGAAAGGGAATAATTTTTTCCCCTAAGGTGTCTAGTTTCTTTCCTTCTTTCTCAGGTGGGACTGGATGACGTGTTTGCTTGGACTTAGGCGAGGAATGTACGATCATGGAGTTGGGTGCAGGGTGATTAAATAGAAATTTAGAATCTGGAGCATGGATCTTATATAAGGATTCGATTCTTTTTGATATAGGTGGGCTTATTCCAAGCTTCCTTTAAGCCTTCTAGGTGAACAGGGAGCATTGGTGTTTGGAGGATGATTCCAATCAATGTTTTTTCTTGGAATCGTCGGACTTCTTGGAGTGCTTTCCGGACTTATGCTTACTGGGAGCCGATGCCATGGAAGCTGTGGGTCAAGCCACATCCCTTTGCAGAGTTAGGGAAGGTGGTGAAGTCTGGGATCCAGAAGCGTGGGACATTACAGGCCACAACGATGACTCTAAAAGGTGGCTTTTAAGTCTGGCTGCACGATTTTTTCTGGCCTGTTTCCCAAACTGGCTACAATGAGCACAGGTAAAGGTTCTGTGAGTCTCCCCCAGACAAAATAGGCACAAAGAGTGTCCGTCAGTCATGGGAATTTTGGTCCCACACCGGGTACACTTTTTGAAAGTTGTTTTGGAGTCCTTCCCTTCCATCGCCCGGGAGGGGGGGGGGAAGGAAATAGTAAAGAGGATAAAGTCTTTTTTTTTTAACAATATCAGTCGGCGAAGAAGAAGAAGAGTCGAAAAATGAAGAAAATCGCAATGAAGTTGAGGAGATGCAACGAGGTAGGTGTATCCCAAACGGCAGTTAAGAAGAAACTGGGTAGGTGGAGCGCCTTCCCCTTGCTCAAGGCATGCGCAATGGATGCCTGCTCCCCAGACCGAGAGGGAATGCGTGCCAAAATAAACGCCTAGGCTAGCTTTGAATTCTCCAAGGTCGGGTTCGTTTGCAGGCGGAAAACCCATGTGCAGGACTGCACAGAGACCACGATGAAGATCAAGCAGAGATTTACTTTCTCACAGCTTTACTATCTATTTTACTAAGCAAAGGACATTGTTTTACTAAACAATGGACACTTTTTCAGAGACTCTGCAAGAAGATCCAAATGGCTCTGCTAGCTCACCCTAGCCAGGATCCTACCGAAATTTAAAGGCACACACACCTTCCAAAAAGCAAGCCATTCCCAAGCTTCTTCTAGCCTTTCCAAGGTGGAAAGGCATATGGTGGCTGGGGCTTCTCCTTACTGGCCAGCTGGCTGGTGGAGGGGAGGAGCATGCAAAACTGGAACCTGGGGACTGGCAAGCCTAGGAGGCAGGCGCTTAGCAGGCTTTCTAAGTCACTTCTTTCTCCAAGCCATATGATTGGAGAAAGCAGTCTTGAAGAGGGCAGGCACTTCAAGAGACAGTCCCCTAAATGCCTGCCTTCTCTCCAAGCCAGCTAAAACTCTGTTCTGTATGTTCTGGCTCAAAAACAAAAGCCCTGGTGGTTTCACTAATAAGGTAAGGTAGTCCCCTGTGCAAGCACCAGTCGTTTGCGATTCTGGGGTGACGTTGCTTTCACAACGTTTTCATGGCAGACTTTTTACAGGGTGGTTTGCTATTGTCTTCCCCAGTCATCTACACTCCTCCAGGTTATTTTATGTCCTATTTGGATTATCACTCATCAGAAAATGCATCCAAAGAGACAACAGATTTACTAGTTTCCTGATAATTAGTACTGGAAAGATTACATTTTTCAGATTAACAACTTTTGGGGATGCAGTCCCAGTGTAGCTTCCAGCAATCACCCAGAGAAGTAGCAATTTTTCTACTGAAGCAACTAAACAAGGAATGGACCACGTAAATAACTTTGCCAAGGTGTTCAGATACTCATGCACACCCAGTTACTCCTAACAGTAGGGATGAGCCATCAGGATTTGGTGGATAGTTTATAGGTAGTTATCAAGTTTCTTACAGGGATTATTAATAGGCAATACATAAGAAGGGAGACAGAAGCCCTGTGTAGATAAATGTCCTTCACCTGAGAATTCACCTCAATATTTCAATTGCTGTCACTGTGTCCATGTACCAGCCCAGTGGGAAGAAAGGAGGCCACTGATGAAAGGAGCCATGAAGCTCCAAGCACAGATGACTCAAACTCTTTGTTATGCCAATGAGTCTTTCCAAAGCAGGAAAATGACTTATTACCTGGCACTTTCCTGTGAAGTCACACCCAAAAAGTACAGAGACTACTAAGAGTCAAATGGATAAAAGGTAAACTTTTCCTTTTGGGGTAGGAAGATTCAAATGACCTCCAGATGGGATGTGCTCCCCATCTTAGATTGTAAATTCTCAGGCCATGAGGAAGAAGCTCTCTTTACCCTTGCATCCTGCTCTTGGGAACACAGGCCATGATGGGACTAAGCTTTGCCTTGTGGACTCCATCCTACCCACTTAACCATGAAAACTAAGGTAATTATTAACTTTCAACTATTTCAAGTAAACTTTATTTCAAGTAAAACTAGAAGTACCTGGTGGAAGGAAAGAGGACAGCATGTTTTCTCATTTTCTTTGTTCTCTTGCTCAGCCTGAAAACTTGAACAGGATATGTATGTTCATTTATTTAACTTCCTTATATTTTAAATGTTTTTAGTCTCTGGAAAGGCACCAATCCTTTTCAGTATTAGTATCTGAACTGTGATAACAGAGAGGGCAGTGGGTCAACCTGCCCTCTCTGCATCACAATAGCCTGAATGCAAGGAACTGCAGTGAATTGCCTCTATGCTTGCTTGTAGGAGTGTAGTAGGAGGTGCAATAATGGACATAGCCTTTAAATGGCAACCCAGCTATAGAGTGCTAGAGAAATGCCTCAGTGTGGCAATGGGTGGATACCATTTTGTTTATGGCACCCTTGGCCAACCAGAAGGTACTGAAGGGGACTGTAGTATAAGGTTTTGTAAGCTACAGTCTATTTTTGCATATATGGAGTTCCAGATTCAATAGCTGACATCCATTTATTTATTTAGTTTAAATAATTTCTATTCTATACTTTCCTGTATGCTTGCAGACAACTTAAATAACATGTAGTAACCTTAGATTGGCAATTACATATGCCAACCAATATAATGAAAGACCAGCTACATCAAATACATAATGGAAGATTAAATGGCAAGTAACAGCAGACACTGTAACACTGCAAGGCAACTGTCATATAAAACAGAAGCTTTCCTCTACTAATAAAAGTAGATGCACATGTTGAAAAATATAAAAGCTTGTGGCTGTTCATTTTTGGTCATATAAAGAAACATATGCTTAGAGTTGTTCCAACATTATCTATATAAAAACACTAACATTCTGTCAAGGCAGAGTTATGCAGGCATGGGTTGCCTTGATTCTTAAGGGCTCCCATTGAGTACTGTGGGATAAAGTTAACAAACTGCACTCTAGGCCAGTTAAAAAGAAAAAAAACTACTTCTCACTACAGGCATTAGGATCATCAAGAGAAAGGGAAATAGTGTCTCCCAAGCTGCAGAAGTAAATTGGCATAAGTTCAATCTAGCAAAAAAAAAAAAATCTGCTGGCAAAGAAAGGTGGTGGGTTTTACTGATTCATATCTTTCATAGCAGACTGATTCTCCTCTCATGTGTTCCAAGGAATCTGCTGACATCCCCTCCTTCAAAGAAGCATTTGGGTGGGGGGCATTTTCGCCAGCAGTGATAGGGGAAGAACCCTACTTTGCTGATGGAAACTATTCTGTCATCAGAGATTTAGCACAGGAGCCCATCCATTCATTTTTAAGCACGGGATTTGTGGTGGTACCAAATCCGACCCACCATGACCCTGAATGGCTTGGCATTCTGTAGTGATTCCATGGAAAGGTGGGGGGGGGGGAGATGTTACCCATTGAGAATGCTTTTTCTGATGGATTTCCTTCAAAATACTGTTAAAAACAGAGGTGTCAAACATGCAGCCTAGGGGCCAAATCAGGCCCACAGAAGGCTCCTATCAGGCCCCCAGGCAACTGGCTGTCATCTGCTTCCTTCTCCTTCTCTCTTACTTCCTTCTGCATCACAGCTTGCTTTGCCAGGTTTGCCCAATTGCACAGCAGAGCTACTGAACCAAGCCTCTCTTCCTTCTATTGGCTGAGGATCCTTCCACTCCTGGTCCCCTGGAGAAGGAAGGAAAGAACCTTAGCTTCCTTTGCCCAGTTCCCTAGATCACATGGGAGAAATACAAAGAAAAGCACCATTAAGACCATTAAATGCTAATGTTTTAAGTTTTTAAAAAAATCTTTAATTTTTTTGTGTCCTTTATAAAGTTTATATCTTTGCTACCTGGTATTTCATTTTATGACACACATGGCCCGGCTTGACAAGGTCTCATTTATGAATGAATGAAAAGCCTAGAGTTCCACAGAGAATGACTCAACCAACAACAAAAAACTGTGGAAAAATAACGAAAAAATAGTGAAAAATACTTCAAAAGTGTAACATAATTAAACACTTCAACTTCACACATTTTCACATATCATTACATACAGTAAGACGTTGCTTTAAACTTCATTTCTTTAAAGATGTTTATTATATAGTGGATGGTCATAAGCCTCTAACAGTAAAGCTTGTAATACTGTTTCAAATGTCTTCATCTGAGAGACGTATTCCACTTATCAGTTTCCAGCATACCACATTCCCATGACACTAGCTCTGGAGAGAAGTTTAAAGCAACGTCTTAACATAATAAATTCTTTCCTGAAGAACAAGAACAAGCGTTTTAACCTTGCTTTATAGGGAAAGTGCTCCAAACCTTTAATCATTCTAGTTGTCCTTTTCTGGACGTTTTCCAATGCTATAATATCCTTTTTGAGGTATGGTGAGCAGAATTGCACACAGTATTCCAAATGAGATTGCACCATCGATTTATAAAGGGGCATTATGATACTGGCTGATTTGTTTTCAATTCCCTTCCTAAAAATTCCCAGCATGGCGTTGGCCTTTTTTATTGCAATCGCACACTGTCTTGACATTTTCAGTGAGTTATCTACCACGACCCCAAGATCTCTCTCTTGCTCAGTCTCTGTCAGTTCACAACCCATCAACTTGTATTTGTAGCTGGGATTCTTGGCCCCAATGTGCATTACTTTGCACTTGGCCACACTGAACCTCATCTGCCACGTTGATGCCCACTCACCCAGCCTCAACAGATCCCTTTGGAGTGTCTATTATTAGCCTATTATACGGTCATCATAAATTACAAGAGGAGAACATCTAGAATATAGCACTTGAAAATGTTAGAATTTAATTAATTGATGGTTTTAATTATAATGTTTTAATGTAATAGCAAATATTGTGAATTGTATATTGTATGATATAATGTTTTATTATTGTAACCTTGTATTTATGCCATATTTTGTGAGCTGCCCTGAGCCGGTTGCGGCGGGGAGGGCGGGATATAAATAAAATATTATTATTATTTATACTCACTCTCTGCTTCCTATTAATTAGCCAGTTTTTGATCCACAAGAGGACCTGTCCTTTTACTCCATGACTCTCGAGCTTACTAAGGAGCCTTTGATGAGGAACTTTATCAAAAGTATTCTGGAAGTCAAGGTAAACAACATCTATTGGGTCCCCTTTGTCCACATGTTTGTTCACCCCCTCAAAGAACTGTAACAGGTTAGTGAGGCAAGATCTTCCCTTACAGAACCCATGCTGAGTCTTCCTCAATAACTTGTGTTCATCAATGTGCCTACTCATTCTGTCCTTGATAATGGTTTCTACCAACTTTCCTGGTATTGAAGTCAGACTGACTGGCCTGTAATTTCCTGGATCTCCTCTGGAACCATTTTTAAAGATGGGGGTGACATTTGCTACGTTCCAGTCCTCAGGAACGGAGGCAGATTTCAATGAAAGATTACATATTTTTGTCAGGAGATCCACAAGTTCAACTTTGAGTTCTTTAAGAACTCTTGGATGTATGCCATCCGATCCTGGTGACATATTAGTTTTTAATTCGTCTATCAGTTGTAGGACCTCCTCTCTTGTCACCTCAATCTAACTCAGGTCTTTCAACACCTCTTCCAAAATTAGCGGTTCTGGAGCGGGCAAACCCTTCTCATCTTCCACAGTAAAAACGGAGGCAAAAAATGCATTCAGCTTCTCAGCTATTTCCCTATCCTCCTTCAGTAATCCTTTTACCCCTTGGTCATCCAAGGTCCCCACTGCCTCCCTGACTGGTTTCCTGCTTCTAATATAATTGAAGACATTTTTATTGTTGGTCTTTATGTTTTTTGCAATATGCTCCTCATAGACCCTTTTTGCCTGCCTGATCACAGTCTTGCATTTGATTTGCCACAGCCTGTGCTCCCTTTTATTATCTCACTTGGACTAGCTTTCCACTGCTTAAAGGAGTCCTGCGGCTTTTGCGGTGCAAATGGAAACCGCCAAAAACCAGTTTCCATTTGTGCCGCAAAAGCCGTGGGATTTCGCGGCTCTTCCGGGTGCTCCGCAGCAATTGGTAGGTAGGTAGGTAATTTTATTTATATCCCGCCCTCCCCGCCGAAGCAGGCTCAGGGCGGCTGACAACATCATTCAATTATACAAAAACAACAAAACAACAAAGTTACATTTAACGTTAAAATTCTAATAAGTTTAAAATTGATTAATTAATTAGTAATAAAAGTGCTAGTGCTGTTTGTTCTTTATATGATGGCGGTAATCCTTAGCAGTCACTTCCTTCATCAGCAATCACTTCCTTCATCAGCGAAAGCCAGTCGAAAGAGGAAAGTTTTGCAGGCCCTGCGGAATTGTTCAAGGTTCCGCAGGGCCCGCATTTCCTCTGGAAGTTGGTTCCATAGGTTCGGGGCTACAGAGGAGAAGGCCCGATTACGGGTGCATTGCAGCTTCACCTCTCTTGGTCCGGGGGTGGTCAGCAAGTTTTTTCCAGCTGACCTCAGTGCTCTCTGGGGTTCGTATGGGGAAAGACGGTCCCTAAGGTAGACAGGTCCTCGACCATATAGGGCTTTAAAGGTGATGACCAGCACTTTGTAACGAACCCGGTATGTAACTGGCAGCCAGTGCAGCTCGCGCAGCCCAGGCTGTATATGCTCCCATTTAGGGAGCCCCAGTAACAGTCTGGCCGCTGCGTTCTGCACCAGCTGCAGCTTCCGGGTTCGGTACAGAGGCAGCCCCATGTAGAGGGCATTACAGTAATCCAGTCTCGAGGTGACCGTTGCGTGAAGTACCGTTGCCAGATCTCGGCGCTCTAGGAAGGGAGCCAACTGCCTTGCCCGCCTCAAGTGGAAAAAGGCTGACTTGGCAGTGGCTAAGGCATCATTGATAATGAAGGCTCCAGTAAGACTCCCAGACTCCTAACCCGGTGCGCCGCTTTCAGCGGCGCCCCGTCGAAGACCGGAAGAGGTATTTCCCCTTCCCGGGCGCCCCGACCCAGACAAAGGACTTCTGTCTTCGCTGGATTCAGTTTCAGCCCACTCTCCCTCAACCATGTTGCCATATCCTGCAGGGCCCGGTCTAAATTCTCAGGGACGCAGTCAGGCCGGCCGTCCATCAGCAGATAGAGTTGGGTGTCATCTGCATATTGATGGCACCCAAGTCCATATCTCCTGGCAATCTGGGCAAGAGGGCGCATATAGATATTGAATAACATTGGTGAGAGAACTGCCCCCTGAGGCACTCCACAATCCAGTGTGCGCCTCCGGGACCGCTCACCACCAATTGCCACCCTTTGTCCCCGATCCTCGAGGAAGGAGGAGAGCCATTGTAAGGCAGACCCCCTCACCCCTATATCGGCGAGGCGGCGGGTCAGTAGCCGATGGTCGACCGTGTCGAACGCGGCCGACAGATCTAACAACATCAGCACCGCCACACCGCCCCGATCCAGATGCCGTTGGAGATCATCTACCAGGGCGACCAGTACTGTCTCCGTCCCATAACCCGGGCGAAAGCCGGACTGGCAAGGGTCTAGGATGGAAGCTTCATCCAGAAAGCTCTGCAACTGCGACGCCACTGCCCTCTCTATTATTTTATATAATTGGTGCGAAATCCGCGCAGATCCTGCGCAGTGAAGAGGGACATCGTTGCCGATTAAGATCAGTGCGAAAACGCCCTTAGTTTAAAAACTGCTCTGCCACCTTTTTGATTTTAAGCGCCATCTGGGGACAAGTGGAGACCATCTCTTTTGTACAGCTCCCGCTTGTTCCAGAAAATGGCTTCCTTTGTAGAATCAATCCATATCATGTTGGGTCTTCCTTTTTTCCTGCTGCTTTCAAATTTTCATAGCACTATTGTCCTTTCCAGTGATTAACATCTTTTCATAATGTGACCAAAGTACAATAGCCTCAGTTTAATCATTTCTTCTAGGGAGAGATCAGGCTTGATTACATCCAGAACCTACTTCTTTGTCTTTTTGGTGGTCCATGATATCTGTAAAACTTTCCTCCAACACCACATTTCAAAGTGATATAAAAAGAACCTTAAATAGAAGTTAATATTTCTGCTTGATGACTGGGGTTTTTTGGGGGGGGTGGGTGGGCTGGAGAGGCAGGATAAAAAATTCTGGGCTGTTTGGTTTTTGATAAATGTTTAACTGGTTTGTAACTGTTTTAAGATGTACCTTTTTTGAAAATCATTTTTGTAAGTTGCTTTGAGATGCTACAAATGGAGAGAAAATGTGAGATGTATTTGAGCAGGAACGCAGCTCTGGCTGGCTTGGCATCAGGGGGTGTGGCCTAATATGCAAATGAGTTCCTGCTGGGCTTTTTCTACAAAAAGAGCCCTGGTGAGATGCATATTTAAAGAAACGAAGTGATATTTATTTTGGAGTTCCTTGTGGAGATGAGTTCAGATTATCAGGTCAGTGTGGGCGGGTTTTAATTTTTTTTCCCCTGGTTGATGTGCATTTTCTACAATTAAGGAGAATGAGTCATTCCTTGGTCCTGTATATTTTAAATGTCTGCAAAGTCACAAGCATAAGGGCTGAGTGAGATTAGTTTCAATGTTTAAAATAGCTCTTCCAAAGAGGGTAGAGCAAAGCCTTCACAGCTTGTATAAATTATTCTTGCTCTGTACCAAACTGATGGCACTACCCATTTCTGAACTCCTATCATAAAGTAACTCAGCTACTGGATTCTATTCCACAAAAGCCTTCTGAAACCAATTCATAAGGTAAAAATAAGGAAAGTGTATCTAAATTTTAGAAGCGGTGTTGGATTTTCCAGAAAACTAGAACTTCATTACTTTGTGTCAATCAGCTTTAAAATTCAGACACATTTTTTATTATGCAGTTCCTTAAAAGTATCAGCCATAAGAAATATTTTTTGTTATTTTATGTCTAATTAAACACACACCTTGTAGAATAAAATTGTTAAAGCTGCACAGTTTTTCAGGACTGCCCTCCCCATTTGTCATGGTTAAGATTAAGCACGTTGTGTAAATTCACAACTATTTATCTTGCAGAAAGGCAAGAGATAACAATTGAAATATATGCACCCCAATCTACACATGTAAATCCCACTGTATCCAATTAACCTTGTAAATACAAGAATATAAGAAGAGCCGAACTGGATCAGATCAGAGATTTCTGGTCAATTACTGTAATAATAAACTGAACTGACCTGAACTGACCAGTGGTCCATCTAGTCCAGCATCCTGTCTCACACAGCGACCAACCAGTTCCTCTGGAGGTGCAGTCATAGGGCATAGAGGCTTTCCCCTGATGTTGACTCCTGACCAATGTTCCCTCTAACTGCAGAGTCTTGTGAGCAAAAATTGTACTTTGTGAGCTACTAGCATCAAAGTTGTGGGCTACTGCATAAATTAGTATGCTCTGGGGTCATCCTTCCTGAGCTAAGACAAAAATGTGTGAGCTGAAAGCTAAAAATCTGTGAGCTAGCTCATGCTAGCTCAGCTTAGAGGGAACACTGCTCCTGACAGTGGTATTCAGAGGTTTACTGTCTCTGAACATGTAAGTTCCCTTTATATTTAGTAAGACAGCAAGCCTTTTTTGTGTTCAGGTAAGTGTGTATAAGATTACAGCCTTAATAATACTAAAACTCTTCTTTTATTGACTAACTAACCTTCAGACAAAGGACTTCAACCATTCCAAAACCAAGCCAAACATAGTCCAAGCCACTATACCTAGCTAGCCATATCCGAATTCTCTGATTACTATTTACCTAGTCCCATTTTAGCATAACACTTTAAGAAACATATACAAAATATGTCCTCTAGAAAGAACCTTTACATTTTAATCTGCACTTTTTACAGAAGGAAATGTACTAGTTCATGTTTAAACTATGTACTAGTTTATGTTCAAACTTTAAGTATTGGAAGCAAGCACTAGGTACCTGAAACTTATAAATATGGCTTTGTTGTTCTGAAAATGTGTTGAATTGAAGACCATAAACACAAATTGCATTTTCCTTGCATACTCTCTACGTCCAGGTGGATCAGATGTGAACTGTGAGTTCTTTGCTTAGAACTCAATTCCCGGGTATGGAGGAGCCAATTTTGATTGGTACACAGGGGAAAGAGAAGTCTCTGCCATAATGTTTTCCTGTCTTGGAGAAACTTATGCAGCCTGTTGTACATGTGGTTTCTCAGTGGGACAAATAGCACCATTTGGGGCATTTCAGATCAGAAAAACTACTGGGAGGAGGGGAGAGAGTCCCTCTCTCATTATGTTCTGTGGTCCCAATTTGGATCAGCTCCCTCATGCTTGGGATCAAATTCTCAGCAGGGAATTCAGAGCATGTCTGATCACTCAGGGAGGATGTGAGGAAAATGTAATATATAGTTAGGTCATGAATGGTAGCATTGCTAACTAAACAACGGCTGAATTTTAGCTTGCTAAATAAGCAGCTAAAAAGGCCTAAGAACCACAGAAGTGAATGAGGCAGGCTTATTTTATATAATTGCCGTATTTATATACGGTTCCCAGGTCCAACTCAGAAAATATTTGTGGACTTTGGGGGCGGAGCCAGACTTTACCATTCCTTAAAATAAATAAATAAATAATACAGCAGTGCAGTTCCCCTGAATACAGTCTTCATTTTCTTGTCCCCCAGGAGCTAAACTTCCACTAAATGAAAGTGTACACACACACTTTCACAAAGCAGCTAAAATAAACACAGAAAGCAAGAATACTCTTTTGTGAGCTCACTGGGGCAATTTACTGATGCTGCTGATTATAACCATCTGCTGCTATATTTCAACCAACTTTTTCAGACTAATAAGAAAATGAAAGAATAGCCTAGGGGGTGGAGTATTCCTCCAAACAAACAGAAACACTGAGAGTAATGTGGCTCTTTCTGCTTGCCTCGCCCCTGCAGCTTTCCTCTTTAAAGACACACACAAACATTCAGAAACACAAACAGTTGCAAGCCTCTTCTAAACCTGCTGAGGTTTGAAGGCACATGGTGGCTGTTGGGGCAAGAGCTTCCCCCCACCAGCCAGGTGGCAGGGAGAAGCCTGAAAACTGGGGGATCCAGTTTGAAAAGTTAAATTGAAGGTCATGATATCACATGGTCACCAATTGACACATAAAACAAAACAGATTCCAATTAAAAAACAAACAAAAAGACTTAGCCTCTGATGTACTCTGCTATAAAACAGACACTATTTTAAGACTCCGGTTAATGCTGAGTGACATCACTGGAAAACTTTTTGCAAAAGATAAGCAGCAGGTTTTGCATGGAGGAATTTATTTATTTATACAATTTTTTTTAGCAATGGAAAGAGTCTTATTTAAATCAGAAATATGCATGCAGAACAATGTGGTAGAGCAGGGGGTTTGACTAGATCAGCGGTCCCCAACCTTTTTGGCACCAGGGACAGGTTTCATGGAAGACAATTTTTCCATGGACGAGTGGGGGGGGGCAGCACTGGGGTTTCTGCCACCTCCCTGCTAGGTGGCCAGGTGACAGAAGGCCAATCTGCCTTGCCCTCCCATTTAAAGACCCGCGCCAGTCAGCTTATTGGGTCCCGGGTAGGTGGAAGGGGTGGTGGGGCTGCTCTGCCTTGCTCTGAGGCTGCCTCTCTGACTCGGAGTAAGGCCACACTGCCTCTTTCATCCACCCAGGTCCTGGGCGGGTGGAGGCAGTGCAGTGCTTCTGTCTCACTCTGCGGCCCAGTTACTAGCAGGCCAAGGACCGGTACAGGTCCACGGCCTGGTGGTTGGGGACCCTAGGACTAGATGGTCTGTATGGCCCCTTCCAACTCTATTAATCTATGAAAGTGACATGGAATCATATTTTTAATACTATTGGACATAAGAACACCCTGCAAATAGAAAGCCAGTACATGTATGCTAAATTTCTGTTTTACTGGATTCTGTGAACTGAAGTAATTCACTTCATTTAACTACCTCTCTATGCTGCAGGTACACAATCAGCACCATCCTGAATGCTTCAGAAAAGTAAGGGGTAGCAAACAACTTATCTGTTATCGTTCAAGTTATCGACTCAAGTGGGAGATTTTTGGTGCACTCTCATGAGAGGTGGGCTTTCTATGCTGCTGTTCTTTCACAAGTAAGCAGTTTTACTTTGAGATTACATTCTGCTTTGCATCGATATTCATTTATGCAGATATTATATTAAATATTCATTAATGCTCTTATATCTTTAAAATGAAGATAATAGCTCTATGATAGAATGTGCATAGTCTTTCAAGAGATCAATCGAAAACGCATGCCTGCCAAATAAAGCTCAATTAATAATTCACCAGATGGCTCCCAACCACTGCAATCGATACAGGCTTTTAACTCAGCCCAAGGAGGGGCAGGGAAAAAAGAATCCTTATAACTCTTAAAAACAACAAGATTTTAAAATGTGAAACAGATTCTTCTTTTGAACAAGAGCATATAAAGAAATATCAAGGGTTTTTTTTTTTCTTTCAGAAGCACCCCACAAACACATAGCATTGCTAAGAAACAGAAGTACAAAATCAGGATATTTAAAAATCTCTGGTAAATTTCTCGTGTGCAGAACTTCTGCGAGCACTGCTCTTTCACACTTTAGCCCATGGTCACATAAAGAGCTAAGAACAGTTAAACAGATATTTAACAAGCTTCTTCTCTCGTTCTCAATAAAAGATCAATTAAATTGAAAAAGTATAGACTCCTATTACCCATCTGCATCCATATACATTAGCTGAGCAGAGGCTGTTCCATTGCTTCCCAAAGCACCACTGTCCACCAAGGAGAGAAAAACAGGTTGCATACCTGTAACTGTGGTTCTTTGAGTAGCAATCTGTGCATCCACAGTGATGAGCTATGTGCCTGCAAAGAGCCACAATTTGGCAACTTCTAGAATTAGGTGCAGAAAAACCTTCCCACTCAGAACACAGCTCTGAGCTGCATATGCTGTCAGGGGAGGAGCTGTACCTTTACTGCTTAGTTCTTCAATTTCTGCCCCTGAGGAGACATCAATGGAATGTGGGGAATGGGCCTGGGAAAATGCCTTCTTTGATGCTTTCTTTGGAAGCCCAAATTTATCTACAGGAACTAAATTGAACTCTTTAAAACAGATTAGGCTGAGAGAGAGTGACTGGTCCATGGTACCCTGCTGAGCTTATTTGCGATATTGTCCTTGTGATATTGTTCCCCCCTAGTTGAACTCTGGCAGGAGATGGCCATATTGCTAAGCTTATTGTTCTTTTAATCTGTTAAAACATCTTCATTATTCTGTATGCTAATTTTACTATCCATGCACTATATGTAAGTTATATAAAATACGTAAGATTCTATTTCCATTTCATATTGTCTGAGGAAGTGTGTGCGCACGCAAAACCTCACACCCTGAATAAAAATGTTGTTGAACTTAAAGGTACTAAAGTTAAAGATAGTCCCCTGTGCAAGCACCAGTTGTTTCCGACTCTGGGGTGATGTCGCATCACGATGTTTTCACAGCAGACTTTTTATGGGGTGGTTTGCCATTGCCTTCCCTAGTCATCTACACTTTACCCCCAGCAAGTTGGGTACTCATTTTACCAACCTCAGAAGGAAGGAAGGCTGAGTCAACCTTGAGCTGGCTACCTGAACCCAGCTTCTGCTGGGATCAAACTCAGATTGTGAGCAGAGCTTGGACTGCAGTATTGCAGCTTACCACTCTGCACCATGGGGCTCTTTGTGCCACGGGGCTTTACTGGAATCTAATTTTGCCGTAGTAGGAGTGACATCTTCCTTCTACCTGCAGATTAATAATATTTTAATTTTTTTTAATTTTCACAAATATATACTGCAGAACAGCTTATACTTTGGCATATCACATCAAGGCAACCTGTATTCCTTAACTTAATTTTAATGTCTATATTTGTAAATGAAACGAATAGTATGAGAAAGCCAGAAGAATCCAGGGCGCTCTTCTCCAAATCCATGTGACATCGCATATTTGTCCTCCAAAGGGTCGCAAAGACAAAATATTTTAAGACAAGTAATAATTCACTAACAGCTTGGGAGAAAGAAAGTTAAGGAACTGGTCATCTTGGAAGAATGAGATAAGAACAACAGCAGATGGCAGGGTAAATCACATAATGAAAAGCGGATCAAATAAAAACTGTTACTCTGTTTTATGAAAAGCAGATGTCTTGTTCACGCACACATGCATATTGTAAAAGTGGACATATAAACAAACATTAAAAATCTGTAAAATAACTGTCAAAACAGATGTAAAAGAAACCAGCAAAATTGGGAACTTTGTCAGAGAAACAAAGCAGAAAGAAAATTAACATTCCAACTATCCCCACCTCCCAAGTACTGAACATTGCTATACTAAAACACACCTAGATGTATTAATGGCCTGTTTCAGTCATTGCCATCTGACACACCAGGAGTCTTAGAACAACACATGGATCTTCTTGACATACATGATCACTCAGTTGTCTGAAAAAGGCAACATGTGGGTTTTCTGCTTTTGTATGTGCAAATCAGAACCCTGAAAAATCAGGGTTTCATTTAGAATGTAGGACGTTCTAAAGGTAAAGGTAATCCCCTGTGCAAGCACCAGTCTTTTCTGACTCTGGGGTGACATTGCTTTCACGTTTTCACGGCAGACTTTTTATGGGGTGGTTTGCCATTGCCTTCCCCAGTCATCTACACTTTCCCCCCAGCAAGCTGGGTACTCATTTTACCAACCTTGGAAGGATGGAAGGCTGAGTCAACCTGGAGCTCGCTACCTGAACCCAGCTTCTGCTGGGATTGGTCCTGAGCAGAGCTTAGGACTGCAGTACTGCAGCTTTACCACTCTGCACCACAGGCATATGTGTAGAAAGTGGCCGAGCAGTGCCTGCACAGACCTGGGGAACATGAAACAGTCTGACCCATGGAATGAGAAAGCATCTGGGCAGCATCTGCGCTCCATGGAACCTGCTTTCTATTGGGGAAGACAGGCTTCAAAGAGCACACATGCTGCGCATGAGGAGAGGGGGCGCCTAATGGTGCCCCTAGGCAGCCGTCTACTTGGCCTACTTCCATGCGCTGGCCATGGCCTTATCTGTTCTTCTTCAGTTTCACTTTTTCTATCCCACCCCATTTTATACACTTTTTCTATCCCATCCCATCTTGTTCTTCTCATTTTTTAGGCTTGTTGCCCACTGAAGGGCAAGAAGTTGCTTGCATGCAGCCCTCAACAGCATCAGGCTTTTGTGCTCGCTGGACTGAATATTTTCCCTTTGAGAACAGATTACGTGGGTGTTGCTTGTTGGAACCTGATTTGGTTGCTCATATTTCACTCCATTACCCCGTGTTTTGTGGAATTCATCAGCAACTTCTTGATCCTGTTGTCTCTGACCTTTCCAGCTCTCCAGTGGGAATTGCTCAGTGTTTGCTTGCTGGTGGATCCCCCAGATTGATGGGGCAGCTGTCTGTCTGTTGTATTCCATAGGGGTTATCATATTTTTGGGCAAGGACAATGAATATTTGATTGGTTTTGCTCCTGTGCATTGTTTTTTGTGGTGTCGTCTTGGTTGACTTTCTGGACAGGGCAATGTTTACTCTGTTTCACCCATTTTGGATTCTGTCTGTGTTTTTGCTTCATGCTTTTATGCCATTAAAGGTTTAGAATCTGAATAGATTTCTCAATATTCATGGGTGGTAGGTTGTTGGTATGCATGACCATAACATGTGAAAACATGTGAATACAACCTGCATGTTATATTATAAATGTGGCTGTATCCAACTTTTAAGTAATACCAGCCATTTTATTTTCAGTTCCTAATAAACAAAACAAACAAGTTTGAGCAAGGAATTAACATTTTACTATGAAAAACCAAAGCTAGATAAGCTTATGGAAAATGCAACTTTAAATAGTACGAAAGGAATCATGACAGCTTTCTTCCTTACTCTTTTACTTCCAGTTGCATTAATTCTTGCAACTGGAATTATTGGACTGCTGTACTTATCTGTACAGAAGAACCCAGGAATGCACTAATTGTGCAGCCTTGTCATTTTAATAACAGACAGTGCCAAGTGCCGCATGGTTCTGTAAGCCACCATTTCTAGGGAAACAAACAAAATCTCATTTGCATTGGAAAATAATACTGAGTAAACATGAAATCTAATATGTAATGCTACTGCTGTAAATGAAGGGTTATGATTATAGTTGGTATTAGTAATTTCAATTTTTTGGGGTGAGATCTAATATCTTATTATGGAATAACATTGTTTTTTCCTGATTCAAATACTAAAACTGTTCAAAAGGCAACAGGTGTAATGACAGATCATGATTCAGACGTAACAGCTTGACCCAGAAGTAATGACAAACCATGATGTAGCATTATCAGAATGATCCTGGAAGGAATTTTTGGTTTGTTCACATTATCTCTCTGTCCTACTCCCTACTCCTTTTGTATGCCTAGAGCTAATTAGTTTATACCGTAGAAGGGAAGGATGGATAGGAATTTGTATAAACTTTTAATACTCATCATTGTAACAAATCGTGGTTTGGAGATAGGTTTTTTTTTTGGGGGGGGGGGGTTATACGCAATTTCTCTAGAGAGCATGGTGTTACATCTGAACCAAGCCAATGAAGACTGCTTATGATACTAACAGCAACAGGATTACAATTGTCAACATGTTCAGAAATTCAAGCTATTTCAAACAATAATTGATATATTTCATTATATCCTCAACACAAAACACCATAATAAACAGCTGTGCTTTTCCAGTTCTGGAAATTTTCTATATGATGAAGCTTAACATTGATCAGTTTTAGTTTTCAGTACAGAGTTTTGTTCTCTCTCAGACATAAAACAAACCTTTTGCTGAATTGTTTGTAATATCATAATTGGTGTTCAATCTTTTAATCATTTATGTTATTGCTTGTTTATTTATATCTCTTCATTTATAGTCCTTTTAAAAGGGATTCACATTCAAGAATGTTCAACCCAGGATAAAAGATGTGTTCCACATTTGTGTGGGTGGGCACATTAAACTTCAAAAGCTGCATTTACTGAAATATGCTATCTATATGGGCTGCAATCCCAAGAAGTAAGTAAGCTTCACTGAATGAGACTCACTTCTGAACAGACCTGCTTAAGAATGCTCTCTAAACCCACCAGCAGAATTAGTAGACATTGTAATCTCAAATAATGACCAAATGCTTTCTCCCTCCCTAATAGTCTGATGTGGACTGCTGCTGCAACATTTGTTCTTTGCATAAATGCCCTGAAAGGACACTAAGCCCCTTCTAGTTTCTGGTTTCATGGGCTTAAATCTGGAAGAGAAAAAAAGATCTGTAAGTACATGTGACAACTATCTGCTTTTATTCCGCAATACCAGGATCCCTTAAAATGTCACAGTGGATGCTGAAGAACATCTTAGAGTTAATGACCTTCAGCTGAGGCCACTGTTGGCTACACCTTACCATCCACCTCATGTTGAAAAGAACCTGAGGTAAGGCTCTGGGCTTATGTGCTGCAGCCAATTCCCTTAATCATCTCCTTACCCTCTAAAATCTCTCTCCTATTCTAGGGCCAAGAGCACATTGCTCTTCAGGGGAAGACAGTGCCCAGTATCTAATTCTTGCATAATAAATGCCACTTACTCTGCCTCCACTCACTCCCTTGCAATAGATTAACTGAGCTACTATGCCAAGCCCATTGTCTATTGATGATTATTGCTTTTTTAAATTGTATCCTTGGGGAGATGGGGGGTTATAATTAGTTTGAAAACTTTTTGGAACTATCCACTTTTTGGGGCGTAGTATAGAGGCTGAGGCACTTCAGTAAATAAAAGGGAATGTTTTCTTATGTCCTTATGTCATCACTGATGAATACTAGGAGAAGATATAACAAGAAGAAATGTCAAAAAGGGGTGCAGAAAGAACTCCACTTGGATGGAGAATCTGTGTGCATAGCATTTATGTATCTGTCCAAGGCCTTTTTTTGTAGAAAAAGCCCTACAGGAACTCATTTTCATATTAGGCCACACACCCTGACATCACCATTGTTTAGCTAATTTGCATATTAGGCCACACCCTCTGATGCCAAGCCAGCCGGAACTGTGTTCCTGTGCGTTCCTGCTCAAAAAAAGCCCTGCTTCTATCCAAAATGACCATGAAATTTGCTTTTGGGACTCACATTCATGATCCCCAGATCCAGAAAAATACAAATTTGTTTTTTAAAACGTTACTAATCAGCACAGTTGCAAGGACACATGAAAGAATGTAAACTGTCTACGAAGCTCCTGCAAATCGGAAAGGAATCTGAGTTAGGTTTGAAGTCCTTTCTTTTGGCAGTACTCCTAATACTTTATAAAGGGCCTCAGCTAATAACTATACCTCAACAGTGCCAGATATATCTCTGTGCCACTCCCCTGATTCTGAGAGAGGGGTGGACTGTATCCACATAACCCAAAGGTGGCCAAACTGCGGCTCAGGAGCCACATGTGGCTCTTTAACAGATATTGTGTGGCTCTTGAAGCCCCCCACCCCACCCCATTGGCCAACTTGGAAAAGGCATTTCTGTCTTTAAATCACTTCTCCAAGCCAAGCCAGCTGGCAGCTTTGAGAATGCATTTAAAGTTAAATATGCTTTCTTTCCACCTCTCCCTTCCTCACCCCTCGTCCATCTGTTTGCTTTCCTCCTTCCTTCCCTGTCTTGCGGCTCTCAAACATCTGGTGTTTATTCTATGTGGCTCTCACATTAAGCATGTGGCTCTCACATTAATGCCCCTGACACATAAAATCACTCCATTTGCAAGTTGTGAAATATTTCTTGGTTTATGTATTCTAACAGCGCAGTCCTTCCTGGGAGTAAGCCCATCTTATAGATCTGTTTAGGTTTGCTAAATCTTGAATCTGCATGTTTTTCAAAGGGTAGACTTTATTTTCCACAGTGCAGAATTCATCATCCTATAACAACCAAATGATTTCCACCAGCCCTGTCCCTTGTCCCTTTTAATAAAGTAAATGTTTTTTCTATCTCTGATGATGGGCAAAGCAAGTGGTGGAGGAAGAGATGAGGAGGAGGAAGGGATCAAAAGAAGGAAATGAGTAGCAAGTACTACAGTGTTCGGATTTCCTTTAATAGCATCAAACCATTAAGCCACTTGACTGGCACCCATTATCCATTGTCAGGTAGAGCATCTGCTTTGCATGCAGAAAGTTCCCGGGTCATCTCTGGTTAAAAGGATCAAGTGGCTGATGATGTGAAAAATCTCGGCATGAGACCCTCTGCCAGTATGAGTAGACAACAGATGAACACTATGACCCACTGTCAGGCAACTTCATGCATTATCAGTCTACTGCAATCTTTTGGAAAGATGACGCAATTGTGGTTCCTAGACCTAGACAGAATTCTGTATACATATTGGTATGTTATGAATGCCTTTAATTTTCCAGTTATTCTGAAATACATGAATGATATTTCAGATAATATTCAGGTCCAAGTTAAACCAACTCTAAATTATCTATGAACACAATACAAATAACAAAGACACTTCCACATTTCTTCTATAACAAACCATCACCAACCTAACCTCTAATCACGAGTTTTTTCCCCTCAGAAAAAAAATATTGTATCTACTGAAGAAGTCTGCAAAACTTGAAAGTTTACACTATCTTCAAGTACTCATTTGTCCAATAAAACATACGTTTTGTTTTACCTATTTTGTCTTCCTTGTTTTTGTTGGATGAACAAGAATAAAATTACCCTTTATGTGCTTTTAATTTACCTTATAAATAAATAAATGTATTTTAAATTACTATAAACAATTGTAGTCATCAATTCAGATTATAATGCAAACAAACTCATGCCTCTAATAAGTCGTACTGCTAGCAAGCAATAAGTAAGATTTTGGGCACAAAATAATTTTTCCTTGTCACACCATATTGTGCCATGTGTCTGGGGAAGAGAAACATAATAAAAATACTAGCTGAAGGATGAATGGCAACTGAGCTGCAGAGATGGGCACCAACTGGAATGGACCAATAATGTGTCCCCAGGCAGTGGACCTTCTTGGAAGTACTAACCTGCTTAGTTAGTCTACTCATTAAAAGGTTAAAAAAGACAAGAAGTGGGTTAAAACTGCTTAGTTTTTGACAGACTCAGGCTGGGTCCAGACTGGCAGCTTGGGGAAACAGCCTCCTGTCCTGAAGTAAGTCAGCGTAAAGAGAAGTACCGGGGGGAGGGGCGGTCAGACCGCGCACAGCTTACTGCTGGGACAGGGAGTGGCCACATGCACCCCGGAGGAGCGGTCAGACCTCTTAAGCACTTCAGCGGCGCTTCCCAGGTGCTCCCGGGCTGTTCAGATGGCTTGGAAAGGTGGCAGGGAAGCACCCTGGTGATTTGCTACCACTTAGGAAGTGGTAGCTTTTTCGAGCACTTCTATAATGCTGGAAGACAGGTGAGTACAGGAGCGGGATGGTCTCCAAATGTTCATGTCTGGACTTGATTTTTTAATCCATATGGGGACCATCCTTGTGTCACCTCAAACTGCCGGTCTGGACCCAGCCTATGAGAAAACGATTCGTTTGGTGGCATAAGACCTGGAAGATGGTTAGCAGGCAAACCATGGGGGTATTATACCCTCATTGGGTCAGACCATTCTAGTGACAAGAAGGAAGGTGTTCCTAAAGCCACAAGGGAGAGACATTCACAGGATGTTTTACCAGGGACAGTGGAGGGGAGCTGCTTCAGGGTCTAACCCTGAAGTAAGGTACACTGGCTACAGGTGACAGCAAAAGAAATCTGGAAGGGCACTTCCTCCAGAAGCAGAGTTGGAGACAGGCCTTGAGACAAACAAACAAGATAGCAGGTACTGTTTATTAGTAAGCACTTCTGCTCTGGTCTTCAGATTAAAAAACGCTGTTAAAGGGAGCTGTTAAAGGGAATTTATCCTATCATCTGGTTCCTCTGGTACCTGGTTTCTTGCTGTTGTGGCTGGACAAGGATATAGGGAGTCTGACTCAGGGAGCTTCACACTCTGACAAAAATTAGTTATTGTTAATTTACATAGAAAGAAATGCTTTCAATTTATTGGCTACAGAGGGTGATTTCCCACTAGACCTTTAATCCTGGTTCAGCCTTGTCCCTACACTGAACTCAGGTTTACCCCTGGTTTTATCTCAGGTCATTTTTCATTTCTACATTCAATTGCGGTCACCCTGGGGTCAACCCACCGTTGCCACAACGTTGTTTGCTCCTGGGTTATCACAATGCTGTTTGCTCCAGGGTTTTCTTGCATGTTCAGGGGCAATCCCGGAGCAGATTAGCTCAGTTTGGAACCTTTCAGCCCCTTTACCTCTACACCTGCAATTTCACTGATCTGCCATCTGTTGGCACATGTAAGCTCTTATTTCAGTAGGATGGTTCTATTACATATTTTCCCCTTATTTTTGTTGTTCATTTTGGGTTGCATGTTATGCAGTTGCTACCAAGAACCCATCTTCTTCCCCCACCCATATTGGATGGATTTGAGGGACTCAAATGTGGTATGGATGCCCTCCCTCCTGAATGGGCAGTGTATGTCTAACTGCCAGGATATTATTTTTCTTCCATTGGGAGGAGAGCCAGTTTGGTGTAGTGGTTAACTGTGCGGACTCTTATCTGGAAGAACCGGTTTTGATTCCCCACTCCTCCACTTGCACCTGCTAGCATGGCCTTGGGTCAGCCACAGCTCTGGCAGAGGTTGTCCTTGAAAGGGCAGCTGCTGTGAGAGCCCTCTCCAGCCCCAACCACCTCACAGGGTGTCTGTTGTGGGAGAGGAAGGTAAAGGAGATTGTGAGCCACTCTGAGACTCTTTGGAGTGGAGGGCCGGATATAAATCCAATATCTTCTTCTTCATTATCTTCTTCTTCTTCTTCTTCTTCTTCTTCTTCTTCTTCTTCTTCTTCTTCTTCTTCTTCTTCTTCTTCTTCTTCTTCTTCTTCTTCTTCTTCTTCTTCTTCTTCTTCTTCTTCTTCTTCTTCTTCTTCCATGAAGCTCTCCTGCCTCACTTTCTCCTGAGTTGATCCCAAGGGTTTTTGGGTGCTGAGTCCCAAGTCTGGCAGCCCCTTGGAACTCTGGACAGCCTTCTACCAAACTGAGAAAGTCCCCCCTTTGCTCAATCTCCGGATCCCCTAAAAGGAGAGTTGTTTCTCTCCCCCCTTTCCACTTTCTGCTCTGTTGATGACTAGGAGCTTGAATGTAGAATTAATAACCCAGGACAGGCAGGCAATTTGAACTGGGACAAATGGTGGTGTATAAAAATAATAAGGGATAAATAATCAGGGATAAATGGAAAGTAAATGGCCCTGAGTTGAACTCTGAAAGAACCTAGGTTTAGGTTCTAGTGGGGAATCACCCAGAGTGATGATCTACATTTCTGTGGCAAACCATTATCTCTCAGCCACATAGGGTAGGAAGCACTCAAACCCTAGACTTGCTCTGATAAGTCATGGTTCGGTGTTGTTCGGCATGACCCACATCTCAGAATTAAACCGCTCTTTGGACTGCAATAGCATATTACAATATTAGATTGTGCGTTCAGTCGTCTGTATTTTTATGAAACACAGTTGATAGAATAAACTATATAAATTAGGTTATGAACTGATGGCAAAGTCAGCTAATAAAAATCTCATGAGAGTTATTTTGCCAGCTTTATGTTAGTCATTGATTATTTTCCAGTAATGATTTCTGGGCCTAGAAGGAAGACATTCTTCCTCTTATTTAAAATATTTTAAATCTAATTGATGTAAACATTTAAAAGGCAAGGAAACAGTTCCTTGGCTGAGAAATTACAGCTGTATCGTGAAATTTTTTATGGATACATAAAAAAGCAGTGGCAAGAGACAGTTTATTAGGAAATGCTGGCTGATCTTGAGCTACAGCAATGACAATATAGTACCCTTATTATGTTTAAAAGCTAAAATCACCAGACGTTAGAACTGTTACTATTTTAATTCAGAAAACACTCTCCAAACATAATGAAATGTTAGTTCACGAAAAGTTTAGTTTTCCATTGTTTTGTGGCTAGAGGAAATTTGGTGCCCCCTGCTGTTTAAAAAATGTACTTCTATTATAAACCTTGTGGGGAGTCCTTTTATATAGTCAGATTAGAAGCAAATTCAGATGAAATAACTTTGATGTGACTGTATATTGTGGTGTGTGGGATTTATATTAAAACTGTAGGCAGAAATAATCATCATTTAAGTTTGTTAAGAGTCTAGAACATTCATTTGTAGTAGGAACTTTTTCATACCACACAAAACACATAGATGCATTTTCTCTTAATCTGCACTATTTCCTATTATTTGGAAGAACAGTATTAAAGTATTAAATTAATTTCCATTTTCTTGCATTTAAGAAGAATTAGAAAACAAACTATAACTAAAATCTTATGACACAGGAAAGGTTAAAATGAAAAAGTGCAAATGTTTACTAGAAATACACTATGCGCAGGGATGGCCAATGGTAGCTCTCCAGATGTTTTTTTGCCTACAACTCCCATCAGCCCCAGCCAGCATGGCCAATGGCTGGGGCTGATGGGAGTTGTAGGCAAAAAAAATCTGGAGAGCTACCGTTGGCCACACCTGGACTATGGGAAGGCCCTCTATTTCAGCCAATTTATGGCGACCTCATAGGGTTTTCAAGGCAAGAGACATTCAGAGGTGGTTTGCCATAGCCTGCTTCTGCATAGCAACCCTGGACTTTTTGGGTGGTCTTTCCATCAAAGTACTAACCAAGGCTGACATTGTTTAGCTTCCGAGATTTGACAAAACTGACCTAGCCTTGAGGGCCATAAATATAGGAATATTCCCAAAATTTCCTCTCTCAAAAATTCCCATTAGATTTAACGATTCCAGTTTATCTTTCCTAGTCACAGAGTGTCACTGATGCATTTGGGTTTTTTTTGCCATTAACCTGGTTTGAATTTCCAGAATTTTAATAGCTGCTATGTATGTACATTTGCCATAGTGTTCGATTTCTTCCATTTTTGTAGACTCAACATTTGTTCCATTCTTTGTTTGATTCTCTTCAGACCAACCATGTGCAAGTACAATCTTATATGCTAAAACATGCTTAAATATTATCATTCAGTTTTTGGATAACATGTAATTTCATGCATGATCATATAAACAGTCCTTGGTAGTTTGTGTTTTATCCAGTTTAAAAATGACTGACTTGCACACTCCAACTTGCTATGGCTCAAAGATTAAACTGAGAACAAGGGATAGCAGGGTCTGTCTACAATTCTTAACACAATTTTGATATTCTTAATAAGATACTCTCATCTGGATGACTGATCTTGTGAGGTCTCAGGGTGAGCCCTGGTTAGTATTTGAACAGGAAACCACCAAGGAATTCCAGGGCTGCTATGTGGTGGAAGGCAATGGCAAACCATGTCTGTTAATCTCTTGCCTTGAACATCCTATGGGATTGTTATAAATCAGCTGTAAATTTATAGCACTTTACACACACACAAATAAAATGTTCTTAAACATTTTAAAGATAATATACAGATCACATTGAGTTCTATTCTGTTGACTTATAAAACTTGCCATTTTCTTCCTCCCCAAATGTTTTCATTAAATATTTTTAAGTTAGCAAAACATCACAAATGTAAATTAAATTTACAAGTGTACTATAATGTCTTAACTACTGCAAGTGTAAGATCATTTCTTTAAAAGACAGTGCCTTAAACTGTTACATTATAGTTTTAAACTTGAACTAAAATAAGACCTTTGTTTAATTCTTCTACACATTTTATTCAGGGACAAGAAAGTAAGTGCTATTTTGTTTCTGGTAAATACTTACTGCCAATCAATGCTATCAGCAGAGCTGGTTTTTTTTTTTTTTAATGTACCTAGGGGCACATTCTTCTTTTTGCAAAGAGGAAACTGAAGACTGTACTGGATATTGAAGGCTACTTAGTTGTACATAATTCCACATGTAAAGCTCTGTTCAGCTGGCTAATGCGTGATAATGGTGATGGAAGCTATGATGAGCTCTAGAACGTTGAAGAGGGCTTAGAATGGAGAAGCAGATAAATATTGGTAAGCCAAAGTAGGATCAAAATGGGAAACTAAATTGGCCCAGCAGGGTTGAGTAAAGTGTTTATGTATAAAAAGTGGAGAGTATATCATCATCTGTGAACATGGCTTAACTGTTCTCTATCAACAGTCGGGAAGATGAACATTGCTAATACATAGGATAGTTACAAACTGAACTGAGAAACCAAGATTTTGTTGTATAACTTGTAAATGTCTGTTTTAGTCAAGATCATGACATCATGAAATGACTGGGAGATCCTCTTTCTCTGGGACAAGCAGAAAACAAGGGACAGCTTCCACACGAGGGAGGTACTTTTTCTGCTACCTAGTCCATAGCAAACTGGAGAAGACACAGTCAGTGCTTCAACAATACACAAGTTTATTTTATAAACCAACAGAGGGAGAAGGAAAACACTTTGCTGTATAATGAATTTAAGAAATTAATTAAAGCATGGCTGTTTATATGAATGGGTAAACTTAACTTTATTTGATTTATATTCACCCTCCCTGCCGAAGCAGGCTCAGGGCGGCTGTTTTATTGTATAAACTGCCTATACAAGGTGACTGTGCAAGAGTTAGGAATGACTGTACAGGAATTCACCTAACATCAAAATTGCTGTTGTTGTTCAGTCGCACAGTTCAGTCCGACTCTTCATGACCCCATGGATCACATCACATGAGGCCCTTCTATTTTCCACTGCCCTCCTAAGTTTGCTCAAATTCATGTTTGTTGCACTGATAACACTGTCTAACCATTCATCCTTCTTCTTTTACCTTCAGTCCTTCCCAACATCAGGGTCTTCTCCAGTGAGTGCTCCCTTCTCATTTGGTGGCCAAAGTATTTGAGCTTCAGTTGGAGTATATGACCTTCCAGGGAACAGTCAGGTTGATTTCCACTAGGATTAACTGATTTGATCTCCTTGCCATCCAAAGGACTCTCAAGAGTCTTCTCCAGCACCAGACCTAGATCATCAAAGCAATCTAGCCCAAAGGCATACAGAGGAATGAGTAAGGGTGTTATCCTGTTCATAATGAGAAAAGTGACTTACACATAAGTGATAAAAATTTGTTTCTTAGGCTGGATCAGGATGCCAAATTGAAATGAAAGGGACATATAAAGATGAGTATTCCACAATGGACTCCTCGGTAGCATACACTGAATCACAGATTAGCCTAGTATCTACCTTTTGCTAGTAAAACCATGGTTAATTGACCAATGGTATTATAGATATGGCCACTAATGGTTGCTGGGATGGTAGCTCCCCAAACAAAATGAGCACTAATAATCTCAGGCACTTGTTTTTCCAGTGACCTGTAACTTTCAGTTATAAACACAAGAAACTACACTAATATAGGGTCATTAGACTCTTTCATCTCCATCCAAGGAAGGAGATAAAAAGATAGTTAATACTATGAAATCTATTTATTTATTTATTTTATTCAATTTATATCCTGCCCTCCCCCGCGAAGGCGGGCTTATTGCCTTTTAGCAATTAATATAATATTAAGGTCATTCTTGAATTTGAGAGAAATCTTTTCCTGAACAAAAAGAAGGCAAAGGGATCTCTTACGATCCATGAATGGGCTTTATTTTAGGGCAGAACAACAGTTCAGGATGAAGGAAAACCTTGTCCTTATGAAAGAAAAAGAGTTCCTTGGCCATGGGGAGATCATTCCAAAACCAGCTGTCTTAAAATCCTGGGACTCAGGGCAGGGGCGTAGCTAGGACTTTGGGGGCCTGGGGCCCAAGATTTATGTGGGGCCCCCAGACCCCCCACAGGACACTTTGGGGCTTTCGGCCCCCCACAGCTACCTGGAAGAACCAGCGTGGGCTTCGCTTCCGAGCCAGGCGCCCCCTCGGGTCAGCCCTTCCCGCGGCGCGCACCTGCCTTCGCCGTCCCTCACCTGTTCCGAGGTGCCGCCTGCGCCAGCGGAGGGCTCTTCGAGTGCTGCGCGCCCGGGCCGCCTACAGCTGCTGCGCCGAAGGCGCCATGGGGCACTCCCAAGTCAGCGGCCGCCTTCGCTCCGGCGCCCGAGACGCCTCGGCTTTGGTCGAACGCGAGGAGAGGGGAAGGCGAGGCGCTTCAAGCGGGACGAGGGGCAAAAAGCACCAGCCGCTGCCTCCCGCCGCCTCAGAGACCCGCTCCTCCGCTGCCAGTCAGCGCCTGCTCAGCCGGGCCAATGGGGAGTGGAGGGGCCGGCTGCAGCCAACTTCAGAGTTCGCGAGCAGAAAGGCGGGCCCGCCGAGAAGCAAGGAATGCCGCCTGGGGCTCCCGCTTGCTTGGGAAACAGGTGCCCACCGCCCAAGGTCACAGAGCCAAGGGGAAATTTCCTGCCCCGCACCAGACACGCTCAGCTTGTCACACGCGCTCTCGCACACCCAGGAAGGGGGGACTTGGGGACTCCCCGCTGCAACACGCCCTCAGCCTGCGCACGAAGAAACTCTGTGAGAGTTAGCAGCTTTCTGCAGGGAGAGAAGGGGAGGCAGGTGCTGGTTTTGTACATCCCAGGCAGCCGGCTTCTGAGGGGCCCCTTGGCATTGCCAAGGGGCCCCCCAGACCCCCCAGACCTGGGGCGACCCGCCCCCCCCCGCCCCACACCACTGACTCAGGGTCTGTTCTCCTGGACCCAGATGCTTTCTGCTTATCCAACCAGCTGCCACATTCATGATACCCACACCCAAAGCAGCAAGCTCATAGCCTGCCTGTGTAAACAGGAAGACCTTCCCCCTTTTGCTTTTTTATATAATAAGCCTTGATGGTGGTGATGAATGGATACATGCCAATTCTGTATACACTCCCAGGTTAATAGATTCAGATATAAAGCTGAGAGCTCTTGGACAATCTGGTTTTGTTCCAGGAGTCCTCGTTTAGCAGTCCCTTGCATTGCGCAGCTCATTCCAGGACTAATGTTCATGGTGATCAATTGCTGCTTTTTCCACTGGACTGCCCTGAGAGAAAAACTTAGGATTCAGCCACAGGTGTCTGCAGAATAGGGAATAAGCAGATTCTCCTTGGTGCCCAACAGTAGCCAGACCATGGCATTCTGTACCAACTGTAGTTTCCAATGTTGTTTAATAATTTAAGAGATGGCTCATCCACTCAGACTAAAGAATTATTTATTGATTCCTGGCCATCACCCAACAAGTAAAGTAAGAATGTTCAGTGTTTGTATAATTAACTTTTTATTTTAACAAAGCACTAGAAATTAGATGGGATAGTTTTCATGAGCTAGCATAACCAGAATAACCATGCAAGGAAGCACTAATGATAAGTATTTTGGCAGGCTAGTTCCCACGTATCTTTGGAAAGTAAGCCAAAGGAACTTGAAAAGTAACACTCTCAAATGATGAGGAATACATTTCTAGTACCTCTATAAAGTAGCTAGAGATGAAGTAATTCTCACTCCACAATCACTTGATCAGAAAAACATACACAGAGAGAAAAGACCAGGTCCAGACTGGGTGGGCTGTTAGTTCTTCCACCCATTCATTCTTTCCCCTTTTAGTGCTTCCCTTGTGAGTTCAGCCCCTTTCCCTGAAAGTTGTCCAAAAGATGGCCATCAGCCAACATCACTGGATCAGCAAAGTATGTCCTCCTCTTTCTCTGTTTTTTTTAATCCTTTCCTTAATATCACAATTCAGTGTCCCTTAGGAGACTTTTTTTACAACTTGCCCTTCTCAATCCCTTCCTTCTATCAGCCCTCAGCTGTTACAAATATAGCTCTTTTCTTTCATTATTTCCCTCAAGACCCAAATCTCTCTTCCTCAGGGGCAGTACAATCCATACACAGGTGGCTTCTACTGAAACCAATGATGAGTGGGTAAAAATTCAGTTAGAACATGAGATAATTCCGTTAGAACATGGCGGCCACAAGCATAGCCACCTTCAAGTGGGGTTTAGATAAAAATATGGAGCAGAGGTCCATCAGTGGCTATTAGCCACAGTGTGTGTGTATATATAAATTTTTTTGCCGCTGTGTGACACAGACTGTTGGACTGGATGGGCCATTGGCCTGATCCAACATGGCTTCTCTTATGTTCTAATAAGATATACTTATCTTTTGATAATATATAGCACTCTTTGAGACATGGAAAATGCTTTTAAGGACTGCTTCTGAGAAATAATTTAACTGCTAATAAGATTACTAGAGTGGCCAGCACACGGCATCACCGGCACAATGACATCACTTACGAGTGGGTAAATAAATAACAGGAAACCCATGCCTCCTGTCAGATGAATACAGGTGACGCAGTGTTCAAAATAATATCAGAAGCAGTATGGCACTGGAGAAGGAGCCAAGAACAGGGGAGGCCAGAATAGTCAACGTCCACCACCTCAGCCAAAGGCCTGGTGGAACAGGCCTTTGGACATTTAATGTTCTGGCCTCCCCTATTCTTGGCCCCTTCCCCAGTGCCCTGCATCCATTGCAAAAACTACACCCTCCCCGGGATCAGCTGGAAGTGCAAGACAGAGCTGGGAGTAACCCAGCCCAAGTTTCTGGAAGACCTCTCTCAGCAGTTTCACGTAGAACTTAATGAGCATAGGGGATAAGGTGAAATCTTTTGGGATCCCACAGGCCAAAGGCCAAGGGGCTAAGCAGCAGCATCACCTTTTGAAACCTACCCTCGCAGTAGGACCACAAAATGGCAACCCGCCCCCCCAATCCCACCCTGGACACAGTCCAGAAGAATATAGTGATTGATAGTACTGAAAGCTGCTACGAGGTCAAGAAAAACCAACAGAGTCATGCTCCCTCTGTCCATCTCCCAGCTCAACTTATCCACCAGGGCAACCAAGGCTATTTCAGTCCTATAACCAAGCCTAAAACCAGACTGAACATATATATATGAACATATGAAGCTGCCTTATACTGAATCAGACCCTTGGTCCATCATAGTCAGTATTGTCTTCTCAGACTGGCAGCGGCTCTCCAGGGTCTCAAGCTGAGGTTTTTCACACCTATTTGCCTGGACCCTTTTTTTGGAGATGCCGGGGATTGAACCTGGGACCTTCTGCTTCCCAAGCAGATGCTCTACCACTGAGCCACAGTCCCTCCCCTGGAAAGGATGTAAACAATTTGATTTATTTTGGAAAGCTTGACATTCCAGGAAGCTCTTCACAATATGGTTTTTAACATCTTGAGTAACTGGGTACCATCTGCAAAGTTGGCCATTACACAGCTCACCCCAATTCCAGATCTTTTGTGAGCAAATTAAAAATAACCAGTCTCAATAACAATCCTTGTGTGACCCCTACTGTTTATTTTCCCCTGTTGCAAGAACTGGCCATTTATTTCTACTTTCTGCTGTTTGTTATTTAATCCATAGAAAGGTACACACTGTTATCTTATAACTGTAAAGTTTATTCGAGAGTCTTTTGGAGAGGTACCTTGTCAAAAGCCTTTTGGAAATACCAAGGAATGTCTACTGGCACACTCTTACTGAAATGAATGTCAGCATTCTAAAAGAACTCCAAAAGGCTGGTGAGGCAGGTCTTTTCGTAATACATAACACAACCACACCACAACTGTGGTTCAGATTCACACGCTCCCTCTTACATAATACTGTTTTGTCCCTAACTTCCATGCTTTGTACTTCTGATCTGAAGATCAAGCAAAACCCAAATGTTACAGAGGCCTATTTTTCAGCAACTTTGATCTGGGGAATAACTTCTGGGTAGCTGGGTAAGAATCTATGAATGTCCTGGGTCATACATTTCCCCAGGGGAAAGCATCTTAAGAAACAATTAGTCTATTGCATATAGAAGTTTGCTTCTTTTTTTTTAAAAAAAACATATAGTAGTATCTAATGGTGCATCTGTATGTACATGTTTCGCAAAGCCTGTCCTAGCAGCCAATTGCCATGGTGCTAACTTACCTGGCAGCCTCTTTTTGTGGCCCAAGACTGGCAAATGGAGAAAGATCTGCTGGCAAAAGCCATCTGCTTGGTTGCTGAGGGAGAGCTTGTCCCAGTCACACCCAGGATGGAGCCAATCATGCCTGCTCTGGATGAGTCAATGGGGAGGCAGAGCCCTGAGGCTCAGAGTCAGAAGTCTTGCTCCAGCCTGCCCTCTCCCTACTAAGATGGTTGCTGCTAGACCAAGTCCTTAGTTTGCTGTGGCATTTTCCCTCCTGCCCTCCTTATGTAGTGGCTGTCACTGGTGGCAATTTAATTTTTGATGTTTTAACTTTAATTGTCACAGCTTAATAGGCAGTTTGGGCATTGGGACAGATCCTTTTGGGGGAGAGACTGTGCTTGCATGCCCATCTCTCTTGGTTTGGGGACTCCCTTAAGGGTTCTTGGGAGTGAAGCCCTCCATGTCATGCCCAGCTCTGGGCCTCAACAGCAGGTAGTGAAGGAACCACATAGCAGCTGACACTCACATGGATCTTTGGGCTCACCACTCTGCAGTGTTACCCCCTAGCAGATGGGCCAGGGGGAGATCTGGGATACTGGGTGGCAGGTGGGTCACCTGATGCAGGATCCGTCTCCGTGCTGCACCAGTATTCCTGAGTAGCATTCAGTAAAGCTGTGGTCTGTTTCTCCCAAAGCAAGCGGTGTTCTGGTGTTCCTTTCTCACCTTGCCCCTCACTTGATTGCCCCTGGGTCTGCAACAGTGCAACATCTCAAGCTGTGGCACAGAACTAAATCTGTAAGGACACAGTGCCAACATGGTAGGCAAACAGGTTAGCACAAAAGTTTAAGACAGAATAAGCAGTCTCTCCATTTCTTATAGCAGAAAAAAAAGACTATATCTTTTCAGGGGTAAATAAGTACACCACAAAAACCTAATCAATATTTTAAATTAGAAAAAACGTACAATTATTATCAGAAAAAACGTACAATTATTATCCATTCAAATTCTCAGAGAGAGCTCAGGACTTAGGATTTTTATGATAAAATTAATTTATGAGATGGAAAGTCATGTTAATGACAGTTGCCATAATTTTAAAGGTATGCAGAACCAGCTTTCAGTTATAAAGGTGATATCCTATCTTAGGTATCTGTCATGTCTTGCATGAATGTATGACATTATTCTTAGACTGCCCAAAGCAAACAGAAGAATAATTTCCTTGGCCTGGTAATCTACTACAATTAGCTTTATTTGTTAGGGAAAAAAGAGGAAAATACTCCTGCCAAAAAGACTTAAGGGCTTTCACTCATGCTTTACATTGATTCAAGTTTTTTGTTTAAGATAAGTTTAAAATATAAGCATGGTCATTTTTATATTCTAGTAAGGCCTACCAGTGTGTCACATGACAGTGGAAAGGGTACTCCAGCCAATGATTCTTCAGATACTATATCAAATCATGGTAACAGAAGCTTAATTATGATTTTGAATCACATGTATGATTTTGAATCACAAACAACAAGAAACCGTAATCAGAAGTGGATCTGCAAAACATGTAAACCTAAGCCTCTCACACCACAGGATTCTCCCTTGTTTTTTCCCTTCCTTTTTGGTTGAGCAGCCCTTTATTTTCTTCTTTTCTGAAGATCTATGGTTGTCCCACCCTTTGACTTAATTGAATTTTGCTGCTGGCTCAGCACAGGCACTTGAGGCAAGAGACAATATCACCTCTTTAATTTAAACTTCTGAAAATAGCACATGACAGACTTTAGACGGTTCAAAAATAAACAAGATATTTTATTCAATATAGAAGGGAAAAGCTTAGGTGAAATCAGGGGTAAAAAATCTGAGGTAAATCAAATATATCTCTGAGGTAACTTAGTAATTTCACATTCATATGTTTCCAGCAATTGAGAATTTAAAGCTTTTCATAAAGTCTTAGAATCTTAGAGATGAGAGGCTTTTGTTTCAGTGTTTCTTAAACACTTCAGTTCACTTTCTTGAGTTTAACTGGCTCGTCAGGTTTCAGGACACAGAGGTACATCACCAAGTACCCAAATTCCTTCTCTAAACACACCAGGGATCACTCCACTCTTTGAGCTTTCTCCCTTTCCAACTGGGTAGAGAATCACTTCTCTAACACTTTTTTTGGCCCAAATGGGGGATCTTCACCAATCATCCCACTCCTCCTTGCCAATCTTCTCAGTTTTCAGACAATGTTAAACTTTTCTCAGTACTGCTAAACGCTACTCAGTCAGGGCTAAACTGTTCTAGTTCTCAGTCACAGCTAAAACTGAGTCCACTTCAGCAGTCAATTCCCAAGTCTTTTTGCTCAGCTGATGTTAATCAATCAATCCCTTTGAGCATTCTATCACTCAAGGGTCTCCGGCTCTGTGAGGTGTTAACCCTTCACAGTCCTTCACATATTTACATAGCACTTACAAGCTTTTACAGCACAGTCCATCACACATGAACTGAAATACCACAGTTACAGTTGTAACTCTACTTCAGTAATCCATTGAACCATAGAAACCGGAGCATCAGGGTACACTTCCAACAAAACCACACTCCTAAACTATGTACATTTTCAAGGCAAAACTACAACTACGTTTCTGATCTACAGTTAGCACAGCTTCCAACACTGTTCTGTCATCCCCCATTTTATCTTCACAACAACCACCACCTTGTGAGGCAGGGTAGGGCTGAAAGAGAGTGAGGCTCAAGGTCAATCAGTAATATGGCTGAGTCTCCCAGATCCTAGTATGACACTCTAGCCACTACACCATGCTGATTCTAAGGCAGTATCTATTTAGAAGGATTACATTCCGGCTGTGTCTACTGCAACTGAGTTTTGTGCAATTCATTTTCCGCATCCCATTTATTCTAATATCTTCCACAAATATTACTCAACAAGAGGGCAAGTATGTTTAGATTGTTAGCTGTCAGTAACTCCTACACAACAACATAACAGAGAGTGAAAAATATGGGGCACAATGTCACTATCTCCATAGTACAATCAGTTTTTCACAGTAGTCACAGAACCTTGAGACGTGTTCACTGATTTCATGTAACATTAAAACTCCCCTTCATAATCACACAGTTCTTCACACAAGACAATCTCTTTTTCCCCTTCAACACATACCTGTTTTTGCCGCCGCCTCTCCTTCCAACTTTGTTTTCTCCTCAAACTGTTTAATCTGATTCTTTTTCTTCTGTTCATCTTTTGCTCCACAGTTGCCAGGGGGTGAAAAAGGCTAAGAGATGTAATGTGCTGCTGCCCAACATAATCTTTTGCAGTGTTCTCCGATGAAGACACGAATGAACACTGGTCACTAGTAGCATTCTCAAGACAGTGTCTGGAAGCTTCTAAACTGTTCTTAAACTTAGTCTCCTCTTGGGCCAATACATTGTAGGAAGTAACTGAAAAATCTGTTGGAAGCTCACCAACATCCAATTTAGGCAAGCAGTGAAAATAATTATGTTTCCTGTTGGACTTTAATTGTATGCAACCCTTTGTGTAAAAGGGCTGTGTTTCATGTTGCCTGGAGAAAAATGGTCTCTGGGTAGTGGAAGTTCCAAATAAAGAAGGCAAGAAGACAAGCTTCTCTCTGAAGTTCAGATCCAAACTCCGTGATTTTCTGTGAAAAGCTCTTACAGTGCATCTGTCATTCACAGACAGTGAAAGGCTTGTTTTTGGATAAGACACTTTGAAATGTAATTTTTTACTATTCATCTCAAAGCTGGTTGATCTCACCTCTAGGCAAAGTGCCTCCATTAATCTTCCAATGCTGGAGTTATTTTTGGCTATGGATGAAAGTCCTTGATTTCTGCCTCTCAAAGTTTCACCTGTCACATTCTGCCACATTTCCTTGTTAAACCCAGGCTGAGCTTTACAAAGTGACAAGTGTTTTAGGGCAACTGGACTAGCTGTCTGGCCATCAGTTTGCCTCTTCCAGAGATGGATATTTGTAAACCAGCCACAGGAGCATTTTGTATTATGGACAAAGTTAAAGCCCCCCAGATGGGCCCCACAGAATGGGCAGTTCAGTTTTCCAGTTGTCCACTCTGCCTATGGGGAATGAGAAAAAAGACAAACAATGAAATCTTTGTAACACTAAAGATAAAAAAACTATTATGTAGACCCAACCCTTCACAAAATAGCACAAGTGTGTAACATATCATTTTGTTAATAAAACAAAATGTATTTTCAAAGTTGCCTAAGCTAAGTAATTTGACATCTATAATGGTATTTTCCTTATGTAACTAACTTAAATTGTTCCTTGATATTCCTAAGTAATTCTACTTCAGATTTATCCTAAATACTGCATGCTCTATTAAAGCAGTACTAAAAACTACAGTAGTAGCCTCCAAATAATATTTCAAATTACAGTATCAGCCCAACTTTACAGGATTGCAGTATGGGGTAGTACAGTTTTACAGAAATTCTTTATGACTAATGAGGCAAGAAGAGATTTCTGATGTGTTTATTACAAAAATTCAAAAAGGAACTTTTCAACTTTAAGCTACTATAAAACATGAAACAATACTGATATACATTATCAAGACCTAAAATTTTCCTATTATGCACAGTACATAAATGTTTGGATGCTGTCATTATTACAAATAATAAAAAGGAGTCCTGAATATAGTACCTTTGTAATTGCATGGGTCACCCAATCTGGAAGAGCTTCCAAGTTCATGTGCCATACATTACAGATATCCCAAGAGGCAGCTGAAGTGTGAGGTTTCTATTAAATTAAGATCAATTACATTAATAGCATTCAAACATATTTTCTCTTCTGTTTTATTTGTATACTTTCTAGCTCCAATTATCCTCCCTTGCTTCTAGACTTTCTCATTTCTGTTTTCAACCTTCCCCATTCCTCTCCCTTATTCTTTTTTCTACCCTCTGAATCCACCATTGCAGTAAATCAGCACATTTGCCATTTTAGAAGTCTTTCCTTGACATCAGCTCTCCTTTCAGTTACTGCCCCTTTCCCCTTCTTCTCCTCACTTTCACCCATCTAGAGAGGTGTTTTGTATCCAGCATCTTTCCTTTTCTTCCTCCAGCTCTCTTAATTTTTACAATCTTTTGATCCAAATCACTCGAATGAAATCACTCTAATCAAGGTATCACCCAAAGCACACAATGTTAGTCACTGCTGTCCTGGATGACTTTGGTAAGCCATGATTCAGGTATAGGTGTGCACTTAAGAAATTATAGGTGTCTAGTTAGCTTTCCTGTAAGATCTTTTTTATGCTAGCTAGAGGTACACCTCAGTAATGCTACAGATTCGTTCTTAGATTAGTTCCTTCATTTTCTTTGCTGGCCTCATGGAGCTTTGGGATGTTCCTGTTGGTTTTTAAATATCTGTCTCAGCAGGTTGAGAAGAAAATTTTTGGTTATATTTTAATAACAATAAACTGTAGATGCGGATTTAGATTTTTTTTTTTAAAAAAAACACAAGATTGGTTTGGTTTGAAGTCTCTGGTTTGACATTGCTTCTATTGGGCTTGTTCTGTTTGCACTGGAGACTTTTGGCCAGTAGTTGCTCTTGTATGTTTGGCTATTGGTTTCTTGAATTTTCTGCCCTGAGGAAATAATGGAGACAAATAGGATGGCTGGGGGCAACTTGTTCAGGGGTCTGAAGAATTGAATCCCTTAGTCCAGTTAGCTTGAAACTTGGTGGCGGGGAGGGGTTAGTGGACAGGCAACATTATACCCCCAGTGACTTTGGTGCCATTTGGTTGAAAAACTGCCCCCCTCCAAGGAATATTGAATAATTCTGGGTTCCTGGAAAAACACTAAACCCAAATCCTGAAGTAGTATTGGGAGACTCAAATAGCCCTAAATGCCAGTATTTATGCCTTCTGAATCTGACTGACTAACTAATGAATCTGATCGACCCCTATTAGTGATATATGTTACAGGGAGGTTTTGAATTCAGCAGGAGCTCACAGGAGCACAGGGAGTTCCCCCTCTTCCTCCCCATCTACCTTGTCCATTGAACAGTAGGTGCAGCTGCATAACAATCCTTGGATTAGGAGAGTGGGCAGCCAGCCAGCCACCAGGAGCTTTGCCATTCCCCCAGCAGCCATCATTAACCCCTGGAAAAGCTCACGCCCAATGTTCCCTCTAAGCTGTGGAGTCTTGTGAGCAGAAATTCTATTTTGTGAGCTACTGGCATCAAAGTTGTGAGCTACTGCATAAATTAGTTTGCTCTAGGGCCATTTTTTTGCGAGCTAACACAAAAATGTGTGAGTCAGAGGCTAAAAAACTGTGAGCTAGCTCACACTTATTCAGCTTAGAGGGAACTATGCTCACGGCACACTTTCTCCATTTCTTATGTGATTTTGGGTGGCAGGTGGCTTGCTGACCTTTTGATGTGGAGGGGGGGAGGTGGCCCAGCAGAGACCCAGGTGAGCAAGGCCTGCTTGGGCTGGCTGGCTCTCTAGCCAGCCGAAGCAGGCCTCTCTCCTTTCTTGTGTCAGGTTGCTTTTGGTTCTCGACCGCTCGGTGTGCGAGTGTATCTGGCACTTGAACCAGGCAGTGGGCTCTGGCAGGGGGCATCTGCTGACCTCATTCCCCTGTGCTGCCGCCTGCTCCCTTCCCTTGGTCTGCCCTCTGCCACATTCTCAACCCCTGGCAGGGCACAGGGTGTGTGTGTTTGGCAGCTGCCCAGTTGTGGGGAGGTGGGTCAGAGACTGTCCCTTTAAGAGAGCGCCCAGCTGAAACGCAGCCTGCTCTTCCAGCCGCTGTGCCTGCAGGTGCTCTTGATCTCTGTCTCTGTTTTGCAGGTGGGACTCCGACACAGAGGCTTCCGCATGTGCTGCTCCACCGTCCCCCCACTCCCTCAGCTGTTTCTGCCCGCCGCTCGGAATGAAGCCCTGCCCACGGTGAGACTACCCAGCGCGTGCCAGGGAGACTGTCGCACTCTGTTCTGGACTGTCGCACTCTGTTCTGTGGCCTCTGTTGTCTCTCCTGCTTGGCATCTGCTGCATGTTCCCTGGGCAACCCCCCCCCATCAGTGGTCTCTCCGAGGAAATGCCTGGGAGGGTAGGGAGGCTTGGTTTTGGAGGGGGGTGGTCTATGAGCCGCCACGCTGCCCCCCGCATGGCTGGACAGGGGAGGGGAGTGCCACGCATGCCCAGCCTCACTCCTGTTTCCTCCCTGTATTGGTGGGACGTCTCTCCTTTGCCTGTGATGGTCTGCCTATCATTGGCACCGTTCTCTGTTTGGGGGCAGGTTGGGGATGGCTATCAGCCTCTCTGGAGCCGCCTCTCCCCATCCCTGACATGAACCGCGGTGCATGTGCCAGGACTGGCCAATGGGGTGGGGAGGTGGGCTGGCCCTCCCCACCAGCTGCCTCCATCTCCACCAGCGGCGTTGCCATGGCAACCGTCTCCCTCATGGCAAGTTATGCCTCTCCTCTGCCCATGCTCCAGCGTGCCAAAGTCTTCAGGAAGTCTACTAGCGGCGCGGCAGCTACACTGTGGCCGGCTGCCCCTTATCTTTGGATTGGGCTGCCCATGTTTTTTAATTATGTTTTAACTGTGTATGTATGATATAGCTATGGTAAATAAATAAATATGGCAATGAAAAAGGAAGCACAAACAAGAAAACTAATCAAAGTACATTAAATATGGCTATACTGCAGTAAAACACTGAAATGTTATTAAATGCTACACCAAGAGCACTTTAACTAATAACAATTTAGTGCCAATAACTGCATTTTCAAGTTATTGTATAAACACTGGATTCATGGCAGCATAGGAAAATGGCATTTCAGGATGCTTAAAAGTCACTGACAAACATCTGAGATATAGAAAATCTCCCAGCTCCAAAAACAAACCATAAAACTTTAAGAAGAAGCAGAAAATATTCCCATATTCTGTGTTACCCTCCTTAACTGTCTACAAGTTTACTAATATTATTTTAAAATAGTGTAAAGTTGGCCATTTGATCAGTCAAAGATTTGGTTCATTGATGGATCAAAGATTATCAATATTGTTAAGTACTAATACTTACAAGATTCCCCCCAAAGGGACCCCACACTTGTTAATGTGTACGTTTACTAGACTGGAAGAAGAATAATGTGCCATTGAGTTGCAACCAACTTATGAGGACTCCAACCTTGGAATGTTCTAGGCAAGAGATGAGCAGAGGTGGTTTGCCATTGCCTTAATCTATAAAGTAACCACAGTCTTCTTTGATGGTCTCACATCCAAGTACTCACAGTGGTGGACCCTGCTTAGCTCTCAAGCCATGATGAGCTCAGACCAAACTGGGCTATTCAGGCTTATAGACTGCCAGCCCCTTGGATAAAATATACAGTTTGATATTAAATGGGGGGGGGGATTGAAACTAACAGGAATTCACCTGGACACTCTAAAAAAGTGCTAGAATGCTCTATGGAGTACACAGAAAAAAGGCCTTTTGTCTCAAGTCTCTAGAGTTTCCTCATACTCTGGTTATGCATAACTGACTCAAGTTACGCTATACAATAACTGAGGGTCCTGACTTTGCCAAAACCCCTCAACTTCCCAATTTGATTCAATCAAGCCCCTAGGCAGAATTTCCAGCCCTGCCCCAGCTAGTTTTAGCCTGAGAATATCTCATAGACATCCCAACCTTTTTTTATAACTTAATTGCTAGTACTGTCCAAGATTCTCTCGTGGGATGGGCTTTAGCAGTAATTTCAAATTCCCCAACTGATTTTAAGTTTCAACTCAAAGTCCAATCCTGTCCCAGCAAAGCCACTGCATCCCTGTTGATATAATTAGAAGGTGTATAAAAATCACCCTTCAAACCTTCTTCCTTTGAAGCTAGTGTCTGGATCCTAACCACTACCCCAACCTCAGGGCTGTCCCAGGACTGTCTGGCACCCTAGGCAAGGCTAAGTTCTGGTGCCCCCTCCACTCTGATAATGTCACCAAGTCACATGGGGGGGTGCCCAGTTCAGCACTACCAAAGGCCAGCGCCCTAGGCAATCGCCTAGTTTGCCTAATGGCAGGGACAGCCCTGCCCAACCTCATGGTTGGTCTCCTTCCTTATTCTTGTTGAAATCACTGAATCTCCCTGTCTTGGGTTTTACCCCTTGTACCTGGTTTTCCTAATCTACGCATGTTTCCCTGGTGTTATAGGTGATTCACTTTCTGGACCATCACTTTTTGGATACAACCACTGAGCTTTCTCCTTTTTGAATCCTGAAACACCATCCCTGGACTTGCTTTTTGCTACCCACTACTACACTGGACTCTTACTCATCTTTTCTCTTCAAAATTAGGTTAGGGGATGTGTTTGTTTCCCCCCTTTATTCCCCAAGAGCACTACTGACTTACCTAACCACTAGCCAGTTCCCCCCCCCCCTTTACAGTTTTTCCCCCCAATAAATAAAAGCTCGTAAACAGGTAGGCTTATCAAAGGTTTTGCATTTGTTTATTGTACTGTTTCATTTTGCTATTCTTGCCTTTCCATTCTGTATCTTGCTAAGGGAATAAAGCTGTTTATATTTTCTCCCTTATTCTTTTGGAGAGCTGTCCCAAATTGGATCTGTAGTATATACAGATGGAAGATTTCAAAGTTATTTGCCCAAGTGATATGTATTGAGTCTTAGATACATAAAGGATACTTTGCATAATATAGCCTCAGCGTGGGCACTTATTTGGGTAATGGTACTGATCAAATATTTTAAACAATCCTATCATTTTTTTCATTATTAAACAATTCACTGTTTTTAATATTATAAAGTTCAACTTAATATCCAAATATGTTACCTATTGTGACTGCATATGTTTCTCTGTACATATGATACACCTTCAAGTATACTTGCAATTTTGCCTATAGAAAACCGACATTTATATCTTAAATTCCATAAATATGCCAAACAGTACAATTTTAGAAGCTAGCTAAATTACAGAAAATGCATTTTATGTTGTTAAATCAGTAAAATAAGTTTAAGTTTGATAGAAACTTTAGTACTGTGTGTTTTTCAATTTCCCCCAATTTCCATGTTTTCCATAAGGGAGGAAAAATAAAAATAAGAACAAAAAAAATCTTTCCTCCATGGCTTTGAAATCTTACATTTCCGTATTGGATACAAGCCACTGATTTTGATGCCCAATGCAAAATCTGCACTTATATAGCATTTGCTTTGACTCATGGAATATAGTATCCTGTCTTGGACATAAAACCTTCATCAAGCACACTGACCTGTTGACATAAGTACATGACAGCTTATACCACAAGATTCCTGAGATTCTTTGGAAACAGCCTTGTTAGAATTAAAAAAGACACACAACTACAATGGTGTGAAGTCAGGGCCATTTCCATCCAAAGGGTGGGACATCTACAAAGATCTTACTGGACACATGGAAGTGTCATAAATGTTGTGTAAAATTCACAGATCAAAAGGTACCTACACTGTGTGAGGTACCTACACAAAAGGTACCTACACTAATAAATTTGTATGCACAGCTTTAGGACCTATTTGCATTTTTAGTCAGCGAACCAAGACAACATGCGTACTGACTTCACACTGAACTACTGGTTGTTCACCTAATGCTTACTATACTGAATGATCACATCAGAAGAATGTGAGAATGTTTACCGGTAGAACAATCTCCTGCTAAGTTTACAGGAACTGCCTCAAAAACTGATTTTTTCCATTTCCTACATGGGGCAAAATATTTCAAGAACTGCTATTACAATACAGGAAAGAATGGAATTTCTGATTGTGTAGGCACCATCCAATGATTAAAAATAAAGCTGTTACCAATAGTGTATGTTTATATTAACACAGAAGTCTGAAAATTAGTGTTATTCCCCATCAATTACTTCCTTCTCTGGCAAAAACAGCATTTCATTGTAGATAAAGAATCAGCATGGTGCACTTTCACTTTACCCTTCTCTCTGAACCAGCATCATAAAAGATGTCAGCAGGAGAGCAAGCAGAAACTAGTGCCTGATAATTAACTGATGCTGCAAGACAGCAGGAATTGCACAAAGAACTGGGTTAAAAAAAACACACACACACACAATCTAAACCAAAGACTCAAACTCTTAGTACATTACATTTTAAAATGTCGCTGATTTTCTGAATAGGTGAATTATGCATATGTAGCATATCAAAAAACCACTTTCTGAGATCAAGCTTATGCTACAACCACATTTGCTCCAGTACCTCAGAAGGTGAGCCTCAGTTAAGAATTTACAACATGCATTCTTGGAATTACAATACTTACTAGGATGTGCAACAAAAATGGGTGTATGTGTGTGTACTTTTCAGGTTTGAGTATATTGAACAACAAAAAAAAGATATTTCCTGATATTCCTGAATTCCAATAGCGGTATGATATTGGGATCTGAGAAATAATTGCGAAACCTATAATGGAGAATCAATCCAGGGTATCTGGGGCTCTGTGAGGGCTATTTTTTGAGGCAGAGGCACCAAATTTGCAGCACAGCTGCTGGTGCCTCTCCTCAACCCGCTCCCCAAGTTTTAAAAAGACTGGACCAGGAGGTCCAATTTCTTGGGCCCCTAAAGAAGGAGCCCCCATCCTCCATTGTCTCCAAGAGGAAAAAAGATACAGTCCCTTTAAATGCCTGAGTTCACTCACCAAGTTGTATTGCCATCTCAGGGCAACCCAGCTTTCCCAAACTGTGCCCCCCCAAAGGTGAATAATTTCAGCTTTTATTCAGTACTCCCTATTCAGTATCCAAATCAGATTAGAGAATCTGATTTGGTTTAATAAATAACTGAATAATGCCAATAAGGTACTTATTTGGCTTGGTATATACTGAATGCACACCACTAATGAATGAAATAAAACACAAGCCAGAAAGGTACTCAGAAATAGCTTACTATAAGGCAAACCCAAAGAAGATAACAACAGAATAACCACTGGCTGTCATTTATAGCTTGCAACTCAAACCTGTCCAACATAGCCTACCCTGGTTAGCGATATTTCTCTCCCACAGACCTTGGTGGCAAGTCTTTCCTTGCTTACAGACAGCCTAAAACAGCTTCTCACACAGTAATACTGACCACGTAACTAGACTCAAGCCCAGGAACCAACTGCAACAAACCTAATTGCCAGCTTTGTCTCCATATATACTCAGACAACAGTAATACAAAACCTAATAACTTCAGCTCTTTGGCTCACTCACTTTCTCATCTTCCAATGCGATATATGCCTATATCTGTCAACAATGCCTTCTACATGTTATACTGGACAAAGAAGTCATTCACAAAACCCATATTTGGCATGAAAAAATCACAAGTAAATTAAATTTGCTCAATGAATTGCTCAATGAATCAATAACCATATTCTGATTTATGAAATTTTTATATTCTACCTTTTTTTGAGCAGGAACGCACAGGAATGCGGTTCTGGCTGGCTAGGCATCAGGGGTGTGGCCTAATATACAAATGAGTTCCTGCTGGGCCTTTTCTGCAAAAAAAATCCTTGCGCGAAACATTGGTGACATCAGGAGGTGTGGCCTAACATGCAAATGAGTTCCTTCTGGGCCTTTTCTACCAAAAAAGCTCTGGAGATACAAGAATTATAAGTAGTGAAATTAGGGTTTGTAGAATCTTTTGGCCTCAAGTGCTGTGTTCTACTGGAGAAAGTTTTCCTTCCAGACGTTTCGTTCTCAGCTGCGGAGAACATCCTCAGTGGCGTTGCAGCCGGAGCAGGCGCTCTGACCTTCTTGGCTGCTGTGCATTGAGTGAAGGTTGAGTGCATTGAGTGAAGCAGCCAAGAAGGTCAGAGCGCCTGCTCTGGCTGCAACGCCACTGAGGATGTTCTCCGCAGCTGAGAACAAAACTTCTGGAAGGAAAACTTTCTCCAGTAGAACACGGCACTTGAGCCCGAAAGATTCTACAAACCCTAATGATGTTACCAGCCATGAAAACCTGAAATCTTTGATAGTAGTGAAATTGTTTAATATGGAAAATTCCTATGTTCTATATATAAATATTCCTGCATTTTATATATAAATATTACAACAATTTAAAAGAATTTTTTTAACTTACATCAAATAAATCTGTAGTTTGGTCTTTCATAAGACAATCAGAACTAGCAACATATTTTCTGCATTTCCAGCAATGAAGCATGTCAACTTGCCTTGGCCTGTTCATCTTAACTCTGGTTACTCTGTGCATCTGTAACATGAAAATTGTAAGATTAATAATATTCTGAATTTTCTTTAGTTCTACATTTTTGTTCTATTCACATATCAATATTTTCAATATTAAAAATAAGTGTCTGTGGGTGTTGTTAGGATTCAAACAGCAGGGTGCAGTTTATTCTGAAGTGTACGTTGGACAGAAAAATAAACTAAAATTTTCTGATGACAAACATTTGCAATATGTTCAATATCTAGCATACTTTCAGTTCTTAGTATATAGTAGTACACCAGTATAGCTTGCCCTGTACATAGTGCAGTCATGATAGGGTGCATTCTGACCCATGATTTGGAGGGTAGCTTCACCAGTGGAAAAGGAGAGGATTTTTGCTAATTCACGCATCCCATTGCAGACACCCCACTTTGTCTCCCTATGCTCCAGGGAATCAACTGACAACCATGAGCACAGTCAGCTGTAGTGGGAAGAGAAAAGTGGAAAGTTCCGTATAGGATTCACTTGACTGTTCTGTACTGAAATTGTTATTTAAATACAATAGTTCAAAATTCAGTGTACTGCCTCTACAATGAAATACATGGTTTACAGGACAGTATGAATTTTGTGAGGAATGAAGTAACAGGATGGCCTGGTTAAACAGAAGACAACATAATCAGATAATTATTATTCATGTCTGGCAAAGGTGACCGACCAGTCTGCAACCTAAGTACAGTATAAGAAGGAACAAGTTATTTGTGATAGTAACATGTACTGTAAATAATGGTTGAGTAGTAACAGGACTAGCTGCCATCTTGAATTCAGCTGGGAAACTCACTTTTTAATCTACAGAACAGAAGGAAGTTAGGAACAGGAGAGAAAATGAGTTTACAGTATTATAATGGGACACAAATCAGTCCTACTGTTTAATAAAGTTACTTACTGGAGAGAAAAGCTAACATGTAGAAAGGAAAACAAACAAATCACATTATTTGAAAGCAATAGCTAAAAACCACCTGAAGGATTCATTCCACCATCATTTTCTCCAAGGTAGCTCCTTTAAGATTAAGCCTACTTTGAAAAGGAATGCAGTATATGAGAGAACCTTAAATAGGTCTACTCAGAATCCGGTGCGAAGAGACACTTCGGTGCGAAGGGCGGGGTATAAATCCCAATATAAATAAATAAATAAATAAATCCAACTCGTATATTCAGTGGGGCTCACTCTCAAAAAATGTTCTTAGGATAGTACATTCAATGTCAGATTTTCACATTTACAACAATTAGCATCTTACTTTAAAATTCCTTTACATTATGCTCAAGTGAAACTTTGACTGTTAATTTGTTCATGCAAGCAAGCCCTTTACAACTCTTTGGTTGAAAGAATAAATTCCTGACAGAAAAAAATGTAATGCATTGCTGTGGAACAACTGCCAATTTGCTCTGGAACAGCACATTCCCTGACCATTAAACTGTTGCTTTGGGTTAAAAGCCAGGTATGTCTATGCAGGCCTATATTGAATATTAAAAACATCCAGCCAAGGTCTAGCCATTTACCAGCACAATCCCACACTCTCTTTTTAGAGAAGGCATTTCTTATTTTTTTTTAATTCCCAGTGTTTAGGGGTCCATGGACAGTAAATGCAATGACACAAGTGGAGCATCAGAAACAATGTTACATTTATAAAATGAGATTAGGACTCAAATCTTCCACAATACACATCTTGGCCACAATATGTGGGCTGGTATGGCAAAGGTAGTCCCTGCAAATTTACAGACTATTTTGCCTACAGCTAATGTATAACTGACCAAAATGTAACCCAGGTAATGATTCTAGACCTGAACCCACTAATGTGATCAAGCATGATCATTTAAAAAACAACAACAACTAAAGGCACAATCTGGATCAGCCTGCTCGTAAAGCCACCTCATAGTCACCCCCTTTTTCTCTCCAGGATTCTGACACACAGATGTCAGCATGGTACAGCAACGAAAGCAATAGCTTTCATTCCAAAGCAGGACCTTCCATGACTCCCACAAATATCTCCTCCAACCTTTGTGGTTGCCAATTATGCCCAGAATAAGGTGGAACACAGCTGTATACATGCAGCAGTGAGCTGAATCGTATATGCATGGAACGTAGATATGAAACAGTCTGGCTTGGAATGAATGACGAGGTCAAAATGCCACACAGGTCCAACAGATACGTGCAGAAGTTGCCAATAAGGAAGTGATACGCTCTCTGTGCTATACTTTGAGACATGAAAGATGAGTACTAAGAAACAATGACTGGCATGTGACTGACAGCGGCTACAAAGTATCACTGACCAAATTTCTGATCATTCAATGTCTACTAAAACATAATACTTTTAATTTGAAATTATCCAGATGTTCTGCCGAAAGCAAAATTATTCCTGTTAATTGTGCATGCACTTCCTCAAATGTGGATATGCTCACCATTCAAAGGTTGGGGGGGCTTAGCATGACTAAATTACTATTTACCACTAGCCCCTTCCAGTCCCACTGGTCATTTTTCTTCCAGATGGATTTACTTTTGGCACTGGAGTGCAGCTGAAAGAAAAGCATTGGGGGGGGGGGGCAGGGGAGAGTTCAAGTATCCCTTTAAATCATGCTCCTATCAAACCTCTTTCGTTCAAATTTCATGAAAGTTCATATGAATGTATAACATACTTTACATTCAGTCTGACCACTGGTCCATCTAGCCTAAGGTTGTCAATTATGGTTAACAACACTTCCAGGTTCTAGAGCAGCCCTTCTACCTGAAATCCTTTTTAAACAAACAAACAAAAACCCCAAGATACATGATGGAACTGATCCTGGGATCTTCTGTACGCAAAACATGTGCTCTGTCCTTGAGCTACAGACAATTTAGAAAGAGAAGGGTCTACACTTATTTGTTCTTTCATAAAGATTATGGCCTGTCCAGTCCTCAGTGCTTGACATTAATTATACAACCAGGCAGAAAACTCCAGAAGACTTTCAGAGTAGCTTATAGAAAACAGCAAAGTCCACAACTAAAACACAATGTGCAATTAGTAGTTACCATAAAATAACAAAGGGATTTTAATTAAAGCTCATAAAAGGCATAACAACCATCTTAATTTGGAACACAAGAGCCTTATTAAATCTCACTCAGAAGTACACCCTGTTAAACACAATTAGCCTTCTAGATATAGTCATAGGCTCAGATTGTAAAAGCTATCAGAAGAGGATCCAAAATTTATTTTTATTTATATACATCTCTCTAAGCTCTCTTCTTAGGGTCTCTTCTTCTCCATTTCATCCTTACAACAACCTTGTGAGGCAGGTCAGGTTGAAAGTGTGTGACTGACCCAAGGTCACACTTTGAGCTTCCACAGCAGAGTGGAGATTTGAACCTAGTTCTCCCAGATCCTAGTCCAGCACTCTTACCAGAATGTTCACAAGGATGGTTTTGCACACCAGGATGCAGGACATGTGTAGTGGTAGGGAGAATACCAGGGGCCCCTGTCATGCCAGTCCAGTGCCTGGGCCTCCTTGGAGGTGGATTATCATGTGATTTATTTTCATATATTGGACTGAGATGGTGGGCAGGGGGATCTTGGGGGGGGGGAGGTAATGTTGGGCTTGGGCAGCCCTGCCAGTGTGTCCTGTAAAGACCCTATCCCCAGTTATCATCTTCCTCACCACTCAGGTGCACCTACCTCTGAAAATTCACGTTCATATAGGAAAAAGCTGTCCTTCACCAATCACCCATATTGCCATGAGATCCCTGCAGAAACGGAGTGGCCAGGTCCCCACTGCCCACCGGTGGGGGATGAAGGGGTCATGGCATAAAAATGTGATAGGTGGGTGACTAAACAGCGAGAATATAGTCTGGATCTGAACACCGCCCCCCCCCCCCCCTTTCCTTCCCCGCATTGAACCAAGCCAGTAGGACTCGCTTCTGAACATGCATGCACAAGACCACGCTGTAAGAATTCTCCCACACCATTCCCATGGGAGACGAGGAAGAGCCCTGCCAGACGTACTCAAGGCTCTTACGCAGGAGAACTTCCCGGCGAGGTTGTGCCCCCCTCAGGCGAAGAAAACGAGGCCAGGCTCTTCTTTTCCCGCTCCCAAAGCCACGCCTTTCCTTCTAAAGGGACAGAGCGTCGCGCCCCCGTCTCTCGGGCGCCCTGGGAGCTGCACAGCTCCTGTGAGGTGGGAGGACGCGGTGCCCGCTCGTCTCTTCGATCGCAGCAGCAACTAGGCCGCCGCCGCCGCTGCCGCCTCCTCAGCCAAAAGGGCAACCGGTAGTGGCCGAGGCGAGCAGAGAAAACCCCGCCGCGCCCATTTACCTGCCTCTGCCTGGCCTCGCGGGCGTGCCCGGCCGGTGGCGCTCCGTAGGAAGTGGGTGGCGGGGCTGTGCCGGCTTCGCCCGCTCCTGGGGCCAGACACCGAGATGTTGCAGTAGCAGCAAACGGGAAGAGATGGGAGACAAACGGTTGCGAAAAGCGCTCATTTCCCGGTCCAAGAAGGGGGCTACAAAGAGAAGAAGGCTGAATTTCTATACACCTCACGCTTTCCTTCCCCTTCATCACCCTTTCCTTCCAGGGGTCCGTCGGTCGGGGTGGTGGTGGTGGTGGTGTGGGAAGTACATCTGGCTAACCGGGAGGGACCCGTGGATTGTAGCAAGGCTGCTGCTTTTATTTCTTTATTAAGAACACCAGAAAATGGAAAGGATTTTCAGTGCATCCCTTGTACTATTTAAGGAAGGTCCTTTGCGATGGCAAGGTAGTGTTAATATTTACGCCAATTAACAACCCCTCCCCCCACATACTCTCCTGTCCCGAAGCTTCCCAGAGGCATCTGGTTGGTCACTTTTGGGACATGATGTGCTTGACTATCTTTTGGTATAGTTCAACTTAAGAATGCTCCAGGTGGAAGATGGGGATCCCCTGGAATAATCTCCAAACTACAGAGATTAGTCCCTCTAGAAAGAAACAGCTTTTTTGAAGGATGAACTCTATGGCATTGTACTCCAGTGAGACCTCTGTCCTCTCCAGGTTCTACCCCCAAATATCTAGGAGTTTCCTAACCTGGATCTGACAAACCTGCCCCCTCATCCCCTGCTGGTGGCCAGAAGGGACTTGACAACTCTAGAAGATGTTTGTAGTTATTCACTGCTGAAAGGAATGTGCTTATTACATTCCCAGATGTTCTGCATTTTATTTTGGTTTTTTTTTTTTGCCATACTGTATAGATAAGCTTTGGTACTGAAAAAAAAGACTCTGATGTCTGCTCAAATAAATCCTGACTGCATTGACCTGTTTGGGATCCTGCATCTCTGCAAAGTATTCAGATTACACGACATAAACTCTCAGATGGCCTTTCTGCATGATTAGTTCACTTGTTAAAGCTGCAGTACTGCCGTCCTAAGCTCTGCTCATGACCTGAGTTTGATCCCCGGCGGTAGCTGGGTTTTCAGGTAACCGGCTCGAGGTTGACTCAACCTTCCATCCTTCCGAGGTCGGTGAAATGAGTACCCAGCTTGCTGGAGGGAAAGTGTAGGTGACTGGGGAAGGCAATGGCAAACCACCCCGTAAGAAGTCTGCTGTGAAAACGTTGTGAAAGCAACGTCACCTCAGAGTCGGAAACAACTGGTGCTTGCACAGGGGACCTTTCTTTTCCTTGTTCTTGTAGTACAGTCTGCTAGTTTCCCCTACAACTTTTCTTCAGAGAGTTCTCAGAATACAAACATGAAAAATGGCGGGCTTTGAAAACTTATACAAGCAAATGTCTTTGAAAGCCAAATACCTCTGCTGTGATAGCTCTAACTAAATATTAAAAGGGCAGGACACTATCGTTTCCTCTGCAGTACAAATTAATGTGGCATGCATTATAGTATTATGCATAACCCATTTTTCTCTGCTGTTTGAACAGTTTGGCAGTACCAGAGAAACTGCTAATAGGTGTTAACATCCAGTTGGAGCCAGGGTGATCGTTCATTGCTGGTGTCCTACTAGGAAAACTATGTAGAACATCTGGGTTCTCTAGTTTGTGGAGCTCTCACCTCTGCAATTACAGGGCAAATAACTGTTGGGAGAGTGTTTTTGCTGGAGGGAACGGGAGAAAGCAAGCTCCCTAGAGCTGTTCAGTTGTTTGGCCTTTTATAGGGGGAGCTGGCCTCATCTTCCCTAACCATGGTGTTTTTCCTGGGGGAGAGAGGTACAACTTCTCAGAGGCCCTTGACCTTTGGCACATAGAGGCTAAATTTCCCTTCTTTGCAGTCACAGAGCAATTCATATTGTTGTCACAGAGGAAGTTATTGAGTGATCATCACACAACAGCTGAACTGTGCTTTCGGCATGTTTTCAGCAATTGTGTGGAAAAGCCCAGGGCTGAAATTGGCTGTGTGGTGTATGTCTGTTTGAATGAGACATTTGGTTTCACTGCTGGGCTCTGTTGACAGATTATCTGCATGCAACTTGTTCTAAAGCTTTTCATAGAATCTATTATGTCGGCTTATATCATTTGCAAGTCATTCATTGCATCCAAATATGTCATGACAATGCAGATGTTAACATCTGCAAGACCTGCAGCTTGGACCTATAGAGTTCCATCTTAGTGGGCTTAAAATAAAAGGTTTAATGTACAACAAACAGAAGACTAATTGTAATTGATTAATTAAGTGATAAAAGATTATCATTATGCCTCTGTTGGCTGATGTTTGCTTCATAAGAAAATTATAGCAATTATAGCAGGTATATGTCCATTTTTCCCACATGATTTTCTCCAGTATTCAGAACAGCAACACTGATAGAGTGGAAATAGCTAACTAGTAACTGCACTGCACCTTGAAGAAAATATTACCAACAAATGTATGTGTGTATACACAAATAGTGGGCAAGCTCTTTGTTTCAGAATATCTGTTTTTTACAGTGTATAGAAAGCCAGTTTGATGTAGTGGTTAAATGTGTGGACTCTTATCTGGGAGAACCGAGTTTGATTCCCCACTCCTCCATTTGCACCTGCTGGAATGGCTTTGGGTTAGCCATAGCTATCGCAGAGGTTGTCCTTGAAAGGGCAACTGCTGTGAGAACCCTCTCAGCCCCACCCATCTCACAGGGTGTCTGTTGTGGGGGGAGAAGATAAAGGAGATTGTAAGCCGCTCTGAGTATTTGATTCAGCGAGAAGGGCGGGGTATAAATCTGCAATTCACATATGTGAATTGCTTTGCACTGGCAGACCAAGATCTGTTTTATTAATCATACTGCCTCTGTCCCAAACACATTGAGTGGTTAAACTACCCTCCCCCACCAAAAAAATAAATAAATAATGGAAGCAGTGTCTATAGCTTTAAGAAATGAATGCCTTCTCAGCAGTACTTGTGGGAGCTGCTAGGCAACTACATCAATATTGTCAGTCTTCGTGCCTTGGTTTTGGTCAGTAAAAGGGAGGGGAAGGGGCACAACCCCTTTCAAGGCTGTTTTGGCCTCTGATGGACAGCTTCCCAGGGCCAGGACAGTAGCAGTCACCAGGTGACCTCATAGCATGCAATCTGCATCACTCACCCAAGCCTGGCGGTTTGCTGCTGTTCAACAGTATCAGTCCCATGAAAGCCTATGATGTATAGTGCTTTGAGTTTCAGTTCTGGGAAACCCAGGTTCCACTCCTCACTTTGCCATGGAAGCTCACTGAATAACCTTGGGGGAGTCACACAGTCTCAACCTAACCTACCTGACAGGGTTGTTGTGAGGATAAAATGGAGGATAGGAGAATGATGTAAATTACTTTGGGTGCACATTGTACAGAAAGGTGAGGTATAAATGAAATAAATATAGCTGGAGATGTTGACATAAATAAAAGGTAGGCTAGCTAGTGGGTAGGAAGGAGAGAAAAAAGCTCTGAGGGATTGTCAGGGTCAGCTTGGTGAAAGTGACCATTGTGAATTTTTCAGTCACCTTCACCCAGTACCTCAGGCACACAATAAAATCCTGTCAGAAAATAACTAAGCACCAGACACTTTTAAATTCAAAACAAAAAAGTATATTAATTTACAGAAGGCAAATGAAATACAGAAAGGGAGTGAAATAATAGTTATTGGTTGGTATTAACAAATCAGTTGGCAGGCAGGAGTTCAACTAAACAAATGATCTCTAATCACCAGAGATGTTAGCAGGCTGAAGTATTAATATGAAATCAACCAGCAGGTTGAAGTTATATAAAACTCACAAGCAGGCAGTGCTTCCTCAGCACTAGGAAGCACTCTATTCAGAGAAAGATTATAAAACCTATGCTCAGACTTAAACAAAAAAAAGGACCACACGCACTTTGTCTTTCACACAGAGGGCTATATGACTTGTGCCAGAAATATCCCCACACAGACACTCTCACTAGCATCCAGGCATTAGAGTAATATCTCAGTACTCACATCCTTGAGTGCTATTACACAAACCCCTCAATCTCATGTGTTCTCAGTCCCACACAGCTAGTGTCCCTGTCTGTCTCCTGGCATTTCTTCACGACCACAAGAGCCTAGTCTCTCTTCCAGTGTGTTTGTGTGTTCTTATTTGAACCAGGAGTCTGCCCTGAAGCACTGACAGATCTCCTCAGCAAAGCTTTCCGTCTTCCTTTGATTTAGTGACACAGGGTACCACCACTCAAAGAGTTTGTCCACAGAAAGCCTGGTTTTGCCCTTCTCCCAAATTAAAACTTGCTCTCAGACAGAAACTCAAAATCAGTTCTGTCATAAGGAACTCAGTTGATAGGCTGTTCTCAGCTTCTTCTCAGTTGATCGCCACAACTGAACTCCTTCAGAACTCCTTCCGAACTAAACTGTGAGGCAATTTCTCCCACTGCTAGCCTCCTTCCAATCGATACATTCCATATTCATAGATGTGGCTCAGCCAATCAATGAGCTTTGCCACTCACCCAGACTAACTGCTTTAATCCAGCACAGAAGCATTGAAAGGTGAGGATATAGAGGCTGCCAGGAGGAGGGAAAGAGGAAACAGTGTGGAAATGAGATACAAGCAATACCCCTTCTAAGCCGTGGAAGCTTGTGAGCAAAAATTCTACTTTGTGAACTACTTTCATTAAAGTTGTGAGCTACTGAATAAATTAGTTTGCTTTGGGGCCATTTTTCCTGTGCTAAGACAAAATATGTGGGTTGGAGGCTAAAAACCTTGCACTAACTCACACCAACTCAGCTTGGAGGAAACACTGGATACAAGGGAAAGTGAGGAGCTCCTTCTACAAACTCTTGTAGCTTCTCCATGAGACAAGTGGGCCTAGTAGTTGGCAATGCATAATTGGGCCTGGCCCAATAGCCAGTACTCTGCAAGTTGGCCATAGTTTTCCCAGATAGGGGTTGCCAGGAAAAAAGAAGAAGGGAAACCAGAAGATTGGGGAGTAGATTAAGGAAGGCCTGCTGGTAGGTGGGAAGGAGAGATGAAAGCAAGAAAAGGGGATTGGTTGTAGGATCTTTTAGGGAAGAGAAAGAAGAAATAGTGAGGAAAGGGAAACTGAGATGCTCCTCAGCAAGTCCTTGCTGATCCCCACTTGTATGGTTCTTCTAATTAAAAAGCAAAAAAAGGTGCCACTTGACTCCTGCTTTGTTAAAAAACAAACAAACACTCAAGTGCTTAACATGCAGTTGAGAGTGTTTGAGCACTTAGGTTTGTGTGACCCAGCCCTACTTGTGATGATCTTAATTAGGATGTCACAAACAAACTTTCAGTTTGTAATGAGGACAAACTTGAATAATAGTTGGGTGTGCACACTTTCTGCTCATTCCTTATTCTATGCAAATAGAACTCTTCAGGTGAATCATGATGTTCAAATCATGATGTTCTTCAGGTGAATCATGATGTTCAGGTGAATCATGATGTTCAAATGCAAACACCTGAACAAATTAAGGTTGATTTCATCCTAGTAACTGTGATCCTTAACTAGGATTCAGCTGTGTTTTAAGAATTCTGTTTTCTGGGAAACCACTTTTATCTTCAGTCCAGGTTTGTGCCTATTACAATCAACCTGAGGTTTTTCATGTTTGAATAAAATATTGAAAGTTTGGAATACACGTAAGGATACAATAAATTCATGGTGAATGAAATCATTATTTTGTCTGGCCAAATTTCTGTTCATTCATAAAAAGCTTTGCTATAATATCTCTAAGAAGGATTGAATCCCTAGTTTAAAACAGCACAGAAATACATGCTAACTCTCTGGAAGATAAACTTGCATCATTTTCCTTCTCAATGCATATAATTTACTGAGTTATTACTCTCCCTTCACAAAAGCTGTCACTTTTGTTTAAAAAATGAGGGATCATCAAGGGTCCTTTGTGAATCTGGAGTGATTATTGCTGTTTGAAGGATGTAGCACTAATTGCTATTTCTTGTTGCTTTATGAAGCCCCCAATAAAGCGCACTGCAGGTGCCGACAAAAATAATGGAAGGACTTTAGGTTCTAGCCTATTTGATGAGACTAACATAAGCTAGAGCTGAGGGAGATTGTTTTGATGAGAAATGTATTAAAATTGCAGCTAAAAAAAGATGTTTGAGTTCATCATTAATCCCAGGACTACTAAGTGGAATAACAAAATGAATAGCAAAAAAATCCAAATTGCAAGACTGTTCCTCTAAGACTGGATCCTGTAAAATATAGCTTAGATTCAGGGCAGACTGGATAAGGTGTTGGAAATCCATTGCTGAATTCTATAATTCTTTGTTTTGCTAACTAGCAGGTGGATGGGGGTGGATCAAGAGCATAGTCTGAATGAAGACAGTATGAGCATTCTCTTTCATGTCCTTTCCTGATGTAAATTGGTCTCCTGGATAACACTACTCCCCTGGTAGGGATAATTTTTGCATATGGATGAACAGGCAGGTTTGTATGGGTATAACAGGCAACTGGTTTCCAGGTCATTTGGGAACATTTTGAATTGCTTAGAAACATATTGGAAGCCAGTGTAGTTTTTTTTAATACTGGTATTCATTGAATTCATCTCACTTAATAGTATCATCACAGTATTTTAAACCAGCTGATGTATATAAATGTGTTCAAAGACAACCTGATGTATAGGACAGGATTGGGGCTCAAGCCTTCAAACTAAACCATCTGACACATTGTTAGGGCATGGACCATTAGGACCCTTGCCTTGAGAAAGAGCCTCAGTAGGCTAATACTATGTGGAAAACTATGATTACTTAGTGATGAAGACGATATTGGTGTGCACAGTCAGAGGTTCTCTCCTTTGTTATTGCTTGATACTAACTGCTACAGAATACAGATTTTGAATCTCAGCCTATAGGATATGGCATTGGCCCCATTCTTAAATTAAGTCTTGGCTACAAGAGATCAAATATTTGGATCCCATTTGTGATTGTGCTGCACTTAAATCTAGAAAATTAACTGGTGGAGCACATGGCTTTGGGAAAGAAATATTAACTAACTGGCATTGCTGTATTTTGGAAAGAGTGCAAAAGGCTCAAACTTTTCTATCTATATAATTCTCAACAGTCCCCTCTGCCTGCGGATACTTATTTCCACAAACAGGGGGCACACTTTTCCCCAACATGTTTTTCTACAGACTCAGGGGTCTCCATGGGTCTGCAGAAAAATTCAAAAAGTTAAAAAAAACCTTGAGGATTGCATCTCTTCCCAATACCATTTGAAATGGCTGCTGCATGAATCTACTCCAGGCCTCATCTGATTGACAGTGAGAGACAGACTGGTTGATGATAGCCAGAGATAATGAGTTGGGGGAAGATGGGAAGAAGTAAAAGCAGAACTGGAGCTGGGATTGGGGATGATTCTTCCCACAGTATGAATGGGTAAATAGCAGGGTGCCATTTTAAATGGGCATCTGAGCATCTCACCCTTACAGGGCCAGATCTAGGAAGGAGCAGAGGGGGCGCCTCCCCCAGGCACTGCAGGAGGGGGGGATGCCAAATTGGGTATGGAGTCTATTTATTCTATGGGCTCATAAAATAGAATGGGCCTACAAGAGGGTGTCATTTTTTAATTTTGTCCCCCCTCAAAAACATGTAGATCTGGTCCTGCACCCCTACTTCTTTTGCTGTGGGATCCAGTGTCCTCTTAAAACTTTCCGTGGGGGGACTTCTAACTACTTCCCCCCCTCCACCAGCTTGAGAAAGATTGGCTGAGAGTGGGAAACAGACAGAGAGAGAGACAGAGAGAGCTAATAGGTGGGGGAAGAGGTGAGGAAGCAAAAGCAGAACTGGGGAGGATTCCTCACTGCCACTCGCCTATCTCCAGCACTGTTTTTGCTGCAACATGAATGGCTAAATAGCAGGGGGGGGGAGTTTTAAATGGGCATTTGAGCCTGCAACCCCAATCTCTGTAGCTTTGGGCTCCACCGCTCTTTAAAAAACATACTCTCCAGCTTCTAACTGCTTCTCCCCGAAGCAACATGTCCACTGCTTCTCTCTTCCGATTGACTAGAAGCCAGAGGGAAGTTATACAAGGACAGGTCATGGGTGGGCACAGTGACTGAGAGGTAGGGGGCAAGTGGGGAAGAGGAGGAATTTCCTCCAACCTGTGTCAGTTTTGTACACACCACTTTTAAAAATGTCCCTTAGCAACCCTGAGAGACAAATAAACTTCCAGAGACAGCTGTGGTGCTATGAGTGAATGTGGACTCATCACAGGCTGAAGAAGACCGGAGCCCTGCAACCACACAATTCTCCATGGCAAGGTGAGAAACTGAATAAACAAAGGTGCCTCTGGCTGAGCCATTGATTAATTAATGACCATTTAAACAGCTGCTTTTGGCAAGGGCACTTAGAAGGAGAATGGTAAGGACACCCACAGCATTTCAAGACTTGCAGTGTACCCAGTATGACAGTCTTTGGAATCTTACCTCACATAAACAAAGTGATTGTAATTCCCTGGCAAACTCTTCTTTGAAGCCAACTTCAGTCGACTGGTTGACTATGCACAAAGAAACTGAGCAAGGCTAGATGGCTCTCTTTTCCAGTGTGGAATAAAGAAAAAGAGAAAGGGGGAAACAAAGGCGGGGGAAAGGGAAAGTGGACTCCAACTGTCGCTCCCTTCTCTTCAGAAGGCTGCCACAGAATGCCTCCTCCCATAAGAAGGCACCACTCAGAACAATCGGAAGAATCTCTGTCTTTCTTGTCAGAAACTACAAATCCTACACTGCAGGGTTTGTTTGTTTTTTAAAAAGTGCAATAACAACTTAAAACAAACTACAACACATGATGCAGCATTTTGTTGCGAGTCTCTGCTTGTTTTAAATTATTGCACTGAAACTATCTAGGATAGAATATTTTGTGCCTTTTACAGCTTATTAACTCCCCCTCCCATTTCATTCAGTAAACACGAAACATATTAATTTCTTGCTAATACTGTTTATTCAAATAATTACAAGTTCCTGAATGCATTAACTTGGAGACTGTCACTTCAAGGTAGTAATTGTTGTGTGTGACAGAGTGCTTGTGAACTCAGAGAGCAAGCTAAGAGAAGGATAAGCCCTGGTTTAAACATTACACTGACCACTAACCATGATTACACTAACATTACATAGTATGAGTATTTATCACAGATCGTTACAGATTATAAATATGCATTATATAGTGTAAAGGCTCCCCTCCCCCCAACTTTTCAATTGTGAACTTTTTGTTCTGTTCTGTCGTGGAGTTCCAGAGGATTCATAGCTCATTAATCACTGCTGGCTTTATAAAGGAAGTTGTGGATGTATTTTCTGAAGCTTTTGTCCTTATGTAAGATGAATGTTTAAAAAGCAATGCATTCTGGCCTTAGCATTCTGTACCAACTGTAACTTCTGGACAGTCTTTATTTATTCAAGGGCAGCCCTATGTAGAATTTATTGAAGTAATATAATATATATGTTAAAAAGGTATAGGTAGTCCCCTGTGCAAGCACCGAGTCATTACCAACCCATAGGGTGATGTCACATCATGACGTTTTCTTGGCAGACTTTTATGGGGTAGTTTGCCATTGCCTTCCTCAGTCATCTACACTTTATCCCCAGCAAACTGGGTACTCATTTTACTGACCTCAGAAGGATGGAAGGCTGAGTCAACCTTGAGCTAGCTGCCTGAACCCAGCTTCCACCAGGATCAAACTCAGAGCTTGGACTGCAGTACTGTAGCTTACCACTCTGTGCCATGGGGCATAAACCACAGAGGCAAGATCTTTTCTGCCCAGAAAAGCCTGCAGCTGGCTTACCAGCCATAGCTGCTGAAAGGAACCCCTGGCCGCTATGTCTCCTGTTTGTCCAACAAGGGGCTTGGATCCAGGAGCATCCTGAAGCTATGAAACTGCTCCTTTAGGGGGAGTACAACCCCATTCATAAACTTTCCCAGGTCAGACCTTCCCCCCACCAGTAGCACCTCTATTTTGTCAGGATTAAGTTTCAGCTTGTTAGCCCTCATCCATTCCAAAACTGCCTCTAAGTATCTGTTCACACTTTCCTCAGCCTCCCTGGGATCTGCTGGTAGTGTGAGATAGAGCTGAATGTCATCTGCATATTGATGGCAGCTCAGCCCAGAACTCCAGAGGATCTCTCCCAGCAACTTTACATAGATGTAGAAAAGCATGGGTGACAAAATGGAGCCGTAGGGAATTCTGAAGGCCAAAGGTCAGAGCATCATTCCTCCAGCACCACACTCTGAAATATGAACACTGCAGAGCCGTGCCTCCACGTCCCAGTCCTGAAACTGAATCCAGAAAGATACCATGAGGTCCAGGAGAATTAACAGGGTTGTGCTTCCCAATCCATCTTCCAGCACATGTCATCCACCAGTATGACAATGGTTGTTTCAGTCTCATAACCGGGCATGAAACCAGATTGGAATGCCTCTAAACAATTTATTTCATTCAGGAGTCCCTGAAGTTGGCCAGCTCCCACTCATTTCATCACCATGCACAAGAATGACATCTGAGACTGGATGGTAGTTATTCAACTCTTGTGGATCCAGAATAGGTGTCTTTAAGAGTGGATCTATCACTGCCCACTTCAAGGCAGGAGTGACCATCCTGTCTCTCAGGGAGGCAGTTACTGTGTCCTGGACACAGTTCTCCAGACCCTCCCCTTCCTTCGCAGATTTAAGCAGTCAGAAAGAGCATGGGTTGTATAAACAGGTCTCAAACTTCCCAGAATCCTGCTGACATCATCTGACTACACACACTCAAAGATATTCCATAAAACTGGGCAAATCTGTACCCTGGGACTATCTGATCCTGTTGCTGCTAATGTAGAGTCCAGGCTGGAACAGATGCAAGATACTTTATTTGCATGGTGCTCTGCAAAATTATTACAATGGGCTGCAGAGCAGTCCTCCTCATCCTGCTGGCTGGAAACCAAAAAAGCCCCTGGCCATCCAGAAGAGTTCTAAAGGTCTATATCATGGGGATACAATGGCAGGAGGAAAATATTGTTTCTTTGCCACCATCACCACCATGGAAAAGGCTTTGAAATGAACTCTAACCCATGGCTTGTCAGATTTGTCCCAAGTCTTTCTCCACCATCACTCTAGCCATCTCCCCAGTCTTTTCATTGCCAGCAGCCCCTCAATAAACCAAGGGGCTGTTTGGACTCTTTGACCTGAGCAAGGGTGCCTAGATGCAAATGTGTCAATTGCCTGGGTCATTTCCCCATTCCAGAGACCAATGAGGGTTTTGACAGGAGCACCAACCATATCAGCAAGAAAATCCCCTAATACCATCTGAAAACTTATTGGATCCATCAGGCTATGAAAGCAGATAATCTTAATCAATTCCTCACCTCTTTGGAGTCTTGGTACCCCTGTAAGTCTAAACCAAAGCAAGGGGATTGTCTTCACCCACTCCACTTTCTGATCACCTTCTTCCTGCCCAGAACAAAGCACTAGATCATGTGTGACCTGCATAGTGTGTAGGGCCTGTTATTACCTGAGTCAGGCCAGTGGGTGTCATGAAATCCTGAGCTGCTCCTAACAAGGTAGCCTTAGCATGGATGTTAAAGTCCCTTGAGACTAGGAATCCTCAACACCATATCTGAGACCACCACCACAAGCTCAGGCAAGGAGAGAATTGGACAGTGGGCTAAGTGGTACACCAACGGAAACTCAGTCCTGTCTCACACTCCCACCACTAGACATGCACTCTCAAATTCAGCAGAGTCCCAGATGGGGATAGAATCTCAACAGATTGTAGCGACACCGCTTCCCTGCTTGCAAGGCCTATGCTGATGCATCTCTGGGTACCCTGAAGGAGCATCATTGGGAAAGGTTAACACTTCCCCCTCCCTAACCAGGCCTCTGTGATACACAGCAGGTCAGCCCCCTCATCCAGAATTAAATCATGATTGACTGCCCCTTTATGAGTAATTGACCTAGCATTTAAAATCAAGATATTAAAGCCCAGTGGGACTTGACAGCACTTACGTGCATACATATGTAATAATATGGATCATATTCCAAGCAAATTTGAATAGTAACTCCAGTGCAAAGAAACATGGGAAAAAAGAGGAATTGCAGATGGTTTTTAAAAAATTTTTTTAAAAAGAATTGCAGATGCTTATTGATTGTATTGCTGTGATAATGTTAGTATCCATTTTTTGAAGTACCAGATTTTTCAGGATTTGCTTTCCAGGAAACAATCTTCTGCATGCATTCTGGGATGGTACAGCCAAATGGAACGCTGTACTCCACATATACGTGATGTTTGGATTAGCTCTTACTTCATAGCAGTTAGGGCTTGGAAGATGATTTCTCAAATTCAGACCCTGACTCATACAGGATGTATTTCTGGCTACAGTGTAATCTACCAGAAAATGTCATTTGTCTCCTTTTCTTTGGAAGATAATGACTCTAAATCATCGATTTAAGACCAAATCTGATTTGTAAGGTGAGGAATATTATTATGGCAATCATTCTTCTTTTCCTGTGCAGAAAAGGGATAGTCTTTAACCCAGTTAGAGAAAATAACATTTTTCCATTTCTCTTCCATGAGCAATCAAGTCAGTGCTCTGTTCCATTTTCTCTAAAGGAAGTACTTATTCTGGTTGGAGTGAGTCACATGTTGAGACGTGTACTGTGAAGAGAAATGAAATCCTCAAATTGCAATGTGCTATGATATGTTTTTAACTGTATTGGATTTTTGTGAACAACTAAAGTAATAAGTATTGGGAAAATTACAGGTTTAACAAATAGGTTGCATTTAATGAATAGCGCTTGACTTTTAAAACTGTGTTTTTACAGTTAAATCTTAGTTCATTTTGCATTTTAAAAGAAATATTGAGTTGACTGTAGTTACTTTTTATTGTACATTTAGGCTGCAATCCTAAATCACTTTTCCTGAGAGCAAGCCACAGCAAATAACATGAGCGCTACCTTTGAAAAGATCTGCTCCCATGGATTCTAGCAACACCCGAGCAGGAGCACAGTGTTTGTTTGGTAAACAGGCAGGACAAATGTCACCAGAGAGGAGATCAGAGAAAAATGCAGCTTGTTGGCTGCCCAGTAGCAGAACAAAGATATCTGGAATTTCACAAGTGTGACTGGAATTTGCAGGATAGAGATTAATGGGAAAGATCTATATGGAATCTGCCTGTGTTGGTAAAATGCACTATAGTGTGGGAATGCACATTTCCGTCTTCTAATCAAACAGGGGTGCTTCCATCTTACCTGAATTTTCTGGAAATGCAAAGTGAAACCTTCAACAGTAGCAGCAGTAAATGCAGAGCTGAACTGGGATTTCTGTCTTTCTGTGACACATTTTTGTTCACTGTTAGATTTTATCAGGGGTCGTTTTGTAGAAAAAAAGATGGTGAAGCTCATCCAGGGATTGTTATGCAGCTGCACCTACTATTCACTGGACAAAGTGGGAAGGAGGAGGTGGAACTGTCAGAAAGGTTCAGGAGCTGTGCTCTGTGAGCTCCTGCTGAATCCAAGGCCTGGATTTTATTGAGCACATATGTTCCTCCTCTAAGTAGCTTAATATGAACTTCTGGTGTAGCTTCTGGTGATGCATATCTGAAAATAAAAGATAAGAAGAAGAAGATATTGGATTTATATCCCACCCTCCACTCCGAACCTCAGAGCGGCTTACAATCTCCTTTATCTTTGTCCACCACAACAAACACCCTGTGAGGTGGGTGGGGCTGAGAGGACTCTCACAGCAGCTGCCCTTTCAAGGAGAACCTCTGCCAGAGCTCTGGCTGACCCAAGGCCATTCCAGCAGGTGCAAGTGGAGGAGTGGGGAATCAAACCCGGTTCTCCGAGATAAGAGTCTGCATACTTAACCACTACACCAAACTGGCTCAAACTAAGGAAAGGACATATTGCCCATTCTTCACTGAGCAGAGCTGGTGTTGTCCCATCTAAATTCATTTTTAATTGCAATGCTGTTTTTGGTGGACTAGTTAGAACTGAATAGAGCTATCAGCAATTGGAAGTAATTCTTAAATTATTGGTAAGAACTAACCAGCAGTAGACAGAGACAGCTTTGTGGGCTCACCTCTCAAGCTAATAGAGGCAATGCTTCTGTAGGTATAAATGCCTGTGGGGATTAGTATATGATTATTATTTATAATTTCCACAGTACCTTTTAATGTAGGAAGTATTTTACAACGCTTGTTTCACTTTATTATCTTTGTGATAGCAGAGAACATTCTTGCAATGCTAAGAAATACTTCTGTATTCTGTAGGAGTTGCTAATAGCCAGGCCTCAGATTCAGTGGGAACTCACAGGAGCACAGCTCCTGAACCTTTCTGAGAGTTCCACCTCCTCCTTCTGAGAGTTCCACCTCCTTGTCCATTGAATAGTATGTGCAGCTGCATAACAATCCCTGGATGAGCTCCACCACCTATTTTTCTACAAAACGACTCCTGCTAATAGCTATATCTTGCCAAGAAGAACCTGGAATGTAGAACACATTTAGAAAAACGTTGACAGCTTGCCCTCCGCAAAGTCTGACAGTGGACTTATCAGTGCAAATTGAACTTGTCAGTTCAGACTGACCACTGGTAGGAGTATTAACTCAACTCTGCTTATGCTTATTCTGGCACTCAGTCATCCATCTGAGATGCATTACAGTGCTGAGACAGAATGGTATTTGTATGTTTTATGAATGTTTATGAACATTTCCATCCTTAACAAAATGAGGTTCCACTTTGTGTGTGTGTGTGCTGCTTTGCAAGAGGATGCAAGACTTTTAAAATGATGCCTGAAAGAAGAAGGAAACCACCCTGTTACTGAGGCAATTGAGGACAATGCTTTCTCCACTGGTCCAATGTGCATAGTTGACCACCTAAAAGAATCTGGATTGGTTGGCATTTGGCTGCACATCTAAATGAACATCCCGGCACAGTACACAAAATATCTGGAAACACATCCTTCCTTCCCGCAAACTAGTAATAAAAATTCAATTAAAAAAGCACATCCAAATTTATTGCATTATTTTAATTGAAATGTGCATTTCAACAAAACCTTGAGCAACGAAAACTGCAATGGGGGCAAAATTCTTACTGCTCAAGTGCTGAGAGTCAATAAAACCACAATCAGAGCTTACCATGGCAAGGTCAAGGCAACAAGGACTATTTCCTGTTTCCCACTCATATCCAAAGCATGTTATTTGCCCTACAGAGTGTCACGTTGTAGGTAAAATCTGATTCGTGATCCGATTCATTGCCAGTAATCACTCTTCACAAAATGAGTTTCCATTTTCTGGTGATTTTCATGCTTCCTTTCAAAAAGGATGCACATTGTTCTCAAGGTGTATGCACTAGGGAGGAAAAGGAAGACTTCATGCATCATATCCTTGGCTGCCAGACATCACAAAGATGTAGAAATGGCATTGAAGCAGCAGCTCATTCGGATTGTTAAGAAGGGACGCTGACGTCAAAGGGGTTGGGTGGAGTCAGAGGGGCTTTTGAACCCCTTTAGAGGTCAATTTTCATGTCAGAAATCAAATCTCATGAAGGCTGGGTATAGCACTAGAAAAGTACTTATGTGGCTTTCCCCATAACAGATTCCTTTGTACCACTAGAGGGAGTGGCTAGAAAATAGGAGCAGGTTATTTTTTGGTATCATTTTGGCTTTGTTGAACAGTTAAATTACTACATCAGCTGATTATTCTGATTCCAAAAATGAACATTGCGTGTAATCTTAGTAATGTTAGTATACAAAACCCTGATGTGGCCCATGGATGGTAGGGTTGCCAGCCTCCAGGTGGGACCTGGAGATCTCCCACTTTTATAACTGATCTCCAGCTGGCAGAGATCAGCTCCCCCGGAGAAAATGGCTGCCTTGAAGGGTGGTCTCTATGGCACTGTACTATGTTGAGGCCCCTCCCCTCCCCTAACCCCACCCTCTCCTGGATCCACCCCCAAAGTCTCCAGGTATTTTCCAACACAAACCTGGCAATCCTATCAGATGGTCCCACAAGGCCTGGGTAGTGTTGGGTGATCCTCATAACCCAGATGGACAACAACATGGCTGTGCTGGAAGGGATGCCGGGATGCCAGTGGGAGGGAGGGCTTGCTCCAACTGGCCACACACTCAAAAGGCATCCAGGAGCAGGGAAAGAGGTGAGGCAAGGTGGAGGAAGGTGTGCCAGAGCTGAGGATGGAGTGCAGCAGCAATGCCTCTCTAAGGGAAAAGGTGGCTTGCCTGAGTTGGTGAGGCACAGCCAACAAGGCAATATGGGAGCCAAGGAGTCCATAAGGGGTAAGGGGGAAGGACTAATGGCTGCAGGTAGAAAGCCACAGGAGAAACTCACAGCGCTAGAACCTGTGAAGAGGCATGCCTGCCAAGGCAGTGGGGACCAGGGATCACAATCTCCAAGGTCAGGAAACAACGTGGCTGGAAGAAAGAAGGTGTGAGGAAACAGGACTGAAAGTCTGTACAGAGACAAAGTCATTGATGCCAGTGGTTGGTAACCTGCTTTGAGGCCATGGACAACAGTCAAACTGTGTTGATCTCAGTTTCTCCTGTAGCACATCCCTGATTTGAACTGAGGCTCTGCATGACTGCTATTGCCCTGTTTAAAAAAGTACATGTACTATGAAAGTTATTTAGATCCCTGAACTCCTTGGAAGAAGGGTGTGAGAAAAGCAGAATAAAAATTTTGATAGAGGATGCCATGGGGTTTAGCCTGCTGCATTTAAGTAAGCTGTTCATGCTATTTATGTTCTGCTTTGGAGTACCTTAAAGTTACAGACCACATACAACAGCTCCTTAATTTTTCTATAGTACATTTTAATCAGAAAAGTTTTTTAATTCCATCTTAATAATCTTTACTTATGGGCCTAGACCACAGTTGTCTCTCCGACTGCAATGTATCTACATAATAACCAAACTTAAATAAGCATATGTTTAAGATCCCCTGAATCTTTACTTAATTATATCCTTAGGGTTTAGAGCAACCTTTCATTAGCAGTAAATTATCCAGGGCTATAGGGTTATCTTTGTTGTCAATGAGGACTCTCATTTCCTAAAGTTTCTCAGATGGCCAATTAAGGTTTTCCATTTTAACTGTTCATATCATCTTGCTGTGTTCATTATAAAGTCATTGAACACAATCCACTGGGAGTTTCTTCTGCTGTAGCTTCATCAACATGAATGGGGTATAAGCACAAAAGTAGAGCTCCTGAGATTTGAATGGAAAGATTTCTGGAGGAGTGTACCCTACATCTTTATAATGAGTACTGCATTGCACAATGTCTGTGATTCTCTTCTATCAGTCATCTGGGAACTCTGTTGGGGCCTATTCTTTTTTATTTCTTTGAGTTCTGTAAACTGAATGAATAGCCTGTGTCATCTTAATAACAACTTATTTAGAATAAAATGAATATTTGAAAGGGAATATAGAGTGGTCAATAAATTTAATGCAAACCAAATGCATAAAAAAGAAAACTGATATTAAACTATCATTTACTAGATGAGCCCAAGCTCTCCAAAGGAAATCCAAATAAAGTTCTCCCAAATACAGCTGTTGTGTTTTAGAATATGTGCTGTTTCTTTGGTTTTTTCCAAAATTCATTTGTTTGTTAGATCTTGTACACACTACCTTGGAAGTAAGCCATACAGTGGTTAAACTTGCAAAAAAAAAAGTTTTTCTGTGCTATGCTGTCTGTTCAAATAAAGCATTTTACAAGTGAAAACTTTTCTTTATCATAGGCAGGGGAGAAAAGGTTCTCTGTGGTTAAACACTGAAACAAGAGCCAGCATAGTGCAGTGGTTAGAGCAGGGGTGCCAAATGTCCAGCCCATGGGTCAGAAGCAGCCCACCCGGGGCTTTAATTGGACCCATAGGCTCTTTTCTCCTTCTTCCCCACCCCCTGTCCTCACCCTTGGAAGCTCAGTTGCTGGTGAAACGTCAGGTCTCACAATGCAAAGACCACGGCCATACAGCCTAGAAAATCTACAAAAACTAATGAAACTCGTCCTTTCTAAAATAGTTGCTCCTCAGACACCTTCTCCCAACATTGCTGAGACAATATGGATGGAGGTAGCTGGACAAAATGGATGCAGGTAGTCCTTCAGGTATCCTGGTCCCAAACTGTATAAGGCTTTAAAGGTAAGGACAAGCAGGTTAAATTGTACCTGGAAACAAATAGGCAGCTGGTACAGATTCTTCAGCACCAGAATTATACAATCCTTATATCCTGCCCCTGACAGTAGCCTGGTTGCCACAATCTGCACTAGCTGAAGGTTTCAAATGCAGCCCTACATAGAACACATTACAAAAATCTAATCTGGATGTAATCAGAGCATCGATCACTATGGCTTGATTACACACAGATGCAAAGATTGTGCTTCATAGGTGCACAGAAGGGGAAAGAGTACACAAAATTTATAATCACACACTGTTGTGAAAGAAGACAAAGGCATTAAGTAGTCTTTCTCCCAGAACTAGAGAAAGGGTTGGAGAAGATGCGGCAAAAGAGAAAGTTACAACATAGAAGATTTAAGAATGGGCAAGGGAAATCAGTATGAACATAAGAGAAGCCATGTTGGATCAGGCCAATGGCCCATCCAGTCCAACACCCTGTGTCACACAGTGGCCAAAAACCCCCCAAGTGCCATCAGGAGGTCCACCAGTGGGGCCAGGACATTAGAAGCCCTCCCACTGTGCCCTCCAAGCACCAAGAATACAGGGCATCACTGCCCCAGACAGAGAGTTCCAACACTCTACAAGGTCCATAGGTGCCTGGCTTGACCACAAACCTGTTAGTATGATGTGTGATCTACACATACTCTCAAAGGTAAAACTGTAGACAATGAGAAACTACATGTTGGATGAAGCCCTGTGTCATAAATCCAGCTTGGGCCCTGCTGCCCTGACAATATATTTCCAAACAGTGAAGACTAGAGGAGCTGAGTGGATCAAAGGGAAAGAGGGCAGGTGGCCAAATGCAGGGAGGTAGGAAAGCAGCTGGTAGCAAAGGGTCTGGTATAAGTCTGAGAAGGCTCCTGGCAAGACAATTTATTGTAAGCCAAGTAAAGAATTAATTTTCTGCTAATGGACAGTTGCTCTGAGGTGGAAGCCCTGGCCAGATTCCATGTGTTCTTGAGTGTCTTGCTCGCCCGTGTATATAAATCTAGTTATGAAATTTTCAATATGGGTAGCCATGTTAGTCTGTCTGTAGCATCAGAAAAAAGTAAGAGTCCAGTAGCATCTTAGAGACCAACAAAATTTATGACAGGGTATGAGCTTTTGTGAGTCACTGACCATTTCCTCAGATATGGAGTTTTCAGTTCAATATTCTAGGGAGCCCTATCTTTCAAAAGTATTTAGGGATATGTATCACATCACTCTTTCTGTTACCCCCCCCTTTTTTTTAAAAGGCTAGTGAAAGAACCTGAGCAGAACTGTTGAAATATTTAGAAAATATTGACAATTAGGATTTTACAACTTCTACTGTACATTTTCTCCAGAAAAAAGGAATAAATTGTTGCTTATAGTGTTCACAGGCACCTGTTCAGTCTTTATATGACAGAATCAAATGTTTGTTTTTTTAAATTAGTTTACTTGGTGCTCTAAATTAGATTAGTTTTATTGATGATATAGTTACACAAGACAGAATATGACTGATACACATTATTGGGCTTAATAGGATGATGTTTATAAGGTTATGTCAATGAATTTTGAAGATCTTTAAAGCACAATGCTATTTTTTTGCTCTAGGTTAGGCATAAGCTCAGTGATCTGTGTTGAACTGTAGGTCAGGCATAAGCTCAGTGATCTGAGTTGAAAACCCAGCTCAGTTATTGATTCATGGTGTAATGCTGTGCAGTCATTCCACTCAAAACCCATTGATTTCAATGGGTTTATACTGGAGTAACTGTACATAGGATTGTACTGCTAATGAAGCTTCTTATGTTGAGTAATTTTTTTTCATTCTAATATCCCCATTATTATATTACTAACGAATTATCCCACACAAACATTGGACCTTTACAGGTGCTGGAAGAAGACAACATGAGGGTTCACTTGTTCTTAGCCCATAGCTAAGTTTATTGCTGCAACAGAACAAAGCAGGAGTCAAGTTGCACCTTTAAGATCAACTTAGTTTTATTCAGAATGTAAGCTTTCATATGCATGAATACTTCATCAGCCAATGGAATGGAGTACAGTGAGCAGAGCTATGTATACCTGGTGGGCAGTGGTTAAGAATACAAAGTTAGAATCCAATGGCAAAATAGTGAAATTAACAAATTGAAAGAACATTTGGTCTGGATAGTATTTGCATAGGAAACAAAAAAAACAGTAACATGTCAGAATGGGAGACAGGAACACCTCTGGGAAATACATGTTCTCAGTTTAACCCAGACTTGCAAGCAATAGAGCAATTAACAGACAGCATTTATTGCCTTATGACATTCTCACCATCATTCTCCCATTCTGAAATGTTACTGTTATTGGTTTCCCACACAAATGCTATCCAGAGGAAATGTTCTTTCAATTTGTTAATTTCACTATTTTGCCATTGGATTCTAACTTTGTACCACTTTGCATTCTTAACCACTGCCCTATATATGTACCTCTGCTCACTGTACCCCATTCCATTGTCTGATGAAGTATGCATGCATACGCAAGCTTTCATTCTGAATCAAACTTTGTTGGTCTTAAAGGTGCTACTGGACTCCTACTTTGTTCTATTGCTTCAGACCAACATGGCTGCCCACCTGGATCTATCTTTATTGCTGCAAAACACAGTGCAAACCAATTTCCACTCCAAGTAAACCTAGATAAACGCACAACACCCTCAGATGTAACACAATACGAGGCTGAAGCTAGGAGCCTTAAATATATTGCAATGTAAACAGGTTCAAGGGTATAAGTATAGAAATAATATTTTAATTTAAATAATATATCATTGTGGAAACCACTTTAAAATCACTAGACTAAGGGGCCATTTATTTTCCATGATTGGTACAAATAAAATACTAATTATATAAACTTAAGTGATTAATAGAGTGATTTATTTAATCACTGAACAAGTAATTCTCCACATCTGTTCATTAGAGTATATCCTGTAATCCCTATAAGATAAAAGATTTATCCTGTACAAAAGTTTTCTTTGACAGTGACGATGATGAAATTATTGGGGGAGGGGGAAGACACTCCGGCAAACTATCCATACAATCAGGTTGACGTATGCAATGACCAGTTAGTTAGCTGGAAAGGCTAGAACAATGTATATGCTCTGATTACAGAGTGAAGAGGAACATCAAATTTAACAATTATCCTCAATGTATTTGATAAGCAATGATTGTTAAAGAAAGAGTTCATAATTCTCTCTTCTCTCCCTCATAGCTGCCACAGCTATCAATAAAAAAATCCCAGAGAAAAACCCTGTTACATTTTTAAGGAAAGCTGGGACCATGTCCAATTCTTTGCACTTACTGTACTGAAACGACTTTGGAAGTATCATCACAATTTCAATTTTTATCTTTTTCATGTTAGAATCATAAAGTTAGAAGGGACCTGCAGGCTCATCTAGTTCAACCCCCTGCACAATGCAGGCAATTCACAAATATCTCCCCCCACACATCCAAGCCCAGAAGATGGAGGACCCTCCCGCAACTTACCAGTAATGTAACCCTTCCTACCCACCCTCTCATGATCTGCCAAAGTTCACAGAGTCAGCATTGCTGTCAGATCAGATAGCCATCTAGCCTCTGTTTGAAACCTCCAAAGAAGGAGAGGCCACCAACTCCCAAAGAAGCCTGTTCCACTGAGGTACAACTCTGTCATGAAGTTCTTCCTAATATTTAACCAAACTCTTAATTTCAACCTGTTGGTTCTGGTGCAACCTTCCAGGGCAACAGAAAACAACTCCGCACCATCCACTATATGACAGCCCTTTAAGTACTTCAGCTTAATGCTGAAAGCTATCCAGGGGTCTATGATTCCTCCCCTCCCCCACACAACTGCCCAATGTGAATGCTCTTACACTTTGCAGAAAGTAGTTCTTTAATCGTTATTATAATCAACCTGCAAGTTGTTTTACAATTCAATGCTGAACTGAGTTATACCCTTTGAGCTCAGAGACCAATAGAGTTAAAAAGGTAAAGGTAGTTCCCTGTGCAAGCACCAGTCGTTTCTGACTCTGAGGTGACATCGCATCACGACGTTTTCATGGCAGACTTACAGGGTGGTTTGCCATTGCCTTCCCCAGTCATCTACACTTTCTCCCCCAGCTATCTGGGTACTCATTTTACCGACCTCGGAAGGATGGAAGGCTGAGTCTACCTTGAGCTGGCTACCTGAACTCTGCTTCCACCATTAGAAGGGTGTAATTAGAAGAGTTATCTCCCCTCCTTTTTGTGTTGTTTGTTTATGCATTTTAATTGAAGTATATATTTTAATTGCTTTAACTTTTTCTATGTTTACTACCTTGTAGATCCTGATTGGGTGGAAAGGCAGCATAAAAATGTTCTAAATAGATAAATAACTCTGCTTAGGACTCCACTGTTATTATTTGAAACCAAAATTGTAATTTTGAGCCCCTGCTCACAGACACTACCAGTCACCATAGGCCGGTTTAGGGGAACCAAAGATCAGGCAGTCAAAGTTTGCCACCTATCTTGTCTCTTTTAAATATATATAAAGTCCTGACCCTTTCACACAACAGGTCCCCTCTTTCTCATCCCCAAGGAATCTACCAGACAGGAGAGCCCAATCCTTTTCATCAACCACCCCGCACTCAAACATTTCACAATACTTTTGGGGTTGGGACTCAAATGCTGCTTCAGTCACTGCCACCACTTATTCATATCCTAACACACATACATGTGTGCATGCGCACACACGCACACACACATTATATATACACCAAGACCTTATACGTGTGTGTGTGGGTTTCTACCCCTCAGACTGGACACATTCAGACAGTTAAATTGAGGAGTTTAACTTTTCTGGAAGGTTATCAACAACATTGGTGTGATTAATGAAAACACATACACAATTTTTTTTTAAAATACAAACTTTTGAACTATAACACTATTCATGTTTCCAAGCCTATTTGCCAAAAGTTACCAATCTCTCAGTCAGTGTTAGGCTATTGTTTTGTCCCTTATTTTTACAGTACTCTAGATCTTATTCCAACTGTCTTCTAACTGAACTAACAGTTGTAACTACCAGCCCTACTCCTAACATTCCATCAGATCTCACTGGCTGCAAGAAGAGAGATGCTGAACTGGACCTAACTGTCACAGTAGTGTATCACAATATATAGCTGATTCCACTGAAATCATAGTGCTGAATTAGCATCTCCAGCATGTACGCTCAGTTACTGATTCCTGTGTGCATATAACAGTAGTGGGGAACCTTTTTTCTGCCAAGGGCCATTTGGTTATTTATAACATCATTTACAGGCCATACAAAATTATCAACTTAAAAAACAGTGCTCCACCAAGGAAGAACGATTCAGGCCAGTAAAATTAATGCAAATAATTGTTTTTCTATTTGAAGTGTTGGGAAGAACCTAATTTGGCACATACACACACACCTGGCCCACTGCCCTAGGCAAATGCCTAGGTCAGGGCCTCTTTTTATAGAAAAAGCCCAGCAGGAACTCATCATATTAGGCCACATCCCCTAATATTAGCATATTAGGTTATACACTCATTAGCATATTAAACCACACCATCTGGGAAAATCAAGAGCAAATTGAACTGGTGGTAGCTGGCTCCTAACACCCTCCCCTTTTACCCCTCCCTCCCTCCATGTGGAAACTGCAGCTGCTCCCAGCAGCCCTTTAAACGCACCCACATACCCCCGCAGCAGTCCTTCACAATGCCCACTACTCAGGCTCCACAGAGAGAAAAAGAGAGAGAAAGAGGAAGGAAGGAAGGGAGAAAGAGAAATAAAGACATGGGGGGAAGAAAGGGAAATGAAATAAAAGGAAGAAAGGGTAAGAAAAGAAAATAAAGAAATGGGGGAGGAAAGAGAAATAAACATAAATAAAGGAATGGGGGAAGAAAAGGGAAGAAAGAGAAATTAAGAAATGTGGGAAGAAAGGGGGAAGAAAGAGAAATAAAGAAATGGGGGGAGTAAGTAAGTAAGTAAAATTTTATTTGTATCCCACCCTCCCCCACCGAAGCAGGCTCAGGGTGGCTAACAGTATCCATAAATAAACAATACAATAAATAAAACATTAAGATTAACATTTTAAAAACAAAAAAGGAAGGAGAAGAAAGGGAAATAAAGAAATGAAATGGGGGAAGAAAGGGGGAATAAGGGAAATAAAGAAATGGGGGGAAGAAAGGGAATAAAGGGAAATAAAGAAAGATGGTGAAGAAATGGAAAGAAAGGGAAATTAAGGGAAATAAAGAAATGGGGGGAAGAAATGGAAATAGAGGTAAATAAAGAAATGAGGGGGAAACTTACCTGAACTGTGACAGTGACTTTTCCAGGTCCCACAGTGATCCTGGCTGGCCAGCCAAGCTCCAGGGAGGCTGCTGCACAGTGCAGCTGGGCCCCATGATCCTCACTGGCCAGCCAGGCCCCAGAGAAACTGCTTCGTGGCTCGGCTTGGCCAAGCAATCTCAGACCAAGTGATCTTGAGGGCCATAAATGGCCCTTGGGCCAGACGTTCCCCAACCCTGTCATATAACATCACACAGTAGAAAATGTATTGCTAATGTTGCAAGAACATTACTGCAAATGCAGGTACACCTATTGTAAATGCTTATGATCAAAGTCCCAGTGAGTCAGACAAATAGTACATATAGCTCAGAATTTTGCCGATAAGATCTGGTGGTAGTTAGTTATAATTAAGTCACTGAAATCTTTAACCTCTGAGTCAATGTTGGCAGTTTCTGTATAAAATAATCAACAGCCAGATGGTAGAAGAACAGTTGCTATGCTCAAGAAATATATACAGTGAGACTGTGAAAATAAAAATTTTATACTTCGTGGTGGAATCTCACTGGTGCTTGCTTTATGGAAGAGGTTAATGCATGAAAAACAGCAGCATATTTTGTAGAATTGTCACATATATTTGCATTGAAATTCTTATTGACTCTATTAGGGCTTCAGAGCAAGGTCCGCTAGACTCAGGTTCTTGCTGCAGAAACTGATCAAGTGATTTCGGACTAGTCATAGACTTTCAGCCTAACCTGCCTCACAGGGTTGTTGTTCAGATCAAAGGGGGGAGAGGAGAACGATGTAAGCTTCTTTGGACCTCACCACTGTGGAGAGAGACTGTCCTTTCTCTAGGTGGAGCTTGCGGGGACAGGGGAGGTGATGGAAAGCTGAAGTCAGAGGAGCAAATAAAAGGAAGGCGATAGGTTGCCAGTTCTAGGTTAGGAAATTCCTGGAGATTTAAGGGGTGGAACCTGGAGATGGTGGGGTTTGAGAAGGGGTGGGACCTCAAACAGATACAATGCCATATACTGCACCCTCCAAGCCACCAGTTCCTCCTCAAGAACCACTGTTGCTAATCTTCAGGTGACAGCTGGAGATCACTCAGAATTACAACTGCTTTCTAGATGGCAGAGATCAGCTCCCCCTGGGGGAGGAATGCCTTCACTTGGGTGGGTGAGAAGACAACTTGGGGGGGCACTTGCCCAGAGCCTTTATAGAGCCTGTTGTATTTTTCTCTTCAAATAGCGTCCCCTCACCATATCTGCTCCTAGGTATGGGTTCATATGAATGAGTCTCACTTTCCAGTCTGTTCCATATTTACCTTGGGGAAGCCTGAACTTTAAGAAGAAAACCTTTCCTCCAATATCTCCCACTCTCCCACTAAAAGGGCTTAGATTTTACATCTGATTTGAAGGGATGTTGCTAAATAACTACCTTATTTTTCGAACCATAAGACGCACTCCCCCCCCCCAAAAAAGTGGTGGGGAAAGTGTGTGCGTCTTATGGAGCGAAGGTACCTTCCTCGGGGGGGGGGGATCTGTTGCCTCTGCCTCCGATCCCGGCGCTTCCCCCACGCCTGCCTGCCTGGTTGCAGCTTCTTCCAGCAAGCGCTGGGATCGCTCCACGCTCCCCCCCCCCGCAAACCCAGTGCTTCGCGAGCGCTGGCTGCGGAGAGGGCAGCATGCGTCCTCCGTGCCTGTCTGCCTGGCTCCAGCTCTGACGCTTACAGCAAGCGCCAGGATTGCTCCCTCTGTTCTCCAATCCCAGCGCTTGCTTTAAGCATCAGAGCTGGAGCCAGGCAGACAGGCACGGAGGAAGCACCCGCCCCCTCCGCAAACCCAGCGCTTCGCGAGCGCCGGCTGTGGAGGGGGCAGTGTGCTTCCTCTGTGCCTGTCTGCCTGGCTCCAGCTCTGATGCTTACAGCAAGCGCCAGGATCACTCCCTCCGCCCTCCGATCCCAGTGCTTGCTTTAAGCATCAGAGCTGGAGCCAGGCAGACAGGCATGGAGGAAGCACGCTGCCCTCTCTGCAGCCGGCGCTCGCGAAGCACTGGGTTTGCGGTGGGGGCAGCGTGGAGCGATCCCAGCGCTTGCTGGAAGAAGCTGGAGCCAGGCAGGCAGGCACGGGGGAAGCGCCGGGATCGGAGGCAGAGGCAACAGATCCCCCCCCCTGCCCCGAGGAAAGTGCCTGTGTCCTATGGTCCAGAGCGCCTTATGGTCCGAAAAATACGGTAATTTATTAACTAGATCCAAGTGGGCAGCCGTGTTGGTCTGAAGCAGTAGAACAAAGCAGGAATTAAGTTGCACCTTTAAGACCAACCAATTTTTATTCAGAACATAAGCATTCGTGCGCTCTCTTAAGCACACTTCATCAGACAAGGGATTCAGGTATTGTGAGCTGAAATACAAGCAGTCTGGCAAACTAACTGGTCACTTGGTCACAAAAAACTGTGTGGCTAGGCCATTTGGTCTGGATAGCCGTAGAGGTAATAAAATTCTCTACCAAATGGTGTTTCGGCAAATCTAGGTGAATCACAATTTATCAATTTATCACAATATATCAATTTATCAACATCAATGTACATATTAAACATCTAATGCCAGACTAGAATGATGTTTATTATGTATAGATTGATGTTGATAAGTTGATTGGGTGGACTACAAGTTGGATATACATGTCCTTTTGTGATTCACCTAGATTTGCAGAAACACCATTTGGCAGAGAATTTTATTACCTTTTATGGCTATCCAGACCAAATGGCCTAGCCACATTGTTTTATGTGGCCATGTGACCCGTTAGTTTGCCAGACTGCTTGTATTTCAGCTCACAATACCTGATCCCCTCGTTTGATGAAGTGTGCTTAAGAGAGCGCACGAAAGCTTACGTTCTGAATAAAAATTGGTTGGTCTTAAAGGTGCAACTTGATTCCTAATTTATTAACTGGAATTTTAATGTAATAGGATTCTTCTGTGCTTAAGTGCACCTTGATGAATTTTTGAGAGGTCCTGATTAATGGGCTGGAGGTAGAGCAAAGATACCCTTCAGCGGCTAGATGATAGACACCTGCTGCTAAGAACTGGGAGGTGTTTTAGAAGAAGAAGAAGATATTGGATTTATATCCCGCCCTCCACTCCGAAGAGTCTCAGAGCGGCTCACAATCTCCTTTACCTTCCTCCCCCACAACAGACACCCTGTGAGGTGGGTGGGGCTGGAGAGGGCTCTCACAGCAGCTGCCCTTTCAAGGACAACCTCTGCCAGAGCTATGACTGACCCAAGGCCATGCTAGCAGGTGCAAGTGGAGGAGTGGGGAATCAAACCCGGTTCTCCCAGATAAGAGTCCGCACACTTAACCACTACACCAAACTGGCTCTCTTAGATGCTCTTTTCTGCCTGAGCTATTACCTTTTAAGTTTGCATCTGCAGTGTTCATAAAAGAACACAGTGCAACATTGGATAATATATTGCCAGACAGCCACAGCCAGAGGGTTTCATTCTTTTGCTGCCGTTTTGGTGCAGTGATTAAATGTGTGGACTCTTATCTAGGAGAACTGGGTGTGATTTCCCATTCCTGCACATGCACTTGGTGGAGTGACCTTGGGTCAGTCATAACTCTCTCAGCGCTGTTCTGTTCAACACCAGTTCTGGGAGAGCTCTCTCAGCCCCACCTACCTCACAGTGTGTCTGTTGTGGGGAAGGGAAGGGAAAGGAGATTATAAACCAGATTGTGAAGGATGGGGTATAAATCCAATCCCTCCTCCTCCTCCTCTTCTTTTGGCAGGTCTCTTTGGCACATGCCAAAGCCATGGTTTGCCTGAAGGTTACCATTATTTGAACCTTCAGTGAGATAAGATTCATAGTAACACAGAATCCCTTCTTCTTTCCTAATAAACAAGCCCCACTTTATTGGAGAGAAGAACTTTTTAAGAAATGGCTCAGGTACTGTTCAGTTTTAAAGGAATTTGTTAAAGGTTGAATTGGTACAAAGCAGAATCAAGCAACAAAATCCATCTATTTTAAACTTTATCAACCAACTTTAACAAATGGAATCAAGTCATTTTTGATCTGATTAAACTTATTTAAATGTCAAGGGCTGTTGTTTAAAGTATTCCCTTTAACTTAATTTGGAAACTTGTTTAGTAATGAAGACATCTGGAAATGGGTTATCCTACAATGAATTAACCTAATCAACATTGAAAAGAAACTTTCAATTAACTATTGAGTTCTTGATGTATATAATGAATGGTTCTAAATACTGCTGCATCTTGAATGAATCACCTTCTGATATGGAAAACAAAGAATTTAAGAAATTGTTTTATATTGATTTCGTCACCCCAGAGTCGGAAACGACTGGTGCTTGCACAAGGGACTATCTTTTTTATATTGATTAAAATAACAATTGGTTTATCTTAATTAGTTTATTTCTAGACACTGGATCAATTAATTACTTGAGTTACTTTACATTTGATTCATTCTTTATAATGTGAAATAGATTGACACAAAATATTGTTCTTTTCTCTGTATTAGTCTTTGTATGTCACATAATTTTCTGTTAAGCACCTTGTGAAAATGCAGAACCTCTGCTAGGTAGATTAGAGAGGTAACAATCCTGCAGTGATTGCAGGGTTGCTGATGTCTTGGTCTGCTCTGTATTGGGAATGGGGAACATCCTTTCTTCTGTACCTATTGGAAGACTATCTGAAAAGAGCAAAGACAGACACAGAAGTTGATAATAGTATCTGAAACAGATTGCATGTAGGCTCAAGAATGCAGTAGGTGGTGGTGAATGACAGTCATGGTACTAAAGTGCTCTTCTGGTTCCCATGCCTTATACCCTTTTTTTCCTAGCTGTATGCCACTCTTTGAGATTTATCCTTTGGGGCTGAGGGCAGGGTTTTTTTTGAGCAGGAATGCACAGGAACACAGTTCTGACTGGCTTGCTATCCGGGAGTGTGGCCTAATATGCAAATGAGTTCCTGTTGGGCTTTTTCTACAAAAAGTCCTCTGTGAAACAATGGTGATATCAGGGGGTGTGGTCTAATATTCAAATTAATTCCTGCTGGGCTTTTTCTAAAAAAAAAAAGCCCTGGCTGAGGATATGAGGTCACTGAGCTGGAAAGCACTGACATTTCTTTCTGATCAGAGTTCTCATTTAAATGGACTGTTCTGATCTACCTTGTTCCAGTCACAGAATGAACTAGCATGCTTTAATTAAATTAATTTAATGTGTTAAGTAATTTGTAGTCTGAATATACATTGAACTCTTAGCCTCAGCAATCTATTGCCTGTGTTTTTTGTTTGCAACAGAATTGTTACTGCAGTGCAAATCACCCTCTCCGTCTTCTATAGCTTCCAGTTACAGTGTGGGTTTAGTGTTGCTTTTGTCACCTGAAATCTCCTATTCATTCTTCTCTTGGCTCTTCCATGTTAATAAGTCTCATATATCAGTTGCACGCAAGGCTTTTTTTGATCAGGAACGCATGGGAATGCAGTTCCAACTGGCTTGGTGTGAGGGGGTGTGGCGTAATATGCAAATTAGTTCCTGCTGGGCTTTTTTCTACCAAAAAAGCCCTGGTTTCACCATCCCAGATTTAATTGGAAAGGGTGAAACAGAGTCTAGGTGGGAGAGGACATAACTAATTGCTGTTGCCTCCCATATCTACAGGCAATATAATAAGCACTGTACATGCTATATTTTCAAATACCTTAATTAGTAATATTTGAAAATGCTCTGATTTTGGTGAAATGTTTACGAAAACTTTGCTAGATGTAATAATAGTTTGTACTTTCATAGAATTTATTATTTAGACCCTACTCATAACTTTGGTGGTATAATTACTGTTACAGAGACACCATCTCCTAAGATAGGTTGGTTATATACGTATATTTTGACCCCTTGGTAGCCTACATCAAGAGGTTCTTGCTAAGAACCTCAACAATTCTGATAGGAGGTATGAATATAGTGAAAACTAAATATTTGCAAGACGTATTTACATACAGGATTACCTTGCATCATGACAAGGACATGGCCTATGTGATTTATGGGGCATTTCAATTATATAAGTGTATAGCTAGGAGAAGAAATACCGATATGTCTCAGTCTTAGGATGGGAATGTACAGAATTATTTCTAGTGTGACATCTTCCTCAACTCACATCTTTGAACCCTACATGGGATAAAATCTATAAAAATATTAGTATAGCCATCAATGCCTCAGTTGTTCAGTAAGTTACAGACTATTCATTCCATTATAAAAAGTGCCCTGTATTATCTGGGGAGCAATATTGTTGGCACAAAGCAACATACAGCAAAAGAATGTTATGAAAAATTCTTGCCACAAGTATAATTAAAAAGATAAAATATGAATTAATATTCTGAAAAATATACATTGAAATTTTACATGCAAATCTAAATTCCAAAAGATATTCAAGCAAGAAATGACAAGATCAAAAGCATTCTGCTTCACTGTCTGATGGGCCAGAAAACATCCCTCAAAACAAATTTAGATTTGATGCTCTTTTCCCAATGCCAAGCCATTTCAAAATGGCATTGCCCATAGGTTTTCTTTGATTAAAAAAATGAAAAATAGATAGTCAAGCTACCTTTGTTCAGATTCTTCTAAAATCATGCCCTTTTTAATGTCTGAAGACCTCTGAAAAGCTCAAAGATCCATCATTTATATAAGCTTTCACAGACAAAATTGAAAACTACAATCAGGATTGGTTGGGAAGGTTGGCCAATAGTTGGACTGTTCATCACAATGACTATTCAAATTGGGTTTTGAAACTTTATGTAAATGTAATAGTTTTTAAAATCTAGTACCTCAGAAATGGTGAACCAGTAGCATAAGCCACTTCACTTAATTTTAGGACCAACCAGGTCAAAAGACCTCCCTCCAAGTATTGTATAACTCCTGGATAGCACAATGTTTAAATTTATAAGTAATCCGAGACTTCTATTGCTGGAGTGGTCAACAAAAGAAGTTCCATATTTATACAGCTATTTAAAATAAGTAATTTAAGACTAGTTAAAGGGAAGGCTTTGGGCCTTCACAGGAGATCGAGCTGGTCCAATTAACTGATCAAACATTTAAAATCCAGCTAATAAAAGCTATGATTCCTCATAGCCTCTGAGATATATTGATACAACCATACATGGACCACACATGTACAGCAGCATGCGTTGTCAAATTTCATTATATTTTTATATACGGTGGTGTCCCACCTGCTGTGGGGGAAAATTTGAGTGGCAGTTGACCCTGCACTGATGCCATGACATCACTTCCAGTGTGACCTGGAAGTGACATAATCATGTCAGAAGAACAACACTCTAGCAAAGTCTAGGGTGAATGCTAAAGTGTTGCCCTGATGCAATGCACCAGAAGTTACATCATGGTGTTGGTGCAATGCCCAAAAGGGCAGGCAATTCTATTTTTACACCAGTATGAACAAGGATGTTAGAGCAGTATCATGATCATTGCCTACCCTATTAATATCTTACTTTGATGGCACAAATGCTGATAAAATTCTGAAATATTTACTACATAATGAGACTCCCATTATTATCTTACAGTTTTTTTTTCCTCAGGGATAGAGCCAAAAATTCCATTTTCATCTGAGAGTTTTGATGACAAAGTGCACATTTGGGCTTTCAACCTTTACAATTATGAAACATCAGCTGAAAATAAAAAAGTGTGCATTTTATGTGCCATACAAAGAGAATGAAAATGTCACTGCTCTTCCTCAGCTATTGATCTTATGCTTCGTTTGGTGTCTTGGAATTAAGGTGGAAGGTTGAGTTTCCAGGACAAATCCTTGAGGACACCTACGACATTTTAAAAAGCCTAACAAACTGTTTTACATTTATCTACTTACAATATTTGTATATCACTTTTTCTTTGCATTACAGGACACAGCAAGCTTACAGACTTTAAAACCACTGTCCAAAATTCAAAACCATTAAGTTATCACCTACTAATCTCCAATAGCCATCAGTCCCTTTCTGACATTATTCATATCTCAAAAGGTGAACAATTACATTAAAAAGCTCTAGAGTGAGCAGTCAGACTTGAAGAAAATACTCCAACCAAATACCTACTAAATACTCAAAACACCTACCAAGCCAAAGCCAAATGTCTGTAGAGCAAAAGACCAATGGAATAGTTAGGGATGGGGCTCCTCAGCTCCAACCAAGGTGCAGCTTTGGGAGGTAGCTGCAATGCAAAGCAAACGACAGAAAACTTACTGCAACCAGATGCTACTGAATAGTGCTGTTGTAAGCAAAAAACACTACAGTTTATGGTAAGTCTTACAGGAAGTGCTCCCCCTCCTACAGTAGAGCAAGTAAAACTTGGCAGATGAAATTAGAGCAACTGGAAATTACCAGGCAAAGTTGGAAATTAGGCTTTCACTTCCTAGGCAGCAGGTCTTGTACTACCTCTAGTAGGCTTCCCAACCCCCCCCCCCCCGCCCTGGCAGGGGACCCCCACATTTGCAGCCTCCTCCCCCGGTCTCCAAATATCCGGAAGCAGGGGGGGCGGGGGGGGGAGAACATGCATGTAGGCATCATGCAGTTGTAGAGCTCCTGCAGGTTTAGAAACCTGCAAACTGATCCGTTTAAGGCTGTTCCTTTAAGGCTGCGCAGGAAACAGGAAGGGCTTCATTGGAAAGGGTCAGTAATAGTTTCCATGGAGAACGGCCCCTCCCTTTCTTTCGCTTTCATTTTCACAGCAAGTAGAGTTCTGCAGGAAGAAGATCTAGTATGGTAAGTATTTGTGTGTGTGAGAGAGGGAGGGGGCAGGGGATTCCCTGGTTTGGAGGCCCTCTCCCCCCCCGCTTTAGAAAGCGTGTGTGTGTGGGGGAAATGTCTACTGGGCACTCTATTATTCCCTATGGAGAACGATTCCTATAGGGAATAATAGGGAATTGATCCGTGGGTATTGGGGGCTCTGGGGGGGGTATTTTTTGAGGTAGAGGCACCAAATTTTTAGTATAGCATCTAGTGCCTCTCCCCAAAATACCCCCCAAGTTTCAAAACGATTGGACCAGAGGGTCCAATTCTATGAGCCCCCAAAGATGGTGCCCCTATCCTTAATTATTTCCTATGGAAGAAAGGCATTAAAAAAGGTGTGCTGTCTTTTTAAATGTGATGGCCGGAACTCCCTTGGAGTTCAATTATGCTTGTCACACCCTTGTTCCTGGCTCCACCCTCAAAGTCTCCTGGCTCCGCCCCCAAAGTCCCCAGATTTTTCTTTAATTGGACTTGGCAACCCTAACCTCTAGGTAGGGGGTTGAATGGCAACAACTGGAGTTCTGCTGGTAGAAGTTGAGCAGTTGGTAACCTGCAGGCCAGGATCATACTTTTACTCTCCAGTCTCAGGCTGCAGGTCTTTTATACCATCTCTAGGCTGAAGGTAGAGTTGGGACAACTGGAAGTTAGGAATTAACTTTTGGAAAATGGAGACCTACCATTTTTGTTGTCCCTGGTGTCAACAACGTTACTTCTTTCAGTTTGTGCCAGAAGTGATGTCACAAAGCTGGGGAGGAAATGTCTTTTTCACATCCATCTCCCCTTTGCCAGTCTGTTGAATGTTGACAGAGAACGGAAGGCCTGGCCATGAGGTCTCCTATTAGCCCCCTTACTAGAACTTGCTAGGAGATAATGGGAGACCATTTTTGGGGCTGAGCACTCCCACATGGGCTGTCTGTCCTGTACCCAAGTAAAGGCATAAAACCTTTATGAAGAACCATAAACTGCCATGATTTCATGGTTTAAACTTGTGTGTGTAAAATGTGGCCCAATTGCAGCCAACTTATGGCAATTTATGGTAACGTTTTCAAGGAAAGTGATTAAGCAGAGGTAGTTTGCCATTGCCTTCCCCTGCAAAGTCTTCTTTGGTGGTCTCTCATTCAAGTACCAAGCCTACATACCTTCCAAGACCCATGAGTTCAGACTATACTATATAATTCCACATCCCCAAGGTTTAAATAGGAATCTGAATACATGTAAGATATTAAGATATCTTTAATTATTAAAGACCACCTGTTCCCAAGATTTATAGAAGAATTTAACCCCTCTCCAAAGAAACAACTTAGCTGACATAGCCAAAGTATGACAAATGAGGGCAGAGGGTCAAGGCACACATTTTAACACCTGTTGCTGTGGCAAGCTTACAGACATCCAAACTCTGTTAAAACAGAGCAGTGATTTTCAGCAGGAGAACAGAGTAAAGGATCAAACCTCCCAAGTTTTCCTTTTCTCTGTCTGTTTTCTTAGCATAAATTCTCCCATTAAACCACAACCATATGGCAGCAGCTTGTAAAAGGATCCACAACTATAGACAATGTAGTTCTTGTTTGGATTCTGCAAGTTGGCTGATGGGAAGAAAGAAATGCTGAATGTAATATAGATATTACATTGTCTACATAACCCAATCCACTTATCTATGTATTACTACTTCTTGAACTTAAAGAAAGAAAATTAATTTTTTACCTATTAGGAGAATATCTGAAAACCACAGAAGAAGAACCAGAATAAGTAGTCTGAAATGAAAGTAGAATTATTATGATCTCTTTTGACAGTTATTAAATGGAGAAATTGATTTTATATTAATGCAGACTTCTAGCTGATTTTTTTCCCACTGGGAAGAAAAAAACAATAACCAGAGAAAAGGAAAACTTGGGAGGTTTGATCCTTTTCTCTTTGCAACTAATGAGACACCTGAAAAGCCAGCACTGGAGGTGGAGTGGAGAGCTCCTGCACAAGATGGCATGGAGGGCTAAAAAGGTAGTGGAATGGGTGAAAATATTTCCTATTTGTACAAGCAGAAAGTTTGGATGGTCTAATGCAGGCAAAACTGTCACCTGTTACTATCAAGGTTGTCAACCTTCAGGTGGGGCCTGGGTATCTCCTGGAATTATGACTGATCTCTGGATTAATCAGTTCTCTTGGAGAAAATGGCTCCTGTACAGTACAGTACAGTCCCAACTGAACTCACCCACAGGGAATTGCTCTGGATAATTGCAGTGAAACCTACTGCTTCTGCCTTGTGCGTAAAGACATGGAATATCTTGATGGAGAGAGACTGGAAAATTGAAAAGAGCAGCCACCCCAAGCTCTGCTACTGAAAACAAATTATTGCCAGGCTCCTAATTGCTTCTTGCGGCATTTCCTTGTCATTCTCTTTCATGTCACTTGCTGACATGGAGCTCCATATTCAGCATGATGATAGCTAATCACCACACTGCGACCTCCTTGAACTGTAGCTGCCCATATTTTTTAACAAGCGGAGGAAGGGGGTGGGGAAAGACCAGAACAATCAACACCCAGGCGGATCTGCAGTGCTGACATGCCATTTATTGCCATTCTAATTTGTTAAACTGGGTTCCCAAACAGCTGTCTGCAAAAAAATCTGAAGGATGAGAAGAAGAATTTTCTTCATTTGATTTGTGAGCATGGCATATTTAATTAATGTCCTTCAATTCTCCTTCTCTGTGAGACAATTGAAGAATTTATGTCTTTACCTTAATTGTCTGTTCAAGAGTGCTCAGAATTGTCTGGAAATTTGTTAAGTATGACGAATCTGTTTCTCCTCTTTTCATTGATGTTAACAGCCAGGTGTGGCCAGAGGAAGGAACTGAAGGACTGTTATATTAAGGGTGGGTGGAAGATCTTTGGGCAGAGTAAAAGCAAGATAGATACTGGCCCGCATCCTGTAGCATACCTCCTTGCCTTGTTTGCAATTTTCTGAATGGCAAACCACTGTAGTTTCCCCTCCCCCGCCCCCACCTGCTATGGGAAAAGGCTGATTATAAATGAGCAAACAAACATTATTGCCTCAGGATATGCTTACTCATTATTTGGGTCTGTCATCCAAGAAGTTTTAGTTTTGAAGGAGACTGGAGAACTAACAGAATTCTCACACCTTCACCAAATTCCACTTCTAAGGATTCTTTGAGGCAAACTTGTATGAAGTTAAACTGGTATAAAGTTGTTAAACATCTTTAGTGTAGCTATACCTCCAGCCTTGATCATCTCCTCAGAAGCTCATAGGTGGAGCCTTTAAACAGCAATGCAGGTACAGAGTGCTAGATGTATAAATCTGTCCCGAAGGATATTTGCTTTCAGATCTGTTGGTGATGGCAGTTACTACCCAGAGAGAATCTGATAATCTCCAAGGATAAGAGGAAGGTGTGTGCATGCACATTTTTTTGGGCTCGTGCGGTAGTTTTGCTTCCCTCAACCACATGCTCCTTGTCCTGTTAAAAAATAGACTCCTCATTTTACACATGAATAAAATAATGTAGCCACCTATAACACACCTAGTTTGACCATTAACAGCAAACCCCCCCCCCCAAACAAATCTTCATGACCAACACCTTATTTCCTGAGTGTCACATTCTCTCTGTCATCAGTAATCTACAGCCTGTCCTACATAATGATATTGGTTTCTCACAGGCCTTGGGTGGCAGGCCTTTCCTTGCTCATCTCCTTGCTCATCCTCCAATGTGACATATGCCATCATGAGTCAACAGTGCCCTTCTGTTTTCTACATAGGACAAACAGGTCAGTTCCTACAAGAAAGAATAAATGGACACAAATCTGTCGTTAAAAATAGCAGTATTCAAAAACAATTTGAAGGACATTTTAATCTACCAGAAGGCTGTTTCTGACCTCAGAGTCACCATCCTTCAACAAAAGAACTTTAGAGAGAGACATCAGTGTGAGACAGATGAACTGGGGTTTATTCACACTACTCCTCCCTCCAGGTTAAAATGACTCACTGGGCAGTATTCTGCCATCCTTGTGTGGAAACAACACAGAGGTTTCCCACTTTCCTCTCCTTTTCTGCAGCTCTTTTTGATCCCTGGAATTATTACTCAGGGGGTTGTGGAATCCATGCAGAGCAACAGCCACGAGAAACAGTGTGTTGGAGTTTGGAAGGGCAAGGGAATAAAATCAGCCCCTTTTCTTACCAAGAAAAAGAAGGAAGAGGAAGGAAGAGCAATTCCATCCCTTTGTCCTCCTCAACCCCCCTCCCCTGGCTGGCTATTCTTTTGTGGAGTCCTACAACTTTGGGAATGATCTTTCAAGGGGTCAGAAGGGGCTGCAAAACCAGACAGGAATGCAGGAAAATGAGGTGTTCCTTGCATTGAGTAGCAGGATAATGCCCACCCTTTTAATAACTTTATCATAACCAAACCTATGACTGCTGGTTTTTTCTACAAAAAGAACCCTATTTGCTATGGGGATAAAATGAGAAAGGGAATGCCTAAGTTCCCTGGAAAAAGGATTAGATAAAATGTTACTAAATAGACAGCTTATAAGTGGGGGACCCTCAAGGACTTGTGGAGGGTTTGTCATAACCTTTCACAACTATTTTCCCTTCCCCTTCCTTAGCAGACGTTATACCTTCTCCCCTTTTCCATTTGCCTTCTCTCCATCCCAGCCACCAAGCAACCTGACTTTATCTGCCCCTTGTCTTCAGCTTTCCCTCCTTCACTTTCTCTCTACCCTGGAAATCTATGGTTCAGATGAGCAATGGCACCCATTGGGTTCATTTGTGTGGTGCGGAATCCCAGGGGTGGAATTCTAGCAGGAGCTCCTTTACATATTACGCCACACCTCCTGATGTAGCCAATCCTCCAAGAGCTTATAAGGCTCTTTGTTGTAAGCTCTTGGAGGATCAGCTACATCAGGGGAGGGGGCTAATATGCAAAGGAGCTCCTGCTAGAATTCCACCCTTGGGGAACCCACAAAAAATTGAGGGGGCACCTTACTTTCTGTATTTCCCTCTCCACATTGTTTTGTCTTCCTCTCCTCCTGGCAACCCCCACATTTTCACCTTTCCCTGCTTCTTTCTCTTCTTTCCACCAATTGGACTACCTTTATCTGCCCCTCATCTTTGGCTAGATTTATATTTATTTATTTCATTCATCCATTAACTTTAATTTAATGTTTAGATTTCTATCCTGCTCAATCCTGCAAGTGGGCTCAGGGCGGGTACATGAGGTAGTTTACATCATTCTCCTCTTCTCCATTTCATCTTCACAACAACCTTGTGAGGTAGGTTAGGCTAAGAATGCATGGCTGACCCAAAGCCACCCAGTGAGCTACCACAGCAGAGTGGAGAGTTGAACCCGGATTCCCCAAATCCTGTTCTGAAACTCTGATCACTATACCATACTGGTTTCATGGGGCAGTTGCTGATGAACAGTAGCAAGTTGGGAATCATGAAAGTTGTGTTGTAGCAAGTTTCCTGGTGGTTGCTGCCGGTCCTGGCCCCACTGAATTCAATCGCAAGAGTCCACAACAGCATTCCCCCTGCCTTTTCCTGACAGAAAGTAAGGCTTGAAGGCTGACATTCTTGTTGCGGTTGCCTAGGAGTGGCCACTGAGGGCATTTGTTTATTAAACATTCAAGTGCTGTTTCTGTTATTTTGGTTTTTTAAAAAACTCCGGTATTGTAAAGTGAGTTCAGTCATCTCTTAAGCAGCAACAGTTTGTTCAAGAAGAACCAGTCACAAACAGCACAGACAACTTCACTCAATATATACACTGTGGCTGAGTTAAACACGCCCCGTTTAGTCAGTGGCAATCCCTCCTATTGGTCTCTCCAGGAGCCTTCATTTGCATTTCCTGGAAGAAATGCCTCACATCCTGATTGGCTGATTCTAGGAGAACAGGCAATCGGAATGCAGGCATCAGGATCCTGGAGAGTAATGGAAGCATGCTCCAAGCTTAGGCCTACTAACAGCGAACACTGAACACAGCAAATACATAACACCCAGTATAACTTTTTTTAAAAAAAATCTGGGCTTTTTGTAGAAGGATTTGCCCGGTCATGGCTCTAGTCTCTGGATTTAAGTATTCACAGATCTGGCCATATTGAGATTTATATATATTGGTAAGATATTTAATTAAGGCTAAACAGATACTGAGAGGGAAGGTGGCATGGTATAGTATGATCACGTCAGTCCTGAACATCTAAGCAGGGCCAGTATTTGACTGGGAGACCACCAAGAAAGGCTCTGCAGAGAAAAGCAATAGGAAACCATCTATGCTTCTCACTTGCCTTGAAAGACCCTTGATGGGGTCACTGTAAGTCAGTTGCAACTTAATGGCACATATGTACATAAATAGATGCTGGAGTGGGTATGCAGTGATAGAAAAGTTCTGCTTATTCCTGAGCAATGGACGCTCTGGATTTAGATGAAAAACACTCATGTTCTCATCCGACATATGAGACCGTATCTGAGAGAATCCTGTTTTGAAGAAGACACATAAAGGAAATCTTGGTTGAAAATAATGCAGTCACTTGTAAGTTTACCAAAATGTCTGTTTACAGATTAGTATGCATTTCTTCACTGGAAAGCCTTCTACCATCCTTCTTAGCCCTGAAGTGTTCCAGTTGTCTTGGCTGTTACTCAGCAATGCCTCACTTTCCTCTGGGCAAAAAATCACAGACTATTGGGTTATTTATAAGTCATCACATCCCATTTTTTTCTTCTTTTCGTCTTTTTTGCTAGAAGCACCCGAAGCATTAACTCGATAGATGACTTTCAACATTTATTTTGAATATCAAAATTATGGTAGACATTGTTATTGAAGTAATACGCTAGCAGTCAAGGCACCTAACTGCAATCTCACCAATTAGTAATAACTGCTATCATATACAGCTATAAAACTTTTATTAAGGGAAAATGACATTTTAGCTTTATTATATTCTCCAGTATTATTGTTTAAAATTCTGTACATATAAAATGTTTAAGCTGCGCCTTGCCAAAGGCTGAGGACATCTCACAGAGGTCTGAGAGGAGCAGAGCAGAGCAGCTCTGATAGCTGAGACAGCTGGAGAAGTTGCTGAGAATTTCTGAGTTTTGGAAGACTTCATTCTGAGGTTTGTGGGGCTGCCTAAAATTCTGAGTTGTGATAGCTGGGGAACTGCTCTTTGTTTGGTTGAGTGGGCTAAAGGTGAAGGAGATTGAGAGTGATTGAGAGTGATTGCTGCTGATTGCTTAGGAGTGCCTCTGCTCCACCCTCTTTGCATTTTAAGCTGCACCTTGCCAGAGAGCTAAAGGGCTCTTGGCCTGTGGCTCTTGGCCTAGGGGCTCCCTAAGGACCAGGAACCCAGATCCCTGATTTCCTTGTTCTCCCAATAAGGTAAGTTGACCCTCCAGAAGGGGAGCCACTTAAACAAACAGCATTAAAAGAGGACTGTATATTTTAAAAAGATATAAATATATATCATGAAAATAGAATGCCAGCAGGGGGGTGGAGGCTTTCCAGTGTTTTGCACTGAGTGTCACATGTATGACTATCTGCCCAAAGGACAGAAGTCTTGGGTGTGTGCTCGATGCAAGGAGCTCCTGGTCCTCAGGGAACGAGTTCGTACCCTTGAGGCCGAGGTGACTGCCCTGGAGAAGCAGAGACGGTCAGTTAGGCACTTGGGGAAGACTCTCGGGGGCGTATTAGATGAGCCCTGCTCTGAACGTAGCAGCCCCGTTGCTGCCAGAGAGAGTGAGGGTTGAGAGGGAAAAGGGCACCGTGCTGAGGATAAGGGGAATGCGCCCTCAGAAGGGACCTCTTCTTCGGTTGGTGAGCTGGAATCCTTTCACGCCAAGGAACCATCCCTGGGCAGGGGGAGACAGGGGGGGGGGTTGGTAGTTGATGATTGGATCCTTAGGCAAGTAGACAGCTGGGTGGCAAAACCGCGTACTGACCGTATGGTGACTTCCTGCCTGGTGCAAAGGTAGCGGACATTACGCGTGTAGTAGATAGGCTGATAGACAGTGCTGGGGAGGAGCCTGTGGTCGTGGTGCATGTTGGCACCAACGATGTGGGGAAATGCAGTCGTGAGGTCCTGGAGGAAAAATTTAGGCTGCAAGGCGGGAGACTTAAGGCCAGGACCTCCAAGGTGGCCTTCTCAGAAGTGCTACCTGTTCCACGTGCAGGGCAGGAGAGACAGGCACAAATTAGAAGTCTCAATGTGTGGATGAGATGATGGTGTAAGGAGGAAGGGTTTAAGTTTGTTAGGCACTGGGATGCTTTACAAAAGAGAGCTGTACAAAAGAGACAGTCTCCATTTGTCCCCGGATGGAACCAGGCTGCTGGCGCTTAAAATCAAAAAGGTGGCAGAGCAGTTTTTAAACTAAATCTTGGGGGAAAGCCGACAGGAGATGAAATGTCTCTGGTTTGGGAGGACTCATCTCAAAGAGATGAAGGGTTGGCTGCTATTTTTCTACCGGGTAACAGATCAGAGTTGTCCACTGTGATGGTGACAAACAGTATGGACTGTCTGCCAGAGTCTTGAGGCGGCAGGAGGAAGGTGGCGGGCCTAGCTTGCCTGGGAAATTATAGATGTTTGTATGCAAATGCTAGAAGTGTTCGAAGTAAAATTGGTGAATTGGAATGTTTAGTGTTGGGAGAAAACATAGACATTGTGGGAATTTCAGAAACTTGGTGGAATGAGGAGAATCAGTGGGACACGGTGATTCCTGGGTATAAGTTATATCGGAAGGATAGGGAGGGAAGGGTTGGAGGTGGGGTGGCTCTGTATGTCAGAGAGGATATACGGTCCAGTAAGACTGAGGTCAGAGAATTAGATTCCCTTTTAGAAATGTTTTGGGTTGAAAAAGAGGGCCCAAAAGGAAATTTAACTATGGGAGTTTGTTATCGCCCACCAAATCAAAAGAGAGAGGACGATTATAATATGATGGAAGGCTTAAAGATAGCGGCTAAACGTAAAAACTGTGTCGTAATAGGTGATTTTAACTACCCGCAGATTGATTGGGTCAATACGTGTTCAGGTCGAGAGAAAGAGATTGAGTTTCTTGATGCTCTCAGTGACTGTGCTATGGAGCAGATGGTCTCAGAACCTACCAAGGGTGGGGCGATCCTATATTTGGTCCTAAGTAATGCCCAAGACTTGGTGAGAGATGTAAAAGTGATTGCGCCACTTGGGAGCAGTGACCATAATGTTATTGATTTCACCGTTTGTATAAATAGGGAGTTGCCCCAAAAGACCACCACAACCACGTTTAACTTTAAAAGGGGTAAATTCACTGAGATGAGGAGGCATATGAGGAGGAAACTTAAAGGAAAGGTAAATACGGTCAAAACCCTTGGGGAAGCCTGGAGACTATTTAAAACTATAATCCTAGAAGCTCAGATAAAATACATACCACAAGTTAGGAAAGGCACAAACAGGCATAAGAAAAGGCCTGCATGGTTAACAAACAAAGTAATGGAAGCTGTAAAAGGTAAGAAGGACTCCTTTAAGCGGTGGAAAATCAGTCCAAGTGAGATTAGTAGAAGGGAACACAGGCTGTGGCAAATCAAATGCAAGACTGTGATCAGGCAGGCAAAAAGGGACTATGAGGAGCATATTGCAAAAAAACATAAAGACCAACAATAAAAATTTCTTCAAATATATTAGAAGTAGGAAACCAGCCAGGGAGGGAGTGGGGCCCTTGGATGACCAAGGGGTAAAAGGATTACTGAAGGAGGATAGGGAAATGGCTGAGAAGCTGAATGAATTTTTTGCCTCCGTCTTCACTGTGGAAGATGAGAACTTTTTGTCCACCCCAGAACCACTAATTTTGGAAGGGGTGTTGAAAGACCTGAGTCAGATTGAGGTGACAAAAGAGGAGGTCCTACAACTGATGGACGAATTAAAAACTAATAAGTCACCGGGTCCGGATGGCATACATCCGAGAGTTCTGAAAGAACTCAAAGTTGAACTTGTGGATCTTCTAACAAAAATCTGTAATCTTTCATTGAAATCTGCCTCCGTTCCTGAGGAGTGGAAGGTAGCAAATGTCACCCTCATCTTTAAAAAGGGTTCCAAAGGAGATCTGGGAAATTACAGTCCAGTCAGTCTGACTTCAATACTGGGAAAGTTGGTAGAAAGCATTATCAAGGACAGAATGAGTAGGCACATTGATGAACATGGGTTATTGAGGAAGACTCAGCATGGGTTCTGCAAGAGAAGATCTTGCCTCACTAATCTGCTACATTTCTTTGAGGGGGTGAACAAACATGTGGACAAAGGAGACCCAATAGCTGTTGTTTACCTTGACTTCCAGAAAGCTTTTGATAAAGTTCCTCATCAAAGGCTCCTTAGAAAGCTTGAGAGTCATGGACAGGTCCTCTTGTGGATCAAAAACTGGCTGAGTAATAGGAAGCAGAGAGTGAGTATAAATGGGCAGTCTTCGCAGTGGAGGACGGTAAGCAGTGGGGTGCTGCAGGGCTCGGTACTGGGTCCCATGCTCTTTAACTTGTTCATAAATGATTTAGAGTTGGGAGTGAGCAGTGAAGTGGCCAAGTTTGCGGATGACACTAAATTGTTCAGGGTGGTGAGAACCAGAGAGGATTGTGAGGAACTCCAAAGGGATCTGTTGAGGCTGGGTGAGTGGGCGTCAACATGGCAGATGTGGTTCAGTGTGGCCAAGTGCAAAGTAATGCTCATTGAGGCCAAGAATCCCAGCTACAAATACAAGTTGATGGGGTGTGAACTTGCAGAGACTGATCAAGAGAGAGATCTTGGGGTTGTGGTAGATAACTCACTGAAAATGTCAAGACAGTGTGCGTTTGCAATAAAAAAGGCCAACGCCATGCTGGGAATTATTAGGAAGGGAATTGAAAACAAATCAGCCAGTATCATAATGCCCCTGTATAAATCGATGGTGCGGTCTCATTTGGAGTACTGTGTGCAGTTCTGGTCGCTGCAAAAAGGATATTATAGCATTGGAGAAAGTCCAGAAAAGGGCAACTAGAATGATTAAAGGTTTGAAACACTTTCCTTATGAAGAAAGGTTGAAATGCTTGGGACTCTTTAGCTTGGAGAAACGTCGACTGCGGGGTGACATGATAGAGGTTTACAAGATAATGCATGGGATGGAGAAAATAGAGAAAGAAGTCCTTTTCTCCTTTTCTCACAATACAAGAACTTGTGGGCATTCGATGAAATTGCTGAGCAGACAGGTTAAAATGGATAAAAGGAAGTACTTCTTCACCCAAAGGGTGATTAACATGTGGAATTCACTGCCACAGGAGGTGGTGGCGGCCACAAGCATAGCCACCTTCATGAGGGGTTTAGATAAAAATATGGAGCAGAGGTCCATCAGTGGCTATTAGCCACAGTGTGTGTGTGTGTGTATATATATATAAAATTTTTTGCCACTGTGTGACACAGAATGTTGGACTGGATAGGCCATTTGCCTGATCTAACATGGCTTCTCTTATGTTCTTAAATGAACAGGTACCGGTGACAGCGTTTTTTCAAAGTATTTAAAAAATTGGTTACTCATCAAGAGATGAAGAGCCCTTGACGTCTCCCAACTCTCCCTTATTTGTTTAGAAGAACTATAGGATCAAGACCTAGTGGTATTTGAGAACATGACTTATCCATTCTGTTGCTCTAGTACTGGGGAAAGGAGGAAGTATATTATATACCGAAAATATGAGATTTGAGGGTCAGACTGGAACAGATTGAAATGTATTGCTAGTTGGGCATCCTCTGAGTGCTTGAGATCATGTGACAAATTGTTTTGTCACATGAGCAAGCATGTGACAAATTATCAAAGGATGCAGTTGTAAAGGACTCTGCTGGTGCTGGAAAAAACTGATAAATGTTAACTTTTAGTATACCTTGACATTAAGTTCGGGACAAGAACAAAAAGTTATTTCCTCTGTCTCTTTCACTAAAATGATTGTGCTGTAATGAAGTACTGGGTTGTAATTTCATCCATTCTGCTCTAACTATTCACAAAGGGTTTGTGCTGGGCACTTTACTCCATTTTAATTTCCCAGTTGGTTCCATTTGATATATTTTGATGAAATACTCTCTTTGGATCTATCACTCAAATCAGCACTTTTGATCTTCATATTTTTTCATTTATCTGCTTCATTTCTTTCTTGCATTCAGTCAAGATTTCTTAAAGAGTTTCTGCAACAGTGGTCTGTACCTTAGCACTCTGTTGAGCAAAGTTTGAACCTTTCTCTGTTTTCTTCAAAATTAACCTACGGCTCTTCATTTTTAGGCTGGAGGAAATCTTCAGAGTCTGCAGAGAGGACTAATAGAATGCAAGTAACTGATATTAGTGTCAGACTTCACAGTTTTCTCACTTTGTATATTAGACTTGCCTTATATATGTACAGCATGCCAAAACAAGAATAAAAGTGTAGATGCACAATTGTGTGAGATCAAAAAAGCATTTTAAAAATCTGATATTTAGGTTAATGGGATTATTTTGTTTAGTGCTACTTTTGGAATTATCTTGTTACATTCTTCTAATTCCATTAAAGCCTGTGGGCTTAGAAGGATGTAATTTGGTTTAGGATGGGAATGTCAATTAACTATGTTTAAAACAAAATCATTACTGGATTCAAAAGGGCACCTTGTACACATCTCATGTACTGCTACCTGAGCACTGGAGATTCTGAATTTTCCACTGAACAGATGAAGTTGCCTTGTACTGAACCAGATTACTAGTTCATCAAGGTCTACTCTGATGGGCAGTGGCTCTCCAGGGCATCAGGTGAAGGACTTGCACATCAGCCACTACCCAACCCTTTAAACTAGAAATGCTGGGGATTAAATTTGGGACCTGATTTTGTGTGTGTGTGGTGGGAGAGTACATAATACTGCCTCTCCATGTGATCCTCCAGGAGTTATAAAAGAATGATCTGCTGCTTAAATATGCGTTCTTTAGGATAAGGTTACAGCTAAACAACTAATGGGGGGAAATTGGCTGCTTAGCTTTCTGGCCCTTTTTCCTTTGCCTTTTCAGCAACATTTGTTAGCAAGGCTAGCTGTTCCTTGGACAATAGGGTAGCCAGCTGTGGACTGGGAAATACTGGGAGATTTTTGGGAGTGGAGCCTGATTTTGGGGATGGAGGGCAAGATTTGGGAAGGGGAGGGACTTCAACAGGTTATAATGCCATAGCGTCCACATTCCAAAGTGGCCATTTTCTCCAGATGAATTGGTCTCTGTTACCTGATCAGTTGTAACCTCAGGAGACCTCTACCACCTGCATGTTGGTATCTTTCTTCCTATCTGCCCTCTGTCCCCAGCTGTTTCTCTAGCCTACTTTCCCCACAAGGTCTCCCCCCTCCTCCTACTTTTCCCACAAGGCCATTTCTTTTTCCATCCAAACAACCAGAGCTGTGCCCACACAGGCACAAAGACAAGTCCTCCCAGACTTTCCTCCACCTGATCCAGCCACATCACCTACAGCCTCTTTGTCTAGCCAGGTGGGTAGGAAGAAACTGCTGTGCTGGTTGTCCTGCCCCCTCAGCCACATCTTCTTTTCTCCCCTGGCTCGGTTGACTATTGGCAGCCGTGACAGGTCAGACCAGGCTTCACACACCTATTGCATGAAAAATAGATGCTTTGCCATACCCCTTCTTTTAACTGCTGCTCCTGTCATAGCATTAGAGGCCAACATGGAGGCTTACTTTTGAGAACAGCATAAGCACTGCTATATGCATGAAAAGAAACCATGCATCCTTTTGGTTTACTTTTCTTTTTATAGCTGCTGTTCTTTCCAAATGCGTTCTTCCCAGCAGCAATCTATTTTAGCATGAATTCAGCTTGAATTTCTAACCCAGTGGTTTTCAAACTTTCTGTCTTCAGTGGACCATTCCCATATCAACTCATCTGCTGAGGAATCCTTGCTCATCTTGTATATTCACAGGATGCTGCGGAACATTCTGGTGCACCTTTATATTGGCTCTTACTGTTGTACTGTTAGAGTGGAGAGTGTAACTAAGAATACACACCAAACTACTCTGTATGTGGTAAGATTGAAAATGGTAATTATAACATAATAATAATAATAATAATAATAATAATAATAATAATAATAATAATAATAATAATAATAATAATAATAATAATAATAATAATAATAATAATTTATTTTTATATCCCGCCCTCCCCCGCCAAAGGCGGGCTCAGGGCGGCTTACAGACATGGCATTCCATGATTCAAATAAAACAATATACACAACAATTTAAATATAATCAGTTACATAAATAATTAAATAAAATAGATAAAATAGGTGCTATAAATACTATAAGTTATGATATCCACAAGATGGCTAGGTAACTACACGTCAGTTTAGCCGGGTTCTGTTTCAAAGGCAAGCTGGAAAAGAAATGTTTTGCAAGCCCTGCGGAATTGGTTCAGGTCCCGCAGGGCTCGTATCATCTCTGGAAGATGGTTCCACCATCGAGGGGCCATTACGGAGAAGGCTTGCTCCCTGGTAGTCTTCAGTCTAGCCTCTCTTGGACCAGGGATTGTTAGCAGATTTTGAGAACTGGATCTCAGTGCTCTCTGGGGGATATATGGGGAGAGGCGGTCCCTTAGGTAGGCAGGTCCTCAGCCATATAGGGCTTTAAAGGTAATGACCAGCACTTTATAGCGAACACAGTACACAACCGGCAGCCAGTGCAGATCCCACAGCCCAGGCCGCACGTGTTCCCACCGTGGTAGTCCCATTAGCAGCCTGGCCACCGCGTTCTGGACTACCTGAAGTTTCTGTGTTCGGTATAAGGGCAGCCCCATGTAGAGGGCATTGCAGTAGTCTAGTCTCGAGGTGACCGTTGCGTGGATCACAGTTGCTAGGTCGCTGCGCTCCAAGAAGGGAGCCAACTGCCTCGCCCTCTTGAGATGAAAGAAGGCGGATCTAGCAGTGGCAGCTATCTGGGCCTCCATTGATAAGGAGGATTCCAGTAGAACTCCTAGGCTCTTGACTTTGCGCACTGGTATCAGTGGCGCACCGTCAAAAGTCGGTAGGGTAATCTCCCCTCCCGGTCCGCCGCGGCCCACGCAAAGGACCTCAGTCTTCGCCGGATTCAACTTCAGCCCGCTCAGCCTGAGCCAGTCAGCCACGGCTTGCAATGCCCGGTCCAAATTTATAGGGACATCGCCAGCCCGGCCGTCCATCAGTAGATAGAGCTGAGTGTCATCTGCATATTGATGACAACCCAGCCCATACCTCTGTACAATCTGGGCAAGGGGGCGCATGAAGATGTTAAACAACATCGGGGAGAGAACTGCCCCCTGAGGCACCCCACAATGAAGTGGGTGCCTCTGAGACAGCTCCCCCCCAATTGCCACCCTTTGTCCCCGACCTTCAAGAAAGGAGTAGAGTCACTGTAAGGCTAGCCCCCGAATTCCTGCGTCGGCGAGGCGGCGGGTCAGCAGCCGATGGTCGACCATATCGAACGCAGCCGATAGGTCTAGCAGCAGCAATACTGCCGAGCCGCCTCGGTCCAGTTGTCGTCGGAGGTCATCCATGAGGGCGACCAGGACTGTTTCCGTCCCATGGCCCGGGCGAAAGCCGGACTGGCATGGGTCTAAGGTGGAAGCGTCCTCCAAAAAATCCTGTAACTGCAGCGCCACCGCCCTCTCAATAATTTTGCCCAAAAAGGGCAAATTTGAGACCGGTCGATAATGTGCCAATTCGGCCGGGTCTGATGAAACTTTTTTCAGGAGAGGGCGGACCAGTGCCTCTTTCAGGGGTGTCTGGAGGACATGTGTCTGGAGGACTTTTCTGTCATGGCTCAATTTCTTTGTGAAGCATATCTTATAAACTTTGGATGAATCTTGTAATCCCCCCAAACACAGTTTAAAGACCAGTTGTTTAACAAATTAAAATTCCATTTTGCAGAAAAATTTGTAAACAACACTAAAACATATTCTCAGCATCGCTGTTATTTATAGAGATGCTTCATAACCACATCTGCTCGTTCAGCTGATTTAGTCCTCACTAGTTATGATTGTTTAGCAAGCTGTTTGGATATGTCCAAATGAATTCAGATATATTTGTTTGTGTGATATTTTTTCATAGCCATATCATTTCTTATTTTCTCATAGCCATACCCTTTCTCATTTTCTGTGTCTGCCTTAAAAGAGACATAATAGAAAAGGGGTGGGGGTGGGGGGGTCTATTTTCAATTTTTTTAAAGCTTACTACTTAGGTGTCTATGCACCTTGTCTGCCTCTGAACCTAGTTAATTCTGTGATCAGTTATTATGACGACTTCATCATGGATGCCATTGACTGACAACCTGTGCCACTTTAGTGCCCCAGCAATGACCTCATGGATATGTACCTATTCTATGTTAATTGAGAAGATTTTGTTAATGACTGGTGCAAATGCAAAAGTGGCTTCAAGGTACAACTTGTGTTTTACTTATTGAAAAGGGACAACTTGGCCCTCTAGCACAAGTGACTGTTGTGAAAGCACAAAGCTGCTCATGATGGTACCCAAGATGAATTTTGACATAAAACACAGGTGTTTTCAGTAACTTGCTTTGTTTATCATTAAGGCAGTTCGACTGAGGTTATTTCATCTGGCAATCATGTTCATGTTGACATTCTCAGTATGATCATTCATGGTAATATTGCCAGTAACAGGAGCTGTATCTTTAATAAACTGGCCCTCATAACCTCACTGAAATTTAGCCGGAAGAATTGGTATCTGCAGGATTTTCCAATCCAATCAAAACCAAAGTATCTTGGAAGGCAAGAGTCAGCTTAATATTATATCTTATAACAACTTTCTACTGTAGAGTAGCAGTGATAGCTGCACCATAAAAGGATGGTCTACTATATGAATCTTTCTGAATTTGATTGAAGTGAAATGAGATGTTATGGAAATCAAAGAGATGTTAGGGAAAAGATAATTAATATGACCTTGTGACTGAAAACTGTGAAATATGTGCAAATGAAAAGAAATATCAAAGAATGGGCAATACATTTCTATAGTCCTTAGAAGTCTTAATTCATGCAAAATACATTTTTAACTAAGGCGGAGACATTCAGCTTGCAGACTAAAAGACTATAGTAATAAAGAGGTGATAAAGAAAGTTTCTGGAAGAAGATAGGAAAGAAGAAACAATCATCCATAGATCTGAATCTGCACACGTGTGCACACATACACACACTCGCTAGTTCTAAATTTGACATTCATTTTCTTATACTATTATGAATGCTGTCCGGATACATTTGTATGGCCAAACTGAAGATGATCTGAACTTGAATCGTATTTTTTCCCTGCAGCTGGATTAAAAATAAATTCTTGACAGTTGTGGATGCATAAGCTGCTGGGCTTTAATAATCTTTTAAAAATTGCCTTTGCTTGCTGCAAAACTAGCTCCTATACCACTTTTTAGCTTGAGCAGCTTGCCAGGTTGCTTCATCTGTGAGAGAAGGAGAAAGACAGACTTCATAGTAGCTTAGCAACATGAGCAGCCCAGTCCTGAGGGCTGCTGTGGTGATGGCAGCCAGCCACTGAAGTGATAGCAGCACCACCTGTTGGTTTCACAGCCAGAAAAAGCAACACATGCCCCTCCACAAAGTGCAGACTGCATAGCAAACATGCTGGAGGGTATAGCTACCCCAGCAACACCTACCAATCAGGCAGTGGCACCGGATGGTATTCTTCTGAGAGATACACACAGGTGCAGCCAACCACCACCTGCTGATGCACCCACTATCCCTTGGAATGTCAGAGGACAGGAAGAAAAGGCCCAGGGAAACTACAACCACAACAGAAGCACATAGCCTGAGTGTCCCACCATAGCTCACAGAGGAGGGCACTCATGCAGTGGACAGGATACCTATCTGTTCCCACTGGCAAAGGTAAGTAAGGAGGAACAACAAAAAGAGGTGAAGACAGAGCAGAGAAGGGCCAGAGACATAGTGACATCATCAGTGCTGCAAAAGATGGAGCAACCTTCCCTTATCAGTGGAGCTCTCCCACTTGAGTAGCTGGCCTGAGCAGTCTGCACAGTGGCTTGTGTCTATCATCAGGTCTGGCCAACCTACCTTTGGGGTCCATGTGAACTGTGAATGATAGGGTTGCCAAGTCCAATTCAAGAAATATGGGGACTTTGGGAGTGGAGCCAGGAGACATTGGGGGTGGAGCCAGGAGCAAGGTTGTGACAAGCATAATTGAACTCCAAAGGGAGTTCTGGCCATCATATTTAAAGGAATCACACACTTTTTAAATTCCTTCCTTCCATTGGAAATAATGGATAGGGCCACCTTCTTTTGGGGTTCATAGAATTGGACCCCCTGATCCAATCTTTTTGAAACTTGGAGGGTATTTTGAGGAGAGGTATTGGATACTATGCTGAAAAATTGGTGCATCTATCTCAAACCACAGCCCCAAAAGAGCCCCAGATAACTGCTGATCAATTCTCCATTATACCCTGTGAGAATCGGTCTCCATAGAGAATAATGGAGTGTTCAGCAGACATTTCCCTCCCCCCACTTTCTGATAACTCTGAAGCGGTGGGAGGGCCTCCAAACCAGGAGATCCCCTACCTCCACCTGGGGATTGGCAATCCTAGTGAATGAGGTTAGCGTAGGACACAATAATGTATTTAGTAAAGTTTTATTTCATTTAAAGGATTCTTGCCTGGGACTCTCTGTGCTGTTCATTGCTGGATATGAATGCTGCAGGCCTAAAGCCCTGCCCTAGGATCTAGTCAGCCCTGAAGTATGAGGTCAAGGGGCCACAGGTACAAATTTGTATCAGACACTGCATGCAGCTGCCTTGGTTTTATATTCTGCTTTTCTCCCCCGATGGCTCTTCTCCCAACAGTGTTCTGCCTTAACTATATCACTTTTAATTTTTTTTTAAAAAAAATTCTAAACATTTAACACATTTAACATAACTAGCATTAGCATTGTCACTAATTATTTGATTTCTTAGATATTTCAACTATCCTCTAATACATTAAATAAAGATTACATCAAATACTTGGAAGGATATCATAGGTTTGTAATAAGGATTCTCTGGTATAATATCATTTGCAGCCATATAACAATAAAGGAAACCATATTGCTATAATTTTAGATTCATATTGGTCAGTTGGGGCATTCAACACTTGTAAGGAAAGCTTGCTCATTATAAAATGTTCCCATAGCTTTGATTGCCAATTAAACTCTCTCAAAACAACTCTGTGAGGTAGCTCAGGCTGAGAGTATGTGATGGGCCCAGGGTCACTTGGGTCACAATGGTAGTAGTGAGTATTGCCCCAAACCACCCCTGCCCCATAACTAGCCTTGGCAGGTGGAGGCTGCATTGTTGAGATGGTGCCCAGGGTACATGTGAGGGGGGTGGGGGAGGCAGGTGTGGACTCCTGAGCTGAGTTTGCTGGATCATTTCCACTCTCAGTGCATGGTTGTTTCTTTGGTGTGCATTTATGGAGATGGGGTAACTGCATAGTTCTGAAATTAGACATGTTTGTTGCACAGTAAGGAGATTTGTACTCCCTCTTGGGTATAAGTATTAAGTGCTCCCTTTGTGGGGCTAAGTGCTCTCTCTATGTATTCCCACCACCACCAGAGTAAAATGCTCGGTGCTCTAAATGTGTGTGTCAGAAACCTGTACTATGCCTAGGCTAGTCAGTGGGATCACATGGTTGGGTATTGTAGCATTTCCATTGTTTGGATGCCTATGATCTATGCTGCAGTTTTTGCTGGAATAAATGTATGCTGATTCTGGGAGGCATTCTCAGCCAGGGCAGCTTCTGGAGCTGACTAACTCCTGCTATGTCCTGGGTCCACCTCTTTCATAAGAACATCAGAGAAGCCATGTTGGATCAGGCCAATACTTTGTCACACAGTGGCCAAAAAACCCAGGTGTAATCAGGAGGTCCATCAGTGGGGCCAGGACACTAGAAATCCTTTTACTGTTGCCCCTCCCAAGCACCAAGAATACAGAGCATCACTTGCCCCAGACAGAGAGTTCCAACAATATGCTGTGGCTAATAGCCACTGGTATTGTGTCCAGTCACAGCAGGACACTTTGCTGACATATTTCTGGAATCCTCTCAAAAATGCTGTCCTTTGGGAACATTTTCCAAGTATCCCTGACTTTGTGATAAGGTGCTGCAGGTTGAGGGTAAAGCTGATCCAGGAATGATTCTTCAGCCTTCACCAGACACGGTTATGCTCCCCATGAAGGACCAGGTTTGCATGCTGGGTGTGGTCTGAATGTACAGGTGACCAAGGTAGCCATTGTTCCAACTCAAGGTGGTCTTTCATTTTCAGTTTTTCCTCAGAAAGTCAGAGGTGACCACAGTCTGGCATATGTTGGTAAAATTCAGATTGAATTGCTGTGAGCCGGGGGTGGGGTAGAAAAAACCCAGCTGGAACTCATTTGCATATTAGGCCACACCTGATGTCACCATTGTTTCATGTAGGGCTTCTTTGTAGAAAAAGCCCAGCAGGAACTAATTTGCATACTAGGCCACACCTCCGACTCCAAGCCAATCGGAACTGCATTCTTGTGCGATCCTGCTAAAACACTCTCTATTTAGCTGGTTCAGGAGCTCCAGCTAGTTCTGCTGTCAGGCTGCTAATAAACGGCTATCTCAAAGAATGACCCTGTGGACTAGGCCACTGTGTATACTGTGTTATCTATTTGCTCTACGATTATTCTGCTCCCACTCCATTGCCTTCTACTTATGTAATACCATTTTCTGCATTGCTTAATGCAGCATGTCTAATACTTCTTGCTTGGTTTCAGATTTCTGTAATCCTAGTCTGATTATGTTGTTTATTAGGTATCCCATCTCACTGATTTCATTGATTTGCACTGAGTGGTCCTCTTTGAGTCTCTGAGAGAAAGACGGGTTATAAATAAATTCCCTGCCAGTTACACTAGCTGACAGTTTACTTCTATTTCCTTGGAATCCATAGCTCTTTTTCATACAGTATCAAAAGGTATCTTATGACATACAATTAAATTTTTGACAGTGTAAAGGGTAAAGATATTTAACACTAAAATAATTTTCCACGACAGCCCACAGTGATCCAGGCCTTACATGAGAGTCCTCACTTGTGACGACAGGTTCTCTACTTGATCTACCTATCTGCCAAAGATACCCAAAACTTTGGCTTTCCTCTGTTTCCCACACCCAAGCAGCATTGCCCTTTCTCTCCATCATTGGAGTCTCATTCCATTCCTGCCCAGGCAAATCCCACCCTCCAGCCAAATAACTAGAATTAGTATTATTGACATTTAAATTATCCTCAGTAGGCTGATTGTTTTAGTCTTCTTGCCTGCAGCTTCAATAAGGCAATTCTGCACTTCCATCAATTCACATATGAAATGTTCTTTGCAAGGAATCATTGCAATGACATATCAGTGAGTGGAAAGGGGAGGTAGACTGACTTGCAAAGGCCCAGGAGGCTGAAGTGTAGCGGCTATGCATGTAAGGACCCATACGCAGGAGTAACTACTCATCTGTAGCCCATATGTCTTTCATCAGGCAGTCTCCTGTTGCTACCAGCTGTTCCAATGACATGAAAAAGGACAGAATGACAGGACTTGCTTTCCTTAAGCAAGCAGAAGCTGTGGGGGAAAGGGTGGTGAGGGGGTTACTCTTTGCAATGCTAGCAGTGAAAAATTAAAGCTTTCCTGAAAACACAGCACTGAGATACAATGTGAACTACTTCATGTTAGCTGCCACTTTTTGCTGTGGGATTATCAGGGCTAAGATTGTGGAAAGTAAAGGAATGTGCATCATGGGAGAGGGGTCAATGGTGAAAGAGTTGCCAGTGCCCCTTGCTGTTTTACTTTAGAAAATGGAAAGGAACTTTTGATATAATTTCAGAATCAAGATGCTGAGGATGGTTTTCTCCTACATAAATTTACCTCGAGTAATCTGATAAGGCTCTGCCTCGTGTGGATCTATTATCAGAGATTCAGCAAAATCTGTTGGAACAGATATTGTGGAATGCTTTATCCCATGAGATATGCCTGGAATTCTCCTGACTGCCTTTTATGAAGGTGGTTCTTTAATTTTCCATGAAACATTTGGGTTCATCTGATATTGTCACTTGATTTCATGTCTGTGATGATATTGGCAATACAGGAATGAGTTTTGATGGTACATTTTACCTTTGAGTTTTTAAATTAGGATTTCTAGGTTTTGCAAGCCATTTTAGGATACTTATTTGCCAAAAATCATTTTAATCAATGAAAAAATAGAGAAATGTGTCTTCATCTATGCGTTTTTTTCTGGTTTGGCACGGATTCTCTGTTGGTAGGCTTCCTAGAAATGGAGAAGGTATAGGTCCTTCTTGTGAATGTAGTGGACCCACAGTGAGTTTTCTGAACCCCAGGCTTGTGTGGCTCCTGTGCGACTCGAAATCTCATAGGAATAAGCTCTATTTTCTGCACAATTACTGGCATATGAGAAATGAGTGGTTCCCCTTGTGTAATCAACCCATCAACCATCCAGGGACAGAGAGCACTCTCTGAATTCTTATAGCTATATGCAGCAGAAATTCTAGGAGATGACTGGCTATGGGAATTGAGGCATTAAAGAGAACTTTAGTGCAGTCCACCCCTCATAAATCAAAACAGCATTGTTTGAAGGCCAATTCAATTTTAGCAAAGAAACAAAATAATAATATTTGGAAAAACCACAGGGCACTGGGAATACATTTAAAGTAAAAGGAGGATGGGTTAGTAAGACTTTGATGAAGACAAAGCTATCTCAGTAAATTCCTCAGTGAGGCCATACAAGTGAATAAGCTGGCACCAATGAAACTTTATTTGCTTTCTTGCATTTTCCACTCTTCTTTGATTCTGAAATGATATATGCTTCCTGCAAAGACATATAACCTCCATTCTGTCTCCACAACAACTCTGGGAAATAGTCGAGATTGAGCCATGCACATTTCTTTACAAGTCTTTGGAAGCATGAAAATTCAGGGTATGTCTGTCTTTGAATTACATATTTGTGATAGGCAGAAAATATAGGTTTCATTTGTTGAGTTGTCCTAAGCAGAAAAAAAATTATCTCAAGACTTAACATTTACATGCTGCTGTCTCCTTACAAAAGCTTTCCTAAATATTACTATTTCTATAAAGAAATGTTACTGTGCTCCTCCTACTTTTAAACAATTCAGACAGTAGAAGTAGCTCCAAATAGACAGAGCAAAGCAAAATGTGCAAATGATAAAAATAAGAAAATGGTGGGGAAAATTTCTTTATAGATATATCAAAATACCAAAGTAATCTTTGTAGTAACATCAAGCCATCTTTGTACATACTGAGATTGTGGCACTATTAAGTTATACTGGACTATTTATTTAATATATTTAACCTATGAATTGTATTTTAACTGTATTATCTTGTTTTTATTGTTATAACATGGGTTATACCATGTCCTGTAAACTGCCCTGAGCCTGCTTCGGCGGGGAGGGCGGGGTATAAATAAAAATTTATTATTATTAGACATATCAAAATGTTATTCTAAATAGAAGACAAAGATATTGATGTAAATATTGTTAAAATCCTTTCCCTGTGCTCTTTAATATGCCCTAGAATATTAAAGCCAAAGCAGATATCCAAAAGACACTCTTCAGGAAGCTGATTTTTTTTAAGTGATTTTCTTAAACATTCTCTTCACTGCTTGCCAACACGTTCATTTAATTGACAAATAGAAAATAAATGGGGAACTGCTTAATTGGAATAAAATTTATGTTGTTATTTGTTGGTCACAAACAGCTCATTTATAGTAGCGACTCATCAAAATAAGCTGCCTTTTGTTTTGTGGTGGTTAGGGATGGACAAGGAGAATTACTGTTTTTCCATTGCTGAGCTGCAATGGAAACTTATTATAACTAACAAGTTTCCCCTAGATATTTAAGTTACTTTTCATGTCCAATACTTTTGGTTTATCCAGGATTCAACTGTGGATCAAAACACTGGTAATATCAGTAATCAAGAATCACTCAAGATAGATCTGGAGACCAAAGTCCTATTACGAAAGTTTAAAGGAGCTTGGTATGTTTAGCCTGGAGAGGAGATGATAGAGATGTCATATGATCACCATCTTCAAGTACTTGAAAGGTTGTCTTATAAAGAATGATGTGGAGTTGTTTTCTGTTGCCGCAGAAGGAGAGACCAGAACCATTGGGTTGAAATTAAAACAAAACAGGTTTTGGCTAAACATTAGGAAGTAATTCCTGATTGTTAGAGTGGTTCCTCAGTGGAACAGGCTTCCTCAAGAGGTGGTGGGCTCCCCTTCTTTAGAAGTTTTTAAACAGAGGTTAGATGGCAATCTGAGAGCAATGCTGACTCTGTGAACTTAGGCAGATCATGACAGGGAGGGCAGGAAGGATTGCATCTGTGCTTAGTTCTCATTTGCATATTAGGCCACACTCCTGACATCACCATTGTTTCACATGTTTTTTTTTTGTAGAAAAAGCACAGCAGCAACACATTTGTATATTAGGCCACACCCCCTGATGCCAAGCTGGCTGGAACTGTGTTCTTGTGCATTCCTGCTAAAAAAAAAGCCCTGGTTCTCATGGCCCTTTCTTAGACATCCAAGCTGATCGCCAGTATGGAGTCAGGCTGCAATTTTTCTCCAGGCCAGTTTGGTCAGGGATCCTGGAAGTTTTTTGCCATCTTCTGGATATGGAGCAGTGGTCAATGGATGTGTGTGTGTGTGTGTGTGGGGGGTATTTATTAATTTCCTGCATTGTGCAGGTGGTTGGTGACCCTGAAGGTCCCTCCAATTCTATGATTCATAAGAATCACACAAGTTATATGTAAAGCTGCCATTGAAAATAACTCTAAATCTTTTGGTGCAAAATTTGTGAACTTGCTTTATAGCTAGTGTGGAATTAATGAAAATCTCTTCATTAATGTCCTGTTCGTTTCTTCTTGTTTGGTTCAATTGAAGATGCAGTTCTTACCTTTAAAGTCTTTTACAGCAGGAACCCCCATACATCTTAGAGACCTTGTATAAATGCACTCGCTTGCCACTTTCACCCTTGCCAGTTGCATGCTTATCAATATCAGGCCGTTGTTCCTTTTCTTACAATGAAAAAAACAACTGCTGTCCATTTGAGGCATTTCCCAAGTAGCCCTGACTTTGTAGAATAATCTCTTCTTTTTAGGGAAGTCAGAAATATTTCTTCTCTCCCTGCTTTTGCAAAAGCTTATCATGTTGTGCTTTTTAGGAGAGCTTTTGGTTAAATATGGAAGAAGGCAACCAAGATTATTAGAGGGCTGGAGCACCCTTCCTGTGAGGACAGGCTGCAGAGTTTGAGACTTTTCAGTTTAGAAAGGAGACGACGAAGGGGAATATGACAGAAGTTTATAACATTAGGCATGGAGTGGAGAGAGTTGACAAAGAGAAATTTTTCTTCCTTGTCCAGAATACTAGAACTTGAGGGCATACAGTGAAGCTAATAGGTAGTAGATTCAGGACAGACAAAAGGAAATACTTTGTCACGCCCCTGCTGCCTCCTGGAGGGTCTCTTGGCGGCCAGCCTTCCTGGTGGGCCTTGTCGACTACTGTGGAGGTCTCAGAATGAGAGGAGGTTGAGTTGCTTCACCCTTCTGACACTTCTGTCCCCGACTCAACAGTGAAGGCTCCTGTAATCTCTCTCTCTGTGCTGGGCAGCCTCCCCATCTCATTCGCCTCTCTTCCTTCTCGACCTCTCAGCCTGGCTTCCTTTTATTCCCCTTTGAACCACACCCCTTCCTCCCCGCTCCCTCCCTGGGCTGGCTCTGCCCCTCTTCAAAAGCTCCAACACCGGACCCTGGCGTCCTGAGGCGGTTCCCTCGTCTGGCCTTTGGGCTGGCCCTCGGGTGGACAGGGCTGCCAGGTGTGGCGGCGCTAGTTGCCATGGTTTGGGGCAAGCCTCGACAGCTCATTGCGGGCTGGTCTCAGCTCTTCTCTGGTGGCCGGCTGGCTTCTCCCATGTCAGGTGGCCGCGGTGTCTGGCACGGCTGCTGCCCAGCTCTCCTGGCTCCTTGGATCGTGTTGGGGTGAGTGTGGGTGCTGCGCTGGCTTGTGGTGGGGTTGGCGCGGGCCTCAGCCAGGGGGGATGGTTGCGGGGGGAGCAACCCCCCCCTTGGCCGAGTTCCGAGGTGGGACATACTTCTTCACACAGAGAGTGATTAAAATGTGGAATGTGCTGCCAAAGGATGTAGGAATAAATAAATAAATAGGCCATAGGAATAAATAGCTTTAACAGGGAATTAGATACATTCATGGAGGATAGGGCTATTGCAATGTTCCCTCTAAGCTGTGGAGTCTTGTGAGCAAAAATTCTACTTTGTGAGCTACTGGCATTAAAGTTGTGAGCTACTGCATATATTAGTTTGCTCTGGGGGCATTTTTCCTGAGCTGAGACAAAAATGTGTGAACTGGAGGCTAAAAAATTGTGAGCTAGCTCACACTAACTCAGCTTAAAGGGAACACTGATCAGTGGTACTAGCTGTGGTGACTGTGAGGAACCTCCACAATCAGAGGCACTAAGCCTCTGAATCACAGAGCCAGGGGATAACATCAGAGAAAGACCTCAGCCTCTATGCCCTGTTGTTGGCCCTTCAGTGGAACTGGTTGGCCACTGTTTGAGACAGGATGCTGGACTAGATGGACCTCTGATCTGATCCAGCAGAGCTCTTTTTATAATCTTAATGGCAAAGGGAACTGGTTCTCTTATTATTTTGTATATTAATTTTAGAGATTTTTAAAAATTTTATGTGGGGTTTTTGGTGGATTGTCTGTTGATTTTATGAGTCACTTTGGGCCACTTTCAGCAGATGAAAGGGGAGAGAAAATATTTAGTAAATATAAAATAAACTTCTCACTTTATCACTCCATTCAATTGTTTCACTGCACTGGCATAAATCTGTGCATGGTTCACGCTTGGATTATTTATTTATTTAAAATATTTTTATGCCAACTTTCCACCTACTTCAGGGTCCCAAGGCAGTGAACATTAAAACAAAACATTAAAACATTTGAAACATTAAAAAAACATTTAAAATACAAATATATATGAAATATTTAAAGCATATCAAACATAGTTATATTACAGACTGAGTACAAGGAAACATTAGTGGAGCAATTAAAATAAACCAGACAAGATTTGGAGAGTTTAGATAATGAAAAAATCGACACAAAATTGCTTTTTTTTTAAAGTGGATTTTTAAATTTTATTTTGGTTGCAGGAATGGAAAATTTCTGGCAACAAGATTTAATAAAAAGAAAGCAAAAGAAACACTCCCAGAATCCTCCCCAGACTCCAAAAATCTTCAGGTATTTCCCATCCCGGAACTGGCAACCCTATTAACAACTACAAGAATTAGTAAAATGGTATAGAGAACTATCAGAGCAATCCTGAGAAGAAGAATTGCAGATTTATACCCCGCCCTTCTCTCTGAATCAGAGACTCAGAGCGGCTTACAATCTCCTATATCTTCTCCCCCCACAACAGACACCCTGTGAGGTGGGTAGGGCTGGGAGGGCTCTCACAGCAGCTGCCCTTTCAAGGACAACCTCTGCCAGAGCTATGGCTAACCCAAGGCCATTCCAACAGGTGCATGTGGAGGAGTGGGGAATCCAACCTGGTTCTCCCAGATAAGAGTCCACACACTTAACCACTACACCAAATTGGCTCTCAGGGGGTGACAAAATGGAATAGGGACTGACCCATATGCCAACATAACTTAACTTGGATATATTCTGCTATAAAGGGCGTTTATGCTGTCACAGGGCATGAGTGGTGCTGTGTGATGCATTTCCACCAGTGTAACTGCACCTCAGTCACACACTGGTGGAGTGACAGCACAACTCCCTGCACTAGTGGAAGTGTGGATGTGCCAGGAGACATGATGCCAGCCAGTCAGCTCTCAACACTTTTCCAGTATGGAAGCACCCCCCAGAACAGGCACAAAACTGTGCCAGCAAGGATGCCACCACAGCCCATTAGTGGCCACAGTAATTCCCAATTCATTCCACCCCCACCCCCCAACCAGCTGTTGCCATGCCCTCAGAAACTCAAGGAGCTCAGGATATTGACCAAATATACACCCAATCAGCAGACCTCCCATGCTAGCCCCAGCCTTTCCCTGTCACTCAATGATGGTACATCTTGCCTTACAAGTGGTTTCAGGAGGTCACCTCACAGCTTCAGAGGTAGAGTGCATGGTATAGGATGCTGTTTGACTAGAGCTAGTATACACACACCTTGGTGGCAGGTAAAATACAGACAGGACACCTATCATCACTGAGCAACCACTTGGGGGAAATACACCACTGGGAAAGTCCACACTCTGTGGCTCACCTCTCCCAAATTTCAGGCCCCACAGGTATGGCAGCTTATCCAAAAGGCACAATGGTCAATATGTGCATCAGCCTTCCTGATGGCTCCCCAAGCACAATGGATACCATGAAGGTAAATGCTGTCACAATGTGTGCTAAGCCAGGTCCCAACCACCCACACCATCCTGAGGCTCATTGCCTGCAGAGCTAAGAGTACCCACCCTTTATGAGGTTGCAGAGGGCCTGGACTGTGGAGGTAATGGCCATCTGTGTGGATGTGTGATTCCTCTCACAACCTCACCATTGCAGAAATTACAGGCTAACCAACTGCCTGCTCGTGCAACCAGCAAATACCCAAACCATCTCAAAAGGTGGAAAATCCTAGCTCCGCAAACATTGATGCCCCTTCCCCTTTTCAGGGGACCAAACCATTGTGAAAAAACAGAATGGTGACAAGGCCACAGCCAAGGCACTCAGTGTGGCATGGAACTGTCTTTGCATCATTGACAATCCCTTTGGAGGCCAGAGGCCCCAAGGGCTGCAGCAGTTGGGCCACAGGGATCCTGCTATAGTTCTGAGCCCTGAAATGGCCACCTGTTGCCAGGAGATGCAGCTGCAGCTGCCCTGGAGGAAAGGAGGACTCTGGTCCCTTGCTGGGTCCCGAGACATGGGGCTCACATCCAGCACAGCCAATCCCACCAACCAACCTCCATGTGGTCAGCAACTGAGCAGGAGTGGCTGGAGAGCTGTTGTGAGTGTCAATAAGCCTTTCCTAGGGTGCACCAATGGAGAGGCTGGCAAAATCTGTAATGATGGCTTCTGGGCACCTGGAAGGGCTTCTTACTGTAGTAAGGGATTGTGGGTGAGGGACAGGGATGCATTGAAAGACCACTGGGAGACCTCTCTGAGTCTGTCCAGGCCCCCTTGGCTTACCCTCCTGCTATACCTCCAGGTTGGATGCTTGAAATGGATGCTGAAAAAGTGTTTGATAGATTGGAGAGGCAATTTTTGTTGGCCTGTTTAGAAGCTTCTGGATTTTGAGAGCTCTTGCAGCAGTGGGCAGAGATTACATATAACCATTCTTGGGTGAGGTTGAGTATATAAAGTTCTCTTTCTCTTCCATTTAGTATTGTGTATGGCATTAGGCAAAGCTGTTTATTGTCTCCATTATTGTATGCTTTTGCACTTGAGCCCCTTGCTATTCTTATTAGGAAAAATCTGATGGCAAAGGGTATTAACATCAGTTTGTGGGAATATAAATTAGCACTTTTTGCTGATGATATAGCCATTTTTACAACAGCAATAGAAACTTCTTCTGATGTGCTTGAAGTGATCATACGGAATTATTCTTGCATTTCTGGGTACAAGTTAAATCTATTTAAGATCGAAGTTCTGTTAGTAGCATACATTTTCATGAAATAGGTGAAAACATTTGGTTAAGTCAAAATTGCCAATATGGGGCTGCTGTTAAATATCTGGGTATAGGCATCCCCTTGTCTAATAATAGCATATTTGATGTTAATTATTTACCAATTATAAAGAAAATTAAAGATATTATATTAATTTGAGAATCATTGAATTTATTGCTATTTGACAGAATAAATGGATCTAAAAATGGTATTTCTTCCAAAATTGATGTACTTGTTTCAAAACATTCCAATTAAAATCTCAAATAAAAAGCTAATGGAATGGCAAAATCTGTTTAATAGCTTTATCTGGCAAAAGAAAAGACCTAGGTTGGCCTGGCATGATGCCCAGAAAAAGTGGAATGAGGGCAGTTCCAAATATTTCATTATACTGTTCAGCAACCAGCTCATTGGCTAGCCTCACAGCTTGATGGAAATGAACTGGATGTGGTAATGGTTGAGCAACAATTCCACCTAGGAGCTGGTTCATTTTGAGAAGACCAGAGAGGCTGAAATTCTTTCTGAACAATGGTTTATAGATAATGTTTTGGAGATATGGGAGAGTTACTGCAACAAATTTTCTGCAAGGTTTTCACCTCTTAATTCAATTTTACTGGAATTTTCTCCCAGGACTGAGTGGACAGATATTGTGACTTGGGCAAAAATGGAGAAGTAATGCAATTTACCACAATATGTGAATATTTGAATACCAGAGGCATTCCTGATTTTCAGTTCTATCAAATAACGCATTTGATTAATGCCATACCATACTATACCATACCATCAGAGAACGATATAAAAAATTGGGTTCCAAATGAAATACAAATCCCACACTTCCCGCCCCCGCTCCCCTCCAATTGGTCTATCTTTCTTGGTTAGTCTTGACTTGCACAAAAACACAATCAAGATACTGCATCAATGGCATCTTTACCCTTCCAAATCAACAAGAATTTATGGCTGAATTCAGACAGCCAATTTAGGCTGACACAGGCACCCCCAACATCCGGAGTAAAATGGCATGTTCAAATGCGCACATCTGGGTCCCACCTTGCTCCCGCCCTTAGTTCATCCTCCGATGCTTGCATGCTACTTCAAAAAGTCATCAGTTACTAACTGATGGCAAATCTCTGAAGTGCTTCTGAGTTGCCTTTCCTGGCTGTCTGAACAGCCTGGGAGCAACAGGGAAACACCTCCCAAGTGAACGAGAGGTGTGACTGGTCCTCTTGGGTACACACAGCCCATTCTTCTTCCGGCAGTGAGGCATGCACTTTCTGAGAGCCCTGGGGCACCTCAACCTATACCGTCTTTTTCCTGATCTGGCAGGATCTTGCCCCAAGCTGCCTGTCTGTACCAAGCCTATGAGTTTCTTCCTAGCAGTTGTTGGTATTGTAGAGAAATTAATGCAGATTACAGCCATATGTGGTGGTCCTGTACATGTACAAGATGCTATTGGCAAATGGTTACAGTGTAGGGTTTTCCCAGTCGCTGAAAGTATTCAAGCACATATGAATATGGCCAAGGTTTATAGAAAATCAGACGCATGGCAATAACCCTCTGATGAAAACTCATTGCTGAGATTGGTTTGAATACAAACAATGGTGATTATTATAGGAAACAAAAAATGTGCGCAAAAGTTAAGCTCCCCCCCAGTGTCCGTTATAGTTCCCAGGTTTTGGTGTAAATGTGAGACATCTTCCCTAGGTCTTCGTTACAATGCATTCCCTCTGTTGCTATTCTAAATCACTGTCATAACTATCAGATAAGCCAGCTCCCCAAGATAGCCACCCTCCTGCACAGCTTGGAAAATCATGATTACAAGCAAGCATGCAAAGTAGATACCACAACACCCATTGGACAGATTTGTGGATACAAAAAAAATCTAACATATTGTCAGGGAACCTGACAATCATGTCAGTTTACAGCATAAATGTGTTGTTAAGCCTCCTCCAGAATTATTGTTAAATTAGGTGAATCTCTTCCTAAAAAAATTTGGACACCCAAATTATACATTATTTTCCCACCAGAATAGAGTTGGCTAAGGTTTGGAAGGTGAGAAAGCCATCAGCAATGTTGAACATTTAGAGACAAAATTAAGTCCTTTTATTTATATTTAAACTAAAAACAAAGATTCATCTGGGTTGGATAAACTTTGGAAGAGCATCATCACTTGTATGGGGCAATTGTTTTGTCATGTACCGTATTTTGTGGCATATTACATATAGTGAATCAGTACAATCAATAAAATGGGACATTCAATAAACAATGCATTGGGATTGTAAAAGTCTGGAACCAACCAGAAAGAACTGAAGCACAGCGTAAGTACTCACATAACACATGAAGCAATGCAAAAAATTACATAATAATTACAGCTATACACATCCAGGAAAGCCAGGAGAATGGAAGCCTTCTTATTAGGATTTACAAATTGACAGCACATCAGATATAGTGAAGGTGAAGTACTGTTTGTTTACTGGTCAGTTTGAGGATGCTAATTTGCATCTCTGAGCATTCTTTTTTCAGTTGTGAAATAACTGCTTTTCTTCTTCTGTTATATGCTGCATCATGCGGTATATTAGTTATCACTCTGTATAATAGTTCTCCAGTAAAATTTGATTTGTTGTTTTACACAAAGTGTTGCGGTCATTTTGTAGATAAATAGGTGGTGGAGCTCATTAGCATATGCCACCACTCCCACCAGCCAAAAGCAACCTGATGCAAGAAATGATAGAATGGTTTTATTGTTTTATCATATGTTGCACTCCGCCCTGAGCCCAACGGGGAATGGATGGAATACAAATATACTAAAACAAACAAACAAATAAATAAAGGAGAGCCCCAGGCAAGCGAGGCCTGCTTGGGCTGGCTAGAGATCCAGCCAGCCCAAGCAGACCTTGTTCACCTGGGGCTCTCCTTGGCCGCTTTCCCTCACAGTCAAAAGGCCAACAAACCACCCGCTTCCCAAAATCACATAAGAAGTGGAGAGAGGGTAGTGTGGGCTTCTCCAGGGGTTAATGAGGGCTGCTGGGGGTGTGGCAAAGCTCCTGGTGGCTGGCTGGCTGCCTGCTCTCCTAAACCAGGGATTGTTATGCAGCTGCACCTACTATTCAATGGACAAGTTAGGTGGGAAGGAAGAGGGGGAACCCTCAGAAAGGTTCAGGGGCTGCACTCCTGTGAGCTCCTGCTGAATTCAAGGCCTGCTTCCGAGAATATAAAAATTATCTAACACTTCTAATTAACTAATTATTATCACCTCCTCAGAAAGAGCATTCCATAAGGTGGAAGCCATAACAACTCTGGATTTCCTTGTTGGTCTCCCACTCAGGTACTAACCAGGGCTGACCCTCCTTAGCTTCTGAGATCTGATTAGATTGGGCTAGTCTAGGCCCAATCCAGAATCAGGCAAGAAGCCTTTTAGTCCCATAAAAATATTTTCCTGTCATTCCCTTCACATACTGTCATTCTAACATCCTACCCACCCTTGAATAGACCTGAGCATAAAGATTTCATTATCTTTTTAAAAATAACTCTTTTTGGTTGCTATAACGTTTTCACCAGGGCTTTTTTTTGAGCAGGAACGCACAGGAACTAGGGTTGCCAATTCCCAGGTGGGGGCAGGGGATCCCCCGGTTTGGAGGACCTCCCACCCTTTCAGGGTCGTCAGAAAGTGGGGGGAGGGGAGGGAAATGTCCGCTGGGAACTCTATTATTCCCTATGGAGATTTATTCCCATAGAAAATCATGGAGAATAGATCCATGGGTATCTGGGGCTCTGGGGGGGGGCTGGTTTTTGGGTTAGAGGCACCAAATTTTCAGTATAGCATCTAGAGCCTCTCCCCAAAATACCCCCCAAGTTTCAAAAAGATTGGACCAAGGGGTCCAATTCTATGAGCCCCAAAGGAAGGTGCCCCTATCCATTATTTCCTATGGAAGGAAGGAATTGAAAAGGTGTGCCGTCCCTTTAAATATGATGGCCAGAACTTGCTTTGGAGTTCAATTATGCTTGTCACAGCCTTGATCTTGGCTCCACCCCTAATGTCTCCTGACTCCACCCCCAAAGTCTACTGGCTCCACCCCCAAAGTCCCCAGATATTTCTTGAATTGGACTTGGCAACCCTAACAGGAACGCAGTTCTGGCTGGCTTGGCACCAGAAGGTGTGACCTAATATGCAAATGAGCTCCTGCTGATTTTTTTCTACCCAAAAGCCCTGGGTTAAACAATGGTGATGTTGGGGGTGTGGCCTAATATACAAATGAGCTTCTGCTGGGCTTTTTCTACCAAAAAGCCCTGGTTTTCACTATGTAAATATTTTGTGTGTGATTTATTTCTAGGTTTCAGTGAGGAGTTTTATATGTATGTTGATGTGATTCAAAATGCAAGTAAGAAAGAGCAGGGGATAGATGGTGATTGAATTGTGTTATGACTGGATGGTAGCTGTATTCTAGGGGATGACTGGTTTGTTCTGAGTAGGCTTCCCAACCCTCCCACCCTGGCGGGGGACCCCAGGATTTCCACCCTCTTCCCCCGCTCCCCCAAAAAATGGAAGCGGGGGGAGAGGGGGGAAACAGCGCCGAGCCGCCCGATCCTGGAGCCGGCGAGGTCGCCGTGCCGCTGCCGCCCCCTCCCCGCCCAGCGCAGTTGCTCCTCCGAGATGGGCCCAGGCTGAGCCCATCTCGGAGGAGCAGCCAAGAGGTGGCAGCAGTGCAGGGGAGGGCGAGGCAGGCCAGGAGCATGGCGAGCTGCGAATCTGGGCCCTTCTAGGACCCGGACTTGCGGCTCGCCACGCTCCCGGCCCGCCTCCACCCCCCCTCCGATTCCACCCCAGAGGCGGAGCGGGCGAGGCTGCCGCGCCGCTGCCGCCTCTTCTCCGCTCGCCGTGGCTGCTCCTCCGAGATGGGCTCAGGCTGAGCCCATCTCAGAGGAGCAGCCACGGTGAGCGGAGAAGAGGCGGCAGCTGCGGGGCGACTCGCCACGCTCCCCGGCGCCGTTTCCCCCCTCCCCCCTAGCTCCACCCCAGTGTCTCCTGGCTCCACGCCAAAGTCTCCTGGCTCCACCCCCAAAGTCCCCAGATATTTCTGGGGTTGGACTTGGCAACCCTAGTTCTGAGAAGCTTTGTGAGGGAAACAGTGTAGAGTGTGTGTGAAGAGAAGAGATTAAATTGACTGTAGACTATGAGAGAAATCTGTGTTCTGTGTGGAAGTTATATGCCTAAGTGACAAATGAGGACATAAAACTTTGTGGCTAGATCTATTTAAGGAACTTTAGAGAAATAAGAACTATATACCTATCTAGAACCACCATGCTTATGTATCTATCTGCAACCATTAGGGTTATTAACTATACAGAATCCATGATACTGTTATAAATAATAAGAGAAACAACTTTCACATACTCACCTACAGTTGACTCTGAGCCATGGGTTGCAGAGTTATGGAGTAAAGGATGTCTACCAGGCCACAGGTAAGGCTGCTGCATAGCCACAAGGAGCTAGGCCTGTAGAAAATGGGGAAACAATGGAGACAGTACAGCTAACAACAGCCAGAGCCCAAGTTCACCATTACACTGTAATATGAATAATAAGGCAATTTCTATGGAGATAATTTCCTGCAGATATTAATGAATGGAATCCAAAAGGTCTTAATGGAAGCCCTTCAGTGTTTAAATATTATTAACATTAGAAAGTGCAACTTTGTTTAAACTTCTAACAAATAATGGAACTTTGCTCTGACTGCTACAATACAGCAGCAATGGCTGATGTTATGACATTCATAAAGACTTATGCCAGGATTAGAGATTTCCAGAATTTGATTTATTTTGATTAAAATGCCAGAGCTGAATTGATACAAAGTGACAATTGCTTCCTTTCATAAGATTAATAGCCCATCTGATGACTCAAAAACAGCAGATGTGCAAATTGTGACTGTGTTCTTTCCAGTGTATTGATTTAAATATTTGCTGTTTTAGCCTGCAGTTTAGCTGATTATTCTACATTTGACAGAGTGTGGTCTAACCCATGCACATTTGGACCATTGCAAAATTGGTCAGGCTCTGGCCAAAAGAATAAATGATCATGAATCTGATATTTAAAAACCCAGGAACCAGTGTGAAGGCTTTTCAGTCTCCCAGAACACTGTGTTGCTGATGGGAAAGTTACCATTTTTTTTTTTTTAGAAAAATGACCTTCAAAGGTAAATTCCAGTGTGAACTAGACTTTATTGGCTAGTGTTCTCAGAACTTAATCATGGCATGGGATTCTTCTGTGCATGCTGGTGTTAAATTAGCTTAGCAAAGCTAGGAAGATTGTACCAATATCTAATTCTCAACATGGCCCCATCTGTGGGTACTTAAATATGAAGAGCGGGTCCATGAATATATCAGACAGAGCTTGCTATAAACCTTTCTATAAACCTCAGAAAAATCTGAATTCTAGAAACAAACAAACAATCAAAAAGCCACAAACAAAAGAACTTGTGGAGGTTAGCTGCTCCTCAAATAACAGAAGTGCCTATAGCATCAAGAAACAAGCCCGTCAGGGGAGGGTGGAATATAAATCTGATAAAATAATAATAAAAAAAAATTAAATGCTGTCTGCGCCTGTTGCTAGGCAACCACACTAGTATTACCTATATTCAAGCCTTGGTTCTGTCAGTAAAATGCAGTGGCAGAGGGCAGGGCCCTTTCCCAGACTGTTTTGGCCTTTTAGTAAGGACTCATTAGGGCCAGGCCTGCCAGGAACCACCTGGTGACTTGCTACATCAAAACTTTCATGACTTATCGAGTACTAGCTATTCATTACTATTCAACAGCAAGCACTCAATAAAAGTGGTAGAATGATTAGCATTTCAGGCTAAAGTCTATGACACCCTGTTTCAAATCCCGATTCTGCTGTGGAAGCTCACAGAGTGACCTTGGGCCAGTCATGCAGTCTCAGCTTAACCTACCGCAGAGGGTGTGAAGGTAATATGGAGGAAGATGAGGCAAACTGCATTGAGTACCCATTATGGAGAACGGTGGGGTATAACTAGAGCTTTTTTTGAGCAGGAATGCACAGGAATACAGTTCAGGCTGGCTTGGCATCAGGGAGCATGGCCTAATATGCAAATTAGCTCCTGCTGGGTTTTTTCTACAAAAAAGGCCCTGGGTATAACTGAATACATAACAACTATAGCTGAAGATAAAAAGTTAGTTGGGTGGGGAGGAAAGAAGGGAGCAGGGAAAGGTGGGGACATAGGGGCTGCCAAGAGGAGAGAAAGAGGAACTAGTGTCGGGGAGGGGATACTGGGAAAGTGAGGTGTTCCCTCATAGGTCCTCCCACAGCACAACTGAGTGTGGTGGCTGGCACTGAACTGGTCAGTCAGAGTTTTTGTCACTCTCAGACAGGGGAAAAGCTGAAGATGGGGTGGCAGATAAAAGTAGACTGACTGGTTGGTGGGAAGGAAGGCTCTGAGCACTATTAGTTTACCCAAGTAGAGCAGCGTAAAATTGGATACCCAGTTTAGAAATATCTGTTTTTTAAATATCTGGTTGACATAGCTTTCAGTTTAATTGTATAAGATTTTTAAAGTTCTATTTGTATAAGATTTTAAAAGCTTTTTAGAGAGATAGATGTAACAAGAATCTTTTCACACATTTAACCTTTTATTCATAAAATTCTAAATTAATCAATGACATCAATTTTCTTCACCCCATGTTGTGAGGTTTGGAAGTAGTTCCCTTCCCCTCCTTTCCTGTTTAATCTCATTGGTTCTAATACAATCAACTAGAAATATTGTCTTCTCTAGACATAGTCTCTCTTGTGGTCCTGCAATTATAGAATTCAGCCTAATTTATACCCAAGTTAGCAATTTAGGAGACATTAAGAGGAACAGGAAAGACTTATTTGTATATCTGTACATATAAATGACCCACTTTATCCTATTCCAGTCTTTTGTGCCTCCCAAGCTTCCAATCTGGTGTGACTGTGGCATAAATTGTAATGAATGTTCTACATTAGAAAAGATGGTATTCCAAACAATACTGGCTGCTCAAATGCAAGGATGGGTTTTGTGGTAGCAACCCACCTAGATAAAAACCAGAAAGATCAGGATTTCAGTGTTGCAGGCAAATGTCAACATTCTTGATAACACATTAGTTCAAGAAGGTCCATCAGATCTGATGGGCATGGAGGTGGTAGGTGGTAAGGATGGATGCCTTCTGTCTCATAACCCTGGAGCTGCCTTGGGAAGTATAAGGAGGAACATTTCTATTCCTAATGTCCCTATAAGCTGTTTCTAGCCATTTACTATTGGATGGTTTTACTTCGACAGAAATATAACATTGTCTCCAAACTCTCATGGTATCAGCTTTTTGGAAAGAAGAGTCTATTGTGTAGAAATAATGGAAATTGCCCTTTAGCATGATGATAAACAAGTCTCTTCCCAGGCAAGGTCTGGCACATGGAACATCTACTGCATTCCATAGATTCTAGTACATTGGCCAAAATAAAGCTTGAATGTATCTAAGTGCCCCATAACATCACCAGGCTCTGCGTGTGTCCAAAATTCAAAATGCTGATATCCACAATGGCTTGGGGTTAAAAAATGAGGGAAAATGTTCATTCAGTTAAGTTCCTCATGAAGTCAAAGAGCCACAGTCTATTTTTAGAATAGCTGAAATTTTACTCAGAAGTAAGTCATGGGGGGAAGATGTCCTCCATCACCACCTCCTGTACTATATACCCCAGTCCTCAGGCACTAAGAAGAAGAATTGCAGATTTATACCCCGCCATTTTCTCTGAATCAGAGACTCAGAGCGGCTCACAATCTCCTATATCTTCTCGCCCCACAACAGATACCCTGTGAGGTGGGTAGGGCTGAGAGGGCTCTCACAGCAGCTGCCCTTTCAAGGACAACCTCTGCCAGAGCTATGGCTAACCCAAGGCCAATCCAGAAGCTGTAAGTGGAGGAGTGGGGAATCAAACCCAGATCTTCTTCGTGGTCTCTGTGCATCACACTTGTAGGATACTGCGCCTGCGCCGGTCCCCGATCAGTATCTGTAAAAAGCCCAAGATTTTTTCCGCAGTTGGCGCCAATGGGCATGCGCAGGCGTCCCATCGCGCATGCTCACCGGCGCCACCGCGGCAATCCCGCCAGTTCCTTTCTGACCACTGCGTGGAGAGGTTGCCTTTTTTTGTGTTCCTGGTCTGTGAGATCTTGGCTTTTGCCTTTTTTCCTCTGTATATAGCCTGTTTGTTGTTTTCGTTAGTGTAGTAGTTAGTTAAATAGTTAGATAGTTAGTGTATATTTTTTTTAAAAAGTGTTTTTCTGTGTGTGTTGTTTGGCGGATCGCCCTTTGGGGCCTTCCTCCTGTTGTTTCCCCCCCCCAGTTTTTCCCCTCAGAGGACTCTGAGCGGGTTTTTTCAGCGACGGTTGTCTATGGACAGTCGCTGGGGTTTTTTTAAACGGTGCCGGGTCTGCGGGAAGAAGATCGCCCCCCCCCCCCAGACGGCCATTCCCTGTGTCTTCTCTGCTTGGGTGAAGCACACCGTGTGGAGGCCTGCCCACACTGTCTCCGCTTCTCCAAGCAAACGCGGAAGAACAGGGCAGCGAGACTGTCGGCCGCGTTGACCGAGTCGGCACTTCTCCCTCAAAAGTCAGCGATGGGCTCATCGGCATCGTCATTGAAAATGGCGGACGCCCAGGCCCCGACGGTCTTATCGGCCGATGCGACCCAGGTGGCGACGGAAACGCCGATAGAGCGAGGCTCCACGAAATGATCCCATGAAGGATCGGTGGACGTGCCCGCAAAAAAGTGTCGGGAGGACTCGGGGACCCGAGCGTCCACCTCCAAGAAGGCTAAGTCTAAGGAGAAGCGGAGAAGGCCCCGCATTTCATCGCCTTCACCAGATGCTTCAGTGCCAGTCATGACCGAGCCGCTGAGGAAGATCCTGGCTTCCCCACGCTGCAGTCTGTCGACGCCAAGGGGCAGCACTCATCGGCCTTGCCTCTCTACATCGGAAGCGGAGATCGATTTGACCCAGCGGTCACGGTCATCGGGATCGCGTCAGCAGAGCAACGAGTCAGTCTCAGAGCTAGAGGCATCGGCATCGGTCGACACGGCTAGACCGATGGGACCCAGAGGCAGGAGGGAGCTGGAACCGCCGTTCGAGCCCCGTCGTTTTCCACTGATGCCCCCGTGGGAGCAGCGTCGATGGCAGCCGCCTTACTGCTACTACTCTCCGTACCAGTGGTACCCTCCGAGGGAGTTTCCAGACTGGGATCAGCAGTCTGAAATGTCCTGCTTATCCCGAATGTCCCATCGATCCAGAAAAGCATCAGTGTCGGTTCCCTCAGAAAGGTGTAACCTGCCAACTGAACCCCAGCGTCGACCATCACCACTGATCCAGTCGCCGCTGAGGGAATCGACGCCGATTCTGTCGGAGCACTCGGCGCGTCGGGAGTCCTCTTCGTCGGGATTGGAGAGCGACGTCCAGGGAAGGACCTGGGAGCCCTCGCCAGACTCCAATACGGCCGAAGATCTTCCGGTCTCACCATCGGAGGATCTGAAGTCGTATGGGGAGATGGTGAAGAGAATGGCTGCCACCCTCTCTCTCCCAGTCTCGCAGACGCAGCCAGTCGTAGACGACAATGTCTTCGACATTATGCAAAGAGACATGTCTACGGCAGCAGCATTGCCAGTTACCAAGGTCATCTTGCAGGCTGTGAAGGAGCCCTGGAAGAAGCCGTTGTCAGCACCAGTGTCTTCGAGGAGGCTGGAACACATATACAAGGTCCAGGAGACGGGGGCTGAGTTCCTTTTCACACACCCGAAGCCGAACTCAGTCATCGCCTCGTCCTCCTCCAAATCACGCAAGGTTCACTCTGCTCCACCAGACAGGGAGGGGAAGAAGCTCAACGGCATGGGGAGGAAGATTTACTCCGCAGGAGCCCTTGGAGTGAAGGTGTCGAACTATGCGGCCTGCATGGCGAGATACCAATATGCCATGTGGGAGCAGCTCACTTCTCTCCTCTCCTCCCTCACCGAAGACAAGAAGGCTGCAGCGAGGAAGCTGCAGAAGGAGGGTTTTGCTGTGGCCAAGCAGCAGCTGGCCGCAGCAAAACACATGGTAGACGTGTCGGCTACGGCCATCACGTCTGCTGTGTGCATCCGCCATCATTCCTGGCTGAGATCAACTGCCCTGCAGCAGGACACTAAGGCACTCGTGGAGGACCTGCCGTTCGAGGGAGATGGCCTGTTCAGCGCCACGACAAACAATGCTCTGCAGGAATTTGATAAAAATCTGAAGACCTCCAGAAACCTGGGGGTACAGGCACCCTCCAAACAGCCCAGGGCCAGACAGTGGCACAAACCTTGGGCCAAGAAGCCCTACCACAAGCCCCCATCGGAGCAACAATGGCACCCTCGCTCCTCTCAGCCCGACAGGCCGGCCTACTCGGGCAATAATAGAAGCCGCTATGGCACCCAACCTGCAGGCAAGTCCAAGGGTGCCCGCCCTACAAAGCAGGGACTTTGACTTTCCTACCGCACGCGTCATCACCCCCACCAGCTCATCAACTATCTGCCTCCGCCCTTTCCTGCCTGCCTGGGAGCTGGTCTCATCAGACAGGTGGGCTCTGTCCATCATAAAAGAAGGCTGCAAAATAGAGTTTGCACAGATTCCAAAGCAGTCCGTGGTGATCACCACTCCCCCTTCCCTGCCTCTGCTAGCAGAGGTGACCAACCTCCTACAGAAACAAGCCATGGAGAAAGTGCCAGTGGAGGACAGGACGGGTGGGTTCTACTCCCGCTACTTCCTGGTTCCCAAAAGGGACGGGGGATTGAGACCTATTATGGACCTTCGGAATCTGAACAAATTTATTCTGTACCAAAAGTTCAGGATGTCCACGCTGCAATCGATCCTGCCCCTCATCAATCAAGGGGACTGGATGGCAACTTTAGATCTCAAGGATGCCTATTTCCATATCAGCATCCACCCGGCGTTCAGACGCTTTCTCAGGTTTGCAGTGGGTTCCCAGCACTTCCAGTTCACGGCCCTTCCGTTTGGCCTGTCCACGGCACCTCGGGTGTTTACAAAAATGATGAGCATGGTGGCTGCCCATCTTCGGCTCCAGGGAGTGGTCGTCTTCCCATACATAGACGACTGGCTCCTGGTGGCGAAGTCAAGGGAAAGCTTGTCAACTCACATCGCTATCACCCTACGCCTTCTCAACACTCTGGGGTTGCAGGTCAACTTGGAGAAATCGCATCTCGCTCGATCAAGGACAGTGCAGTTCATAGTAGCAGTGCTGGATACAAATCATCATCGGGCATTCTTGCCTGCCCAGAGGGCAGAGGACATCATAAATATGGTGCAGTTACTTCAGAGGCGAAAGTGGGGCACAGCGCAGCAGCTCCAGTGGATGCTGGGGCTGATGGCGGCGACGACAAGCGTGCTGCTCTTTGTGAAACTGAGGATGAGAGGCCTACAGCTATGGTTTCTTTGTCAGTTCCGTCCAACCAGAGACTCACCTCGAAAGAGGTTCACCATTCCACCAGAGACGCTCCAAACGCTGCAGTGGTGGGAGTCGAAGGACAACATTTGTCAAGGAGCCCCTTTTCACCTTCCGGCTCCCACTATGACCATCACCACGGACGCTTCCCTGTGGGGCTGGGGGGCTCACATGGAGGGCCTGTGTGTGGGGGCCAGTGGCCGCCAAAGCTGACTGTGTACCATATAAACTATCTAGAGCTTCTGGCGGTGCACTTTGCCCTTCGTTCTTTCCGCCCTATGGTGGCGGGGAAGACAGTAGCACTGCTCACGGACAATACCACTGCCTTGAGCTATATCAACAGGCAGGGCGGGACAGTGTCTCATCGGCTTTGTGCATTGGCGATAGACCTGTGGTCGAAGCGCCTCCAGTACGACATCTTCGTAAAGGCGGCACATCTTCCGGGGGTCCTCAACATCCAGGCAGACTCCCTCAGCAGGGGGGGAGGCGTCCCCGCACGAATGGGAGCTGCAGTGGCGCTTCCTAGACCCAGTGTTTCAGCATTGGGGGTACCCACAGCTGGACGCCTTCGCCACAGCAGAGAACATGAAGTGCCCCATGTTCTGCTCCGGGGGGGGGGGCAGATCCAGCATCGCTGGGAGACGGGCTCCTGCTTCGCTGGGAGACGGGCTCCTGCTTCCCTGGGAGGGCCGGTTCCTCTACATGTTCCCGCCCCTCCCACTGTTGACGAAGGTAGTCAACAAAATAGCAAGGGAGAGGCCACGCTGCATCCTGGTGACCCCATGGTGGCCCCTCCAGAACTGGCTCTCGATCATGCTCCAACTGTCGAGGGGGGGGAGTTCTATCAGTTCCCAGCGGAGCCGGACCTTCTGTCGTCTCAGGGGGGGCATGTGCTACATCACAACGTGCCACACCTGAAGCTGACAGCGTGGTTAATAGACCAGTAGAGTTCTCCGACAGGGTGCAGCTGGTCCTGATGAACAGTAGGAAACCTTCCACCTGTGCTTCCTATGATAGAAAGTGGAGGAAGTTTTCGAGTTTTGGTTTCGACCGATTGGTTTCACCGAATGAGGTGGGGTTGTCGACAATTTTTGACTTTTTGTTGTCCCTAGTGGACGCAGGCCTGGTTTTCTCCTCCATCAAGGTCTACTTGGCGGCAATATCTGCCTTCCACAATCCCGTAGAGGGGTACTCCGTATTTGCCCATCCTCAGTCCAAAAAGTTTTTGAAGGGATTGTTTAGGCTGCATCCACCATCAAGGTCACCCCCACAGCTGTGGGACTTGATACTAGTGCTGGACATGTTAACAAAGCGTCCCTTTGAGCCAATGGCCACGTGTTCTCTGCAGCTTCTGTCCTGGAAGACTGCCTTTTTGGTGGCCATCACCTCTGCACGCCGCGTGCAGGAACTCACGGCGATGCGTTGTGACTACCCTTATCTAGTTTTTAGAGAGACGGGGGTTTCTATGGCTCCAGACATTAGTTTTCTCCCGAAGGTGGTCTCCCAATTCCACCTCAACCTGGAAGTCTGGTTGCCAACCTTTTACCCTAATCCTTCCTCAGAGGAGGAGCGTAGGTTGCACGCCCTGGATGTTAAGCGTGCCTTACTTTTTTATTTAAAGCGTTCAAAAGTTTTTCATAAGGACCAGCAGCTGTTTGTTTCATATACTGCTCCCAAGTTAGGTTCCAGGATTTCGTCCCAGAGGTTCTCAAAGTGGCTGACAGAGACGATTAAGTTTTGTTAACTGTTGGCGAAGAGGCCGCTACCTGGGCCTGTCTGTGGACACTCCACAAGAGCGATGGCGACGTCAGTGGCGTTCCTGAGCGGCGTGTCCCTGGCTTATGTCTGCAAGGCTGCCACCTGGTCTTCTCCGCATGCCTTCATGAAGCACTACGCGCTGGACGTGCATGCTCAGCAGAGGACTCAGTTGGGGACTACAGTGCTACAAGTTGCTGCTTCCGGTTGACCATCTCCCCGCCTCCAGGTATGTCCTGCTTGCTAATCTCCCACAAGTGTGATGCACAGAGACCACGAAGAAGATAGACAGGTTGCTTACCTGTAACTGTAGATCTTCGAGTGGTCATCTGTGCATTCACACTACCCGCCCTCCTTCCCCACTGCTGACGGTCTCCCTCCAGTAGGGGCTTCCAGTGGTCAGGAAGGAACTGGCGGGATTGCTGCGGTGGCGCCGGTGAGCATGTGCGATGGGACGCCTGCGCATGCCCATTGGCGCCAACCGTGGAAAAATCCCGGGCTTTTTACAGATACCGATCAGGGACTGGCGCAGGCACAGTATCCCACAAGTGTGAATGCACAGATGACCACTCGAAGATCTACAGTTACAGGTAAGCAACCTGTCTTTCTCCCAGATAAGAGTCCAGGCACTTAACCACTACACCAAATTGGCTAAATTCATCCTGCTAGCCCACTGGAGCCTAACAGGGCATCACCAGGGGACTTGGAGCCTCCTTTTCTTGATCTGTGCTCAGGTGGGAGGATGGGTTTCCTCACCCAACACTTACCTCATGAAACAACATCTACCTCATAACACAACTGTTATGGAAAATGCTCTGAGTCTCCGTTTAGAATGGGGAAATTAGCAATATGGAGGTAGAGCGAATTAGGAGCAAAGGATCTTTTCTTCAATAATATGGAGGTTGGGTTTTCAAGCAAGAATGCTCCGGACAAATATATTTTATAATGTTTACTTAAAATATGTAAAAAGAATGCATTCATACACACAAATACACAATACAGGCAATCAAGAAGCTAGGAAGGGTAGCGGTTATCAATAGAGGAATTGAGGGGGTCTTGAGGAAGGCAATATTACCTGGTCCAGATGTGGTGTGGTTCAGCTACAACTTGAAGATGTAGACATGTGCTACCATGTGCCATGTCTGAGGGCCCCCTTACTTAGAGTAATGTGGGGGGGGGAACCAGTTACATGTTTCATGTGCTCAAACTGAGGGAGATGAAACTTTGTCTCATGTTATAATCTTTTGGGTCCTCCCAAAAAGGGGCTGGCTTGTTGTAGGCAGTGATTAGCCTTTTCTGGATACCTGATTGGGTGCTGAGCTGACTCTGATCACCTGGATGGATCTCCAAGTAACAATAGATAGTGCTGGTTTAGTAATGTCCGCCCAATGGGTTACAAAAAGTCAGAATATGTGTTAATTGTCTGGCCGGTTTAGCAAAGATACCCCTGGGGAGAGGCAAGCATAGAGAACAAAGAATTTATTCAGGTGTCAGATATTACCATAGCATTAGACAAAGAGAAGCTGAGTTGCAGCAAAGGGCCAAGGAGATGGCTGAGGATTAGGGCATGAGCAATACTTACCAGCAGTCCCCATTGTTATTATGCATTCCGTTGGGCAGGGGGAGGGGAGAGGGCCATGTATGGAGGGAGCCTTTAGGTGGGACTAGAACAAGCTCTCTGCTCTACTTCATTTTGAATGAAGTATTTTCTTGACCTGTTTCTGGTCAGACTCTAGTTTGTATAACTTGGGGTCCCCTTAGCTCGAGTGGGGTACCTCTAGAGGCAAGCAGCACCTCCTGGCTATACAACACCTGCTTCTTGGAACAATGGCCATCTCAGCAAACATCTACCTCAGCAAATATATACATCTGCTTGCAGAAACAAGCTCCCATTTGACTCCCCCTTTCATTGCATTTGTACAAATTACATCAGGTGATCTCTTACCTGTATAATGTGTTCCACTAATGGTGAATAACCAGAAGTTTCACCTGGGGTGGGCTGTGACCAGAGGATCTATGTGTTTGGACCTGAAGGGGCCTGGGAGCATTGTGGGCACACTTCACTGGCAAGCTGCCAAGCTGTGCTGGGGTTACTTGGGAAGTCCTTGTCAGAACTCTGGAGATGCCTGTCTTTCTGAATGTGGACCCTGTAAATTAAATATTCATCACACTTGGAGGGCTGGTAAAGGAGAGTTGGCCAGAGATCTCCTGCAAGTTTGGTGTCTTACCACACAGAGGGCTTGTTCTACTGCATCACAAACCAAACCAATTTGTTTAGCACCAAAATGTTTGTTATGGTTTGTGGATCTTGAACCAGGCAGACCATGAACCATGAATTGAACTGAGCTGCATTTCCCCCGTTTGTGCCCATACCTACCCTATAGCTGAGAAAGCTCGTGTTAAAATGGAGTTCAAGCTTTCAATGTGTTTTGGGAATTCAATGCATTCAGTGTTCTGGGATATATCTGAAACTTTCAAGAGCTCAACCACTGAACTTGCTACTTTCACTGACCAAATAATTTGAACCAATGAGAAAGGCAGCACTCCTAGGGATGAGTTGTGTGATCTCCTTGGAGACTCACTGTACAATTGAACAAATCAAAGTGGGTAAAGTTGTGTTGGTAAATCTCTCTAATTTGAGAAAGTGAAAAGAAGAATGATCTTGCCAGTGCCTATTATTCATATTTAATTAAATAATTAATTTTTATTTGTGTGTGATTTGTAATTCACTGTGGGAGATCTGTGCTGAGCAATACAGGCTGAGGAGAATTTTTTTTAATTTTTTTTGGCAGTATATTAAATAAGGGGGACAGGACAGAAAGCAATTAATTTACTCTTGGCAAGAATCTGTAATGTATTATGTTCTTGCTATATGCCATAGACAGAGGAAGGCAAGAGTGGGATGCTGTTCTGTGTATTTCTCTAGTGCTACCTGTATTGTGCCAAGAGAATCCTTCCATCCCTATTAGGCGCCTCCCCTGAGCACTCAGCAGTTGCTTGCTAGCTGCATGTCCTTTGGTTTGTTATGTCTGTGTGGGTGGCAAAGTGACAATGTGGGCTGTTTGTCCTTGGCAATGGAGCTTTGGCTATTTCTGTTTTACTTAACAGTAGTGACACGGTGAACTTAAAATTGGTAGTCTTATATTGTGACCCCCCTCAATTAACTAAGCTTCACCCCATTTTCAGTTAGGCTAGAAGGCGTTCACTTCTGCTCCCTTGACAGTATTCCACTCTATCTTCTCAGTTTTTCCCTTCCCAATGAAAAGCTGATCTTTGTTATGGAAGAGGGGGGAACTGGTGTTGAGGAGAGCCCACTGTACCCAGAGAAGACCTTATGGAGAGGCTCTCACTGACTGGCAACATCAAATTCCACAATTCTTGGGTGTTGTTTCCTGCCAGGGATTAAGGGATTTATCTTTTATCTGTCTCCCAGTTCCATTCAAGAGGCAGAGAAAACTGCAACTTCTATAACCCTGGCAGGAAATGATGACTATGGATTATACTGGGGTGGCCAATGGTAGCTCTCCAGATGTTTTTTGCCTATAGCTCCCATCAGCCCCAGCCAGCATGGCCAATGGGCTGGGTCTGATGGGAGTTGTAGGCAAAAAACATCTGGAGAGCTACTATTGGCCACCCCTAGATTATAGAATCTCTCCTTTTTAGTTAATGAGTACAAAGAAGAGGCTTCTCTGTCTAAAGAACCTTGCTCCTTTGAATAGGTAAGGGTTTTTTGTTTTGTTTTGTTGGCTGGAAGGGGTTCACCTATTGGCCTTTTCAAGCATACTATCAAGCAAAGTTATGAGAGTGCTTTCAAAAATGAATACTCAAACAAAAGTGGTATTGGTGGTTGCTATTCCATAGTATCCATACATCACTGTGTAGTGTCTATACATTACTGCTTAGCCTTTGATAAGAGGTGGGTTTTATGGCCTGCATGGACACAACTGCTGTAATCACTCCTTTCTCCACTGGAGAAACAGCAAATGAAACAAGAAAGTCTTCACCCACTGGCTGAGGATAGCAACAGAAGGGGAATAATGACTCACCCTGGGGAGAGATCTAGAGTTTTGATGCCAAAAGTGATAAGGCCCTTTCCTGGGTTGCCACCCACCTAATCTGATAAGGTGAGGGCACCTGGAACAGGACCTTTTAAGATTACTGTAGTGGTTAGGCATTGATAAGTGTGAAATGAACACATAGCATTAGTGTGCTTATGCAATGTAATTAACTGCATTTTCAAGGATGTTCATGTGATATCCTATTAAAATAGATCATAGACAGAGAGCCCTCTGTAACTTAAATGGCACTTGAAGCATTTTCCTATGGTTGAGAAATTTGCCTAACGACATTATTTAATCTGTGGATAAATTTAGTCTTGAACTAGGATTCCCAATACTTCCTCAGCAAATGCAAGATTTTGGAAGCTGTATCTAGAGAGTGTGGCATTGGGGGAGGATGTGATGTCATTTCTTGGTGCTGCTAATTGGGAAGGGAAATTGGGGCTGGGATAGGTTTCTTGCCTCAGGTGGGTAAATTGGAGAGCATGAATTTCTGGAGCATGAATTTCTGTCTCTGGTATTCAAAACTACCTTTATGTCCTTCATGGATCACACCAGTTCCCTGTGGAAAACAGTCTTCTGTTACTTACAGCCATGCAAGATGTCTCATCCTGGGCTTGCAAATTTCAGCCTTTAGATATTTGTTGGAAAAATCCTTGCATGTCACATTGAATAATGTCACATTTTCCACTGTATAAGCAATGCCATTAATACATTGGAACAAACACTCTTATGGATTATAAGCAAAGGCAGCCTTGAGAGGTCATCTTTAATCCTTAGCATTACCTAGACAGGGAAAGAGAAACAAGAAGCCATAAGTAGGATGTCATGGCTGATCATTTAACTTTACATTTTCTAAACGTTCAGGTTTAATAAGGCTGCGATCACACGAGAGTCTGCACTGATATCATTGCAGTACCTTTGTGGATTTAAAGAGGAAGATCAGTCAACCACATCTGCCTTCTGTGCCACCGTCGTGGCCATCCTGTTTTGCCCCACTTTGGAAGCACAGTACTCCTTCACTGGGAAAGTCCAGTCTTTATGGATGCCAGTGCTTCTACTCCACTTTTCTGTACATCTGAACTCCCCTGTCACAAACTGAAGATGGATGAGACATCTAAACTATCAGATCAATTTCTGCTATTTTAAAAAGTTGCTGCTGTTGTGTGTATGAGTGCATATGTGCATGTACTTACTTGCAATTTTTTTAAAACAACAACTGGACAGCATGCTCTGTGTGGCTGAGACACTGCAGTAATGTGGATGCCTGACCATCAGTCAAACCTGCGGGGAGAGAGCCTCAAGATGTGCTGCTTGGTTGAACCTTCCAGCAACAGTTTAAACTGCTGCAATTAAAGGCACATCGGGGCCACACCAAGCCTCCAGTGTGACCACAGCCTAAGTGTGATTTATGTCTCAAAATATTTGGGAATATTTGGGGGACTGTCTGGGAAAACCATACATGTAATACATAAATAAAATTCCAATGGATTGTCTGAAAACAAAAGCAAAACAACAAAAGTTGTGAATCATTACAGAATAAAGCCCCACATTTTTGTGACTGTCTTTCTCTTTCTAGTTTCTGCCTTTTCCTGAATAACTGTGTGTGTAGATGGAAGATCATTTTAAGGAATGTGCGACATTTCACTTGTATGAATTCTCCAAATGCCTCTTTCTCTTAGGAAATGCTCTGGGAAATTTGTGACATCAACAGCTGTTACTCCAGTCTCCATCTTTGATTTATCAGCCTGCTTTGCAACTAAGGATATGTATAAAAAAACCTTGCTCGCCCAAATACGCATTGCTTTGAAGGAGCAGATAAGGATGTAGTTCGGAAGAATGGATGACTGCTTGTGCTAGTCAGCATCCTGTTCACAATGCCAACTGCCATCAGGATCACTCTGTACTGATGCAATGCACCAAACTGAGGCATCAGGGAAAGTTGCATCTGGCTAGAAAAGTTGTGACATAACCTAGTAAGCTGCACCAAGTGCCTTCTGAAGTGGTGGTAGTGGTGATCTCAGGTAACTGCAACTGTTCTCTGATCCACAAGGTATGGATGGAATAAGGCACATGACATGGCAAGCTTACTGAAGCTAAATCTGTGTTTAAACAATGGCTGTATGGACACCTGGAAGAACTGTGTTCTGTTTCAAGTTCTATGAAAGAAATTTGGGATATAAATCAGCATAATGGTTGGTAGAGGAAATGCCCAGTTATTATGATCTCTGTGGCTATTGATAGACCTCTGCTTTGGTTAGCATGTTTGAGAGCTGCTGCTGACTGGAAATGGAATATTGACTACCTTGAAATGGTCCAAGCAGAAGCTCATTGGGATCTTTATAGACTTTTCAGGCTGGCCATTTTAATTTATTTCTTAGAGAGAGCAAAAGAGAATGAAGTTTACTGTTTTATTACCTTGCAGTGTCCAAACTCTATAAAAATCCTACCCAGGAGAACAATGAATTGTTGTTTCACTCTCAGACTCTTAGGATATTTTCCTTGCAGTTACCAATGAAATGTTCTGTTATTTTAGACTCTAGGGCAGCAAATGATATATCTGCACTTCCTATGGAAATGGGCACTCCTGTTGATTCCTTTATATAACCTAGTCATGTAGAGTTCTGTTTATTCAAAGACTTTAAAAATGTCAATTGAACAAAGTTGTTTCTTATTTATACGTTTGGAAGATGGATTAAACTCTTATTTTACTGAAAGAACCATAAAGATCAATAGTGATCGCTAAGTTAATTTTCTTCAGATTTTGAAAAATGTATTTTTTTTTTCTTCAGATACATGTAGGTGCACACTTAACATGCAATGGGGATGCTTCAGATGTTGGGTCTGCCCCACAGGTGGTCAATTTGGGTAACAGGCTGTAGAGAGAAAAAGAATCCAGCTCTATAACTGGAGTCAAAATCTGTCCACATATCTGTTCTGCCTACTCTGTCTTTCTATGTACTCTGAGTGTGGCACCTTGCTGTGTACAACTCTACTTTGCATGGCTAGGAAGCTTTTGTCTGTCCAAGACTGTTGCTTGCTTCTGGTCAGAAAGGCTTTGCTTTTGGTACAAGTTACCTGTGTTTGCATCTTTGCTGCTTTCCCCCTTGGATTTATCATTTGGGTTGTTTGCGGCCTGGGTCTCTGTTTGGGGATTTGCACCTCTGCCTGAAACCTCCATGGAGAGCTGTAAGTCCCACTTGACTCTGTTACTCAGTTTCTGACCTCTTCCCTTCCCTTCTTGAGTGAGATGTATCTTAATTTGTATGTTAATATGAACATTCCAGTGCTATTATTATGATCATTTAAGTGTGCTAATTATTCCCACAATGAAATTACATTTGATTAAATTGTATTGAACTTTCAGTACTTCTTCTTGGGCAAGGAACTTTATCATTAATTTAATTTGTGAATGCCACTACTCAGAATTTTAAATAAAACTGGCAAATGAATCCAAGAATTAACCCCATCACACATGTGCTTGAGTTGATTTCACTCTGAAGCTGAAAGCATTTTTCTCCCAATCAAGTGCCAATGGGAGAAGTTAGCAGGACTGGGAGAAAAAAATAATGAAATAAATGAAGTGCAGCAAGGTAAGAATATAAGAAGAGCCTGCCAATGGTCCATCTATCCAGTTGCAGTGGAAAGCAAATAGGGCACAGAGGTCAAGACCCTCGCCCTGCTGCAACCTTCCAGCCCTGGGTTTGCAGTCTTTGTAGCTGGAGTCTTTGTTCAGTTCTCAAGGGTAGTAGCTGTTGATAGACCTCTCCTATGTAAAACTGTCTAACTAACCAACTTTTTAATAGCTCTCTGCACTTGTGGCCATCACTACTTCCCTTGATAGTGAATTCCACAGGTTGATTATTAATTATCAAATGGGAGACAGTCACTCCCATTGCCCATGGACTTTCAGAATCTGAAGTTACTCTCCTCTACTTTCTTTACATGTGAGTGGTCAGTTGCCTGTCTTTTCCCCTACTAGAGCTTGTAGCAGCTAGAATTGATTGTTTTGTACAGGACAGTGCTGAACCTGCCCCCCCCCCCCTCCCCAGGCTCCCAGAACTGCTTTTCTGGCACATTAAACAATGGAGAAATCTCAAATCCATCCTCATTACTGATAACTTCACGTCTCATCTGGCTTGGCTCTAATCTGTCTGCTTCTTTGTATTATTCTTGTATTATTCCAAGGAACACACTTTAAGATGACATTGGCATGGCAGATTTTTTCTGGAGGTGAAAAATATGACCTTTTTTTCTACCCCTCTAAATGCAACTATACTTGCCTTCATGCCTGTGAATACAAACAAAATGCTTGCTTCTGTACCTCACATCACTAGTGCTTATATAGCATTAAGTCAAAACCGTTCCTTCAAATTAGTGAGACAGCAATGAGATTGGTGTAAACAACTTGTTGGAAAGACAAACCTATCCGCATATTCCCCTTTAGTGGCAAGATTAGTATGTAACTTTGCCAGCTGGTAAATGTTCCTGTCAATTACATATCTGCTGACTCACTTTCTTCTCACTCTTGTTCTTTTTCTTACAATATTCTTAAACTCTGTCTGCCAGGAACCAAATAACAATTGGATCTGAATGTTTCTGAACATTACCAGCTTCCATTCATTCTACATTATTTATAACAATCATATTAAAGAATGTTATATTTTCATTTAAAAAAAATTGGCTAATGTCTGAATACATATCCTTGCTGTGCCTTAATACCTTGAAACTACCATAGCTTCTGTCAGCTCAAAATAATTTTCCAGAAGGTTTGCCTGTGGGCGCAAATAACCATAATTAGTACTCAGGATTTATACAAAGTGTTTAAAAGTTCATTATGTACATGTGGTAATCTATTTAACAATATTGTAACATAGTTCAATACTGTCATCACCTGATTGCAAAAGAAAGATTGTTACTGCAGGAGATTAGCCTACAGTTCAGTTACTCACGTCAGTGATTTTTGGCTTAAATTAGAATAAGACTGTGGTCACATTGGAGGATGGTGGAAGTCAGGAGGGCCTGGTGTGACTTAGTCCATGGAGTCACAAAGAGTTGGAATTGACTGTGTGACTAAACAACAATGCACTGGAGGCTTGGTACAAGCTGGCTGTGCCTCTATTAGCAGTAGTTTAAATAGTTGTGGGAAGTTTTGATCAGACATCCCACTCTGCACTGGCTTCACTGTGCATTTGCCCCATGGTTGATCATTCAGATTGTTGTGGCATTCCTTTTCTTTTCTTTTTGTCTTTCACTCATGTGCCTAGGCATGTGTTCAAAGTTCCATCTCTTTTTTGACAGCTTCACAATCTCTCTGCCAAGTAATCTGGCCCCTTTCAGTCTCTTTCACATTGCCTCTCTTCCCTGGAATACATTTTTTTTTGGGGGGGGGCAGTGTATGTTAAAGTGCAGATTTACATTAGTCCTGTTAACTTCAGTGCATTTATCCTTGTGTCAAGCAAGAGAATTCTCAGACTCTGATGCAGAAACAGGAGAGAGGGGTTTTTTGGGTGGGGTGGGGTGGGGGGTGGGGATTTGTTGCTCAAAAACAAGTCCCCCAGGGATTCCCAATCTAGAATGACTACTTGGCTGTGGTGATTGACAACACCAGGGGTGATTATGCACTTATGCAAGCATCTCTACCTGATCAAAAAAAAAGAAAGAGAGAGGAGGAAATGGAAGGGAAGGTTCAGACTTCCCAAATGGCTTGACTTTGCAAGAGGGGAGTTCAGACAACCAGAAATACAGAGTGGAAGCACTGGCAATACTGGACTTTCCCTGGTGCCTGATTACTCCACTTTCTAAGTGAGGCAAAGTGAGGTGCTGATGACTGGGGCATGGAAGACAGATGTTGTTGTCTGAGCATGCTTTTTAACCCTATGCAAAGGTAACACAACTATATCAGCATGAACTACTCTGTGACTGCAGCCTAACTCTGCATAAGGTTGCACTGCTATTGGTCATTACATTATACAAGCAAAAGGAAAAAATCCATGCTAAGTAGAATTATTCCATTGGTTTAGATCATCTCATGCTCTAAAATTTAGCACAAGTGCAAAAAAAAAAATCCACCAGAATGCCACTTGTAAATGGAAGCTTTTATTTACTTGGCACTTGACTGTTGTCATCTTGTTTATAGTTGCGGTAGCATAAGCTCTGTGACTCATAATGAGCAAGGAACAAAAAACAGTAAGAGGGTTAGTGGACTAAATAAACTGATAATGAAGAATATTCATTTGTCTACATGCTGTGACCCTTCTGTATCTTTCTGGTTAATAAATTAGGTAATAAGCTGGAGACTGAATTATTCTTCCAGAGCAGCCCCCCTGAAACAAACAACATTGTTTGGAAGTACTGATCCACCTTTAAAAAAAAAAACATACACACAGTCAGGCAAACACGGTAGATAAGGGGTGTCAAACATGCGGCTTGGGGGCCAAATCAGGCCCTCAGAGGGCTCCTATCAGGCCCCAAAGAAACTGGCTGTCATCTGCTTCCTTCTCCCTCTCTCTTGCTTCCTTCTGCATCACAGCTTGCTTTGCCAGGCTTGCTCAATTGCACAGGAGCTACAGAGCAAAGCCTCTATTTTCTTCATTGGCTGAGGCTCCACCCTTCGAGAGGAAGGGGGAGAGGGAGAGCTTGCTTTGTCAGGTTCTCTCAATCGCACAGCAGAGCTACTGAGCCAAGCCTCTCTTCCTTCTATTGGTTGACGCTTCTCCCCCTCCTGGTCTCCTGGGGAAGGAAGGAAAGAGCCAGAGCTTCCTTTGCCCAGTTCCCTGGATCCCATAGGAGAAATACGAAGACCAATGAATGCTAATGTTTTAAGACCAATAAGTGCTAATGTTTTAAGCATGTTTTATTTTAAGTTTTAAAAAAATCTTTAATTGTATTTGTCTGTGTCCTTAAGTTTATATCTCTGCTACTTAATCTTAAATAGGTACACACATGGGCTGGCCTGACATGACTCAGCCTGACAAAGTCTCATTTATTTCTGATCCAGCCCTCATAACAAATGAGTTTGACACCCCTGCTGTAGATGCTGACCTGACTCTGCCCATCGTCCCTTAAAGAACTGTCATGGACCAGAAAGAGGCTTCCTGGCACCCACCCCACCCAATGTCCCAAAACCAGTCACCAAAAGGTGGGATGAAGCCACATATGGCAGCCCAGGACCATTACTTAAGAGCTGCCCAGCATTCTCCTTACCTTTTTTCAGGAACAAGGATTGCATCTGTTAAATGGCAGTTAGCTGAATTGGAGAGTTTAGCCAAAAACTAAAAATAATTGCCAGCTTAACCTGTGCCAGATAAATCCTTTACTTCTTTTAAGAATTTCATGGATTGTTTCAGGCTGAGATATTTAAATGAGTTATCATATTAAGAAAATGATGATACCAGAAGCATTTTACACACACCCTCCCTAAATCTGGTACCACCATGGAAGACTGCCCTAAGGGCAATCTGATGGCTTGTTAGGTGTCACTGGTAGCTTGAAGTCGCAGCATAAGAGTAGAGGACTACTATCTGGTTGTTATCACTAACGCTCCCTCTACTAATGGATGGTCTCAGCCCCTCAGTGTTCTGCCATGTTATAGGAAAGGAACGGTCCCTTGTGCAAGCACCAGTTGTTTCCGACTCTGGGGTGATGTTGCTTTCACAATGTTTTCACTGGAGACTTTTTACGGGGTGGTTTGCCACTGCCTTCCCCAGTCATCTACACTTTCCCCCCCAGCAAGCTGGGTACTCATGGAAGGCTGAGTCAACCTCAAGACGGCTACTGGAAAACCCAGCTACCGCTAGGGATCAAACTCAGGTCGTGAGCAGAGCTTAGGACTGCAGTACTGCAGCTTTAAGACTCTGCACCACAGGGCTCCTTTTTGCCAGGCTATAACCAATGCAATATTTCATGAAGCTGTGTGTGTGAAATTGTTCAGTTTAAATTGTGATATATTTTAATTATAAACCATTCAGGACCCAAGCTAGTTAAAAAGTAGGGGTATAACCCTTAGTAATAATGCAACGTTGAATGTGTGTGATTGCAGGACATGCACTTAAATCACAGTGGATAATGGTGTGCCCTTGTCAGAGCCTGGGACATTCCATCCTTGGGGAGAAGCACCACCCTAAGGACAGCAGCAGTTCAGTTGCAGAGGGGAAATAAAACCCACTGGGGCCAACAAGAGCAAAGAGCAGACAGGAGAAAGTTCAACCAGTATTAGTTTCCTGTGGAGAAATGGCCTTCTCTGATGTAAAGCCCTCCTCAAAAGAAAGGCCTGCTCAAAAGCAGTAGCAGGGAATCAGGAACTGGGAGTGTCTAGAGGAAGAGGAATAAAAGGCCCCAGCTGGAGGAGGTGGGGAAAGTGGCTGGCTGGGAGCTGGAAGAGGAAATTGGCAGCCAGGCTTGGATTTAATTTTGTTTTTTCATTCAGTTCTCCAAGCTAGAGCATACCAAGCACTGCGGAGATTTAGAAAGTGACATTCGTACGAAGCTGGCGCCATGGTATACCTTGGAGCTGCGCCGGCTGAAACAAGGGCTCAGACGACTAGAGAGGCAATGGAGGCATACTCGGGACGAAGCAACGAGAACATCCTACAGAACGTTTATGAAGTCTTACGAGATGGCAGTCAAGGCTGCAAAGAAAGATTACTTTGCAACCAAGATTGCATCTGCAAACTCGTGCCCAGCACAATTATTTAGAGTAATTGGGGATCTTATAACGCTGCCACAAGGCAAACCAAACGTTAGGGAATTAGAAATAGGCTGTGAGGCATTTGCGAAATACTTTGCAGATAAAATCTCGTTGCTCCGCCAAGACCTGCCTACCACTTTGGATACAGTGAGTGAAATTGAGGCACCGTGCCTGTCTTTGGGTTTAGTGCTGGACCACTTCGACCCGCTTAGCCTGGAGGAAGTCGACAGAATCCTTTCTGCTGCTCGCCCGACAACATGCGATCTGGACCCTTGCCCCTCTTGGCTGATTAAATCTTGCCAGGGGGAGCTTAGTTGTCCTTTACGGGACATCATAAACAGGTCCCTCTCAGAGGGGCAGTTTCCAACACCTCTGAAAGAGGCTTTGGTCCGCCCTCTCTTGAAAAAAGCTACAGCAGACCCGGCCGAATTGGCGAACTACCGGCCGGTGTCTAACTTACCGTTTTTAGGTAAAATTATTGAGAGGGCCGTGGCGTCGCAGCTTCAGAGGTTTCTGGATGACGCTTCTGTCTTAGACCCATGTCAGTCTGGTTTCCGGCCGGGCCATGGGACGGAGACGGTGTTGGTCGCCTTGGTAGATGACCTCCAACGGCAACTGGATCGAGGTGGCGTTGCGGTGCTGATGCTATTAGATCTGTCGGCTGCATTCGATACAGTCGACCATCAGCTACTGACGCGCCGCCTCGCCGACATTGGGGTTGAGGGGTCGGCCTTGCAATGGCTTTCCTCCTTTCTCCTAGGTCGGGGACAGAGGGTGGCTATCGGGAGTGAACAGTCCCGGAGGCGCACACTGGACTGTGGGGAGCAGTGCTCTCCCCGATGTTGTTCAACATCTATATGCGCCCCCTCGCCCAGATTGCCCGGCGGTTTGGGCTGGGTTGCCATCAATATGCGGATGACACCCAGCTCTATCTACTAATGGATGGCTGGCCCGACCCTGCACCAGGGAATCTCGACCGGGCCTTACAGGCTGTTGCGACATGGCTCAGGCTGAGTGGGCTGAAGCTGAACCCAGCGAAGACAGAGGTCCTTTGCGTGGGTCGCGGCGCTCTGGGAAGGGAAATAGCTCTCCCGGTCTTCGATGGCGCGCCATTGAAAGCAGCGCGCCAGGTAAAGAGCCTGGGTGTTTTACTGGAGCCTTCACTATCGATGGAGGCCCAGATAGCAGCCACTGCCAAGTCAGCATTCTTCCATCTGAAGCGGGCAAGGCAGTTGGCCCCTTTCCTTGAGCGCCGGGACCTCGCAACAGTGATCCATGCAACGGTCACCTCAAGATTGGACTACTGTAATGCCCTCTACTTGGGGCTACCTTTGTGCCGGACTCGAAGACTGCAGTTAGTGCAGAACGCGGCGGCCAGGCTGTTGTTGGGACTCCCAAAACGGGAACATATACAGCCGAGGCTACGTGAACTGCACTGGCTGCCGATCATATACCGGGTCCAGTACAAAGTGTTGGTCATTACCTTTAAAGCCTTATATGGCCGAGGACCTACCTACCTGAGGGACCGTCTCTCCCCGTATGAACCCCAGAGGGCACTGAGATCAGTTGGGAAAAATCTAATGACCATCCCCGGGCCGAGGGAGACTAAATATCAGAATACTAGGGTACGGGCATTTTCAGTTGCGGCCCCTACCCTATGGAACCGACTCCCCGAGGAGGTGCGGGCCCTACGGAACCTTGACCAGTTCCGCAGGGCCTGCAAGACCGCCCTTTTTAAACTTGCATACCTGGACTGTTAAGAAGATCGGCAATTAAGCACCCGCCAATGCGGTTAAGACTACACCGCTGAATAACTGCACTTACTGGATTGTTTTAATGTTATTAAGTTAATGTTACTGTTTTATATTGTTAAATGTAAAAGTTTTAACCATTATATGTTTTTATGAAATGTTGTTAACCGCCCTGAGCCTGCCGAGGTGGGGAGGGCGGGATAGAAATAAAATTTATTATTATTATTATTATTATTATTATTATTCCTAGTCAACAAGGAAACCAGAAGGAATCTTCCCCTCCAGACCCAGGCAGACTGGCTTCCCCTGGCTTAAACCAGCAGGAAGAATGCAGAATCAAGGGCAGGAGCTTAATCAGCTGGAAGAAGGTCTGAAAAAATTGAAAAGGGGCTGTGGCTGAGTGGTGGAGCATCTGCTTGGCATGCAGAAGGTCCCAGGTCCAATCCCCAGCATCTTCTACAGTAAGGATCAGGTGACATGAAAGACCTCCACCTGACACCTTGGAGAACCACTGCTAGTGTCAGTAGACAATACTGACTTTGAAGGACCAGTGGTCTGATTCAATATGTCAGCTTTGTGTATTCATGTGTCTCTAGCTGGGAGAGCAGCCCTAACACTGTTAAAAGGTGGACGTGATAGTGAACTGGCCTCAGTACAGGATGGTGGTTAACCTCTGTAATTGCCATTGTAAAGGAGCCAAGCAATTAAAGGATGACCTTTACATTTCTGGCATATTGACTTGTTTTGGGCATTGTGGAAAGAAAACAATATGATGAGACTTAACACTTTGAGGGCCCCACAGTGGAGCCCAGCTTAGTGCTTGAAGAGCCAAGCATACACAAGGATGGTCTACTGGGCCTGCTATCAGGAGGTCTTGTTACACAGCAGATGGCATAACTGCATCCTGAGGAGGATCTAAGGATGTGCATTGCTACTTTTGGAGGCATTGTCCTGTTCTGTTCTGTAAACTGCAAGCAGGATCAGTCAGGTCTCCTTGCATGGTAGTGCCCTCAGACTTGGATAGAGAGGCTTAAGCATCAACAGAAGCCAGAAACAAGGAGCTGGAACTGGAGGCAAGGAATGGAATCCTGTGGTTTCTGGTACTGCTGAACCATTGTCAGTAGGTGTTTCAACCATGTCCAGGTCAGGCTGGTAGCCTTGGCTCCTTGGCCTCTTCTTCTGAGAACTTCAAGTTGTCACTGAGCTGGTTGGCAGGGGTCATGACAGTCATTGCTATAATCATGGGATTGTCTAGGGTTCACTGGGGCACCCTCTTCTTCTGAGGCACCCTCCTCTACAGTCCAGTCTGGGAAGCCATCAGTACCTTAATGGTAAAAAGGAAGAGGGAAACTATAAAAAGTTGAGATGTAGTGTTATTAATGTTTTGGACCTTTAGTGGAACTGTCCAAGAAAAGGCCCTGGAATTGGTCCACAGGATGGAGGTGATATCCCTGGTTGTGGGGCCAGGGGAGGAACCCAAGCATAGGCTGGGCTATAGAGATAGCAACCTGATGCTCAGGTGATGTTTAAGGCCTGGGTAGGTGGGAAAGTAGTGTCGGGATTAGTAGATACTGGTTGGGGGAGTGTTTCTGGTGTAAGTAGTCCAGGGGCCACCTTTATATGAGGCCCTTATGATTGTAGGCATTCATGAAGATGTAAAGTCATATACAACTATTGGGATAAATGGTGTCCAACAGATTATGTATGCTGGAGTGTCCCTTTCCATGGGCTATATACTCATGGTAGGAAGAACTGGCCCCAGTTCAGATTTCTGGTAAAGGCCTCTGTGAGGTACTGTGCTGTAAAAACTCATAAGTGCTGTGTAAACATAGAATCATAGAGTTGGAAAGGACCTCCAGGGTCATCAATCCCCTGCACAATGCAGGAAATTCACAAATACCTCTCCCCATACATTCCGAATGACACTGCTCTATACCCAGATGATGGAAAAACCCTCCAGGATCCCTTTGCCAAACAGGCCTGGAGAAAAATTGCTGACTGATCCAGAGTGTCAATCAGCATTTCCCTGGACATGTAAGAAAGGACCACAAGAACTAAACACTGACACAACCCTTCCTGCCCTCCTTCTCATGATCTGCCTAATTTACAGAATCAGCATTGCTGTCAAATGGCTATCTAGCCTCTGCTTAAAAACCTCCAAGGAAGGAGAACCCACCACCTCCTGAGGAAGCCTGTTCCACTGAGGAACTGCTCCATCAGGAAGTTCTTCTTAATGTTTAGCTGAGAACTCTTTTGTTTTTACAGTTGTTAGCCACCCTGAGCCTGCCAGGAGAAGGCAGGGTACAAATATAAATAAATAAATAAATAAATTTCAACCTGTTCATTCTGGTTTGACCTTCTGGGGCAACAGAAAACAATTCTGCACCTTCCTCTGCACCATCAATGGTGGGGCATACAAATATTTTGGTCCCTATAGACCGTGTGCTGTCCAGAGGCAGTCCCTTTAAGAAATACCTTAACTAAGATCCTGACCCAGAAGCTATTGACTATATTCTCATAGGAGGTAATAGATCAGGGAACAAAGCTCTTCAACGGATGTGGGCTTTCCAAGCATATGGTTTAGGGAAGATGTGTATCTAAACCATGAAACGTATGCTTGGAAACTTATAGTATAGGACAGTGGCATAAGCAGTTGGCCCCTTTACTGTTTGCTATTAGGGAGGTGTCACAAGCTTCTTTTTGTTTTTCCCCATTTGAGTTGCTGTATGGGTGACATGCTTGTGGTGTCTTAGATCTCCTGCAGGAGGAAGGTGAAAAGCAAGTAAATTGGAGAGGTCTACCCTCCAGTATGCACTTGTTCTGAGTTTTAAGTTAGCTTAAGGGGCTGTAGGGGCTTCAGGGAACCTAGAGAAAGCACCTAGACACAGTACTCTGACTATAAAGTCCAACTTGAGGAAATTATGGCAGACCAATGGGTCTTGGTTCTCCTGTCCTCAACAGAGTCTAAACTGATCACCTGTTGGCAGGGGGCATATGAGGTCATATGAATTATGAGATAAGGTGCCTGGAGAAAAGAAAACCTCTCTAGGTTTTCCATGAATATGTTGAAATGAGGCCAATCAAGAAGGGAGAGAGGTGGGCCTAGAAGCAATGCACTTCCCATCCCAGGGGAATCTAGATCTGGACCACTGCCTGATCTCCTTCCAGAGACAGCAGATTCAGCCTCTGGAGCAAAAGTTCCAGTATGCCCTTTCTCAAACCTGGGTTCACCAGGTTTGAAATCTCTGGGGGTACAGTGGAGGAAAGTCATCGAACAGGAGGTGGCCACTATAAGAGAGCTAGGCATTATTGAGGAGTCGCACAGTTGCTAGCAGAGTCAGCTAGTCCTGGTCCTCAGACAGAAGAATATGTTTTATAGACTTCTGTAAAGTAAATGTTGCCTCCAAACTTGATGCCTACCCCATTGCATGGGTAAAACTACTTCTTGAAAGGGTGGTCTCAGCATGGTTCCTGTCCACCTCATTCTCACAAAGAGATCCTGGGAAATTTCCTTGCATGCCAGTGCACAGGAAAATAATAATAATAGTAATGATATAGTGTGTTTGCATCCATTTTCAACAACGTCAGTCAATTACAAATAAATTCTTATTAAAAAGATTTTTGTATATGAATATTTTCAAACAATCTAAATAATTCATATATTAGAACAATACAATTTCATATGCAAAGCTATTGACACACATATCATTGCTCAAACAAGGAACAATGAGAAACAATAAACATGTGACTAGCAGGATATAAAAATTAAATGTATATCCATAAGAGTCCAATCAGTTCCACATAACATGAGGTTCTATTCTTCAATGACATCAGTAGTAAATTGTTTATGTCTTATTGTTTTATACTGAAATTGAGATGTTGGTTTTATTATGATTGTTAGCTGCCCTGAGTCCATTTGGAATGGGCGGGATATAAATCAAAAGTAAATAAATAAATAAAATAGTGTGCCTTATAGACCACTGATGAGAAGCCTAGGTCCATTCCTTGTTTATATAGATTCTTCTTCATAGTGTATCCTTTTCAATAGCACAACCACAATTTAAACCACAATTTAAATTTCATTTATAAATCCCAGCCAATTATAGTTTCATCAAGAATAAATTCTATCTTGATGAAGTTGGTTCCAGTTTAAATTGTGATTGTGCTGTAGAAGGATATACACTCTGAAGAATAATCTATGCAATGAAAATCTACACAATCTAACCCAGAGGCCTCTCCCATGCCAGCTGAGATCCTTCTAATTAGAGATGAAGATTCAACCCTTGGGCCTTATAGTTGCAAAGTGGAGTGTGGCCTTCTATATGTTTATGGACTATATATACATGAATACAATTCTCCCCTGTAAATTTAGAACTAGGGACCTCATCATGTAATGTAAGTCAGGGGATAGTAGATGAGGATGAAGACATCTGGGCTTGAACATAATTGGAAGAATAAATAATAGTTCAAGGATTGAACATAAGACCAGAAGGAACAGAAATTCAACATGCCATTTAAATCCTCACTGGAAATCTGTTCCTCAGAATTGGGTGGATGGGAAAATAAATGTAATGCCTCCTGTATGTCTATCCCATCCCATATTCCTAATTACTTGGCAAATTATAAGCTTTGAAACCTAAAATGGAATCTGTTCAGAGGCAGTGAACATTATATGCTCATTTAATTGTTTATTTATGAATGAATTTATTAAAACATTAATATTTTGCCTTTCCTCTTGGTTCAATGTGGCTTACAATAACAACTAAAACATTCCTAGCTAAAACCAAAGATAAAAATAACAAATCCCAAATTTATCTCCCTTCCCCCTTAAAAGTTGTCTGCTGTTCAAACCTCTGGCAAACAGGCAGGTCTTTCACTGTCTCCCGAAATCTAGAGGGAGGGAACACCTGTCATGTCCTCAAGGACCCCATTCCATGGAATGCCAGAGGTACAAAGAATAAACAAGAGGAGCCCTGACCTGGGTAGCCCAGGCAAGTTCAATCTTGTCAGACCTTGGAAGATAAGCAGGGTTGACTCTGGCAAGTACTTAGATGGGAGACCTCGGAATACCAGGAATAGGGAGGACCGGGGCAGGTTTTATTTAGCCACCTCTCCGAATATCCTCCATGCCCCCAGTAAGGGTTTGTCACTAGATGTCACCATGTCTCCCAGCTGCACACACATGTGTGCACACACATGCACATAAAAATACAAAAACAACCACCACCAAACGAGGAGTTACTTCAATCACATCCTGTTCATGAGCTTTCAAAGAACACCTGGTTTACCATTTCTGGGATTCAGAATAGAATCTGGCTAGAACTTTAATCTGACCCATCAAGACAGTTTGCACACTTACGTTTGCAAAAGGAAACTTGCAAATTTTCTTCTAAACATGGTAGAATATTATCAAATGGGAGCAAACTAAGCAGTAAGATTTCCCCCCCCCCCCCATTAAAAGCACCTTAAGAAAGGATGCTTAAAATCCCTCCAAAGAAGCAAATTTATATCTTCTGGATTATCAGCTTCATCCACAAATGAAAGTTACATTCTTGCCAGCAAAATACATTAGTTAGCTAAATTTGTCATCAGAAGCAAACCTTCTGAACTCTTCAGAAGTGTTTGTTGTCTAGCAACATGTTGATTTAAGATGTGCCAATCTGTTGCTCATTTTAGATTTTTCCTGGAGATACTGTTCTCATTTCACCCTGTTACATTCTTTTTGCGGCTTTCCACCCAGTGAAGCTTTAGAGTTCTTTATCATCTGGAGATCAGTAATTTCGATAGTTGGTTGCATAGTAATTTCCTGCAATTCAAGTTTCCTTTGAACGCGAGCATGTAGCCTCAGTGTTGTTGCTGTTTTTGTGAAAGGAAAGAACTCAGATGGCAGATTCAAAAACACTGAGGTAACCTCTCAACAACCTATTTCTAGTGTCTACTTGTCGAAAGTGATGCGAATCACTATAGATGGGACTCTCCTAAATAAGTGCCTGTAGCAGTTTGCAAAGATTTGAGGGGGTGTTTTGTAAACAAATCCATTTAAAGACACTTCAAGGACACTAAGCTACAACGACCTACCTCGCTCTCCCCCATCCTGTTCTTTTATCGATCATTGTGTTCTGTTAAAAAAAATGCCATGGTAGAACTAACCTTTACCATAATGGAAAAGGTTAGAAAAATTATGAGGACAGTCTGCTATAGTTGACAAAGGCACAGTAAAGTAGACAGTGCATTGCTATTGTAAGTGAGGACATAAACAACCCTAGTATCTGATTTATAACTGATGGTTCTCTTGGAACATCTTTCTTGTTCATTTTAGCTAACTGAAAATCATTACTTGTTGCAATAAAATAAAAAGCCCAAAAGCTTTAGAGTAGCACCCTCCCATATGTACAGCTTTGAAACCAGCCAATGATCACTAAAAGGTTCAACCTCTAAGCAGCAAGGAATGAAATACTTCTGAGCATATGCAGAGTATTTGTCCCCTCACTGCTCAGCCATCACATCCAGCTTGTTCTTTCTACCCAGCAGTGATTCAGAGTAATGGGTTTCCCAGTGGATAAGGTGGCCCTTCTCATTTCAGATGCTTTTGTTCTTTGCTTTCGCAAACAGTTGGAATTGTCTTGCTATTCATCTCAGCAACAAACCACAGTTTTCGCTTAGAGTACATAACGTGACTAGTTCCAAACTCCAGCCAAGAACCAGGTCCAGAAATCCCTCTGCTCTTCCATTTGGTTAAAGTTTGGTTTATCTGTCTGTGGAAAGGTAGCAAGAAATGCTGACCCAGAAGCAGGGACAGGAGACCACTGGGCACCTGAGTAGATTTTGTCTCTCCCCACTCCCCTGCATTTAATCATAAACGGCGGAGGCAATAGCGAGATAATGGAGTTTTGAAACAAGGAAATTGAAGCAAAAGCAGAGCCTTTTAAGATAGGGAGGGTTTGCGTTGCACAGGAAACAGCCCTTGGGTAGAATCGTGATCATTCTCTCCCTACAGTCCGGGGGTCTGGGGCGACCTTAGGGAAGGGAAACGCGGCCGCGGATTGTTAACAAGTCTTCGTCGCAGGTATGTCTGATGAAGCTCGAAGCGGCATACCTGCAGGTGGCGACAAATGCCCTTAAAGTTTAGCGCTGTCCAAGGTGCTGAAAGTCGGAGGCTCGGCGGCGAGCGAAGGGAACCAACCTTGTCACCGCTGACGAGCAAGGCGCGGAGGGTAGGGGTGCCCACTTCTCGCTCAGCGCCCTATTCGCTAGAGACCTGTGGACAGCGGAGAAAGAGAAGATCCTCTCTATCGCTCGCCAGCCTCTCGAGTCATTTTTTGCTCGTTTAGCGCAGCAACTTTATCCAGGCTTACACAGAAGATTATTCCAACTCAGCCAGAGAGTCCCCAGTTCTGGCTATCTCTTTTCTCCTTCCTTGTTAGACACACGCCTCCCAAATTTCTCTCCTGTGGTCTCCGACTCATATTCCTTCCCGGCTGTGGTGCTTCTGTCTGGGTTAATGGTACCAAGCAGGACAAGTCTGTGAAGGAACGGCCAGAGGCAGGTGGCGGCGGGAAGCAGGGAGGAAATCAAGTAGTGCCTGCTGCTCGCTAAAACTTAACTTTGACTCTTGGTAGTGATTCTCCTGGTTGCCCTGACGCCAGATGAAGAATGGGGCGGAGGCGTGTAGACAGGCTACTGGGCTGCTCCAGTTTCTCACTAAAGAAGGAGGTTTGGGGTTCTCGCTAAAGAATGGTGGTTGGTTTCCCCCCGCCGCTCCCGGTTGCTATCGATTTGTGAACTGGCCATAGAGACGCTGCCCCGGAACCCATTGACGAAAAGAGACCCCCATCAGATCAGACTATAGTTCATACCCAAGAGAAAGCACGCGCAGTTGCTGGAGGGGCGGGGCGGGGGGAGGAGAAGTGACAAGGAGGGGCTGAGGGAGATGGAATAAACTAGGCAGGAGGGGAAAGGTGGAGGCACAAAACGCCGCGGGCAAGAGGGATCCACAGTTCTCAGTGGTAGAAAAGTGCGACTGAGAAGCAGGGAAAGGAAGAGGAGGAGGAGGGGACCCAAAGGCTGAATGAGGAGCCAAGTGAGTGACAGAAGAGAGGGAAGTAGAACAGGGGAAAGGGAGGGCAGAGAGAGAGAGGGAGAGGGAGAGGGGAGCAGGCAGTGAATGCTACAAAAGGGGGGAGCAGCCGCAGAAAGAGACGGCAGCAGCAAGGAGGGCTAGAAACCGGGAGCAGAAGCGCGCGGGGAGGGAGTGGCAAAGAAAGGACAGAGAGGCGAAAGGAAGCCAGAAGTGACCGCGGCTGAGAAAGAAAGACGCGAGGGAGGCCAGGAGGGCGCAGCAGCAGCAGCAGGCAGGGAGCCCCCGCGCCGAGCCCGAGCAAGAAGACAGGGAGTGCGACGAGAGGCTGCAAGAAGCCCGGCTCGGCCGCGAGCGAGGGGAGGCTCCGGGAGAGCGACGGCGAGGGAAAGAGAAGGCGGGCGAGTGGCCACCGCCGCCGCCGCCAGGGGTCCGGAGCTGCGCAGCGGTGGAGGGCGAGGGAGGCCAGCCAAGCGAGAGCGAGAGCGACAGGAGGCGCTGGGCGCTGCTCCCTGGGATGCCCGGCCAGGGAGGGCATGCTGCGGGCGGACTGCGACGGGGACTGGCGCTGGCCAGAGGCACCGGGCGCCAGCCTCTCGGCGGCCTCCTGGTAGCTCGCTGATTCCAGCCGCCGCCGCCCTAGGCCGTCGGGGGGCCATGGTGACCCGCAGGAAGCGCTGCCCGCCGCCGCCGCCGCCCGAGTGAAGGCGCTGCCTTCTGGCCCCCGCCCGAGCCAGGCATGGAGTTCGCCAACGGCACGACGGAGGCCGCGGGGAACGGGAGCCAGCCGGCGCCAGCCAGCCTGGGCTACCAGTTGAGCACGTCGGTGGTGCTGGGCGCGCTGATCCTCTTCGCCGTACTGGGCAACGCGTGCGTGATCGCGGCCATCGCCCTGGAGCGCTCCCTGCAGACGGTGGCCAACTACCTGATCGGCTCGCTGGCCGTCACGGACCTGATGGTGTCGGTGCTGGTGCTGCCCATGGCCGCCCTCTACCAGGTGCTGGGCAAGTGGACGCTGGGCCAGGTGACCTGCGACATCTTCATCTCCCTCGACGTGCTGTGCTGCACCTCGTCCATCCTGCACCTGTGCGCCATCGCCCTCGACCGCTACTGGGCCATCACCGACCCCATCGACTACGTCAACAAGCGCACCCCCCGGCGGGCCGCCGTCCTCATCAGCCTCACCTGGCTCATCGGCTTCCTCATCTCCATCCCGCCCATGCTGGGCTGGCGCACCCCCGAGGACCGCTCCGACCCCAACGCCTGCACCATTAGCAAGGACCACGGCTACACCATCTACTCCACCTTCGGCGCCTTCTACATCCCGCTCCTCCTCATGCTCGTCCTCTACGGGCGCATCTTCAAGGCGGCCCGCTTCCGCATCCGCAAGACCGTCAAGAAGGCCGACAAGAAGCAGCAGCCCTCGCCGGGCCAGACCGAGGCCGACACCTGCCTCTCCCTCTCGCCGGCCACCCCGCCCAAGGGCAGCAACGGGGGCCTCCGGCCGCAGCCGCAGGCCAAGAGCTGGAAGAGCGCCGTGGAGCCCAAGGCCTGCCTCAACGGGGCCGTCCGCCTGACGGAAGACGGCCCGGTGGCGCCCTCCGCCTTGGAGATCCTCGAGGTAAGCCCGTCCAACTCCACCAAGGGCCACCTGCCCCTGCCCAACAGCCACCAGCCCCACCCGGCCGCTGCCACGCCGGGCCCCGAGAGGAAGAACGAGCCCAAGAACGCCGAGGCCAAGCGGAAGATGGCCCTGGCGCGGGAGCGGAAGACCGTCAAGACCCTGGGCATCATCATGGGCACCTTCATCCTCTGCTGGCTGCCCTTCTTCATCGTGGCGCTGGTCTTGCCCTTCTGCGCCACCTGCTACATGCCCCAGGAGCTGGGCGCCCTCATCAACTGGCTGGGCTACTCCAACTCCCTGCTCAACCCCGTCATCTATGCCTACTTCAACAAAGATTTCCAAAGTGCTTTTAAGAAGATCATCAAGTGCAAGTTTTGCAGGCAGTGACGGGGCGCGACCCTGGGGAGGGAGGGGGGAGGAGAGGATGGGTGACTGGGGAAGGGCGGGCGGGGACGGGACGGGACGGGGCCAGTCACCCCCTTCTTGAGCTCCGCCGGGCTTCGTGACCTTTCCAGGCGTCTTCTGCTCCCACAGAGGCTTTGCGGACCGCCAGTCCCTTTCCCCGGCCGCCCTGTGGCTTGGAATGCCGGGAGGCTGGGGGAGCATCTCGGTCCTCCTGCCCTCCTGTCTCGAACAGGCTCCGTTCCGCTCTTCGAATCGACCGACGGACGGACGTTGCTCTCTGCGGCCCTGCGCTGCTTTCAACAGACAGGCTTGGCATGACCGGCAACGCGAGACTGTCCCTGTCCAGCCAACCACACACTGTCCCTTTTCTGAACTCCACCAAGCCGGCCCAGGAAGGTAGGACGCCTCTTGGAAGCCTGACTGTCCAGACTGGTTACTTGTTGCTTACCGCCTCGACTCCTTCTCAGAGTTTACTCCCTACTCCGACGGGGCGCAAACAGCAGGCCACCCTGTGATCTCGGGAGACCTAGGATGGGGTCGGGGGTCTGGGGGGGGGGTGTTGGGTCGCAGACCTAAGAACGAGGGGGAGCCACCCGAGTCGGAACCACAATAAACCATCCTATGCATAAAGATGCCCTCTTGTCTATCCCCCCCCTTAGGTTAATTTTCAAAAAGAAGTCGTAAACTTTGCTTCTTTGAAGGCTGAGTAAGTAGGAACTCTGAAAGGGAGCGACGCAACCCAAGGGAGGAGGAAAGGGGCTCGAAGGAAGGGGTGTGTGCGCGTTGGGGGTGTGGAGAGGGTCACTTATGAAAAGCGAATCCCGACTTTGGGGGGGGCGGGGTGGTGGTGTTGGGGGCGGGGTCGAGGCTGGGCTCTCTTGCCCTGCTGCCAAGCGTCCCGCGTATCCTTCCATCTTGCTAACTCATCATCCGTCTGTGCTGTGTGTACTGCTGTCGTGGAGCGCGCTCTTTGTGTGTCCCCATTCAAAGTCACCGTCCAAGGGGAAGCCGCTCGCTGCATCTGAAGCTGGGACCAAGGAGGCGGTGAAACAAGCCGCGTGTGGGTTTCCAGAGGCAGGCCAGCCCGGTCCTAAGAGCGCCCACTCGGGAGTCTCCGTCTGTCCCGGGGAGTTCAGCGGGACCCCGACTGCCTTCCTTGGGAAGGAGCCCCGCCGACCTCGACGGGGCTGAGCTTCCGAGTGCAACGCCTGGGGCTGGCTGCGCCTGGGAGCGCGAAGCAGGAAGAACCCCTGTTGCTTCAAGTGGCAGAGAGAGGAGGAAGAGGGAGGAGGAGGAGCCGGCCTTTCAGGCTGCGGGATGCCCGCTTCCCGGTCCCACCGGCCGCTTTTCTCGGAGCTGGGGCGGGGAAGGCAGGAGAGCCGGAGCGAGAACTGCACTCTTCAGTCGATGTTTACAGAGTCGGGTGAGGACAAAGCAGCCGCGAAGGGCTTTTGGGACTGATCCGGTGGGTCCGTTCAGGGCAGCGGTGGGCAACGTTTTGCTTTCCCCAAGTTTGCCACAAGCCGCTCCAGGGACTGGGTAGCTGCGGGACAGCCTCAGCTCAGAGGTTTCCTTGGGAAACTGAAGGCAGGCGCTTCTGCCCCGCTGGCCTTTCCCAGAGCCTTTTTGGGCAGGGCGAAAGCAGAGAACGAGACCCGGAGGAGGCACCAGGAGGAAAAGGAAGACATGCAGTCAGCTGCTGGGTCCAGAGAAAGGGATCTCCTCACTTGGACAGGGTGCGTTTTTTTTTTTTTAAAGAAATATGTTTTTGGGAGGAAGGAGGGGTGGTGGTGGTGGGATGGAGTGTGTGAGCCTCCCAGCCCCTGGCCTTTTCGGACCCTGTAAACACAGGATGTGCTGTCCTGAACTTACCCCAGTTGGCTGCACGTCTCCAAACACTCCCGAGGAGACGCCTCGACTTCAGGGGAGCTGATTGGCTGAGCTGTGCCCAGCGCGTGTGAGCCAAGAGGCTGCGACGCCTTTGCAAGAGAGAAAAGCAATAGAAAGATCAAACAGATCTGCCATAAATCAGATCGGATGTGTAAGATAATAATGACATTATGAAACACCCCCGTGTTCCGCCCCTCCCCTCCCCCACATGGCCGCAGATCTGGTTTGTTTTGCCTGTGTATTCAAAAGGCTGTCATATATTTTTTATATATTCAGGTGGAAGATTTGTTTGCAGCTCCATCTGTCCATAGTAGTTACACAGAAGCCCCATTGAAAAGAAAGGGATTGCTCAGTGTGTGGCTTGCAGGCAACAGCAAGTTCTCACACTTTCTAAAAAGAAGAAGCTCTTTAGTGGCATCAAAAGGAAATAGGTGATCTGCCATACTGCCTGTAATTCTGTAGGGCAAAGGGAGATTTAATCCTTTTGATTAGAATAACTCCCCTTCAGGATGTTAGCTAGAGTAGACAGGACCTACTAGGAAGTTTTATGCCATTCCTCCACTGATACCAGTTATGCCATGGAGGTGCAACCACACAAGTCCCATTCATTTCAATGGGATATGAACAGAGGCATTTCATGGCAAACTTAATGTAGACAACCCCCAGTGAGTGAACTAACAGGTGTCAGAATGCCTACTACCCCAGTCTCAGCATTGTTTGCAAGCAATGAAAGTGTCTGGCAAGAAAGTACTTAAAGAGCTAGGTACAAGGCTGGAGTCCTCAATGCATACTAATGGAAGGATGCCCATGTAATAGATGGGACTGCACTGGGAATGATAGTTATGGAAGCAGATTTTGGTTAGCAACACAGATTTTCTTATTATTAAAGTAAGGTTTCAGAAGCAGAAGGCTAGATTTCTGCTGGCTTTAATTACAGGATTGTTCCAGAAAAAAACACACACAGGTACCTTTTTCACATACACCCCTCAAGGGACATTCTAAACTATCAGTTTACAGCACAACAAAAAAAAATATAACTATTGCAAAAGAGCCAGATATTTCTTTTCTGGAGGGCCATACTTCTATTATGAAGAATTTATAATAATTTCCCCCCAACTCTGAACCTTTAGCTTCTTGAGGATGTGAAAGCATGATCCCCTCCCTCAAATAATGCATTGACATAAATTACAAGTGTTATATGGAATGTAGCAGAAAGAGAGTCACAGGCATCTATTAATTAATACCTGTAGCATCATCATGTCTGATTCATGTCTGTATAACATGTCTGATTCAAATGCCAGTCCATCTTAAAATTCAGTGTTATGAACGATTAACAATATCAATAGTGAAAAATACTAGTTGCTACAACTCTCAGTGTGAATGTGTAGCCCTTCAAAAACATGGTTTCTTATGAAGCATAATAAGGTTCCATATAAGAAAGAGGCCCCATATAGGAAAGAGGGCACATCATTTTAAGGGGGGCATGAATGTTCTTTTTGGAGCTGGGCAGTTGACATGCTGTACCAGTAAAGAGATGTATGGGACAGAATGGATGTGCTCTGCTTTTGGAATACAGTAACAGGGCTATTATGCGTATGTTGCAGGGAGATTTAAAGGCCCTTCTATTAAGACTGAGAGTGCAGGCTGTGATTCAGGAACCGCTTGTTCTTCAGTGGTGCACCTAAAGTTCCTCTGAAGTCTCTTTGAGTGCTTCCACAGAATAATGGTTTGTAGATTTCAGTCTTACAATTTAATCGATGGAGTTAAAAGATCTATAAAGCATCATATCCCATGAACTCACAGCAGTTTACAGTTTTAGACACATATTTTGGAGACTAAGGAGCTCAGATCTTGTGATCTTATGTAATAAAGGAGGACAAGAAAATTAACAAATGGGATGTTAGAAAGACAACAATAACAAAAACAAAACACCCCTAACTAATTTAGGCTGAAATCTGAAGCATGCTTATTTGGAATTCCCCTTAAACACAGTGAGCTTGAAAAGACTTGCTTGGGATCATGTTGTACAATGTTTCATTCCATATTCATATTTCTTGCCCTATTAGTTTCCCAGCCTGTCAACATCCTTTTCCTTACTAGCTTCCTCCCCAACAAGTAATCGTAGCCTACACAAAATGAATTGACTTCAGTATTGTTGGGCCAGGCTTGGATATGAGAGAAATTCATCCAAGTCCAATTCATTTTGAAAATGGATTTTAAGTTTTTTTGGCCTCAAGCCTAAGCACACTTGGAAGGCTGTTCTGTTAGTAAATTGGATTTACTTCCAAATATGTATGTTTACAATCCAGGTGCCTGTCTCTCAGGTGCTGTTAAAATGTCAGCCGTTACCTGTGAGCCAGGAAAAAATATGTATGAAAAAGAAGTGTGTGTGTGTGTACACATGTGCAGGCTAGGCAGTTTCCAAATATTTATAAGGTAGCTGTGAAGAAAATAAAGAGAGCAGCTATTTTCCTTTTTTGTTGTCAGGATGATTTTTAGTTTCAGTAGCCTAAATAGATGTTCAGTATGAGGTCAGCTGGGCAATGGTACAAAACGTTAATGGTACATTCTGGTCTGTAATTATGTCTGGCCACGATGGGCTGACAAGGCAAGCATTGCCTCAGTGAAAGGGTGGCGGTGATGTAGCTGACCCACCAGGTCCTTTCCACAGCACTAGAACACGTAGCGAGGTGTCAGAACCCCAGTTTTGCACAGTGCCTCCTAGTTTCATACAGGGTATGGATTGTGACCTAGTCTATCATCCCCACCCCACCCCATCCCTGCCCCAACTCCAAATTGGACAGGGATTGCTTATTTTTGCACTATTGAATTGTCTGGAACCTTTGTGAAGTCTAAGATCTCATGCTTGAGCCAAAAAAAGAGAGGTGATCTTCCTGCTTAGTTTGGTACAGTTTGTGCTACCTAAACGATAAAGGGAATGTTTATTCTGTGATTCATGTGAATGTATATGCCCAGTCATGAACCCAAGCTACTTAATGATGTACAATGATACTGATGATTTTCATATGTTCTATAAATAGTCTAATTTTCTGATAAAAATGGACTGCATTTTCTCAATTAAAGTGATCTTTGATCTCAAGTGAAGCCTTCTTTCTCCCCTCCCATTTGCAAAAAATATTAATGCACAGGAGTAAAAAAAGTTTGGTGATGTATTATCTGTAAACCATGACTCGTACACAGAGAAAGTCTGTAATTCTGTTAAACTGTGTCTCATAGGTCTTCTTAATTCATTCAGTAGGTGGGTGCTATGTGTTGCTAATAGCAGCCCCACATGAATATATGTTTCAGCCATGTATTGCTGCATTGGAGCCAGGGACCTTCTGCACATAAAACACGTGCTTTACCACTGAGTCACAGCAAATGTACCAATGAGAGGGCAAGTATATGAGTATATATATATTATCAATGCAGGCTTGAAACATTTGCAATTTTTTTCTTTCTCTCCATCCATTTAGAGGTTCACACAAATTCATAGGAGAAAAATATACATGGCTGCTAACTAGGATGAAGTCCCCAACTTTATTGAATCTGTGTGGCACTTTGGGAGTTTAGAGAAAGGATAGTGAGCAACCCTACAAAATGGTTACAATGAATCGTGGGGCTAATCACAAAATGGCTGCCATGGGAGATAATGACAAAGGGTTGTGAGACTCAGTCAGTCACATTTATTACAGTCATTAGACCATCGATGTACAGAAGAAAAAAAAAGTTAAAAATTAAAAGTTGAAAAGTATGCATTCTTATATACAAGCAGAGAGAAGAGGTATGAAATCTACCCATTATTCAAGTCCAGTATTCAAACCTGGTTAATGTACATCTTCTGCAGGTTCATAATCAACACACAAAACCTGGCAACTTTAAGGTTTATGTAAAATAGGAGGTAGCCTAGCCTGGCTTTACTTGTGAGGCCAGGGATCTTGTCCAACAAGAGAGAAATAATCTCTGACTGTGGCATGTTATAAAATGTGCAACTGAAAAACATGTGCTCCAGAGACTCTACCTCAAGGGGTTGCAAGAGGTTCCAGAACAAGTATTCTTCTATGAAGGGGGCAGCTACTTCCAAATGGATGCTCCCTGCATACCCAAATGTGATGCTTCCTGAAGTACGTCTGTTGAGGTGGAGGAAAACTGGGATTAACTTTTGCTCTGGGAAAGAAGCAACTGGGCAGCAAGAAGCACACTGGTAGGTACCAGTGCCCATATGGAAGCCTTGTTGGGGAATCACTGAATTAGATGGACATTATCTCCAAACATTAGATTGCCAGGAGCTGGAAGGGATCAAGATGCTTTGGGCTAATTTTGGGCAAAGCAGTTGGCCCCTTTCCTGGAGCGTCGGGACCTAGCAACGGTGATCCATGCGACGGTCACCTCACGATTGGACTACTGTAACGCCCTCTACATGGGGCTGCCTCTGTGCCGGACCCGGAAGTTACAGCTAGTGCAGAACGCGGCGGCCAGGCTGTTACTTGGTCTCCCAAGATGGGAACATGTGCGGCCGGGGCTACGCGAACTGCACTGGTTACCGATTGTATACCGGGTCCAGTACAAAGTGCTGGTTATCACCTTTAAAGCCCTATATGGCCGAGGACCAGCCTACCTGAAGGACCGTCTCTCCTCGTATGAACCCCAGAGAGCACTGAGGTCAGTAGGAAAGAACAGACTGACTACCCCTGGGCCAAGACAAATTAAACTACAGAATACTCGCTCTCGGGCCTTTTCGGCCGCAGCCCCACATCTCTGGAACCAACTCCCAGAGGAGGTGCGGGCCCTGCGGAACCTTGATCAGTTCCGCAGGGCCTGCAAGACCACCCTTTTTAAATTAGCTTATGAATAACTGAAATCCGCCATCAACATCAACTAGAAGAGTGTCAAGGATAGCGTCAAAAATGTTTTAGTTAATTGTTTTAATTCTGGTTTTTAAGGTTACCCTATATACTCGAGTATAAGCCTAGTTTTTCTGCCCAAATTTTGGGCAGAAAAAACCCCTCCTCGGCTTATACTCGAGTCACTATTCCGCCCGCATCCCCGGAATTCCAAGGACAGCTAAAGCTGCCCCCTGCTCTCCTCTCCTCAGTGAAGGGGGAGGGGTCGTGCTGGGACTGGTGTTTTCAGTCTGACCAGAAATGACTTCTGCCTTGGTATTGTTGATTTGTGTTCTGCACCACCATTCTCCTCATCTTTCATTGCAAGCAGCATTGTGGCCTTACCTGCCACAGGAATAGTAACTGCTGCGTTTCCCACCCTCGGCTTATACTCGAGTCAATAAGTTTTCCCAGATTTTTGGGGTAAAATTAGAAGCCTCGGCTTATATTCGGGTCGACTTATACTCGAGTATATACGGTAATTTAATGTTTAATTTAATGTTTTTAATGTAACTGTTTTATTGTTGGTGTACCATTGGTCACCGTATTGTTAGCCGCCCTGAGCCTGCTTCGGCAGGGGAGGGCGGGGTATAAATAAAATTTATTATTATTATTATTATTATTATACCTTCTTTGGGACATCAGAATTGAACTGGCACTTCATTGTACCTGGATAGCATAGGGGTATAAGGCTACCTTGTGTTGTATCTCTCAAGTTTGGATTTTCATCTCAGGAAAACTTATCATGACCTTTATAAAATTGACTCTCACAATCCCCTTCATTTTTATTGTCAGTCTTTCACTGTTTTGCTTAATTTCCAGGCATCTTCTATCTTGGCTAAGTAAAGAAAGCATTCTAAAACCTCAGCAGGGTGGTAGAGTTGTTTACTGTTTTCAAACAGCCTTTTCTGGAGTAGGCTGTGGTGTGTCAGGATTCCAGGAAACTGCTCTTGACACTACACTGTCAAGTAGAAATACACCATATTTTTATTTGAAACTTGGGTCTGCCTCATATAATTTCCTAGTCTCAGTGAAAGGTAAGATAGGAACTTTGACTAGTGAGTTAGGTATGGTTTTCATTAATGACTTGAATCATGTTAATCCCGTTTAAATTGCCATGGCTTCTACCAAGGAATTCTGGGACTTGTACTTTAATGCAGTGTTCCCTCTAAGCTGAGTTGGTGTGAGCTAGCTCACAGGGCCTCTGGCTCACACATTTTTGTCTTAGCTCAGGGAAAATGGCCCCAGAGCAAACTAATTTATGCAGTAACTCACAACTTTAATGCCAGTAGCTTAAAAAGTAAAAATTTTGCTCACAAGACTCCACAGTTTAGAGGGAACATTGATTCAGTGAGGTGTTGGGATTCATACCCTCCTCAGGGAACTCCAATTCCTAGTCTTCCCTGGAAAGAGGGAATAATTCAGACTAGTGATGTTTGTAGTGTAGATACATAATTTGATTCAGCACTTGGTTTTTTGTGTAACGGTGATTTAAAAAGCAGAGCCATACTGTGCTGCTTTATTTTAAGTAACCATCCTTTTGTAATTATTTTAGGCAGTCCATTAAAGATTTGGTTGGTTAAGTTCATAATCAACTATTTTTATAAGTAATTGTATATACATTATATGTACAGTTGGAAGCTCTCTTGACTTTCACTTTGAAAACATGGAGGTGGGAATCCACCCAAAATTTCACTGTCATGTGTCAGGAGAAAATTGTGCCTATTACAGGAGATGTGTCAAGGCATGTGACAGTGTCTTAGCTAGACCGAAGACTTTTGCATTTAGGCTGCTCCTTTACAGTGCAATCCTAAATAGTCCTTCCTATGATTGCATACTGCTAGGTACACAGTCTCCGTTACAGCCAGTTTGGTGTAGTGGTTAAGAGTGTGGACTCTTATCTGGGAGAAATGGGTTTGATTCCCCACTCCTCCACTTGCACCTGCTGGAATGGCCTTGGGTCAGCCATAGCTCTGGCAGGAGTTGTCCTTGAAAGGGCAGCTGCTGTGAGAGTCCTCTCAGCCCCACCCAGGGTGTATGTTGTGGGGGAGGAAGATTGTGAGCTGCTCTGAGACTCTGAAATTCGGAGTGGAGGGCAGGATATAAATCCAATTTCTTCTTCTTCTACAGACTTCTGAACATTTAGAAGCAAGCCATGAGAGTCTAATCAATGGCTACAGATTGCAGCATTAAAGAGAAGGTTCTGGCCATTTATACGACTAATATTTGCTAGCCATTGATGAACTCTCTCTCTCTTTGTCCCTCCCTCCCTCTCTCTTTCATACTCCCCAGTCCCTCCATCAGACCTCTGGGAAATGCACAATCATTGTCTTGTTGCCTTGCATTACCGTCCAGCTCATGTACTTGGATTTATCTTTATTTATTGGAAACCTGTGTTCCATGATATGATTGGAATGGAAGCTTTCTGGGTTCTGATCACTATTTAAATTGCTCAGAAAGTTTAGTGGATTATTTTGGGGAGAGGGGGGTTAGCAGCCAGGTGCAGTTTGCAGAAAGTCTTGATAACCCTGGTGAGTTACAGATCGGTTGTTCTGTCAAACCTTGCGCAGAGCTCATTAAGCAAATTACATTCAGTGCTGTGTATTTTGTCTCTGCCTTGGAAGTCACTCAACCAGCAGGTTCAGCCTGGCTGTATTCTGTGCAAGACTTTGGAGTGGAAATGGATCTGGAACTTGCCTGAGCGATCAAGATTCATTGTAAGCTGCACCTGATTGCTTGACCCCCCCTCCATCAATCCATCAAACTGCCTCCAGATTCTAAGTGAATTAAGGACATTAAATTCACCACTGTGGCTTTATCTTTTGCTGTAAGTCACAGCACATGCAGCTGCAGTCTGGCTGTACTGGGAAATATTTTCATAATTATGTGCCTAAAACAGAGGGTGCAAGTTAGTTGTTTTACCAGATGTATAAAATATAAATGGAAAATACATTCAGCAGAGCTAAGATGTACCAGTGGTTGAATGCATACTTTCCTTGCAAACAGGGCCGGCCCTAGACTGTCTGACACCCTAGGCAAGGTTAACTTCTGGTGCCCCCCCACTGGTAACGTCACCGAGTCACATGGGGGGCACAAAATTCAGTACACCCAGAAGGCTGGCGTCCTAGACAATCACCTAGTTTGCCTAGTGGCAGGGCCAGCCCTGCTTGCAGAAGGCCTCTGGTTCAACCCCCAGCATGTCCAAGTTAAAATGTTTCAGGTAGCAGGTGCTGTCTGAGCTCCTGAAGAGCTGCTACCAATCAGAGTAGAAAGTACTAAACAGGATAGACCAATGGTCTGACTTGGTATAAGAAAGCTTCATAGAAGTTAGTGGTACACTACAAGTGTGTGTGTGTATTAAAAAAAATCCTATAGTAGTTTTTTCAGATGAACATAGAAAAGTGTGAATGAGAGAAGGTCTGTGCAGACTAAAAGCAAATTAATTTAAAGTTGCCTGATGACTTTACAAAAGGAGGAGAAATCTCGTTGATCATTTTTGCTCAGATTACCTTTTCAAGAATAGGTTTTTTCCATTTGTGAAAATTAAAAAAAAATATAGGGGGATGTATTGACATATAGCCAAGCCTTGAATTCAACAGGTCAGAGGACTGCAGCTCCTGAACCTTTCTGATAACCCCTGCTCCTCTTCCCCACCTACCTACCTACCTCATCCATTGAATAATAGGTGCAGCTGCATAACAATCCCTGGATTAGGAGAGTGGGCAGCCAGCCAGCCCCCAGGAGCTTTGCCAGACACCTCAGCAGCCCTCATTAACAACTGGAGAAGCCCACACCAGACACCACCCCTTCTCCACTTCTTATGTGATTTTGGGCAGTGGGTGGATTGCTGACCTTTTGACTGGGAGGGGGGGCAGCCAAGGAGTGTTGGTCTTCCGCGTTTAGTGAGAGAGGTTTCTGAAGACGCAAAGGAATCAAGTTTTGTACAAAGCTGCGGTTAGACTAGCTATATACATTTATTTACAACTATAATACAGACTAGCAAAATGCTCCGCACACAATTCACCATCCAACCTCCAACAAGTAGCAGAGTACTACTGTACATTTATACATGTCCTCTAGGTAAGTGACCAATCAGGTTTAGTGCTGAGTCATGGTCACATCACTCTGGCTGATGCAATCTGGCCGTGTTCCAGATGCCCCTGTCAGCCAGATCATCTAATGTCAATTAGATCCTTTGCTGTCAGCAGTGGTCTGTCGCCTGCACATACACTGACAAGGAGAGCCTCAGGTAAGCGAGGCCTGCTTAGGCTGGATGGATCTCTAGCCAGCCCAAGCAGGCCTCACTCACCTGGGGCTCTCCTTTCTTGCATTGGGTTGCTTTTGACTGGTGGGGGGTGGTGGCATCTGCTAATGAATTATGCTAATGAGCTCTACCACCTATTTTTCTACAAATCGACCCCTGCATATAGCTGTTTTCCACCAGTATACCTGATTTGCAGGTTGGGGGGAAATTATGGGAGAAGAATCCAACAACTAATTCCACATGCTCAATGTGATTTTTTGGGGGTGGGGTAAACGGTGGTTCTAAAGCAGCAGGCTCCAGTCTTGAAAAAAGGCAAACCACTTTTTACAAAGAGAAGACTTTTAATGCAAGACTGGACCCATACAAATAACTCACCTAATGAACCTATAGTTCCTGAAAACATAAAATACAAATATCTAAACACTGATCAAGTACCCTCTCATCAAGACATTCTCAGTGATGGTGCTATGAAGCAGATTGTCACCGAACCTACTGGGGAGAGGCAATCCTGGATTTGGTTCTAAGTAATGCCAAAGGCCAGATAAGAGATGTAAAAGTGATTGCACTGCTTGGGAACAGTGGCTATAATATTATTGAGTTCAACATTTGTATAAACAGGGAGTTGCCGAAAAAGACCAACATAATTACTTTTCACTTTAAAAGGGGTAACTTCTCTGAGATGAGGGGACACATGAAGAGGAAACTGAAAGAAAAGGTAAAAAGGGTCAAAATCTTTGAGGAAACTTGGAAGCGATTTAAATCTACAATCCTAGAAGCTCAGGTAAAATATATATCACAGCTTAGTAAAAACACAAATAGTTTTATAAAAAGGCCTGCATGGTTAACAAACAAAGTAATGGAAGCTGTAAAAGGTAAGAAGGATTCTTTTAAGTGGTGGAAAGCTAGTCCAAGTGAGGGTAATAAAAGGGAACACAGGCTGTGGCAAATAAAATGCAAGTCTGTGATCAGGCAGGCAAAAGGGGTATATGAGGAGCATATTGCAAAAAACCATAAAGATCAACAATAAAAATTTCTTCAAATACACTAGAAGCAGGAAACCAGCCAGGAAGGCAGTGGACCCCTTGGATGACCAAGGGGTAAGAGAATTACTGAAGGACAATAAGGAAATGACTGAGAAGGTGAATGCATTTTTTGCCTCTGTCTTCACTGTGGAAGATGAGAAGTGCTTCCCCACTCTAGAACTGCTGATTTTGGTAGGGGTGTTGAAAGATCTGAGTCATATTGAGGTGATGAGAGAGGAGGTCCTATGACTGATAGACAATTTAAAAACTGATAAATCATCAGGCCCTGATGGCATTCATCCAAGAGTTCTGGAAGAACTCAGATGTGAACTTGTGAATCTCCTGACAAAAATATGTAATCTTTCTTTAAAATCTGCCTCCATTCCTGAAGACTGGAAGGTAGCTAATGTCACCTCCTTCTTTAAAAAGGGTTCCAGAGGAGATCTGGGAAATTACAGGCCAGATAGTCTGATGTCAGTACTGAATAAGTTGATGGAAACTGTTATTAAAGAAAGAATTAGTAGGCACACTGATGAACACAAGTTATTGAGGAAGACTCAGCATGGATTCTGTAAGAGAAGATCTTGTCTGGCCTGTTAGTGTTCTTTGAGGGGGTGAACAAACATGTGGACAAGAGGGACCCAATAGATGTTGTTTACCTTGACTTCCAGAAAGCTTTTGATAAAGTGTCTCATCAAATGCTCCTTAGTAAGCGCAATAGTCATGGGGTAAAAGGACAAGTCTTCTCATGGATCAAACACTGGCTAATTAATAGGAAACAGAGAGTGAGTATAAATGGGCAATTTTCCCAGTGGAGGCTGGTAAGCTGTGGGGTACCTCAGAGTCCGATGCTTTTTTAACTTGTTCATTAATGATTTGGAGTTGGGAGTAAGCAGTGAAGTGGCTAAGTTTGCAGATGACACTAAATTGTTCAGGTGGTGAGGACCAGAGAGGATTGTGAGGCACTCCAAATGGATCTGTTGAGGCTGGGTGAGTGGGTGTCAATGTGGCAAATGAGGTTCAAAGTGGCCAAGTGCAAAGTAATGCACATTGGGGCCAAAAATCCTAACTATAAATACACGTTGATGGGGTCTGAATTGGTGGAGACTGACCAGGAGAGAGATCTTGGGGTCATGGTAGATAACTCACTGAAAATGTTGAGACAGTGTCCAATTGCAATAAAAAAGGCCAACACTATGCTTGCGAGTACTAAGAAGGGAACTGAAAACAAATCAGACAGTATCCTCATGCTCCTGTATAAATCAATGGTGTGGCCTCATTTGCAATACTGTGTACAATTCTGGTTGCCACACCTCAAAAAAGATATTATAGCATTGGGAAAAGTGCAGAAAAGGGCAACTAGAGTGATTAAAGGGTTGGAACACTTTCCCTATGAAGAAAGGTTAAAGTGCTTGGGGCTCTTTAGCTTGGTGAAATGATGTCTGAGGGGTGACATTATAAAAGTTTACAAGATTATGCATGGGATAGAGAAGGTAGAGAAAAAAAGTACTTTTCTCCCTTTCTCACAGTACAAGAACTCGTGAACACTCAATGAAACTCCCTGTCTTGAGCAAGTGTTGCTCTGTATCAGTGCAAATGATATCTGGGGCAAGTAATGCTCTTTATCGGTGCTAGGGGGGCACAGTGGGAGGGTTTTTAGTATCCTGGCCCTACTGGTGGTGCTCCTGATGGCACCTGGTTTTTTTTGGCCACTGTGTGACAGAGTGTTGGACTGGATGGGCAACCTAATATCAGAGGGAGTATTCCTCAGTCTAGTGCTAAATGTTTTTTCTTCTGGGAATGCAGTCCTAGGCACATTTCCCAGAGTGACAGAGGGCTATTTGTGGGAAAAGAGAATGGATGTCCTTCCATTAGAGGCAGAGTTGAATAAAAGCACGCAGCATCAGCCTGGAAAAGGACATCATAGCGACCATGGATCAGGCCAATTTTCTGCAAAGACAAGAGTTCCTTCTTCTATAAATCAGCTGTTCCTCCAGCCGTTCCCCTACACTGTTTGCAGTCCCTTCCAGATTCATGTCATCCTCTAAACTGATGAGCATATTTTTCGTTCCTTTTCATCCATTTTACCAGGGAACAAATCTGAAAAAAGCACCAATCCCAAATGAATCTCCATAGAACAGAACACTGCTTGACTGATCTCTTAATACTCGTTTGCTGAGTATACATTTCCCCAGCCTTTTGTATGCCTATTTTATATCTTTTTTTCTCTCACAAGGGCTACTAAAAGATGTTTGGGTAATGTACCTTTGCTGACATTTCTTCATACTGTTTTCTTTTCCCTGAATGTTTATGCTAGGAGACAGCTGGAATGGGCAGGCAGAGCTCTGTACTTGAGGGAGAAAGCAGCCTGGGTGGAAACAATGATGGAACCATCCAGGCCAGATTAATGTGTGCTCGTACACATCAGACTTCAGAATAACATATGGAGTTCTCTGCTTCAGTGTATGAATGTTACTGTTTAATCTAGCCCTGAACAGTAGCGTTCTTCACTGTAGACAGTGAATTGCTGTGTGATCTTTAAAAAACCCAAACTCCTCTAAACAAGAAATTACTAGTATTACATATATCACACAGCTGTGAACCTCATCACTCATTTTCTTGCAGTTCATTCTTTACGAAAAGGAATTAATATCAACATTTTTTGCTTCTGTATTGCAGATTTCACATTACCTTTCCTTGCCTTTCCAATTACATTATAGACCTGCTTTTGTGAAGAGGAAAATTAAATCAATATTTTGAGTACTGGGTAAGCACAATTTTGAAAGCTTGGAGCTTAGGATGTATATTTAGCACAAGGAATGAGGATAAAACGTAAATAGATATCCAAATAAATTGTGCATGCAACTGACAATAAGGAGCTCTGCAAATATTTTAAGTCTTTTCACCTGAGCCAGAGGAATTGTATTACAACTACATATTTGTCCTTATTCAGTTCTTTTCATTTCACTGGACTTATACCAAGCTTTCAGTGGTTTTTACCTTTGTGCTATTGAACCACAAAGTCACAGGCTGGGTCCAGACAGCCAGTACAAGCTGCCTCAGGGATACCCCATGACCAGACCAAAAAAGCATGTTCAACATGCACAGTTGGATCCCATCCTGCTCCCACCCTCACCCACCAACACCCATCATCCTGCCACCTCAAAAATCTACCACATATGAAGTAGTAGCAAATCAGTGAGGCATTTCTAGGGCACCTTTCCTGCCCATCTGAATGGCCAGGGAGCACCCAGGAAGCAGTGGTTAAGTGCATGAACAATGTGACCACTCCTCCAGGGCATGTGTAGCCCATCCCCATTCCAGCTGCGGGCTGCATGCCATCTGACCGGCCCGGGGTGCTTCTCTTTCCAATGGCTTTCCAATGGCTTACTTCCGGGACGGGAGGCTGCTGCCCTGAGCCAGCCATCAGTACCCAGTTGTGTAGAGTATTTAGCACTCCTGGGAACCAGAGGTCTTAAAGATGGAGAGTGCAAGCCTAAGAATGAGTACTTAGAAGTAAGCCCGATTTAGTTCAATGGGACATATTCTATAGTAAGTGTGCTTAGAATTACTGCTGACATTATCTACATCAGTCTTTCAAATTGCCAGGCCCACTTGTCAGGATAGATTTTGCTAAAGGGTCAAACAGTTGTAGGAAGAGTAATTGACAGACAGAAATGCTATGCTATACTAAGCCAGACCCCATATTAGAAAGAGTTGAAGGCAGAGCCCACCCACTCCTCAGGTGGACTTAGGTGATGGTTTAGGGGTGCCTAGAGGGAGCCAGGAATACCTGAAGAGGCTTGCCAGCCCCAAGCAGTGCCCCTTTTATCTGTGCATGGCTGCTGGGCCTGCTTACCTGGCCTACTTTACCCTGCCCTGTCCCTACAAAGGATGGAGGAAGGAAGAGCAGAGAGAAAGATGGCTACTAGCTCCTCCAATGCTGCCATTCAGCTCCATTTCCACCTGGGTTTTGAGGCAGAGGTGAGTGGTGCCTTGCCCACCAAGTTTCACATGTGCCCAGGCCATGGTAGCTTGGGCAGGTGGTGGTGAGGAGGGTAGGTGCTCTAGAAGCCCTTCGACCAGCCCTGGTTGAGGCTTAGCATATAATTATTTACCATTTCCAAAACACAGGAGTTCATTTTTAACCCCCTCTCCAGATTTGAATTTCAATCCCATTTCTAATTAGAATTATTCCAAGTTGGAAATCTTGAGAGATGAAAGTGAGATGCCCAGTGCCCATATCAGTCTATCCAAATCTGAGTATCAGGGTCATGTAGAAAGAAGGGACGTTTTCCTACAAACTTGGGGGACACACCCAGCGTTGCAAAAATATGAGCAGTTTTTAACAATGAAGGGAGCAAAATTCCCCCAAAGAGGGGCATGATGTCTGCTTTTGGCAGACAAATTGTCTTTGTCAGACATTATATGTTGGAGATTGGAGGTGGGGAGCTGCTGCCATGGGCCACCTGAGCCAGAGGCAGTGGTGACACTGCAGACAGGTGGGGGAGGGGAGAGAAGGAAGGGCCATCCCCCTTCCTATAGAGTATGTGTGTGAGGCAGATGAGCAGGTGGGCAAGTGGCAGGGAAAGATGTGGGTGAAGAGCAGGGAATGGGGCAGAGCAGAGGGGAAGGTGGTTTGTGGACAAAGTGCTGGGAATGGTGGCACAGCAGGGGGGCAGGCAGGCAGAGTGTTTAGAGAGGGGATAATAAGATTCTCATTCCTTGGCAGGTTCTTCCCTGCCTCTGCTGCTAATGGGGAGGGGAGGAGGAGTAGAAGCCTTAGCCACCAGCACTTAAGCCATACCAAAGGAAGTGGTAGCACTGCAGGCTGGCAGATGGCCAAGTGAGCAAAAATTGGGGGGGAAGGATTCATGTGATTCCCCCCATGAGCTTTGCAGAACCCCACTAGTACAATCATAATTTAAACTTTATGGGTGTGTGTGTGTGGAGGAACAGGGCATTCAAATACAACTACAAAAACATCTGCTTTTACCTTGGTGCAGTTCCAGCATGGCTTTGTTTTGATTTGGTGCTCTTAGAATTATTGGAACTAAATGTATTTTCACCCAAAGTCCAACTGCTTTGAAGAGCTGTTTTAGAAAACCCTGCATATATTCAGAGAGCTGTATGACCAAATAATACTTTGTTGGCAGCTTTCTCCTGTTCTGGGACCTTAAACATGGTATTAAAGTATGTGCTTGTATGGGATATATGGAGCACCATTCATGCCCTTGGGAATGGTAATTTCATATCCAATAGCTTGTCCTAGAAACTATATGAAATGTATACTGAGTTAGGAGATTGCAAACTGATCCCTTTGTATCCCCATGGGCTGTTAAAGCTCTCAAATGGCTAGTCACATCAATGCCCTCTCCAACAGACCACTTGGTGGTAGCTTCACCAATGATGCTGGGCATCGCTTAAATGGGCTGGTCTAAAAACCTCAGGCCTCAGATTCAGTGGGAGCTCACAGGAACACAGCTCCTGAACCTTTCTGAGAGTTCCATCTCCTTGTCCATTGAATAGTATGTGCAGCTGCACAACAATTCCTGGATGAGCTCCTTTATTTTCCTTAAAAATGACCCCTGAAAAACCCAGTTCCAAAGCTTCAGCCTGCTGTAAGGCTCACTGTGCTTTGGCAACCTCCAAATCAGATGAATTTCACCCCTTATGGATAAATTAAAGGGTGCTTGTTAAAAATATATTAGTTAGTTACATTTACTCAGAAGTAAATTCCATTGCATTTGCACCAATACAGGTAGGAGTGTATTGGATTGCAGCTGTATAGCCAACCCCTTAGCACATTTAGTCAGCTGCAAGTCTCACTGATTTCAAGAGGATTTACTCCCATGTAAAACTCATATAGGCTTGCAGCCTTATGTGGCATTCTTCCAAAACAACTATACAATTTCATTTGTAACCTCATAACACTTTTCCAGTAACTGAAGGCTGAAACTCAAGTGGAGATACCATGATGCGTAGTAATACTGGGAATATAAAACAGATGTGATGAAGGAAGGGGTGGGCAGAAAACAGATCTGGAAAAAAGGAGCAATCTTTTGTCACTGTTATGAATGCAACAGCAGCACTTGTGGTTTAAATCTATTCTGTTCAGCAAAGGTAACTGCATCCATCTGTTTTTGAGTAATCCTGGACATCTGGTGGACCTAAATTAAGCTGTGAAGTCATAGCTTACTTTTATTGACTGCTTTCTGCATCCAAACTTCTTCACACACACTTGTCTTCTTGAAAACCTTACAACTGTCCTTATAAGGTAGGCTGGTACCATCATGCCCATATTGCAGATAAGAGCTGGAGACTGAAAGAAAGTGGTTTGTGTCACCTATGATGTAACCCTAAGCAGAGTTACACCCTTCTAAGAACTGCACTGCTGAGTGAGTTTATGGCAGAGATGAAGTTTGAACCAGGAATCTACTGGAGTAATTTGTTTGAAGACTAATGTTACATCAGAGTAACAACGCAATCTTACATAAATGTTAATTCCAGGTTCCATATATTGTTAGGTGGTTCATGTCTGCTTGTTTACTTAGACAGCTGGTAATGTGGATCTGGTTTACAAAGAAAAATTATGAGGAGAGCCCATATGGGAGAGAGATGCTCCTAAATGCCTTGGCTATTCTCTCAATTTGCCTTTCATTCTCTCCAAAGCGGGTTTGGACTGATGACTGACAGTGCAAAAACAGCAGAAATTGAATGAATGGGATGAATGTCATCTTGTTCAGAGACAGCAGGAGACAAATGGTATATACAGCATCCTCCTCTTTCCCCATTTTCAGCTGAGGCTTGATTGAAGTCTGATTCCCACACATCATTTTTTTTGAAATCTGGCAAAGTCACAGTGATACAATTTTTAGAATGTTAGAAGTATCAGAGCTTCTATCACATCAGTTCTGTATACAAGCAAAGCAATGTTAATGCATAATATAAAAGGAAAAGAAAATACTGTTGAAACTGAAAAGCTACCTTCCAGCTTGTGCAGTCTTTACACACACATTAATGAACCAGAAAAGATCCAGTTACATATGGTAGATATGCGTGGGGAGGAAAGGCAGCATAGTATAGCCCTCTCATTTCCATAGCTGTGTTTCTGCCAATAATTTTTTACTAACACAGAACTGCCTGAAGAAGAAATTCAACAGGTGTATTGGTGGTACTTGGATAGGTGACCACCAAGAAAGGCTCCGCAGAGGAAGGCAATGGTTAAACCACCTCTGCTTCTCAGTTGTCTTGAAAGCCCCATGCTCAGTTGTCTTGAAAGCACCATAAGTCAGCTGCAACTTGACAGCACTTGATACACACAGGTATGAGTGAAATGCCATATATATTTTACTTATTTTATGTATTTTAGCTCCCTATGTACTCTATAATCTAGGATTTTATATTATTTATATTGCTATTTTACTGCTAAATCTGTTTTATGCCAATAAAGGCTTGCTATTTGCTATTAAAAAAAGAAATGCCATAGTCTGCTAAAGAAATGGCTCGATGGCAGTCCATGTTTATATAAGAAGTGCGATGAAGGCACTTCTGCAAATACAGCAGCTGAAGGGGTGGTCCTAACTTTCTCAAAAGGGTGTAATAGGCTAGCTAGTAGAATTCTGTCAGAGGCTGGTAGGTGATTTCTGGTGGGCCTTATTTGTAAATATATACTTTTGCTGAAGAATGGAATGTACACCTGCATTTCAGGATGGTATTGTTTTTTGAACAATTTGTTCATTTTTCTTTCAAAAACCCTGCAAAGCTGTCAGTTCTTCCTCACAGTATAAAAAACTGTCTTCACAAGGTCTCTGCATATTAGAACTCTGGCTCAGCTACAGGTGTGGTGTGAAATGGGAGTAGAATGGGCCCATGTGTTCTGAAGGCTGTTCTCTCAAATAACGTTGGCTGTGTCAGTTCTTTTTATACACAGGCTAACAGTTTCCAGGATGATAAACCCAGTGGGACCAATTTGAGATGGAGGTAAAGTTGCGAGTGCTTCTTTCGTACCACAAACCTGGGACATCCCTGGCCTCTTTATGCTATTTTCATGCACAATAGAGCTCAGGTGGGAAGTTGAGGCAATTATGCTGCTAAAGGACTGAGATCAGAGCTTCCATATACCCAAATCCAGGATGGTTATTGCAAAGAGGCAAGGTTATTTAGGAAGAGAAAGAAGACAGAATATTCCATCTGAACATGATCAACAAAGCTATTTGGTGGCGTTTTAACCCCTCCAGATGTGAATGTGAAGATGTCATAATTAATGGCATCTGGAAGTCAAAACAGCAGCTTGCTGGCAGTAATTGTTTGTGAATCCTTTAGTAACACGTAACATTATTTACTGTTGGTCTCTAAGTATTCAGCCCCTGGCTTTGAAAAAAATATGCCTGTGTTTTATATAACCACATGGTGGAGGCACAGAAAATATGTTCTAACCCTTTACTGCAGCCTTATGATAGGAATAGGGACACCTGTTGCATTTCTTCCTATTAAATAGCAACGAAAGCCCCAAAAGACAGTTGGAAGGTTGAGAGAGCAATCCTAAACAGGTGCCATGTTACTCAGTAAGGCTTATTCCCAGGAAAGCATCCTTAGGTTTTTAACTCTTGAGGTAAGTACCGCCATCTGTAACTTTAATTACTTTAAAATCTGTGTTAAATGCTGGAAGTGTAATGGTTTCTCTGCTAGCTGCCTTCGCATGTGTACCAGTTAAAAGGGCATAATAAAATACCTTCATCCATCTGATCATTCTACAGTTGTTTTTCACTAGTGACAAAGATGGTACAGTAGTTTCCATAGCTGTGTTTCTGCCAGTCTACATTTACTAATCCAGAACTGCCTGAAGAAGAAATTCAACAGGTGTATTGGCGGTGGCACCTCTGCAGCTTATAACTTTACCTCTTTCAAGATGTTTAATGTATGTTTTTACTTGTGAATTTTACAGATTATTGAACAATTACTCTGTTGGAAAGATCTTGGCTTCCACTACAGTCTGAGCAGAGGAAGACATTCTGCTTGTCCACTTGAATATTGTCAATGAAATAGGAACATATCCAACAGTATGAATCAGAATATATCAAGTGCTTGGCACAGTACCACATTCCTTCTGTTGAATACTGTGTCTTTTATCTGCCCTGTGGTATCTCATGCTGCTCCAACAAACCCAGTTATTACTCTACAGATATTCCAGTGATAGAGGAAACTATACCTGTTGGATTTTTTCTTTGGACAGTTCTGGGTTAGTAAATGTTTATTGGTAGAAATACAACTATGGAAATTACTGTATCATCTTTGTCACTAGTGAAAACAATAACTTTAGAATGATCAGATGGATGAAAGTATTTTATTATGCCTGAAGGCACACTCATACATATTTGCTTAGACTGCTAACAATAGTTAACAATGGATATGCCAATAAAAGTCTATGAATGAATGAATGAATGAAAATAGTTAACAATGCCATAAAGAGACATGGCTCTTGAAGAATGAATTGAGCCTCCCTAAGGAGTTGTGGGCAGTTGCTAGGAGATTGTGAACTTATTCTTGAGTTTTCCTAAAGGGGAGCAAGTAAGATTTCACTTTCTCCATTATTCTTTGTTGCATCATTGAGCGGCCTGTGTTCTTTCCTATTTAGCTGGTGTTGGGAACCATTAAAAGTACTGCCTTTTTTCATTTGCACAGCCCATATAGCTCTACTTATGTCTCACTGATCAGTCTGCCTTCCTGAGGAAGGATAATCAGGAATGGCCATGAAAAGGACATTATACTGTTGTATAGATTAGTAGTTGTTATATTTTCTACTGGGAGAAGAGATTTTTTCCACTCTGCTCCATATGATTATCCAATCCCCCGTTGAAACCATCTATGCTTTTAGCTGCCACCACCTCCTTAAGGTATCTGAAGGCATTTTTTGTGGAGCATTACAATCTGACTTATGTAGGGTGGTTTAGGGTGGGGCTACTCTTCCCATGAATGGAGGAAAAATGGGAGATAAGCTAGGCTGACCTTTGGCATCCCCAGATTTATAATTTTATATAGTTATTGCAGTATAGCGGCAGGCTGAAACTGGGAAAAAAATGGGGTCCGATTCCCACACAACCATGGGACTCATTGGGTGGCCTTGCGCAAGTTACTCTCTCTCAGCCCATCTACTTCACAGAATTCTTGCCAAGATGAAGTGGAAGAAAAAAACATACATGCGGCCCTGATCTCATTGGAGGAAGGGTGAAATAAAAATGTGATAGATGTGCAGAATGACATTCAAGTCACCTTTATTTTGGAGAGATTTCAGCCTTTTAAAATTCATGTTATTTCTCACTGAGGCACAAGACAGATGACATAATGAAAGTCAGTGCAATCAATACATTGAGGAAATAACTAATAATCAGTGTAATAGGATTGGGATTGCAGAGATCTGAAACAAGGCATAAGTATTGAACATGACATGTTAAACAATGCAAGAAATAGATCCAAATAGGCAGCCGTGTTGGTCTGAAGTAGTAGAACAAAATAGGAGTCAATTGCACCTTTAAGACCAACTTAGTTTTATTCAGAATGTAAGCTTTCGTGTGCATGCACACTTCTTCAGACGAGGAATGAGGTACAGTAAGCAGAGACACATATAGCTGGTGGGGTTTGGAATGCTAAGTGGTACAAAGTTAAAAACCAACAGCAGAATAGTAAAATAAACAAATTCAGAAAACCTTTGATATGGGTTGCATTAGCATGAGAAACCATAAAACAGCAACATGTCAGAATGTGAGAATGCCTGTTAATTGCTAATAAACCTTCTTTTTGATCCAGGTTTTTTAGCAATAGAATAATTAACAGGCATTCTCACATTCTGACATGTTACTGTTTTATGGTTTCTCATGCTAATACAACCCAGATCAAAGGTTTTCTGAATTTGTTAATTTTATTGTTCTGCTATTGGTTTTTAACTTTGTACCACTTGGCATTCCAAACCCTACCAGCTATATGTGACTCTGTTTACTGTACCTCATTCCTCATCTGAAGAAGTGTGCATGCACACGAAAGTTTACGTTCTTAATAAAACTAAGTTGGTCTTAAAGGTGCAATTGACTCCTATTTTGTCCTAATGCAAGAAATGTTATTATATAAATAATATATAATATTCAGTTAGAACAGGATAAGAACATACGAGAGATAATGCATATTAGTAGTCCAGTTCACAGTCCCATTGCTTGTATTGAAGCATCTTCCTGAACCATTCTGTTATAATGCAGTCCTATTTCCTTTATTTAAAAAATGCCCTCCTGAACAGTTCTATTTTACATAGCTTGTGGAAAGCCAGAAGTAGGGGGGCTTTCCTGACCACAAGGTGGAGACCACAACAAAGAATGCAGGTGTATGGGCAGTTGTTGATCTTGGTCATTTGAAGGGTGGCACCTTATTGAAGGTATAAGGCCTTATTCAGATGAATGAAGTTGTCATGGCAGAGAATAGGAAGGTGTGGTTATATGTAAAGATGTCATCTTCCAGGTAGAACTTGGAATCCCCTGGAATTACAGCTCATCTCCAAACTTCAGAGATTAGTTCCCCTGAAGATCAGTTCCCCTACCCTTTAGAGGGTAGGCTGTATGGCATTGTACCCCGTAAGGCCCCTCTCCTCCCCAGGTTCCATCCTCAAACCTACAGGAATTTCCCAACCTGAATCTGGCAACCCTACCCTAGTATCTCCCACTGGCAACCCAAGGTCAGAGACTCTTCAGCAGGCTAGGGAATTGCTGTCAGTTTGAAATATCTAGGCTGACTATTTCTCTCTCTTCTGCTGCATGTATTTAACTCTTGGGTGTTGTCAGAAGTGCAAACCCTCATACATGAGTCAAAGAGTTCTTGGCCCTTAGCTTATGAACAATTGCCTATGCCTTGGTGCATGCCAGCCCAGGATGTCTTGTTATTTTTTGCCTTTTAAAAGTTTTGGATGCGTGTTTTATGTAAATTTGTTTAAAAGTATATTTTTATAAGCTGCTTTGGGTCCCCTTTGGGGAGAAAAGTGGGATAAGAATATAATGAACAAGTGAATAATCCTTGCTAGGTAGGATTGGCAGGAAAGCACATCCCAAACACTTGCTAGTGGGTGGGGGAACAATGGGTTAGCAGGAACACTGAGTGACCAAGGTTACTGCTGAAGTTTGAACACCACCAAGCAAATGGAAGACAGGAGTGATGGTCTGACTACTAGGACTTTTTCTCACAGCATAAAATGTCTGGTTCTGTCATAATTCGAATAGCAGTAAGTTGTCTGGTTCTGTCATAATTTGAATAGCAGTAAATTATGGCTGGTTACATACCCCAAGCATGACTCATGTATGACTTACTTATATTTTCATTTGCTATTCTCACACACAGCTGTCACACAAATGGTCTTCTACTTGACAGAGACTTCAAAAATACTGCCTAGTCCTTCTCAGCTCAAAACCTTTCCTCCAATGGCACAGCTGTACACTGATCTTGTGTGCTGACAATCGTTTTTTAATTGCTGAACATCCAAGCAGCTTAGTCAATGGCTCTGGAGGACTTATTCTTGATACACTAATGGTAATATTTATTTATTTGAAATATATCTACCCTGCCTATTATCTCATGGGTATTTAAAGTTGCTTTCAAAGATTAAAAGAAAACCTTTTCAATATAAGCAATAACATACACAAAGTCAAAAGGAGAAAGAAATGTAACCAACAAGTCAGAGTTCAGCTAAAAGCATCAGCAGAAGGCAGCAGCCTCCTCCAATTGTATGTCACATTGATAATAGACTAGGTTTTCACTGAATGCCTGAAAGTCAGCGATGTAAGACCCCAGGCAAATGACTGCAAAGAGGAAATTACACAGGCAAGGTGTCACAATAGACAAGACCCAATCTCAGGTCATAATCCATCTCATCCCGAAAGGGTAGGGAATATGCTGAACAAGGCTTCTGAGGGATATATTAACAATTTGTTGATTCTTGTGGCATAAGGCAGTCCTTTCAATGCCCCAGTCTCAGTCCAGGTGGGGCCTTACAGTTGGAAACACCACTTAATGTAGTGCCTGTCAATAGCCAGTTAGTCTCTGTAAGTACATTCCTTCTCATTTCCACCAGTCAACATCCTTGTTTCCACTACATTCTAAAAAAACTGCAGCTGTCAAGCAAGTCTTCAAAGGAAGCCTTCTGTAAAGCACATTAGAATTGCAAAGGACACTTTAAAAACTTGCATTTAGGGGTTGTTTTTGGCTGAGTTTATTTGACTGTTGTTTTTAGTTGAGTTTTATTTGACTAGTGGTTAGACTGGAATAAGCACAGATTCCTCTCTCTCTGGCTATTGTAAGTACCCTAAAAGATTATCCAGATTTGGTATAGATATATAGTGTTTTAAAAATGAAGTTTCTGCTTGGATTTTTCACCTGAGATGCCAGAATAAACCTTGGGTCAGCTCTACTCCTCCCTATAACTAAGCTAGCACCTTCTCCATTGAAATGAATGAACAAGCGAACAAACAAACAATAAGTTAGATTCAAAGTACTGCAAGTAGACCACTGCTAAGAGAATGGATCTTTCTCACATCCTCTTTTCTTTTACAGCCCCACACATCATCCCAAGAACTGTTCTTGAGTGCCAGGCTACCCTTGGGAACAGCATGGAAGGCTGGAGTGCCACTCTGCCAAGACTGTGGCCTCCCCTTGCCTGAGCAGAAGTGTTTTCTCATTTGCCCAAGGGTGCTGCCTCCACTGCCTACTTTCTCAAAGTCTGGGACTCAGAGGACTGGCATTTCACCAGCAAGGGCTTGGTTAATGACTTTGAAATGTTTGTTTTTAGACAGGCTGTGAGATCTCGCTCTGCATATTTACATCCTTTGCTATGTTTGTTCAGCTTATTTTAAATGAGATGGTATAGCGACCTAATTAAAAGAACACTGTAAAGGCCATGAGAGGTATCAACTGGAAGGTAAGATTTATATGACGAGAGAAAGGTCTTCAAAACTGTGAGGAAATGCTGAGGCAGTTTTTTTTGCAGGCGTGGTATTTCTCCCTCAGACAGGAGGTTTAAATGACTACTTAGCGGGTGGTAAGAAAAACACGTTTCTGCAGGCAGTGATAAAGATATAGCAAACTGGAACTCTTTATAGTCTGTTTTCCTTTGGTTGTATGAGTTGAAGAGACAGAAGAGGCAGAACTGAACAAACCCCCTCTTTCTTTGCACATTCATTTTTTCAGATAATCCATTTGCATTGGCCAGTTCACTCTTGATGTATTCTGCACCAGGATTAATTCCTTCCTTGCAGCAAGAGAGTGGAGTAAATAAGAGCACAGAGGTCAACCAATTTGCTTCATTTCAAAGAACTATCTTGTGATATCCCCATGAAAGCCCAAGATCTTACATGGTGTTGTGCAAAATATCAGCATCCTTTTGAGAAGATGATGGGTTGGTGATGCTGGCACTCAAGTCTGTTCTGGTTGGCTGAATGGAGTGAAACCTGTGCTTGCATTCATATGGTTTAGCTTCCCACAGTGTCTGTAACATAATAATGCCTCTAAACGTTGAGATATCAGAAGGAAACTTGGGACACATATTTAGAATACAATTCTATATCTGAAGTATAAATATCAGGCCAACCTCCACATCATTTTCCAATGGAAAAAGCCAGATATATAGTCATGCAATATCCCTGTGAAGATTAGAATATTCAAATGTGCATTTAAGACTACATGCTACATCTCATATTTTAATTCCTGATTGACTCCTGCATCTCCTTTCAGGCCGGTCAGGAAAGCTGTAAAACAGTGTAGTCTCTGATTTGAAAACAAAGAAGCCAATCATGACCACTACATCTGTTTTTAAGGCAGAAGAAGGAAAAATGCAATATATTGCAATATGACATATGGAGGTGACACAGAAATCATCTTTGGTAATGATCAAAAAGGACTAAAATAATATCCACAGAAATAACCTTATAAGCAGGCCTGCTAATTCCATTCCATTGACTGATGAAGTGTGCTTGGCGCATAAAAGCTCACCCTGTTGGTCTTAAAGGTGCCATTGGACTCTAACTTTGTTGTACTAGAATTCTTTATTAGAAAAGTCATATTTCAGTAATTTACATGCAGAAAGTGTGTAGTAATTATGAAATTAAGAAACAGATTTAAACTATTATAGTAGGGGTCAAACTGGGTTGCACCAAAAAGAGCACTGTAAAAAAGCAGGTAAAACTACACACACAGAGTAAAACAAATGTATTTAATGATTGTATCATCATTGCTATAGAATGCTGTGAAATATCTCTCTCAACTTCACTCATATTCCATACCTAGTAGGATTTTGTTTCTCAAGATTTTCTCAAGATTAATTCTCAGAAAAGTAAAATAGCTGAAAAACAGTTCTCAATGGAACAAAAGCTGAACGTTATAGCTCTAGCATCAAAGTCTTTTATACACTGAAAGAAATGTCTTAATGTAAGAGTCCTAATAATTTGAAAGATGTAAACTCAGCTGTGCTGTATCTTGTCTTTGAACAAAAGACACTGTTCTTCCATTATCTTTGTTAAGCAAATTCTATACTTTTTCATTTCCATTGAATGTGAGTCTTTTCTATCATTCTTTTATACCTTTGGTATGCAACAAACCATTAGAGAGAGAGAGAGAGAGCAATTCCTAAATACATCACTAATTGTTTATTGCATTCATTACCTGATGTATCCTGATCACACTAGTGGTTTAGCTAAATCTATAAACAAAACATTTTGAGAATTAAATTCTTATTCCAAGGAAAAAACTCCTTTCCTTTAATAACCTATTTTATCTCCCAGAATTATAATTACAAAATTCATTATGTGCTTGCTGAACACCTTTAATTTGATCTTGTGCATTTTTTGTTATCACTCTCAATATTACTCACATCGCTATCCTCACCCTCCTCAGCAACAGTATTTTCACGCTTTTGGGTGTCAACTCTGAGAAGTACATATGATGAAGTGGGCTCTGGATCATGAAAGCTTATGCCCCAATAAATTCACTTGTCTCTAACGTGCTACATGACTTAAGACATTTTAGTTCTAAGAAGAATGTTTTCAAGTAGGGAACTTGCTTGGCTTTAACTATTTCCCACACCTATCATTTTAAGAGGAACATTGATGAATGCCTCATGGTTGCCTTGGTCCAAAAACCATAGATTATGATGGTCCACTAATCTTCAATTGGATGTCAGATGCGCATTAAAGGACAGAGTTGTTATGCATCTTTTTGAATTGTAAAATCTTCCTTGGGATTCTGCTTTTTTAGGACTGTGTCAAGGTTGAGTTCATTCACAGACAGTATGTTTTTGTTGTTACATGTAGTGCAGACAAATTTCTCATTCTCCAGACATTTCCAGTTCCACCTCATCTGTTTTAGCCAATGAAACAAAGACTTTCTGAGCCTTTCCATTTGTTCCAAGGATGACAAATGGCTTCATAATTGTGTTTATTTGAAAATGAACAAGATAATATAATTACAGTCAGTCAATGGCCTACCAGAATGACAAAGATTGCAGGAGTTGTCATATCAATACACAAGAGCTGTATTCTAAACTGCATTTGATTCTCTAGGGATTTTATTAATATTCTGAAGAATAATAGCTATTGCGTTTGTGTCTGGTGTTCAAATTACAACATAATTTAGAGTACAAAACTGACCTGTATCCCTGAGACTGACCCCTCTTCCTTTTGATTTAAGTTTTCAATTTGTGCTCTCAAATGGATAGCATGGATTATTACATGTAACATAGATATACCCTGTATCAACCTGTCTATATTAATCTGCCCAAGCTGTCAATAAATGCAGTTTTTCTATGGGAACTAGTCCAATCCATGCTTCAATTAACTGAATTCACAGGAGAACCTTTTCAGCAATTGTTTCCACCAGACTATGGCAATCTTTCCCTCAGAAGGCGACACCAGTACAATTCCTGCAGGCCTTCCAGGGCAAACTGAAGATGTTCCTAACCCAGAAGACTTTTGAGGCTCAGCTGAGAAAAATGAAGGGGTAGCCGATAACTGGCTTGGCTTTGTTTTATCTGATTATCTTTGATATTTTAAATGGTTTTATATCATTAGCTGCATTTGGGGCCCTGGGAAGGTGTAAAGTCAACATATAACCTGTCTAAAATAAACTAACATATTACCTTGGGGTCAGTGATAGTGGAAATGTTGTCATCCTGCCAGTTGTTAAACAATTATGAAGCCAAAGATGATATAAAATATGAATGTTTCAATGTCCTTATTCTATGCACTTTCAAATTTTTGGCTCCCACTGGTGAGGAAATGTATTGTATAATGGCATCAAGACACTGAATAATATATTGAGAAGCTGGAAGAACTTGTCACGGGCTAGCCATTTTTGCCAGCATCTTTGTGTTCCTTGGAATGAAGATCAGTGTGGAGGACATAAGAAAAGGTTTATTCTTCTTACTGCACTTCTGAAATAGATACAATTCAAGTGGGAGATTTTCAGGGCAGGACGAATCCCTTCGTTCTTCCTCCTTTCACTTTCACTGTTTTTACAATTCTCAGGAAGGAGAAGTGGCGAAGAGACTAAGTGGGGAGGAAGCCCTACTTCTGCCTCCACCAGTCTCTCCCTAAACTGCTATGAGGCAGATTCCTCTGCATTTGTCCTCCTTGAACAGGGAAAGCACCAAGGAAGGACCGAGGAACCTTACTTCCCTACCTTTTGTAACTGAGCCTACAAGCCACTTACTCCCCTTCAGTTTAATGGCCACTGTTCAGAGTCTGGGCTTTGCATTGTTCTCATGATGACAATATTTATTGCAAATGAATGGGTGAGGTACCTTTTGCCCCCCCAGTCGGAAGAACGAGCCAACACACAGAGTGGGTTTAAAACAGGGCAACTTTATTGACCAACAGCCTGGGGCAACCTAACAACTAACTGGCCGGCGAAGGGGATCCGTACCCTTCCCGGTCCAGGTGGGGCGAGTCACCCAGCCCCCAGCAGCAGCCGTGTAAAACTAGCTGCTGCCAGGCCGGCGGCGGCCGGGTATCCACTCCCAGTGGCGTCGCCGCCCGACCAGGACGGCTAGCCAAAATGGGGGTGACCCTGTGGCGGGCAAAAACAGCAGAGGGCCGTCGAACCCAGCTGCCATCGGTACCCGCCACCTCCCTTAAACGGGAAAGCCATGGGTGCCCACCGAACAAATCTGAATCAATTCCCGCCCATTAAAGTTACCAAAGAAAAAAAAGGGGGGAGGGGAACCCAACCTCGATGCAACAGTGCAAGGTAGGCGAAAAACAGTCCAACACAGGCCAATCAGTTGGGCTGAAAAAATTCCTACCTGGCCCCGATAAAACGGCGACCGGAGGAGCCTGTACTATTGCCGGGTGGGAGGGTGGGCCAAAACGGCCAGCAGAACTGCGTGGCCGCGGGCGTGGTTGGGCTGATAAAGCCCCAGCAGACCACGCCCCAAACTCCCCGTATGTTGCGACCGTTGCCTCTCTCCTTCCGGGGAGGCAAAAACGGCCCCCGCCCTATAGCCTCCTGAAGTCGGCGCGGGCGGGAAGGGGCCGGATTGCCCCCCCAGTCGGAAGAACGAGCCAACACACAGAGTGGGTTTAAAACAGGGCAACTTTATTGACCAACAGCCTGGGGCAACCTAACAACTAACTGGCCGGCGAAGGGGATCCGTACCCTTCCCGGTCCAGGTGGGGCGAGTCACCCAGCCCCCAGCAGCAGCCGTGTAAAACTAGCTGCTGCCAGGCCGGCGGCGGCCGGGTATCCACTCCCAGTGGCGTCGCCGCCCGACCAGGACGGCTAGCCAAAATGGGGGTGACCCTGTGGCGGGCAAAAACAGCAGAGGGCCGTCGAACCCAGCTGCCATCGGTACCCGCCACCTCCCTTAAACGGGAAAGCCATGGGTGCCCACCGAACAAATCTGAATCAATTCCCGCCACCACAATGCCAAGCCTCTGCTTCGGCAATTGGGCCCACCGGCTGGCCCAAAGCCAGCCGCAGCCCCAGCTGTAGGTCAAACAAAAAGGCCCTGTTGCCGACCTCGGACAGGTGGACTCCGTCCTGCCGATACTGGTCCGCCTTGTACGACCTGATTCCCGGGTGTGGTAGGTAAATGCCCAGGCCCCCAGCGAGCGCCCTCCGCACCGCTCGATTGGCCTTGCGTCGAGCCCTCTCCACCCCTGCAGGGTTCAAGGCCGCTCGCCACACCCGACGAGGAAGGATGGCGGACCAGATGATCAGCACCCCAGGCCACCTGCTCCGGATCACCTGGAGGTCCTCGATCGCCTGGTGTGACAGGGCCCTCCCCTGTACCAGGCCCAGATCGTTACCCCCGAGGTGTATCACCAAAATCCGAGGCGGAGGACCATTCCTCCCCTGAAAAAGAAGCGGCAAGAGGCCGTCCCAACGTAGGCCACGTCGCCCCTGCCATTCAACGACTGCCTGTTCACTAAGGCCCAGCTGGGAACCGAAGGGCGATCGTCGAGCGTAACGGGCAGCCCAAAATATCATGCTGTGGCCGGTGATCAAGATCCTTGCTCTCTCGTCCCGAACCACAGCACCTGAAACAGAACAAATTAACGCGTGAACATAACAGCCAACTCCTCAATGGGAAATGGGGCGCACATAACCTTTATAAGCCGAGGACCTCCACCGTCCCACTTTCTGAATGGCCGGCCCCGGGTACCCCATAGCCGCGGCCGTGGAAGCGGCACCAATACGAAAAGAATGGGTCCCAAATTGCACCCCCCCGAGGCCAAGTTTATCCAGGGCCCGGCTAGTGACTGACCAAAACTGGAATTTGGTCAATGGCGACCCATCGCTGTGCCGGAAAAATGGGCCAGCATCATCCCCACGAACAGCAATGTATTCCTTCAAGGCAGCCACCGGACAGATATCCCTGTCGTGGCATGGGCCTAAGGTAATACTAGACCCGTGCTGTTTCTGGTCTGTTTTAGACCTACGGATTAAAAGTGCTACCTGGTCCCCTTGGATCTTCACATCCCTGGACTGAAGAGACCTCTCAGAATGATCCTTCCGTGAGCTGGCCACCAGCTCGCTCACTCTGAGAGCCCCGAAAAAAGCAGTCATCGCCGCCGCCTGAAACAGTGCGGCTTCAAAACTGGAAGAGCAAACTGTGGGCCACACTGCCCGCAAACCTTTTAGGACAGCAGGAGACAAAGGCTGGCGAGTATCCTGCCGGGGCCCTTGCTCGCGAGCCCATCCCTCCAACATTTTGCGCAGCCTGAAATCATCAGACTTGTCTGATAAACCCCTGATCTTAGCGGCAAACGCAAGAGCTGCCAGCTTGGCCCTGATAGTCTTGACGACCAGCCCCTTACCTTTCAGGTGAACACAAAACTGCATAAGGTGAGGAACTGGTACGGGCCACCGATTGGCCAACCCCACCTGCTCCCTAAAGCTCCGGAACTGGTCAACAGAATGCTCGTAGGCCTTCCGTGTAGAAGGCGCCAATGCCAACATCATTGCCCGGTCGGCTTCGCGTCTCCAAGCCGCCACATCTCTGGGGGCATCCGAACCGGCTGGAGATCGGCCTCTGGTGCAAGAAGGCGGAACCGCTCCATCTGCCGACGAGACAGGGCATCCGCGACTCCGTTGCACGCGCCGGGCACGTGCTTGGCGAGAAACAGAACATTTAACCGTAAGCAAGTCAGTACAAATGCCCTAACTAAACGCATGACCGGGGGCGACTTGGAGGACAACGTGTTGATTACATGGACGACCGCCAGGTTGTCACACCAAAAGTGGACAACGTGGTTGGCCAGAGCTGGTCCCCACAACCGCAATGCCACAACTATTGGAAAAAATTCCAAAAAAGTTAAGTTGCGGCACAGGTCGCTTGACAACCATTCCGCTGGCCATTCCTCGGCACACCAGTGCCCCCGAAAATAGACGCCAAAACCCTTGGCACCAGCGGCGTCAGATGTAACCTGGAGCTCAGCCTCCAGCTTCAGCTCATCCCGCCAGAAAGACACGCCATTAAAGTTGGACAGAAATTCCTCCCACACTTCGAGGTCCTGTCGCATGCCCCGGGTGACCCTAACTCGGTGATGGGGCATGCGCAAGCCTGACATGGCATCGCATAAGCGCCGTAAAAAAGCTCTCCCAGGTGCCACGACCTTACAGGCAAAATTCAGGTGCCCGGCCAACTGTTGGAGTTCCAATAACGAAAGCTTGCGTCGGCCCCGGGCCGTCGTCAGCATTTGCCTCAACTTGGAAATTTTCTCCGCAGGCAACCTGGAAGCCTGCTGGACGGAATCCAACTCAATGCCCAAAAACGTCAACTTGGTAACTGGGCCCTCGGTCTTCTCATGGGCAAGCGGGACGCCCAGCTCCGCTGCCAGGTCCAAGAAGGACTGGAGCAAATGGGCACACCGTCCAGACCCCTGGCGGCCAACGAACAAAAAATCATCTAAATAATGAACAGTCGTGACGGCACCAGACCGCACGCGAAGGGCCCACTCCAAAAAGGAACTAAAACGTTCAAACGCCGAACAAGATATAGCGCAACCCATAGGCAGGGCCCTGTCCAAATAGAACTTACCTTCAAAAGCGAAGCCCAGGAGCTCAAAATCGCGCGGGTGGACCGGTAACAGGCGAAATGCCGACTTAATGTCGCACTTCGCCATTTCGGCCCCCAAACCACAACTCCGCACAATCTTAACCGCCTGGTCGAAGGAGGTGTATCTTACAGTGCACAGGGAGTCGGGGATGAAATCATTCACCGACCCCCCTTTTGGGTAAGACAGGTGATGTATCAAACGGAACTCCCCGGGGGCCTTCTTGGGAACCACCCCCAAAGGGGATACCCGTAAATTGGGTACCGGGGGGGCGTCGAACGGACCCAAGACTCTGCCCTCCCTGCACTCCTTCGAAATTTTTTCCCTTACCACATGTTCCAACCCACGAATGGACTGTAAGTTCCTAGACATATAAGGGCCCCTGGTCCCCTGAAACGGGATCCTAAAACCATAACTAAAACCTTCCAACAAGAACACCCGGTCGCTCGCACGGGGGTAACCCGCCAGCCACTCCTTAAGAACCATCACCTTGATGGGACTGGGGCCCTTTACCAGTGGCATGTGCGCCTGTACCACCCGCAGACCGCTTGCCTCCCGCTCGGGGCTTTGTCTTGTTGCAGGCGGACAAGGAATGGGCACCCCCACACAATGGGCACTCGTGCCTATATTTGCACGGTTTCCTGCTACAACCGCTTGGGGACGAGAAGTCCCAACAGACCAACCGGGGTTGAACCGGCTGCCCCGCCGTTGAGCGGGGACCAGATGCCATTGAGTGCTTGCTGACCAGGTGACCACTGTCCGACCTATCACCAACGTTGGGTTTGGCGGGGGACATCAGCTGTAACCACAGCTGCTGGTGAATGTGGTCCCACGGGATGCTGGGGTTGAGCGCCGCCCTCATGCGGAACTCCTCGTCGTACTGCAGCCATGCAGCACCCGAGAAGTCCGTATAAGCTTTGTAGATAATATCTACGTATTGAAACAACGGCGCCGCACGCATAGGCTGCGAGCGTGCGATAACCCCTGCATATATGAGGAACCCGGGCAGCCAGTTGGCCCAGTTCCTCTCAACCTTGCGGCGTTTGATCTTCTCCTTATCCTTGTCGTCCAATTCATCTTTGTCCTTCTTCTCGAGTTCCCGATAAAGAAGGCCAAAGACGTCGACATATTCGCCGCGCAAGATTCTTTCCCGGGTGGCAGTTGTCAGATGGTCACCCAGGGGCATAGCCGTGTCCCCAAAAGGGCGGCAGTGGAAGGGAACCGAACCCAGATGCGGTGCGGGGAAATACCATCCCCCCCATTGTTGGACCGGTGCACCCATCGCCAAAGAGGGGGGAAATTGGTGACCCCAGGGAAGAGAACCGCCCAAGGGTGGCTGGCCCTGAGGACCCACGGGAACTGAAGGGTTGGTTGAAGACCCGGCTCCGGCACCCGCACCCCACGGCAGGATCTGGCCCTGCCCAAACGAGCCGCCATGGGTAACATTGGCAAGTTGACCAGCAGGTCCAAATGAATGCCAGGGGCTCCAAGAGCCCCAAGGCCAAGTGCCAACATTGTCAAGAGGACTAGGCTTACCTACAAAATCCGGGCCAGCTGGAGCCCCGCCTGGGGTGAAAGCGCCTACACCTCCCGGACCAGTCGGCCCAACCGGGGCGTTACCTTCTTCAACATCGGAGTTGTCATCTGGTGGCTCCTGTCCCGGTGCGTCAGAAGGCCCAGGAAGGGACGCCGACTCCTGCAATGAGGAAAGCCGAGCCAGGACTTCTTGTTCAAAAGCCCTGGTTGATGAGCGCGCTGCCTTGCGCCCCCGGGCGGGACCCGTCGACCCCGGGACCAGACCATAATGCCTTTCAAGGGCCTCGAGGCTGTCGACGATAGCCTGCCTGGTCTGGGCCTCTTCTTCCGCCCCTGGGGGAGCCCCGGGGTTGGGCCTCTTCTTAGCCTTCAAGGGCTGCTTGCCCTTGGATTTTCCCTGACCCTTGGGCATGATTAACCTTCTCTATCCCCTCACCAAAGAAATGCCCCTAGGCGGTGGAAGGGGAGGAGTGGGGAATCCCACCAGGCTCCCCCCAGACAGGAGTCCACACACTTAACCACTACCCAAAGCAGGCTCTTAGGCCTGTCACAGGGCCCCAACAGGAGCTAATTCGGACCCAACACCCCTAACAGGGGGGGGGGGGGGCGATAAGCTGGGCGCTAAAAGGCCCAGAGACCAACCAGACACCTGATAAGGGAAAGGAAGGAGGGGGCACGCAATTAAGCGGCGCCACAAAGCGCCGTCCACAGAAAATGAAGAGGCGCAAACCGCTGTCGCTCCCAGCCGAAAGGCGAGGCGGGGGGGGGGGGCCTGGAGCTCCGGCCGAACGCGGCTTCCGGCCGCGGGCAACACGGCCGGGCTCACTAAACTACGCGCGCGACTGCTATCGCGCCGAAAAGCTCCCCCCCCAACCGGAACCTGAAGCGGCCGATGCCGCAAGAGCTGGGAGCCTCGGAGCCGCCGGCCGACGCGCGCGACAGCTATCGCGCCGAAAAAACTCCCACTCCCGCCGGAACCTGGAGCGGCCGATGCCGCAAGAGCTGAAGCTTCGGAGAAGAAGCCTCTAAACCGTCCGGCCTCAGGGAGGTAAGAGGCCCTGCTGCCACGCTGAGAAGAACGGGGAAGCGACGACTTCACCCAAAACGGCCAGCAGAACTGCGTGGCCGCGGGCGTGGTTGGGCTGATAAAGCCCCAGCAGACCACGCCCCAAACTCCCCGTATGTTGCGACCGTTGCCTCTCTCCTTCCGGGGAGGCAAAAACGGCCCCCGCCCTATAGCCTCCTGAAGTCGGCGCGGGCGGGAAGGGGCCGGATTCTGCATGCTTTAGTTATTCCCTCTTTTGAGCTTAATTTAAAATCTCATCTTTTCTGTATGGCTGGGGTTTCCCCGGCATGCAAAACTCTCCCTCCTGGTTGTGGTTGGTCTCACTGTGCTGCTTTCATTATCCTCACAGGAACTGCAAGAGTATGATTTATCTTATGCTATTTTTTTTTTTATTTTAAGGTTTACAACTATATGAAACCATTTAATATTTTCAATGATATATTTAGGACTTTTTTGTTATATTACTTACTGTAGAGGAAATTGCAATAGATCAAAGCTAACAGCCTGAGCAAATGCTGGTATTGCATTGGAGAGCCAGCTTGGTGTAGTGGTTAAGTGTGCGGACTCTTATCTGAGAGAACCGGGTTTGATTCCCCACTCCTCCACTTGCACCTGCTAGAATGGCCTTGGGTCAGCTATAGCTCTGGCAGAGGTTGTCCTTGAAAGGGCAGCTGCTGTGAGAGCCCTCTCCAGCCCCAACCACCTCACAGGGTGTCTGTTGTGGGGGAGGAAGGTAAAGGAGATTGTGAGCCACTCTGAGACTCTTCGGAGTGGAGGGCAGGATATAAATCCAATATCTTCATCTTCTTATTGGCTTGAGACATAATCTTTTCCAAATTTGCTATTTGGACCAAGTGTGCTAAGAACTTTGACATGAACATGACCCCCCAGGTGTACTTACTTTGTTTTCATACAAAGCGAGTCCCTGATTGGTTTGTCTCAGTTGTATTGGTTGAAACTGGTCTTAAAAAATGTTGTCAAGAAGCTTTATGCTTGCACAGTAGCCATTTGTGCTACAGGGCCATAATGTGCATTATTAATAAGTAACCAATAAGTTGCAGCTTGTGGCTGCTTTTGCACTTACACAGTCTTCAAACTAAATCTTCTCAGATTAGACAAGAGGTGCATATCTCCTAGGGTCATGAATGGATCATTTAACTGATCTACTTATAAAACATAAATCATTGCCATTTTACACTTGTGGAGTTGGATGCTTCCTTTAAATGACCAGCATTGCAGACAATACTTCTTGTGCCTGTCAAGATTAACTAGGTTCACATGTACACACCAAATGCACACAGAGACATTTAAGATCATGAATAGGGATGTGTGTCCCCCCCCCCCGCAGTATTTTTTTGGGGTTGGGTATACTGAACCCAAATAAATTGGTATTTCCCAATACTCAAAAATTTCAATATCAGTATGGTATTGAGATTTTGGAAATATTCAGGATTACCAAAATTTTTGGCTCTATTATGCCCCATGGGGACTGTTATAGTCAACGGTCCCCATAGGCTATAATGAAGAATCACGCTGGGGGTATCTGGGGTTCTAGGGGCACTGTTTTTTGAATTAAAGGTACCAAATTTGCAGCTTAGCTAACCCCCAAGTTTTAAAAAGACTGGACCAGTGTGTTGAATTTTATGAGCCCCAGAAGAAGGTGATCCCGCCCTGAGCCTGCCTCGGCGGGGGAGGGCGGGATATAAAATAAAATTTATTATTATTATTATTATTCATTGTTTCCAACAGAGGGGAAAAGATATTTAAAAGGAATATGGTTCCTTCAAATGCCTTCTCCAAGCGGCGAGTGAGCTCTGAAGCTTACATGCACACACAAGCTTATACCTTGAAGAAAAGTATGTTGGGCTTAAAAGTGCCACTGGACTTAAACTCTGCTTTGCCACTTTGGAGTTCACTCACACCTTGGAGAAGGCATTTAAGGAGACTGTGTTTCTTTTAAATGCTTTTCTCCCCTTCTTTGGAAACAATGGAGATGGGGGCACCTTATTCTGGATCCCATAGAATTGGACCCCTGGTCCAATCTTTTTGAAACCTTTTTTTTTTAAGAGAACCATCAGAAGTTATGCCTCTACATCAAATATCAGCCTCCACCCCAGCCTCAGATACCCCTGACTTTATTCCCCATTATAGCCTATGGGGACCATTGACTGGTTGGAGTTCACTTGCGACATGGCCTGCAAAAAGCCACACCATGAGTGAACTCCAAAATGGCAGGAAAGTGTTTAAAGGGAAGGCAATCCTTTTAAATACCAGCTATTCAATGACCCCAAAAGATCCCGAATATTTTTGGGGGTTTTTGGGGTGGTGGTGGTGGTGGTGGCCATTTTTGGATAGCTGAATCAGCATCCCACTTGGTCACAGACTGAGAAATACTTGATAAATACTAATGAGATATTTATCAGGGGTTTTTTTGGGCTCAGTTTATACAGTGTATACACCCCCATTTGTGAATAGTAACTATTTCAATTTGATTTTTTCCCTTTTAGCTATGTACTTTAAAAAAAAATAGAGTGGTGACAGAAGCAAGGTAGGGGCAACATGTGAATGGCAAGTGGCAGCAACTTTGAGAATGCAATGTAATCATACAATAAGCACACTTAAATTCACAGGACACCTGTGGTTAGCTTGACGAATGATTGGTTCCTTGATTGTGATTGGTGAGCAGGATGTGAGTTAAGCCCATGGGTGATTGGATCTCCCTGAACTGTACCTCATGCGTTGAGTTCTTTCCTATAAATTATGCTAGTCTGTATTGTAATGTAAATGGTATCCTTTGGCTAGCTCTATGCTCTCTGTGTTTAGCTACAATTGGGTATCTCGTTTGATTTAACAGCAGTTTCAGTTATCTGTCAGAAACATTGCTGCACCTTAAGACACTGAAACAATTATCTGGACTACTGTCAGATTGGCTATGGATTTGGTAGCTTCTGCTATGATAAAATTGATCAAACCTTTGACAGACAAATTATATGGGACATCCAGATCAAATAAATGTGCTGCCATCCACATTTGGAAGCTGCTCTGACAGGTCTACTGTCAGGTTTATCAAAATCTTCCTGCCTATCAGTTTTCATACCACTATAACAAAGCACCCTCCCCCCCCCCCTTATAAGCAGTGGAAATTCTTATTTGCGGAGTAGGTGTGGGGAATAATTGGGCAACACAAGGAAGTGAAAACTGTCAGCCAGTGTGACCAATCAAAATTCTGCCTCTGTCTGTCCAGATCTGTGGCAGCACTGGCTATTGCCAGCAGAGGGCAAATTTTCTGAATTTTCCTTCCAATTTGGCTCTGCAGCAAGTATTCCAGTCTTTATAAATAAAACATTTGGCCATGTGTGGGGGAGGTTCAGTACCACAGAGAACAGCAAACAGAAACCAGTGCTTATGTAGATTCAAATAAAAGCTTTCCCCAAGCCAGTGAGCAAACAAAAACATTTTAGAAATGCAGACAAACCATCACAATCCTCTTTTCGGCAAGACCTATGTGTAACTCTTCTGTCTGGAAATTTTCTCAGACATTTACTTACCTATTGCCTTATTGTCTCCTCAATTTCACCCTTCCCAATGATCCTCTTGAACTCTTAGCCAGACTGTCAGGCACAAGAATAATGTCTAGATTTTAGAAATTCTGAATATTGCCATCTGTTTTAATTTTCCACTTTGCATTAGTTATAATAATTGCATTAATGAATGTGGCATGTTGGGGATTAGTGTGGATTAATTAAATCCAAATGCACATTGGAGACATCTACATTTCTAGCTTGGTGTCTAAGCTTCTTGTCATATACCAGCCGATAACAACTGAATGAGAAAATGACAAGTAAAATTTCCAGAAATGAAAATGTTGGTGGGCTGACGTATTGTACACTTGTGTGGTTTATTCATTGATAACATTTGTATCTTGCTTTTCAGCTAGAGATCCTGCCAGGATGCTTATAGTTAATGAGAACAAATTAGTGCTACAGTCCAAACACACAACAGAACTAGGTTACAATCCAATCATTGTTATCTACAACAAACAAACTTGGAAGATATATGTATCTGAAATGCTTGGAAGATATATGTGTCTGAAAGGGGATCACCACGTTGGTACCAAACAGATGCAGTTGGAGAAGGTATTCCAAAAAGAGTTTTATCTCAAATGAAAACATCATATCATTTTGGTTGATGATGCAGTAACAGTTATAATGAAGGTAACAAATCTCAAGGGGATTGCATGAATACCAGCACCCCTTGCAGAAGTCACAATTATTGTTTGCTGATTCAAACGTGGATGTGAATATATGGGAGTGCCAGTTATAACTAACACTTTAGAACAGGGGTGTCAAACATATGTCCCAGGGGCTGAATCAGGCCCCCGGAGGGCTCCTATCAGGCTCCCAAGCAACTGGCTGTCATCTGCTTCCTTCTTTCTCTCTCTTGCTTCCTTCTGCATCACAACTTGCTTTGCCAGGCTCTCTCAATCACACAGCAGAGCTTATTGAGCCACGTCTCTCTTCCTTCTATTGGCTGAGGCTCCTCCTCCTCCTGGAGAAGGAAGGAAAGAGCCAGAGCTTCCTTTGTCCAGTTCCCTGGGAGAAATACAAAGAAAGCACACTTAAGATCAATGAGTGCTTATGTTTTAAGCATGTTTTAATTTTTTTAATGTCTGTGTGCTTTATAAAGTGTATATCTCTGCTACCTCATCTTAAACAGGTACACACATGGCCTGGTCCAACATGGCCCAGCCTGACAATGTCTCAGTTATGTCAGATTCATCCCTCATAACAAATGAGTTTGGCACCCCTGCTTTAGAAGAAGGCTGATTGTCCAGATTGGCAGATAAAAGGAATAAGGGAGACCACAAAGGGATGGCTGAGTTGGAGGACACCACAGAAAAAGAGAGAACTCTGAGGTAAAAATACAATAGTCACAAAACTGCAAGTTCTGATGCATGTTACCATTCATGAATTCATTTTTAAGACAGGTATCCTACTTTTCCACTGATGTCCCTAAAGTAGCTCATACCATCTGTAAATGACAACAGATTCCTTAAAACAAACAAACAAAACCATTTCAGTTTAAGAATTCAAGCTAGAAAATAAATGTACCAGTATAAAGAGACAAAAAAAATGTTAAAACATTGAAATAAAATTACTGGCCCTCTGGAAACAAAACCGAAACAAACCAGCTAGGTTTGCCAGCCCTCCTGGTGTAGGAGGAGGTTCCTCACTGCCAGGCCCCACCACTGCCACCAATCAGTGGCTGGTTGGAGGATTTATCAGGAGAAAGAGGAAGACCCAGGCTATGCTGCTAGTGATGTGATGTCACTTCCAGTGCACATCACACTAGTAATTAGAGTCCACTGGAGCTAAATCACCTTTTATAACCTGTGGGATCTCTAGTAATGTCCAGCCAACATTCTGGTATGTGGTCACACTCTATGGTAGAAGCCATTTTTACCATAAAGGTTTTGCCCAAATACCAGAGTGTTGCAGTAATGGTGCAATATGATGATGTTACTTCTGGTGCATGCTGGAAGTGACACAGATATGTCACCAATGATGTTGCTTGGGCCCCCCTTCCATTCCTGATAAGTCTCCCCCCCCCGGGCAGCAGGGATGGACCTGGCAACCTTAAAACCAACAATAAAATCTATATAATGTTTGGATTATTTTAATTTTTCCAGTTTTCTTGCAATTTGGATGGCATAATTCACTCCAGTTGGTCCACATAATAATGTTTGCAGAAGTTTCACATATACATTTTGGGCTTTTTCTTTCTCTCAGTATTGTGTTCTCCCTATGCAGGAGGAGAGAGACACAGATGAAGAACACCACAGTTTTCAAGCAGCATTCCTCCATGTGCTATGGTAACATTTTACTGTTGCCATTGGACATATTACTTAAAACAGGCAGAAAAGTTGTACAGACTCTGAAGCCAGTTGTCCATAATTAATGGATTTAACTTTCTTTGGACAATGCTTATAAGGTGGTAAGTCAGTTCCCATGGCAGAGGAGTATTTATTTATTTATGTTTATTTAATAAAATGATATATTCTCCTGCTTCTTACTGTGCATGAAGAGGCTTACAAAATAAATAGAGCATTACAATAAAATTCAGTATAAATAATAATAAAATTACTAGTTAATCCACACAAAGTACCCCCCATAGGGTTGCCAACTGTGGCCTGGGAAATTCCTGCACATTTTTTTTTGGGGGGGGGGGTGCCCATGGAGGAGGGAATTTGGGAAGGGATTTCATCCAGAATTGATGGTATACCGTAGAGTTTGCTCTCTGGATCTGCTGTTTTCTCCAGGAGAACTGTTCTCTGTAGTATGGAAATCAGCTGTAATTCCAGTAGAACTTCAGGCCCCATGTGGAGGGTGGCAACTCTACCTGTAACATGTCCATGGCAGCACATGAAGCCTGGATCAGCCACCAAAGGGCACCAACTAGCTGAGATCTGCCAGAGAGAGTCCACTGGTGCCAAATCATTTTTTATAACCTGTGGGATCTCTTCAAGGAAGGTTCTTTATGAACTCCCTCAGGTAGTCTATAAGGATTGCACTAGTCTTATCTCTAAGAGGCATCATGCTTTCTTGGATCCTTTTCTTTTAACACCATCAGTTTGAATTTCATTTTATTTACATTACAAGGCTAGCTAATGGTTTTAGTCTTGGCGTATAGGGGATTCGTAATACCAGTGGGTATTGGGAAGTTATAAAAGAGGATTTAGAAATGCCAAGCAGCAGTTGGCTGGCTAAGAGTTCAGCTGGATCCAAGCTTATGTTTATAAACCTAATTCCAAATTCCAAACACCTGCAGTGTTTCAAAACAAGCCTGCTGATGACAGCTACTGCACATTTTGATGATAGCTATTGCACAGGGTTCTCCTGCTTTCACTTGATTACTTGCAGCTTTGCAAGTTGATCTGCAGATAGTGATATTTTATCTGGAGGCAGACAGCAGTAGTTCAGGCCAAGGCACAAAGTACCATCAAATGACAAACACCTAGAGGAACAGAAGTTCTCTGTAGCACTGAGATTTGTTCTCTCAGAGGGCTTGGTTAATGATTACATCAAAAACATTCTTGTCCTTAGATCATCTTGCAAAGGCGGCAGAAGTTTTAGACCCACAGCCTGCAGGTGGACACCCAGGCCTCTTTTGTGATGTGTAGTGCCTTCAACTAATGTTGGTTGGTGTGCCAGCTGAGGACCTTCTTTTAAAAAATTAGATTTGGCTTCGCTCATCTATGCTCTGGTTACATACAGATAGATGACTGCAATGTGTTCTATGTGCTTTGTAGACTGCCTTTGCAGACATGGTAGAATTTGTATATTTCGGAATGCGGCAGCAAAGCTGTTTGCAGCAAATGACCGAGAATGTGTCCTGCCAATTTTAAGTCTGAGTTTGATCAACTCTTCTGCCCTTCTCATTTATATTTTTGGCACTCTGTTGTAACATAATTAGATTTTGTGATTCATTTCCCTCCAGCTTGTGAGGTATCTCCCCTCTCCACCCCCCCAAAATAATGGTTCTTAATATTTTCACCTGTTGGGTGCTTGGTTTTAGTGTGAGTGTATATATTTTGTGTTTTAATCTTACATGAAAAGTGCCACAGAGAACATACCTGAGAATGGAGGTATAAACATTTTCAGAATTAGTTACTGATTGCTTAGAGCCTGGAAACTGCCAATCTTCAAGTGGAGCCTGGAAATCTCTTGGAATTCCAACTGATCTCCAGGCTACAGAGATCCATTCCCAAGGAGAAAATAGCAACATCGGAAGGTGAGCCTTATGCCATTATACTCTGTTGAAGTCCCTCCCATCCCCAAACCCTGCACTCTCAGGGCTCTGTCTCCAAATCTCCAGGAACTTCCCAAACCAGAGTTGACAACTTTATTTTAGATCTCTTTATTTGGAGATTTACAGAGCAATCATTTGCTGCACCTGTGCCATGGTAGATGGCAACTGCATAACTACAGTTGTGCTAGTCTAAAGGCAGAAGCCTTTGTAGACACATCTGAGAGCCAGTTTGGTGTAGTGGGTAAGTGTGTAAATGTGTGGGTAAGTGTGTGGACTCTAATCTGGGAGAATTGGGTTTGTAATTCCCCATTCTCCCGCATGCAGCTGCTGCTGGTAGGACCTTGGGTCAGTCATAACTCTCTCAGAGCTGTTCCTCTCAACAGTTCTAGGAGAGCTCTTTCAACCTCACCTATATAAATAAAAGGTATTATTATTATTCAAGATGTTAATTTTATTGTTTTACTGTTTTTTAGAATTTTAATCAATTTTTATCTACTATTAAAGTATTGTATCATTTGTTATATTGATTAATGTTGTTAGCTGCCCTGAGCCTGCCTCGGCGGGGAGGGCGGGATATAAATAAAAGGTATTATTATTATTCACCTACCTCACAGGGTGTCTGTTGTGGGAAGGGGAAGGAGATTGTAAGCCACTCTGAGACTCCGAGTGAAGGATGGAGTATAAATCCAATCTTTTCTCTTTTTCTTCCTATTGGAATAAATTATGCAGCAGCCAACAGACAAATTTGGTGGGTATACAGTATTTTTTGAGCATAACTGTGGTAGTGTTCATAGCAACCATGCTGCTGCAATCAGTGGAGATGTTGTGTGGAGGTGGTGGCAGTATGATGGACAGGGCCACCAGAACCAATCATGGGCCACAGGAGTTCCATGCTTGTCAGCAGTGCCCACCAACCTCTTAAAGAGAACAACTCCTGTCAGCCAATCTGCGCACCTGATAGTGGGAGGGGGTTCAAGCTGTCCCGCCACAGGCATCCACAGCTGTATCAATGCCCACACAGAGCACAGGGTCTCCAAAAGGGAAGAGTGTTGTTGTTGCTCCCCTACACATTTTGGGGGTGTTTGTTGCTTCTTGGCAGGCACACTTCCCAGCAGCCCAGCTACATAGCTGAGGGCACTCCTGTACCACCCCTGCCAGTGCCCTCAACAAGGCTGTGATCAAGCTCTCATCTTAGGCAGAAGCAAGGCTGGCAGCTGCCAGGAACAGAGCCTTTTTAACACTTTCCTCAATAGAGTAGAATTCATTTTAAAAAGATGTTTGCCTTTCCCTTCACTCTTGGCTGTGTTCATGGGTGGGTAAACACAGCATTCTTCTGCTAAGCATCAGATACTGAAGGCAAACTCTAGATTGTTTAATGCTGTCTACCATTTGTGTTGCTAAGCCTTCATGTAATGATGATTTTATGGTGATATTATGAACATTTTATCATGCAGCCACTGTGGAACTGAGATGAAAGCTTTTGCTATATAGCAATATGCAGATTCTGTAGAATGAATAAAATAAATAAAAAGAATACCCCAGTGAACTCTGATAGATGAATGTATGGGGCTCCATATACGCTTTGTTTTCCGAATCACACTGGTTTGTAGTTTAAATAGACCTGGTCATCTGTGCCACCAAATATAACATGCCTACTTCATAATACTTCTTAAAAAGTTAAATTGCTAGAGAGCAGTTGTTCCTGTTCTGACTAAGGAACTCTTTCCTCTTTTCATACTCAATGTTTTCAAGACCAAGGGGCAAACTAGATGTTATGGAGGTCCTGCGTCCAATCCATGGCTGCCAATACTATTTTAGAGGAGAATTTAGCATTGCCATGAGGGCCCAGCCATGATGGTACAGGGGAGGCAAGATAGCCTGGTGCCACTGTGGCCCTCATGGCAATTTTTAAATGGTGTAACTCTCCTCTAAAATTACATCAGCCATAGTTTAGACCCACAGCCACCATAACGTCCAATTTTGCTCTTAAATATAGCTGTATCAGCTAGACTGAATTGTAGATGATAAACTGCTTTGTGTCTGGATACTGCACATTCATTCACTCCTTCCTAACTAGCCAGTGTGCTCCATAGACATTGTCTTCCCCACATATTGTGTGTGTCCTTGAAGCATTTTCCTTGATTAGATGCTCAAGCCAGCCAAAAACCCATCAGCTGTTTTTCCATGAGTGGCAGAAGTTTCTTTTTTTCCAAATGGCCTTTAATTGTAGGCTTGTGTGATCCAGAAACTGGGCAGATTTTCTGCCTAATGTCTTGTCTCTCTGTTTTGGCTTTTTTTTAGACAGGAAAGATGCCGAATAAACAACACATTGCACAGACAAATTAGAGCAGCTACAAAGCATTAGTGAGGTGCTGAGATGTAAGGAGGCATCATGTTGCTTGTCTCACATGGCTTGCCCTTGTCTTCTATTTTGCATGGTGTGTTTTTTTAAAATTTTTTTTTTGAAGGAAGTTTCTATGGAAGAATGAATTTAAGCCTCTCAACTTTTTCACTCTGGAATCTGCAATTGTTACTATTTAGGGGCCTGTCCCCACAAAACCAATTGACTGTACCGCCTTTAAGATAAATTTAGCAGCATTGGTTATGCTCAGACATCATGATAAATCTCTGTTCATGACAGGCAGGAATGTAGCTTTGTGCTGTGCTTGCTTCCTCCTGCCTCTCCTCCCTGTGCCCATGAAGTGTGATTGAAAGCTTACTGGTTTCAGAAACCGTCTATCAAACTCCACCAGACCATGGCATTGAAATACAAGCCCCTGGGCAAACTGAGTTTGTTTCTTCTCCAGGAACTGTGATTCCAAACTGGAACTGAACTGTGGCTTAGAATCTCCATTTGTAGAGAGGAAAGAAACTCCAGTTTGCCCAGAAGCTGGACACCATGATGATTGGAAGTTGATTGATGTCTTCCCAAACCAGGAAACTTCCAGTTGTGGTTTATGCACAAGATAGCGCAGTCATCCTCCAGGCTTGGCCTGGAGATCTCTCAAAATTACAGTGATCTCCAGATGACAGAGATAAGTTCCTGTGGGGAAAAATGACTGCTTTGGAGGGAGGGCTCTATGGTATTCTACCTTGCTCAGTTTCCTCCCCAAACTCCACCCTCCCCAGACTTCACCCCCAGAACCCCAGGAATTTCCCAACCTGGAGTTGGCTACTGGAACACAAGAGAGGAAGAGACCTGTGCAAACATGGTGAAATAAACAAAGAATAAACCCTGTATCTGCGCCTTTAAGAGGCAAATAGAGGTTAAGCATAATATCTTAATTCAGCCACTGCTTTTTACAGCTATAAAGCTTTTTACACGGTCAGGAAGGGGAGAAGGGTCATATGTCATTATCTACTTCAACACACTTCTCACAAATTTCTTATTGTTCAGCCAAGATCTTCTGGGCCTGGTATGCACAGGTATTCTTATCTGCCCCTGGGGAGATATGATTTCTGGCCATATGTGACAGGCTCTCCGAACAATGTTCACTAGTGTGTACCACTCTATGGCCCTGGCTATGGCAGTGTTCACATTTTTTGAAAATAATACTGCCTCAATTATTCAGGAGTAGGTTCATAGCTGATTATATACTCAGCAATCTGCATATATAAGAATACAGTCCTGAATATAATTCTTACTTTTTATCATCTTATTAGAGGTCATGTTTGGGGATAATAAAATGGTGGAAGAGAATTGTGCTTTATTGTTCTTCCACACTCTCATGCAAGTTTCACTGATTGTGCTCTGTCTTTATGCTGTTTCTCAAGGGGCTTGCCGAGAGAGACAAAGAGGTCAACCTCTCTGCAGTGTACTGGGAAGAAGTTAGTGAAAAGTTCATGAAATGAGATAACATATCTGCAAAAATGTGTGTGTGTGTGTGTGTGTGTGAGAGAGAGAAATGAGTAAAAAATATACATGATCCCAGAATACTGTTCAGATCAGACTCTCTGTTATGCTTGAATTTGACTCTGCAAGAGATTGCAAACAATTTGCTTTCTTATTTAAATGCTGTTCACCAGATGAATCAATAGCAATGCAACGAAATATTCCAACATACCACTAGAGATGGGCACAAACAAGGGAAATGTGGTTCGGTTTGTTGTGTGTTCTGTACATGAACCATGAACCATCACACAAAGAACTGGCTCAGTTCATGAGATGGTAGAATAGTCATCGAGCATGCTAGAGATACCAAACTTGCAAGGGATCTCTGGTAGATTCTCATCTACAGGCCCTCTAAGTTTGCTGAGGATTGAATTTATGGGGTCTGAGTTATGTTCCCCTAAAGAAAGTGCTTTCTGCGAAAATGACTGAGTACTTTCCTGGGGACACCTTCTTTGGGGGGATGTAACTCAGAACCTGTAAATCCAATCTTCACCAAATCTGGAGGGTATATAGAGGAGAATCTAGGAAAGGTCCCCTGAGAGTTTGGTATTGCTAGCTTGCACAGGATCATTTTGACAGGTGTCAGTTCAGGAGTGCATAGAATGGACCTGTTCAAGCTAGAGACAGCAAAGTCGAAGGGAACTTCCCCTGGATGCTCCTCTCCATTCCCTCCAAGTTGTTGCTTTGACATTTTGTAAACATTTTGATTTAGTGAAGAGAGTTGTCTGGAAATATATCAGCTCATGAACTGGTATGAACCTCCATGTACAACTTGAACATTTGTGGAAGGTTCATGCCAGTTGACCTGCCATGAACTTGATTTTGCGAACTGCAAACCAGCCAAAATTCATCATGAACTTTAGTTTGTGAGCTGGTTCATGCCTATCCCTACATACTACATGCAGCCCCACCAACCAGAAGAGCTATGGCAGAATGCTATTTAAAGCCACTGTGCCCACTGGAAGCAGCTGGAGCTGTCATGCTCACCCTCTCTTTATTTACAGTATGGGATTAACTGGTCACTTAGGGACACAGCAGAACTATTTAGGGGTCTGTCTCAAATTGGCAGGGGGGAATGTGTGAGTGAGTCTTTTTTAACCTGCTTTATACTGTAAGGGTAGAGCAAAGCAATTTATTAAATAGGCCTGGTTAGATAGACAGGTAAGGATGGCTCTTTAAAGTGTTAGATTAGTGAATTAGTTAGATCAGAGAGCTCTGAGAGAGAGCAGATAAGAAGTACTATAAGGGTTAGGTTTGGCTTTCTAAACCGCTGGGGGAGTTGCTGAGAATTTCTGAGTTTGTGGGACTGTGATTGCTGAAAATTCTGAGTTTCTGGTTGCTGGGGAACTTCTGTTTGTTTGATTTGAGTGGGTTGAAGGTGCTTGTTGTTGACTGATTAGGAGTGGTTGTGTTCCTGGGGCAGACTGAGGCCCCACCCTCTTTGCATTGAAGATATGAACATATGAAGCTGCCTTATACTGAATCAGACCCTGGGTTTATCAAAGTCAGTATCGTCTACCCAGACTGGCAGCGGCTCTCTTGGGTCTCAAGCTGAGGTTTTTCACGGCTATTTGCCTGGACCCTTTTTAGTTGGAGATGCCGAGGATTGAACCTGGGACCTTCTGTTTACCAGGCAGATGCTCTACCACTGAGCCACCATCCCTCCCTATTATTATTAAGCTGCGCCTTGCCAGAGGCGCGAGAGCTAAAGGGCTCTTGGGCTGGGGGCTCTGTAAGGACCAGGAAGCCAGATCCCTATTTTCCTTGGGTTCCCAATAACGTAAGTAGACCCTCCAGAAGGAGAGCCACATAAACAAACAGAATTTAAAAGGGGACTGTATATTAAAAAAAAACTATAATGAAGATAAAATGCCAGCAGGGGGGTGGGGGCTTTCCAGTGTTTTGCACTGAGTGTCACATGTATGACTATCTGCCCACAGGACAGAAGTCTTGGGTGTGTGCTCGATGCAAGGAGCTCCTGGTACTCAGGGAATGAGTTCGTACCCTTGAGGCCGAGGTGACTGACCTGGAAAAGCAGAGACAGTCAGTTAGGCACTTGAAGAAGACTTTCCGGGATGTATTAGATGAGCCCCACTCTGAACGTGGCAGCCCCGTTGCTGCCAGGGAGCATGAAGGTCAAGAGGGAATGCGCCCTCAGAAGGGATCTCTTCTTCAGTTGGTGTGTGGGTATCCTTTCACGCCAAGGAACCATCCCTGGGCAGGGAGAGAGGGGGGGGTCTTGGTAGTTGGTGATTCGATCCTTAGGCAAGTAGACAGCTGGGTGGCAAAACAGCGTACTGATCATATGGTGACTTGCCTGCCTGGTGTGAAGGTAGCAGACATTACACGTGTTGTAGATAGACTGATAGACAGTGCTGGGGAGGAGCCAGTGGTCATGGTGCATGTTGGTACCAACGATGTGGGGAAATGCAGTCGTGAGGTCCTGGAGGAAAAAATTAGGCTGCTAGTCAGGAGACTTAAGGCCAGGACCTCCAAGATAGCCTTCTCAGAAGTGCTACCTGTTTGACATGCAGGGCTGGAGAGACAGGCACAAATTAGAAGTCTCAATGTGTGGATGAGACGATGGTATAGGGAGGAAGGGTTTAAGTTTGTTAGGCATTGGGATGCTTTCTGGAACAAGCGGGAGCTGTACAAAAGAAACTGTCTCCACTTGTCCCCAGATGGAACCAAGCTGCTGATGCTTAAAATCAAAAAGGTGGCAGAGCAGTTTTTAAACTAAATCTTGGGGAAAAGCCAACAGGAGATAAAATGTCTCTGGTTCGGGAGGACTCATCTCAAAGAGATGAAGAGTAAGCTGTTACTTTTCTACCGGGTAATGGATCAGAGTTGTCCACTGAGATGGTGACAAACAGTATGGAGTGTCTGACAAAGTCTCGAGGCAGCAGGAGGAAGGTTGCGGGCCTATCTTGCCTGGGAAATTATAGATGTTTGTATACAAATGCTAGAAGTGTTAGAAATAAAATTGGTGAGTTGGAATGTTAAGTGTTGGAGGGAAACATAGACATTGTGGGAATTTCAGAAACTTGGTGGAATGAGGAGAATCAGTGGGACATGGTGATTCCTGGATATAAGTTATATCGGAAGGATAGGGAGGGAAGGGTTGGAGGTGGGGTGGCTTTGTATGTCAGAGAGGGTATACAGTCCAGTAAGACTGAGGTAAAAGAATTAGATTCCCTTCTAGAAATGCTTTGGATCAAAATAGAGGGCCCAAAAGGAAATTTAACTATGGGAGTTTGTTATTGCCCACCAAATCAAAGGATAGAGGATGATTATAATATGATGGAAGGATTAAAGATAGCAGCTAAACGTAAAAACTGTGTTGTGATAGATGATTTTAACTACCTGCAGATTGATTGGTTCAATATGTGTTCAGGTCGAGAGAAAGAGATTGAGTTTCTAGATGCTCTCAATGACTGTGCTATGGAGCAGATAGTCACAGAACCTACCAGGGGTGGGGCGATCCTGGATTTGGTCCTAAGTAATACCCAAGACTTGGTGAGAGATGTAAAAGTGATCGCACCGCTTGGGAGCAGTGACCATAACGTTATTGATTTCACCATTTGTATAAATAGAGAGTTGCCCCCAAAGACCAGCACAACCACGTTTAACTTTAAAAGGGGTAAATTCTTTGAGATGAGGAGGCATGTGAAGAGGAAACTGAAAGGAAAGGTAAATACAGTCAAACCCCTTGGGGAAGCTTGGAGGCTATTTAAAACTACAATCCTAGAAGCTCAGATAAAATATATGCCACAAGTTAGGAAAGGCACAAACAGGTATAAGAAAAGGCCTGCATGGTTAACAAACAAAGTAATGGAAGCTATAAAAGGTAAGAAGGACTCCTTTAAGTGGTGGAAAACCAGTCCAAATGAGATTAATAAAAGGGAACACAGGCTATGGCAAATCAAATGAAAGATTGTGATCAGGCAGGCAAAAAGGGACTAAGAGGAGCATATTGCAAAAAACATAAAGACCAACAATAAAAATTTCTTCAAATATATTAGAAGCAGGAAACCAACCAGAGAGGCAGTGGGGCCCTTGGACGACCAAGGGGTAAAAGGATTACTGAAGGAGGATAGGAAAATGGCTGAGAAGCTGAATGCATTTTTTGCCTCAGTCTTCACTGTGGAAGATGAGAAGTGTTTGCCCGCTCCAGAACCACTAATTTTGGAAGGGGTGTTGAAAGACCTAAGTCAAATTGAGGTGACAAGAGAGGAGGTCCTACAACTGATTGATGAATTAAGAACTAATAAATCACCAGGTCCAGATGGCATACATCCAAGAGTTTTGAAAGAACTCAAAGTTGAACTTGTGGATCTCCTGACAAAAATATGTAATCTTTCTTTGAAATCTGCCTCCGTTCCTGAGGACTGGAAGGTAGCAAATGTCACCACCATCTTTAAAAAGGGTTCCAGAGGAGATCTGGGAAATTATAGGCCAGTCCGTCTGACTTCAATACCAGGAAAGTTGGCAGAAAGCATTATCAAGGACAGAATGAGTAGGCACATTGATGAACATGGGTTATTGAGGAAGACTCAGCATGGGTTCTGTAAGGGAAGCTCTTTCCTCACTAACCTGTTACAGTTCTTTGAGGGGGTGAACAAACATGTGGACAAAGGGGACCCGATAGATGTTATTTACCTTGACTTCCAGAAAGCTTTTGATAAAGTTCCTCATCAAAGGCTCCTTAGTAAGCTTGAGAGTCATGGAGTAAAAGGACAGGTCCTCTTGTGGATCAAAAACTGGCTAATTAATAGGAAGCAGAGAGTGAGTATAAATGAGCATTCTTCACAGTTGAGGATGGTAAGCAGTGGGGTGCCACAGGGCTCAGTATTGGGTCCCATGCTCTTTAACTTGTTCATTAATGATCTGGAGTTGGGAAGCAGTGAAGTGGCCAGGTTTGCAGATGACACTAAATTGTTCAGGGTGGTGAGAACCAGAGAGAATTGTGAGGCATTCCAAAGGGATCTGTTGAGGCTGGGTGAGTGGGCATCAACGTGGCAGATGAGGTTCAATGTGGCCAAGTGCAAAGTAATGCACATTGGGGCCAAAAATCCCAGCTACAAATACAAGTTGATGGGTTGTGAACTGGCAGAGACTGACCAAGAGAGAGATCTTGGGGTCGTGGTAGATAGCTCACTGAAAATGTCAAGACAGTGTGCGATTGCAATAAAAAAAGGCCAATGCCATGCTGGGAATTATTAGGAAGGAAATTGAAAACAAATCAGCCAGTATCATAATGCCCCTGTATAAATCGATGGTGTGGTCTCATTTGGAATACTGTGTACAATTCTGGTCACTGCACCTCAAAAAAGATATTATAGCATTGGAAAAAGTCCAGAAAAGGGCAACTAGAATGATTAAAGATTTGGAACACTTTCCCTATGAAGAAAGGTTAAAACGTTTGGGGCTCTTTAGCTTGGAGAAACGTCGACTGCGGGGTGACATGATAGAGGTTTACAAGATTATGCATGGAATGGAGAAAGTAGAGAAAGAAATCCTTTTCTCCCTTTCTCACAATACAAGAACTTATGGGCATTCAATGAAATTGCTGAGCAGTCAGGTTAAAATGGATAAAAGGAAGTACCTCTTCACCCAAAAGGTGATTAACAAGTGGAATTCACTGCCACAGGAGGTGGTGGCGGCTACAAGCATAGCCAGCTTTAAGAGGGGATTGGATAAAAATGTGGAGCAGAGGTCCATCAGTGGCTATTAGCCACAGTATGTGTGTGTGTGTGTGTGTATACACACACACACGCATATTGGCCATTGTGTGACACAGTGTTGGACTGGATGGGCCATTGGCCTGATCCAACTGTTGATATATGTGACAGTATCCAGATTACAGCAGACAGCTGAAGTGACAGTAGATCATCTGGCTGGAGGGGGCAACATGGCAGAGTGCCAGGTTGTATCAGCCAAGGTAGAGTCAGCATGACTCAGCACTGGCCTGATTGGTCAGACAGACTTGCGAATTGTATAAATGTACAGAAGTACCTTCATATGTGTTGGGAGTTTGGATGGTGAAGGTGTGCGGAGTATTTTGTCAGTCTGAGGTATATTCTGTAAATAAATGTACATAGTTAGTTTAACAGCTACTGTGTGCTAGACTTAATCTCTTCGTCTTCAGTCACTGCACTCACTACGCACAGCGTGAGCATCAACACCAACATGACTTCTCTTATGTTGTTATGATACCCTGGGATATGTAAGATTGAGGAAAGAGAACCAAATGAGATACTTTGGGCTGACTGATTCAAATGCTATGGGGGTAGGGGAGATTCTCATTGTGCTAGAATCAATGCTCTCATTTTTTTTGGGGGGGGGGTGAGGGGTTTTGTGTGTGTGTGTATGTGTGAATGCCTGGAAGTCATGATTGACTACTGGGGCTTGGACATTCAGAGAGTTGGGTCTATTTCCTGCTTTGGTATTCCTTGGAGGTCTCCCACTGAAGTACTTGCCAGGGTTGGCCCTGCTTAACTTCCATGATTTGATGAGATCAGGCTTGCCTGGGATAACCAGGTTAGGGTTAATGCCCTGTCTTGTGCAGGAGATAGGTATTAATGGACAGCATCTCTCAGTATGGTTTGAAGTACAGGCAAGGAAAAGTTAAGTGTTCTTATTTTACCACTTGGAGGCAGGGTGGGACTGCCCAAACATTGGTGAACCCAAAGGGTAGTTTAGGAAGCCCACACTAAAGGGTGGGTAAAGGCGTTTACTAGACACAGCTCATCAGTTAAATTAATAAATATTAGTTTAACTTAAGATTGTTGTCTGTGTCTTCCTTTTGGGATGGGGGGACAATCACAAGAATAAACTACTCAAAGCCACTGCGATAGCTCCAACACTGACTGAAAATACTCTGGCCTTCCCACTCAGCTAATGCATTGTGTTTTTTTGGTTTTTCTTTTGTAGCTTCTAAGAAGATTTCAAGGTTGGCCCCATGTCCAGTACATTATAGAAGTTGGTGGTTCTTGAAACTATAAATTACAAAACTCTGTTCTCCTTCTTAAAATGATGTGATGGGATACCTTTTAACATGATTTGGAAAATCCTGTAGGGCACTGGGTATCCTGAATGAGGTCTTTCTGGAATGCCGGCTTGAGTAGGTAATTCATTAAGGGCATGATTTTGGATGAAGAATCCAGATGATCAGTTAGTCTGTGCTTCTCCACCCAGGGCTAAGAAAATCATATCAGGTTGTTCAGGACAAGTTTATAGTTTTGCTCTTTTATTTTAATCAAAATCTAAGTTCAGCACTTACTAGTTATTCCCCCAGCTGAGAATCTCCATCAGCAAATTATAATGTCAAATCCCCTCTGTCTAAGCAGCTATAATCCTTTGGTGGCAGGTCCGACAGGTTTCTGGCAAGGCAGTGAGAACATACAATGCAGCTGCTAGAGCAAAGCAGGGCTAGATGAAAACATCCTTTGTTATGGGATTTAATAAGATGTGCAGCACTCAGACTTCTCTGATTAAGCTGAATATGGATATCATTTGAAATCTCCAGTTATGTTGTCATCTTGTATGCAATGACCTCAATGCAAAGGGAGCTCATGAATGTTGGAACATTATGACCCCCTCCACAATTCTGATGTTCCAATTGATGCCAAATTGATTATTTTCAGGGGGAAATGTAATAGATTAACTAATTAGAAGCTTCTCTTGTAAAAAGCAACACATACTTTCAGACATAGTGGTGCAAAACAGATTGTATGAAAGAAAATCAAACACCAGGACTCAATTATGCATTGGTGGGAGGGATTGAGGAAATGATGCAGAAAAGACAATGTCTGTGTTTGGATGGAATGACAGGTCCTTTAAAGATGGATAGAACCTGATCCAAAGCAAGCATATAAAAATACATTGAACAACTTGCTCCTGAATAGACATGGGACATACCATTGAAATCAGAACAGTCATGAATAAATATTACTCAGTGATTTTTCCCCCAGTTAATGTATTTCAAAGGAATTTGTCAGAGAATGAAACATATACCAAACTATTTGGCACTGACAGTCGATGATGCAGAGGAGACCCTCAACACTATTACATATTACCCTCAGGAAATGTAATCTTGAATTGCCTGCCTCCATGATGACTCTTGCCATTAGCTGGCCACCGGGAAGATCAGAAGGTTGGATATTTTTAACTCTGCCCTTTTATAAAGGATATTACTGCTTAGAAGCCTGGGCAGGATTTGTATTTCAGGGTCCAAGACTATTCTGTCCCTAACCCCTGTGCCCAGAGAGCTGATCAAATTTTTAGCTTAATGCTGCTGGTGGGACATGAATTTGCAATGGCAACATGTGCCTTTGAAAACTTGACGTAAGCACATGTTAAAACTGAAAACTTAGGAATGCCTTTCTTCTCATTTCTATATTGATGTTCTGCTACCCCTCACCTTATCACAAATTTAACATTTTCAGTCTATAAAGGCAGCAGATTTATGTCTGCTGGAGCAGAAACACATAAGACAGAGTAGAACCATGTAACGCCGCATTAGAAGAGAAAGTAACCATCCATGAAGTAAAGGACCTATACCCATTAGAGGGTAAACTCTTTCTGTGACCTAGGCTACCAACCTTCAGGTGGGGCCTAGAGATCTCTTGAAATTACAACATGACAGAGATCAATTCCCTTGGAGAAAATGGCTACTTTGGAGGGTGAACCCTAAGGTATTAAACCCTGCTGAGGTCCTCCCCCTTCCCAAACCCCACCCTCTGAAGGCTTAACCCCCCTAATCTCCAGGTAATTCTAGGGTTACCAAATCTGTGTTGGAAAATACCTGGAGATCTTAGGGGTGGATCCTGGAGAGTGCAGGGTTTGGGGAAGGGAGGGGCCTCAGCATGATACAGTGCCATAAAGTCCACCCTTCAAAGCAGCCATTTTCTCCAGGGGTGATGGCCTCTGCCAGATGGGGATCAGTTATAAAAGTGGGAGATCTCCAGGCTGGATGCTGGCACCTTTTGCTGGCAACCCTCTGTCTCTCACACACAAAGCCCCACTAGAGTTTTGTAGTGGGAATGTCTAACCTTGTATGATAAATCTATAGAATGAGGCCATTTAGTTTACCATAACATAGCCGGTATTTCTGTAGAACAAACAGATTCTCAACAACCAAGAGTTTTTTTCATCTTTTTTTCAGGAGTGTTGAACTCATTTGTTATGAGGGCCAGATTTGACATAAATGAGACCTTCTCAGGCCAGGCCACATGTGCCATAAAATGTAATGCCAGGTAGCAGAGATGGAAACTTTATAAAGGACACAAACACAGATTTTTAAAAAACTTATAACATGCTTAAAACATTAGTATGCTTGCAGTATTTAATTTACTGACACCTCTTGTTCTGAATTGTTGCATCAAAAACTGGAGACAATGTCTGTGCTGTGGCAGTCTTGTGTATGCTGTTCAGATGTTGTTCAGCTGTGTATTTGTAAGTTGCAAACCTACTTTTGATTCATTGACATTCATTACAGAAATCTCATGGTCAATGCTCTGTGCCCTATGACCCAGAGGAAAACACGAAATGGCTGAGCATTGGAAGCTTTTGTACATAAGTTGTTTCTTGTGCTGGTCAAGAACATGTGAAAGCACCATTATATAGACTGAGGACTATGTGTTTGTCTACAAAACTATAGTCTTCCCCAGAGAAATAACTACAACTTCTACGAGTCAGTGCAAGAATACAGAGACAGCAATGTATAGTGGTCAGTATCAGTCTACTTACATGTGAAGTCTAGGTTAAAACTCGATTATTCTTATTTGCATACTTCTTTGGCAGCCTAGCATAAATTTGTCATCACTTATATTCCACAGATCACATTTCACATTTAAATTTCAAAAGGTAAAACTTTATTATGACCTTCTATTGATGGCAAAGGGCCTTGCACTGTAAAGTAAGGTGAAGAACCTACCTTACTGCTACCTCTGCCTACCATTAATTAAAAAAAACCCCTTCCCCAAACCAACAGATTTAGCTTTATGGTAAAGACAGCTCCAGGAAGGTGCAATTTGTGGGCCTCTTCTACCCTCCATGGCAACAACAATTTCCCCTGTACATAAGGACTTCCCCTCCTGCAGCCGAGACCCCCATGGTCAGTTGGATCCCCTTCTTATGTTGGACTTAGGCTCTAAAAGGATGTGTCTATTAAAACAACTAAGTGCCGGGGGATCTGGAACTAAAAGAATCTCATAAAGGCATCTGGGTACAGCCATGAAGGCTCAGGAAAAAGGTAGAGTGTGCTGGCATTACAAACTGATGAAGTGCAATCTCCCCAGCTCAGGGTTCTCAGTAACAATATGACTTCACTTCATTCTCTATAAAAAAGACTTTTCCACACTAGAACATCCTGGCATACCACAGAGGTGTCTGTCCAGCCCAAAGAAGTTGCTATTTCATTAACCAATCTTTTTAGTTTTTTACTCAATCAAGAAGGGCACTCAAATCATTAATTTATGCTCCATCCTGTTTCAGGAGCCTTGAGTCACTCAAACTTTTGTGTCAATGCAGGTCTGATTCACTTCAGCGTAATTAAAGTATGTTAATCCTGTTGCCTCACCCAGGCTCTTTGGACTCACACAGATTCGCCTCACAGTAACCTAATCACAGTATTCTCCCACTTTTCCCTACCAAAATTTGACAGCATTTACTTTAACTTTAAACCATTTACTTTTTATCTTGGACCAATCATGCTTCTGGGAAAGTGGATTCTCAGGTCCAGCCATCAGACTCTTCCCCGTAAAAAGACCATCCCAGGTCAGTGAAACATGCGCCAGGTTTGCCCACTACTTGAAAACCCCTGCAGCTGTGATGCAGGCTCCCCACCCCTCCGCTCTGCTCCTTAGACCTCTCCAGATCTCAAGCTCAGGATTTCAGGTTGTATGTCCCTTCCCTAAAGCTTCCCAATTTCTTCCTTTACCTTTTTATAAGTGCACCCTCTTGCTGGTGTGTGTGATTGCTTAGGGAAGTAGTTCTCAGATGCTCAGTGTAGAGTCTTCATATTTTTATTTTATATACAATAAAATTGTCAGTGTTAGCAATCACTCTCTCATTCTCTTTCTTGCTAATTTTATTTTGAGTAACAGCTTAATTGTTGAAGAAATGTGGGCAGTTTAATGGTGAAATGACAATCACTCTCTCATACTCCTTTTCTTCCTAATTTTATTTTTTGGGTATCCTCACCAAGATCCACCCTGGTATACACAGACTTACAACGTCCTCTGTTATCCCTTTCTGGAAGTCCTTTTAAAGCTAATTCCCCCTTCTCTGGGTCCAGTTTGGGTAACATGTGGAGAAATAACAGTGGGTTGCCACAAGAATTGGTATTTCAACTAGTGCTATTATTTAGATGATCTGGAACTGGGGCAAGCAAGGTAGTGGCAAAGTCTAAAATGACACCAGGACAGTGAAAACCAGAGTGATTAACACATGGAATTCACTTCACCAGGAGGTGATGGAGGCTACAAGTATAGATGCCTTCAAGAGGGGATTGGATAAACATATGGAGCGAAGGTCCATCAGTGGCTATTAGCCACAGGGTATAGATGGAGCTCTCTGTCTGGGGCAATGATGCTTTGCATTCTTGGTGCTTTGGGGGGGGGGCAACAGTGAGAGGGCTTCTGGCCCCACTAGTGGACCTCCTGATGGCACCTGTTTTTTCGGCCACTGTGTGACACAGAGTGTTGGACTGGATGGGCCATTGGCCTGATCCAACATGGCTTCCCTTATGTTCTTAAAACAAAAGATGATTGTGAACAGTTCCTGGAATATTTCTTCAAACTGGTGATTAGGGGACAACATATAGAGAAACACACTACTATAAGAAAAGGTTGAAGAGTTTGGGACTTTTCAGATTTTTTTTAAAAAACAACTAAAAGTTTATAAAATGATACAAAGGATCATTTTCTCCCTCCCTTTAATAGTAGAACTTGGGGGCATTCAATGAAGTCGATGGGGCAACAGGTTCAGGACAGAAAAAGGAAATACTTCACACAGTGTGCAATTGAATTGAGGAATGCAATGCCAGTGGACATAGTCACCTTTCCCACATGCTCAAGTTACTCCTGATTTTCTTAAGCGTTCATCCACAAGTGCTGGAATCAGTTTGGGCATGGGTTCTTCCATATCTGCCCCCCTGGTGCATTTTCATAGTTGTGGAGTCTTCTTCCACATATGGCTTAAATAATAAAGATTTTCAAGAGAGAGTGCCCTAAAGTACCAATATATTGCTGTAATGTTTAATGATAGTTTAAGCAGGTTCCCAAAATTCCCAACTTTCATTTTTAAAAACATGCTTAGCCCCTTATGGAAATATGCCTTTTCTCTTATATTATTTAACAGCAACTGAAATAATTTGTCTTGAGGGAGAGAGTGAGTGGTAAGATGACAATAGTCCAAGCATTGAAAAGTGGGCTGGAGATGGATAGGATAAAGAAAACCAACAGAAACGTTATGCGCAAAGAAAAAGGCCAACTAAAAGTCAGCTTCCAGAAAAACATTCGGGTAAAAATGGTCTTAAAGGATTGGGAAACCCTCCATCTCAAGCAGGGGAGGAGTGAAAACTAAAGGCACAAAAATACATGTAGAAATCAGGGGATAAACTCAGGGGTGTCAAACATGCAACCAGGGGCCGAATCAGGCCCTTGGAGGGCTTCTATGAGGCCCCCAAGCAACTGGCAGTCATCTCCTTCCTTCTCTCTCTCTCTTGCTTCCTTCTGCATCACAGCTTGCTTTGCAAGGCTTGCTCAATCACAGAAGAGCTACAGAGCAAATTCTGAGGCTCCTCTCTTGAGGAGAAAAAGGGGAGGGAGTGCTTGTTTTGCCATGCTCTCTCAATCACACAGCAGAGCAACTGAGCCAAGCCTCTCTTCCTTCTATTTGCTGAGGCTCCTCTCCCTTCTGGCCCCCTGGGAAAGGAAGGAAGGAGCCAGAGCTTCCTTTGCCCAGTTCCCTGGATCCCATGGGAGAGATACAAAGAAAGCACCTTTAAGACCAATGAGTGCTAATGTTTTAAGTGTTCTTTAAAAAAAAAAAAAAATCTTTGTGTTTGTCTCTGTCCTTTATAAAGTTTATATCTCTGCTACCTAATCTTAAATAGGTACAAAGATGGCCCGGCCTGACAAGGTCTCATTTATGTCAGATCCACCCTGAGTTCGACACCCTGGATGAGTTCGACACGCTGGATAAACTGAAACAGTACGGGTCCAGAACCAATGAAAAAAAGCACTATGTGAAAAAGAGATGATATGGCCATGAGCACAGATTCATGGAGGATAGGTTCATCAGCAGTTACTAGCCACATTGAGAAAAGAAACCTCAGATACTGTGGCAGTTAACGTCTGAATACTAACACTAGCAGGCAGCATCAGAGGAAGATCTTATCCTGTATGCAGTGTTTGTAGACTCAGCTAAGCAACTGGTTGGCTACTTTGTGAAACAGGATAGTGGACTAGATGGACTAGTGTTCTGGTCTGGTCTAGCAGGGAACCTCTTATGTGCTTTATTCTTATTCTTATTGTTACTGTTACTTTCTTAATTGCACTAAACCTATGGGAGTACAAAAGAGAAGATAACAACAGTGAACATATCGAGTAGTCAGTTCTGCTTCATCTGTGTTTGTTATATGCCATCAAGCCACTTCAAAGTTTTGGTGATCCTATTAATGAACTCCAAAATGTCTTATCCTTACCAGCCTTGTTCAGGCCCTGTAAACTGAAGGCTGTGGCTTCCTTTAGTGAGTCAATCCATCTCATATGGATTTCCCATTACCTTCAACTTTTCCTACCATTATAATCTTTTCTAGTGAATATTACCTTCATCTATGAGAGGGTAAATGAGATGCTGCTTGCTCACCTGACTGCTAGCAGCCTCAGGGAATTCCTAAAGGTGGTCTTGCTAGGACACTAAGCCCCTGCTGATTCCTCAGAATGCTAGCCCCTGAGGATGATTTTGCAAAAATAATCACTTAGATTATTTCATCCATTAGAACCTCACAGTATTTTTCCAAATGGACCCAATAGCACTGACAAACCAAAATCACACTTTATTCAAGAGAAGAGGTTCACGTCATAGTCTGTGTTTAGTATTAGTATCAAATAGTTTTTCACAATAGGAGGCGTTTGCTGAACACTGAACTGTTTTATCTTGTGGAAATAAAATGCAATAAGAATGACTTGTAGGAAATATAAACAAAGGAATAACGATTCAGGTCTGAAACACCCCCCCCCCCAATCTTTATTGCTTGAAAATTTTGATACCAACAATAATCCTTAAAAATTTCAGACAAAACAACTAAACAACTGCAGCTTGTTTACTGGTTTTCAGACATCCTCACACCAAAGCCAGACTGTACCAAGTTACATTTGAAAAGAAACTCATTTCAGACCTGGTCTCCTGCTGATAAATTGTAATTTGTGGCTGATTGAATATGAGGCAGATTTCATTCTTCTACACCCCTCCTGACCTAACTGCTCCGGTCATTTTCTGTCAGTGGTTGAAATAGGCTGCCTCAATCAGTATCAAAATGCATTTAGCTTGCTGAGAGAAAGCACTTCAGTTCTGTCTTGAAATTCTCTCATGTACTAAGCAAAAAAAAAAAAAAGAATTGAATCACATGCTGGAAGTATTTTGAAAGTTAAAATAGAGCACCAAAATGGTACCAGAGATGACAAGTAATTGCCATTGCTTGAATGAACCCCTCCCCTTGTGTGAAGATGATCAGGGAAATCATTCCAAGTTTTCATTGTTTCATACTGCCTGTCTTTAAACTGACCAGGTTGCAGATAAAAGGACACCTGCACAAAATTTCCATGGAGTACAATGCACAATGCTGGTCATGGTAATAAGAAAAGTTGCTGAAACTTTGATGATGGGACATCAAAATCTTAAACATGAGGAGGAATGTAGACTCAAGGTTGCCTATCAGCCCCAACTGAAAAACTGAATTTGGGGTCATCACAAAGTGATCAAATGCCCATTTCACCATGCACTCAGATTTTGTCCACATTTTCACCCCTTTCAGTGCTATGAGAATAGACCCTTGATCCTGGTAATATCAAAAAGATTGCTTCAGAACCTAGGTTGTTGACCATTAGACACTCCAGCCCACCCTCAAATTGCTTTGCTATCCTATTACCCTAATGCTTTTCAGGTTGCCAAGAACTGGACTTTCCATTGATGTATGCAGTGGTTAAGAAACCCATATTGCTCCTCTACTTCTAACACTTTCACCAGCCAACCAGTATGTGCATTTTATTAATATTGCATCAAAATGTAATGGATTGGGAACTCAAAGCCAATTCAGAAAGTGCTGAATCTTTATATGTGGACAATTTATAGCTGTTGGCGATGGCACTGTTTAATGCAACAGCAGTTCAATAACCCAGGAAATTATTAAGATCATATCCATGAAATATAACCCATCAAGCCATGCTTCCTTAAGGTGGGATAATCAGATATGTTATACGAAGGACACAGGAATTGGCTTGATGAGTGGTTTAACCCTTTAGGTCACAAAAGAAGCAAAGATAGTTAAATAATTTTAAACCCACCTCTGCCCAGTGATAAGACCAGTGAAAGGGTAGCACTCACCGCCCCCCCCCACACTTTTCACTGCTTCCTGTAGCTTTGGTTGGTGCCCACCCACTGTCAAGCGCTGATATTTCCCAATTAAAGAGTCCTTTTGTCTTGAATAAAAAGATATGTTTATTTCAGGAAACTCAGGAGCTTTACCAAGGATGCAAGCCTTGGGAGTAATGGAGTACCAACAGTTACAGAGTTGTTATATAGGATATCATCAAAGGTTACGCTACAGATGCATACTTGAGTCACGGGTTCAAAGGTTACTAAGCAACTATCTATTTCTTTCTATGGCATCTTAGGCTATTGGAAATATCAGAAACATTCTCACACTTCTCCATGAACAGATAGGTGTTCACTACTACAAGAATTACGGTTTTCCCTTGAGAGGGGGGAGTGCCATGATAAAGTCCAGCAACACCACCGACCAGAGTCTGGCTGCTGTTTCCAGCGGTTGTAACAATCCCGGCGGCTTTCCCCCTCGCCGTTTTGCCATCAGACATATCGGGCAGGAGACTCAGATATGTCCCTTTTCATAAATGGCCACCAAAACTGCCTATTCACTAGGTGCAGTGTTTTGACATACCCAAAATGACCAGCAATCTTATTGTCATGACATGATTGCAGCACCTCTCTTCTGAGGCTTTCTGGTATGTATAGTTTACTGTCTTTGTACCAAAAGCCCCCCTCCCCTTTCTTCACTCCCTCAGGTTTCGTATCTCCTGCCTTCTCTACTTCTTTACTCAGCCTCTCCCCCCATTGCTCTTTGGCTGCTTGGCGCTTTGATTGTGAATGGGTTGTCACAGCTCCCCCCAAGTGACTGGGGGAGATTAGCGAATCAACCACTTCTTCTCTCTGGCTGTTATGCTGAGGAAGGCGAGATAGAGCATCTATTAAAAAGTTCTTGGACCCTGGGATGTGTTTTAGCTAGAAATCAAATTTGGCAAAAAACCCCGCCCACCGGATTTGTTTCTTGGTTAGGTTCCGACGCCTGGTTAGGGCTTCCAAATTTTTATGGTCTGTCCATATCTCGAACGGGACCTTTGCCCCTTCTAGCCACGATCTCCAGGTCTTTAGCGCAAATGTTACAGCAAATGCCTCTTTGTCCCACACTGACCATTTCCTTTGATCTTGTGAAAATTTTTTGGAGATGTAAGCACAGGGCTTTAGGGACCCCCCCCATCTGTTTGCATTAAAATTGCCCCCACAGTGACATTGCTGGCGTCGCATTGCACCACAAAGGGATTTAATTCATTTGGGTGGATCAGAATTGGTTCACTGGTAAACAGTCTCTTTAATTTATTGAATGCCTCTTGGCAGCTTTCTGTCCATTTCAGTTTGGCTCCTGGTTGGCTTCGGGACTTATCCCTTTCATCTTAAGGAGGTCAGTCAGGGGGAGCATGGTGTGAGCGAACCTCTGTATAAAATTATGATAAAAATTTGCAAATCCGATGAAGGGTTGTAGCTGTCTATGTGTCCTCAGGGGTTCCCAATCTAACACAGCTTGTATTTTAGCTGGGTCCATCGCCAATCCCTTCCCCGACACTCGGTAGCCCAGGTAATCCAGTTCTGTCTTATGGAACTCATTCTTAGATAGTTTCACATACAGTTGATTCTCATAGCGGGTGGCCAATACTTCCCTCACCAATTTTACATGTGAGAGGAGGTCTTTTGAATAAATAATGATAACATTCAGGTACACGACCCCCCCCCATACAAGTATTTTTGTAGCACTTCGTTTATGAAATTCATGAAGACCCTTGGGGCCCCCTGCAAGCCGAATGGCGTGACCAAGTATTCGAACTGTCCCATCGATGTATTAAACGCTGTTTTCCATTCATCCCTCTCTTTGATGCGCACCCGGAAGTAGGCATCTCGCAGATCTAGCTTGGTAAAAATCTTTCCTTCCAATACTGTACTTAACAGGTCTTTTATAAGGGCTATGGGGTATGCACTGGACGCCGAAATGGCATTAAGTCCCCTAAAATCCGTGCAAAGTCTTAGCTCCCCCCCGTCCTTTTTCTTCCTAAATAGTACCGGGGTGGCATGAGGGGCAGTGGCCGGCTGGATGAAACCACGTTTTAGATTTTTATCTAGGAACTTGCACAGTTCAGCCTTTTTGGCCCACTCCATAGAATATATTTTTGCTCGGGGGAGGCTCTGCCCCGGTATTCATTCTATGGCACAGTCAGTATCTTGACGTGGGGGGAAGTTCGTTAGCTTCTTCTTCACTAAATACTTCTTTTAGGTTGTGGCATTGTCTGGGTATTGTCTTGTGTTGTCTGGGGCAGAATCCTCTTTTCCCATTGGGATAGCCACAGGAGGCCCAGCTCTGGTGGAAATTAACTAAATTTTATTACGGCATCCATCCAGAACAATCCTAACACTTCAACTGGGGAAAATGTTCAACCTGCATTTTGCCCATGGCCCCTACAAACTGCACTAGATTAGCCACCATGCCTTGGTTCCATGGCTGAAAGGAGGGTTCAGCATGCAGTCATGACCCTCAGCTATTTGTCTAGTCTTGTGGTAGGGCCTGGTATAAGGATTTTTCCAGGCCAGCATACCCCGTGGTTTGAAAGGGGGCTCAGCACATGGCTGAGTCCTGGCAGTTGGATCTGGGGCGCAAAAACTCAGGGTATTAACATGATTACAAAAATAAATAAAGAAGAATGAAAAGTATTAGTGGTAATAAGTAAATAAAAATAATAGGGCTTATACTGAACAATGACTAAAGCATTATTAAGAGGGAACATAGCACAATATAGTAGTAACAATTTAGTGATCAGTCATCAGAAGTGATCTCAGACTGCTGGTTGTGAAAGCACCCACTTTGTGTTTAAGGTATATACTATTATTTAGGACACAGTAGTGGCCTTTAGCCCATCTGCTGCTTGGAGTGAAGGTGACAGCATGCCTCCAAAGAGGACACCTTAGTGAACTAGAGCTCAGGTAGCCTTCCCACCTTGAATCAGTATCTGGAATGCTCAGGCTGGAGCTGCATGTACCACCAAAGTGGCACAATCTCAATGGGCACTGCAGTGCGCAAGGGTCTGGCCTTCCAGGAATCACAGTGGAGTTGATGTTCTTTAGGGCCTTTTGCAGGCATTTAAGCAACTCATGGATGTATGGACTGCTGTGGCAATCAACAGCAGGTGTCTGGAGCAAGCAGGATGTCTGGAAGTGGATTCTGACAGCTCCTGTGCCTCTAGGAATGAGATCCATTGAAGAAAAGTGATGTGTTGCCACAGGCATAAACACTCTTCATTGCAGGATTCAGGGGGCTCCAGCAGCTCAGAGAAATGCTCAGCTAAGACGTGTAGGTAAGCCAAGGAGGGTCTCAGGAAACAAGGCTAAAAAGGCTTCCTATGCCATGGTGGAACGTCTGGTGAGTCCATGTCAAGGGATGACTCTAGGGACACCTCTGAGGATTACTGATGCACAATTGTGCATGTGCTGGAGTTACCAGCTTGAGTGCTCAGGGGTGGTAGCTCAGGGGTTGTTTGGATGGTGACCCTCCTCTGTTACTTCTACTTTCAGGGATGGGGAGGAGTCCAAAAGCACCCGTCTCTCATAGAATTTCAGAGAGTGGATATTAGATGGATTTTACATCAAGATTTTTTCCTTTCTAAATTTAAAAAAGACAAATCTCAAAAATGGAAAGAAAGTGGAGGGGGGGGCGGAGGAAGAAGGACAAGGCAGAGCACACATTCACCAACTGGATGACAGGCTACTAGGCATTTATGGGAGTGGCTCAACAATCATTTCAGCAAAGTTTTGTGAGTGCAGGCTCTGGCAGGCAAGGCAGCTGCAAGTGAATACAACGAGGCATTCTCCAAGCAGGCATGCCACAATGACAAGACCTGATAGGATCTGGTTAATGATAAATTATGGTTAACATTGGTGGGCTCAAACGTGGAGCAGGTGGGACTTGCGTCATAGAGTATGCTGGGAGTTTAATCTGACTAGATGCCAAAACGCCCACTGTAAGTTTTAGCACAGCTGCAAACTATGTTTGGGTCAGACTCTTCTTTCCCTGCCCTCCCTCTGGCCAGCAGTCCTTTTGAGATGGCAGACCCTCTTCCGATGGCACCACTCCCAAGGAAGGGGTGTGTGTCCAGTGGTACCTCATTCTCCAGTGCCTCTCAGTAAATGAGCACCTGGCATGGGGGTGGGAGATAGTTATCACTCTGATTATTCTGTAAGCCCTCTGCCCCCCCTTGCCCATTACCCCCATCAGTTGACTTCCAGTTACCTCCTTTTTGGCTTCACTTTTGGCTTTTGCATACCCTTTACCAGTCTGCACATTCCCACCTACTCTGGCAACCTAAAATCAGCCAGTGAAATGCCAGAGGTAGTGGCCAAAAAATCAAGAAGATTTTTTGTAGATTGCATTGTGGGGTTTTTTGGTGCCTCCCACCCCCAATCTTCATGTCTCACCCTTGGGAGTGGTGGCCAAGAAGGTGTCTGTGGTGTATAGGCTAATCTATCACTTGTTATACCCCAAAGGCTCCTCAGGCAACAATGCCATTCCACCTCAGTTTTTCTCTTTTAAGTATGTCTCCTTTGACCATGTCATTGACTTGACTAGGTCCTGTGACCCAATTGCCCTAATGGCAAAATATTAAATCAGCCTTTTGTTTGCAACTGGTGCAGCCCCAGGACTTTTTGTCAGAACTGGAAGAACTCCAATTGAGGCCCAGGACTTCGTTACAAAAGTATAGGCGTTTATTGAGAACTACAGTACTGAAGGCACAGAATAACACTGACAACGAAGTTAGCATTGGTTACATTTTTATGTGCTTGTGGCAACAACAATAAAACGATCTTTCACACAGCCAGAGACAACTGTCTGTTTCCCAGGGTCTGTTATCAGTAAGGGAGGATGGAGTCGTGCTGAGATGTCCTGGCCGGCCGGCTTCAAAGGGCACCTGCAGATGTTGGCCAGAGGCTATCCGCCACCCTTCAGTGATCACAGTTTGTTTGAAATGCATAGCGGTTTGGTTAGTGGCCTGGCTGAGAGCACATTGAGTTAGTATCTGGTTACAATATGGAGTCAGTTAAGCTAACAGCATATAGGAAAGTTACAAGTTCTGACATACTGCCCCCCCTAAGCTCTTCTCCTTGGGCTTGTGTGGGTACAGTAGGTGGAATTTCTTAAGCAGCTGTGGGGCTGATACATCACTGGCCTTGACCCACTCGTCACAGCTCGGGGGAAAGTACTTCCACTGAATCAGGTAGTACAATACCCCCCACCTGACCCTGGAGTCTAGGATTTCCTGCACCTCATGGTGGCTCTGGCCCTTCACTCGAGTAGGAGGTGGCTCTGGAGGGCGAGGGTGCCAGGACGTAGCTCCAGGATCTTTACGAAGAAGGCTGCAATGAAAAACAGGGTGGATCTTACTCAGTAGCTTGGGCAGCTCCAGTTCTACGGTCACCTCGTTGATCACCTGCTTTATCTTAAAGGGGCCCAGATATTTGTAGGCTAGTTTCCGGCAGGCCTGGGGTAGCGGGAGGTTCTTAGTTGACAGGAAAACCTTCTCCCCTTCCTTGAATTCCCACTGGGGGGAGTGCTTTCGGTCAAAATGCCGCTTGTACTCCTCCTTGGCCTTTTCCAGATTTTCTTGTATCACCTCCCACCCTTGGCGGACTCCCTCCCACCACTGCTGGCAAGAGGTTTGCCCAGGGGCCCCAGCTGGAAGGGGGAGGTGAGGGAAAGGCTTGCCCTCATACCCGTTGACTATTTGGAAGGGCGAGGTCTTTGTGGAGTTGTGCAAACTATTATTGTACCCGTATTCTGCAAAGGCCAAGAGTTCCACCCAGTTGGACTGTTGATAGTTGATGTAGCACCTGAGGTACTGTTCTAGAAGCCCGTTGACCCTCTCCGTCTGGCCGTCCGTTTGTGGGTGGTAGGCGGAGCTAAGCCCTTGCTCTATCCCCGCGATTTTGCAAAACTCCCGCCAGAAGTTGGCAACGAACTGTGGCCCGCGGTCACTAATTACCTTATCCGGGAAGGAGTGGAGCCGGACCACGTGATTGAAAAACAAATAGGCTAACTTCTTGGCTGTGGGTAACTGTTTGCACGGGAAGAAGTGGGCTTGTTTTGAAAAGGTGTCCACTACCACTAGGATTACTGTTTTCCCTTGGGAAGGGGGCAGTTCTACTATGAAGTCCATCGACACCACCGCCCATGGTCGGGACTCAGTTGGTAGTGGGATTAGGTGGCCCGGTGGTTTTCCCCCCCTCCGTTTGGTCATGATGCATGTCGGGCAGGAGCTTACAAATTCTGACACGTCCCTTTTCAGGTGCGGCCACCAGAATTGTCGGGTGACCAGGTTGAGCGTTTTTACGTAGCCAAAATGCCCGGCTAGGCGGTTGGAGTGGCATTGCGTTAGGACCTCACCCCACAGGCTTTTTGGCACATAGATCTTCCCATTGTAATACCACAGCCCTCCTTCCCCCTTCTCAACGCCCTTGGGCCTTTCCCCTCCCTCCGCCTCTGCTTCGGCCGCGAAGCGTTCCTTCTCTTTTGGCTCCGGAGTCCCTGTCTTTTTTCCCGACCGGGTGGTGACTCCGCCTGCCACTTGGGTGGGGGGAATGAGTGAGTCTATCACTTCTTCTCTTTGGCTGTCATGCTGGGGCATGCATGAGAGTGCGTCGGCCAAGAAGTTCTTAGTCCCGGGATGTGCTTGAGCACAAAGTCGAATTTAGCGAAAAACCCCGCCCACCGTATTTGTTTGGCGGTGAGTTTGCACTGTCCGGTTAGCACCTCGAGGTTTTTGTGATCTGTCCAAATTTCAAAAGGGACCCGGGCTCCTTCTAGCCACGATCGCCATGTTTTTAGAGCGAATGTGACTGCGAAGGCTTCTTTGTCCCACACTGACCAGTTTCTCTGTTTGTTCGAAAACTTGTGGGAGATGTATGCACAGGGTCTCAGCCCTCCCTCGTCATCCCTTTGCATCAATATTGCCCCCACCGCGACGTCGGAGGCGTCGCATTGCACCACGAACGGCTTTAGCTCGTTGGGGTGGGCCAATACTGGTTCGCTTGTGAATAGTCTTTTCAATTCATCGAACGCACTTTGGCACTCTGGTGACCATGCAAGGCGCGCCCCGGGCTTTTTTGCCTCCTCCCCCTTCCCTTTTGTTTTGAGTAGTTCTGTGAGGGGTAGCATGACCCGGGCAAACCCCTTGATGAACCCGCAGTAAAACCCCTTGATGAACCCGCGGTAAAAGTTGGCGAACCCGAGGAAAGATTGTAGCTGCCGTCGGGTTCGGGGCGGCTCCCAATCTAGGACCGCCTGGATTTTTGCTGTGTCCATTGCTAGCCCTTCCCCCGACACCCGGAACCCCAGGTAATCCAGTTCCGTTTTGTGGAACTCACATTTGGTTAATTTGGCATACAGTTTGTTCTGATACAGGGTGGTCAACACTTTTCTAACCAATGGTACATGCGATTCTAGGTCTTTAGAGTAGATAATGATGTCATCCAGGTACACCACTACCCCCTTATACAGGTAGTCCCTTAACACTTCAATGATAAAATTCATGAACACTCCCGGTGCCCCCTGCAACCCAAACGGAATCACTAGGTTTTCAAATTGTCCCATCGGCGTGTTGAACGCCGTCTTCTACTCGTCCCCCTCTTTGATCCGGACCCTGAAGTACGCATCGCAGAGGTCGAGCTTGGTGAATATTTTGCCCTCCACCACCGTACTTAGCAAGTCTTTTATCAGCGGGATCGGGTAAGCGTTTGACATGGAAATCCCGTTTATCCCGCGAAAATCTGTGCAAAGTCTCAAACTTCCGTCCTTCTTCTTGCGGAACAGGACGGGGGCTGCATGGGGGGCCGTGGCGGGGCGAATAAACCCCCGCTTCAAGTTTTTGTCTATGAACTTTTTCAGTTCCGCTTTCTCCGCCCAGCCCATCGAATAAAGCTTGGCTTTCGGTAGCTCCTGCCCTGGTATTAGTTCGATGGCGCAGTCAGTCGGGCGGTGGGGGGGCAGTTCGTCCGCCTCCTCCTCGCTAAAAGCCCTTCTCAAGTCTCGGTATTCCTTGGAGATCGATTTCACCTCCTCTATGGTCAGGCATAGCCGTTCGTTTTGAGGTGGTGCTTTGGGACCCCATTCTTTCCACCAATGGTGGTGTTCGCACCGCCAGTCTGGGAAGCGCACAATCTGTGCTTCCCACTGAATATCTGGCTGGTGTCTCGCCAACCAGCCCGCCCCCACCACTACATCGAACGAGGAGGAGGGGGCTATCACAAACGTTTCGATCCCCCAGTGATTCTCGGTCCCTACTGGCACCACTTGGGTTTCCTCGGTGCAGGGCTCCCCCCTCATCACTGACCCGTCCATCTGTTCAAATTGGATTGGGTGGGGTAATGGGGACTTGGTCAGCCCGAGCGCCTCTACGAGGCGGGGAGTGATGATGTCCCTGGTGCACCCTGAGTCTATTAGGGCCCGGGTGTGCATAAATCGCTTTAAGTTGGGGTTCAATAAGGTCACGGCCATAAATAACAGTTCCCCGGTAACTCTCACCGTCATTGGTGCCGGCGCTTCACGGACCTGCTTTGCGGCACCTATTAAAGCAGGTCGCTGTCGTTTCCCGCCGACTCAGGGTCCCACGACTCCTCGCTCGATTCCGCGACGGTTATAACATCCTCGTCAATCGCCATGGACGTGGCGACGGCGCCTCAACTGGGCTCTTTGGCTCGCCCCCCTTTCTTTGGGGTGGTCGTGAACGGCTTGGGCGGTGGGGTGGCGGGTTGCGACTTCTCGGGGCAGTTGGCGGCCAGGTGCCCCGGATCCCCGCACCTGAAGCATCTCCTCCCCACCCCGGCCGGGGTGGGGGTGGTGGGCGCCTTCTTCCCCTCGGGTTTGGTCGCCGGGGTACTCGGCCTTCCCCCTTTCTTCCCTAGCTGTTGTTGGCGGCGGATCCCGACGTGCTGCAGGTTCGTCTCCACCTCTCTGGCCAGTTGGATCCAACCGACCAGGGTGTCGGGTCTGCCCTGGTGGTAGCACCGGTCGAGTATGTTGGCGTTCAGGCCGTTCTTAAACGCCGTGTACTTCATCAGCTCGCTCCAACCCCTCACTGCCACGCAGTGCGCCATAAATTCTGTAGCGTACTCTCGGGTGGTGCGGTTCCCCTGTTCGATTCTCTGGAGGGCTTCTATGGCCTTTTCTTCTCTCAGGGGGTCGCCGTACTGCTGCAGCATCGCCTGGAGGAAATCCGCCACTGTCGCCAGCTCGGGTCTCCTTCCCGTGTATAGCCCCACATACCACTTTCTCGCGGCTCCTTTAGCTTGGAGGCGACGTGGTCTACTCGACTTGCCTCCGTTGGGTAGCTCGCTCCCCAATGGGTGAAGAAGTTGTTGCACTGGATGGTGAAGTACTCCACCTCGTCTCCATCCCCATCGAATGTGATCTGGAGCTCGTGGGCCCTCGCTCCGTCCCCCGCCACTGGGGCTGCGGGTGCTGCGGGCCCTTCAGTGATCACAGTTTGTTTGAAATGCATAGCGGTTGGTTAGTGGCCTGGCTGAGAGCACATTGAGTTAGTATCTGGTTACAATATGGAGTCAGTTAAGCTAACAGCATATAGGAAAGTTACAAGTTCTGACACTTTTGTCTCCTGAGTTTTAAGTTTCAAGGATCTTGGTACATAGACAAGACCATGTCTATGGCATGAGCCACATTTGAGATCTTTAGCACATTCTTGGACTGGGCGATAAAGACCAGGGTGGCAGTCCCCATATTACACATTATCAAGATGACTTTTAGTTTGTGAGCCCTGTGGGTAGCACAGCCTGCAATGAGTATCTGATAACTTTTCAGTCCCTCACAGCAGGATTGAGGGTTCCCCTTGCCCACGAAAAGACAGAAGGCCCAGTCCACAGTTATTTGGGCATCAAGCTCAGTGGCTGGAACATCTGGCTTTCCATAAGACAAATGATTGGCCTTTAAGCCTCTCATCATGCAAGTCCTGGTATGCATGAGTGCAGAGGGAGCTTTATTCATTCATTAGGCATCTGAACTTCAATTGTCAGGTGGTATCCTGAAGAAGGGCATTCTGTGCTTGTTTGGCTCAGGCAACAGCTATGGCCATTGCCCCACATCACCACATAGGTTTGACTATGAAAAAGGATGATTGTTCTTTGTATCACAGTTTAATGGAGTTCCCATATGGCAGGACCTAATGGCTCTGGGCACTGATGTTCAGGTTTACTCTGATGTTGTAGGTGGCTCAGGCTTTAAAGTTTGCTGCTTTAAACAGGCAGTGGTACACATGGCCTTGGCTACCTCAATGGGTAGGAGCAGACCTACCCTGAGCCTGCCTTGGTGGGGAGGGCAGGGTTTAAATAAAAATTTACTTTACTTCCTTACTTACAGACACGTTGCACAAACCCATGTTTCTGGAGCTCTTTCACATCCTGGTAGTAGTTATCATGTGGTATGAGCAATTTAGGAATAGAAGGTTCAGTTCTGGTGTGATAACCAAGTGGTGGTGCTGGTCATTAACAAGGAGGTATCATGCTCAGAATAGGTCATGCATTTGGTATGCAGATGGAAGTGAATCAATATCTGGACCCATTCCCAGAGGAGCTTTGGGTGCTCATGAATGTTGCATAATTCAGGGAAAAACCTGGTAGCTCCTTCTACCTTCCATTCCTACCTCTTGGGGCCTGCAGCCTTTCTAGCCTGTTTCATGCAGATGGGGGCCATTGGGAACTGGACTGTGTCAAAGGTCTTGACTTTGCAGTACTTTGTTCACATGTGTAGCCAGAGTCTGGCCTCTAGGACCATGCACAGGCACTTTGCAGCCATCTCTTTTTTCAGTAAGGATCATGGTTTCCCCAATCTATGCCCCACCTTTTCCACCCACAGGGCAATTGAGGTTGCCTTAATGCATAGAAGCAGACACTTTGCATGACATCATATTTCCCCAGGGCATCCGATCTTTGCAGGCCCATCCTATTTGATACTTTAGCCAGGATTATCTAGTAGTGAGCTTGTGTTAGAGTACGAGGACACTCTGTTTGAGGCAGCATTTACTTTACCCTTCTTCAGGGCCCTCTGGGTGGGTGACCTGGTGGCCAACTCTAGAGCTGACAGCTCTGAATGGGCCAGTTTGCCTGGGTCAGTCTGTTCTTGCAGCAGCTGTAACTAGTAAAGTTGTGGCCATTTTCATTCCAGAAGAGTTTTGTGTTGTAACCACTGGGAAGAGACTGGTTGGCACCCACAAATCCTTAATCTGTAGGAGATTAACCTGAGCAAATGCAGGGTTAGCACTCAGGCTCCAGGCTTGTAAACTCAGTAGGGAGAGCTGCCTAGTATCATATATGCTGATCCAAGATATTGCCTAGGATAGTTTTGATAAAATAGACAAGGCAACAGGCACTTGAGGTGGGTAGGGTTGCCAATCCCCAGCTGGGCAACCAACAGAGAATCGCAGAAAAATGGAGCAGGGAAGAAGGTACAAACCTCCGCGAAAAACCAGCCTCAGAAAAAATAATACAAATGTTTATAAATACCTAGAAAACAGAAACCAATCATATAAAGTGAAACTAATCATGAACTAGACAAAGGCCACGTTCACACTCAAGTTCCTTAACAAGTGAATTAACACCAAGAAGATGAGAAGAGTAGTCCAAGTCGTGGCAAAGGTAGGTCCTTCTAAGGAATCCAGCGCTCTGACATCTTCATGGATTTTAACTTTGTTGCTAAGATTTCTGAAGCTCTGCTCTATTGTAAAATGTATGAAGGTTTTCCAAAGCATGTAGAAGCTTGTTAGTGAAACAGGGGATGAAGTACAGCCCTGTTTCTTGTGCCTGCTGCACTGGATTATTTCATTTTCAAATCCATGAAGACGTCTCCTTAGAAGCACCTACCTTTGCCACGACTTGGACTATTCTTCTCATCTTATTGGCGTTAATTCACTTGTTAAGGGATTTGAGTGTGAATGTGGTCTTTGTCTATTTCATGATTAGTTTCACTTTATATGATTTGTTTCTATTTTCTGGGTATTTATAAACATTTGTATCTGTATTATTTTTTCTGAGGCTGGTTTTTCGTGGAGGTTTGTACCTTGTTCCCAATCCCCAGTTGGGGGCAGGGGGATTCCCTGGTTTGGAGGCCCTCCCCCACTTCAGGATAATCAGAAAGTCGGGGAGGGAGGGGAGAGAGAGAAATGCCTGCTGGGCACTCCATTATACCCTATAGAGACTGATTCTCATAGGGTATGATGGTGAATTGACCCATGGGTATCTGTAATGTGGGGGGCTTGTTTTTTGAAGTGGAGGCACCAAACTGTCAGCATAAAATCTGATGCCTCTCCTCAAATCACTGCCCAAGTTTCAAAATGATTGTACCAGGGGGTCCAATTCTATGAGCCCCAAAAGAAGGCACCCCTATCCTTCATTATTCCAAATGGAGGGAAGGCATTTAAAAGGCATGCAGTTAAATGTGATTGCCAGAACTCCCTTTGGAGTTCAACCTTGCTTGTCCCACCCTTGGTCTTGGCTCCACCCCCAAAGTCTCCTAGCTCCATCCCCAAAGCCTTCAGATATTATTTGAGTTGGACCTGGCAACCCTAGAGGCAGGCAGTTTTGGCAGGTTTATTTCAATTAGATTTGGTAATCCAGCTAGACACTTTGGTTGTTCAATCCAAATTCCTGGGGCGAGAACACTCTCGGTGCTGCTGGCTAACACCTGAAACTTCATGCTGACCAGCATAGGGGAACAGCTTTGATTGGCAGCATCTCTCTGTACAGTTTTGAAGTGCAGTCAAGGACAGGTGAAGAGCAGCTAGGCATAGAGCCAGGGTGAGATTGCTCAAACTCTGGAGAACCCTTTGGCTAGCCTGTAAGGGAGCCAACACTAACACGGTAAATAGTTTACCTACTGCAGTCCAGCAGTAATTAATTATTTTATTTTATAGTAATTTAATGGTAATTAATTAATAAAAACTTAGTCCAGTCTTGGTGTCTGTGTCTTCCTTTTGTGGTGGGGGACCAAGTTGACTCGGTCTCCTAGAATATTGACTTGGGTTTACCCAGTGAAACTGATGGAAGTAGATTTCTGTTAACAATGTTTAAATTCTTAACACAAAGATCTGCCCGTTACTCAACACTGTGAACATCATTGAAATTTCCTTTATTTCTCTCCACTTTTGAATTTTTTTGAGGGGTTAGGAAAATAAAAGCAAAGCAAAGAAAAACAAAGCAACACAAAACTGACATAATAAATACGTGCAAAAATGTGAGAATGGGGAATAATGGAGGTGTTAGAAGTATGTAGCAATCACAGAAGGTGGGTAAAGAAGAAAAGAACTCAGATACCAGAGTGGCTTATAAATCAGCACTGGGTATTGCAGAGAAAACAAAGCTTTATAATTAAACGTCCTCTTGTGCCATAAACAGAATGTAAGATTAAACTGAACCAATCCTCAGTGGAGAGGGCGGGATATAAATCGAATAAAATGAAATTAAATGAAAAATGAAAGGAAAGAAATCAAATGAATAACACTGACTATCTGAATATTGAAGGACTCTATAAATTCAAGACAATTTGTTGTTCCAACACATAAGAACAAGCATTAGTTGACTAGAAATTTGTCTCCATAAGCAATGCAGTCATGCTTCGGGAAGAGCTCTTCTTGAACTTAATTAATACTCTTGCAATAACTGGTAGGTTTCCTCCTCTCTTAATAAAAGGTATGGATCTTGGTTGCTTTAAAGAACCTTGAACTGCTCCTGGCTTCTTTGCAAATGAATTCTGTCCTTATTTCGACAGCATCTTGATGGATTAGTGCTTCTTCTTCTTCGACTCCTGATCTTCATCCAGTTAGCATGGTCAGCTTCTTGATCCAAAACAAGTTCCTCCCCCCAAGTTGGAAGAAAGAGACAAACACAAGATTGGGTTTAACTATGGACCATGTCTATTTACTTTTGGGAGCAAGGGCCAACTTAGAGTGTAGACATGGGCTAAGGCCAGGGATTGCTGCAGACCACCTCCTTGCTATATGTGGGTGAGCCACCTTTGCCAACATGGCAGCTGTATTGTACTGCTGTTTTCTGCTTAATCAGGGTGGTTTTATTCTTTAGTTGTTGTTTTAAATGGCCTCAATTTCAAAAACAGAGAGTATGGAATACAATTATTATAATTTAATGAATGATCACCCCCTGGATGGGTTTGGAAGAAAGGCAGAAACTTGTTGGTCAAGACATGATATAAGGCAGAAACTGAAAAGCAGGGGTGGAAATGGAAGGCTTTGGGTATGTGGGTCAGGACTAAAACAACCTTTTAAAATGGCAGCTCAGAGATTTACTCTCAGATCACCAGTTTAAATGACTCTATGGTTTTACTGGTCTGGCTGGTAAAATAATAGCTGGTTAGCTACTTTGGGCTAGAACTATGATACATTTGTTGTGTCCAGGTCATGCTTTCACATCTCTGACTACTAGGATCACAATGTTCCAGCTTCTGATTTTATTATTTTGCAAATGATGTTCAGCCTAATGTGCTAACAATACACATGGATATAATCTGGCCCTGGGAATAAAGTTATAACATTCCAGTGAGCATGTCTGGATTTTTTCTCAGCGGTGATGTGGGGAAAGTTGCCAGTAACAGAGCAGATGAAGGCACAAATGCAAAAAGATGGTATTAACTCCATGAGGGTTTCTTATGAAGAACTGCAATAGTTTGTAGAAAGAACAAAACATGCTAATGATTATGTGCTTCTCCAAGGACAGCACTAATACTTTAGATCCTTTGCATGAGCCAGATTGTTTAAGAGCCGAGACTTGCATTCCCCCACAGAGAAATGCTCACACATACATTTGTCTCATTTTTGCATATAGTTTGAGGCAAACTTTCTATGAGATTATACATTGTTCTGTACATAATGATGTGCACTGCATACATATGCATTTTGATCTCTGGAAATCCAATCTGTGGCTAGGCATGATGAGCAATGTCTTTATTTCATTGATGTCTTAAAAAGAAACCTCAATATGAGCATTTCAGTTTCAAAACCTCTCCAGTATTTAATGCATCCCTCCCCTGCTCTGCATTTCAAGATCTTATTCCTGGATGTCAGAATACTTTGAGGGGCCTTGAAAACAAAGATAACTAGCAGGACTCAATCCTCTGAGAATTGTTGCTATTTTATAATGAAGGGAAGATCTCAAGAGCACATCTGCCCTTGGTAATTCACATTTGCTACCACTGTCTGCCCAAATCCAGGGTCCAAATCAGCTGAAATATTCAGTGAGCTTGTAAGGAAACTTAAATTCAAGTTACTTCAAGACTGCTGGGATGCAGATTGGAATGTAAGGGCTGTTGCTTGTTAAAATAATTGTTTCTTTGGCTGGGTTTTCCTTTAACACTGTGTTGATGCAGCACCACAAATATAAATTGGCTTGGCATAAGCAGTGAATATGTGATAGTATTTCTCAGGAGTAGTTTCCAGATGAGCCAGCATAGTGTAGTGTTTAAGAGCAGCAGACTTTAATGTAGAGAACCGGGTTTTATTCCCCATTCCTTCACATGAAGCCTGCTGGGTGACCTTGGGCCAGCCACAGTACTCCCAGAATTTTTTCAGGCCACCTACCTTACCAGGTGATTGTTGTGGGGAAAGGAAGGGAAGATGATTGTAAGGCCCTTTGGGATGCCTTAGGGTAGAGCAAAGTGGGGTATAAAAGCCAATTGTCAAGATGGTTTTCTTTCAGATAACAGTCCACTGCATTTAACCAGGAATGTCAATCATCAGGAGAGAAATGAGGTTCAAAATATAGTGATTAACACATGGAATTCACTGCCACAGGAGGTTAGGGCAGCTAAATGCATAGATGGTTTCAAGAGGAGATTGGATAAACATATGGAGTAGAGGTCCATCAGTGGCTATTAGCCACAGGGTATAGATGGAACTCTCTCTCTGGGGCAGTTTTGCTCTATATTCTTGGTACTTGTGGAGGGGCAACAGTGGGAAGGCTTCTAGTGTCCTGACCCCACTAGTGGACTACCTGATGGCACCTGATTTTTCTTTTTCTTTTTGCCATCGTGTGACAGAGCTTTACACTGGATGGGCCATTGGCCTGATCCAACATGCTTCTCTTATGTTATTATTTTTTGGAAAATAGCTATTTGCTAAGCCCAGATTTGAACCAAAGAGTTCTCCAGTTGCTAGTTTGTACTTCTCCTGATATTGTGCTGATGTCACCAGCACAGTTCTACTCATTATGATACCAGATCTCACAGTGGCGTGCGTCAACTGGCACATGAATTTGGAGATTTGTGGCATATTAGTCCAATTATCTAACAGGTGGTGCCATTGCTTTAGTTAGCTGTGGCTGTGGTAATCCACTTTCTGGTTAAAGGGATTTCTAGGTAGAGGGCAACTGCTTGGGTCCCTGCTATAATGTGTGATTTGAACTTAAATGCTAAGCCTTATACCAACTCCCTTCCATCAGACAATACTGGGACTGTTACTATTCTTCTCTCTAAGGTAGGATTCAATGCAGGTTACAGCTGGCCTAGACAATGAAAATGCTGAGCAGTCAGGTTAAAACAGGAATTACCTCTTCACCCGAAGGGTGATTAACATGTGGAATTCAGTGCCACAGGAGGTGGTGGCAGCTACAAGCATAGCCAGCTTTAAGAGGGGATTGGATAAAAATATGGAGCAGAGGTCCATCAGTGGCTATTAGTCACAGTATGTATATATATATATATATATATATATATATATATATATATATATATATATATATATATATATATATATATATATGTGTGTGTGTGTGTGTGTGTGTGTGTGTGTGTGTGTGTATTGGCTACTGTGTGACACAGAGTGTTGGACTGGATGGGCCATTGGCCTGATCCAACATGGCTTCTCTTATGTTCTTACGACTACTGATTGCCAGATGAGGCTCCATTATTTGAGGTGAAGCGTGTTATACTTACTCCATAAACAGTCCTGTTACTCTCATTTTGTCAGATATATAAAGACAAACTTGTGCTTGTCTTAGCTTTAAAGGGCATCATGGAAAAGGAGGCCTATGAAGACAGTTTCTTTTCTGTGTTAAAAGCCAAAAGAAATCCTGTGTGCTGAATCTCACAGAAAACTCATAGCAGAAGATGGCAGAGGTCACTTCTCCCTCTCCAGCCTGCTGCTTGTCTGACCTCAAAAAAATCCTTTCAGTGGATATTCATGAACAAAATTTACCACTGCACAGGAAGGTAGAGTAAATAATGGGAACTGGGTGAAATCACTTCCTCCTCCACTTGTGTTTGAATAGGTGGAAGGTTATGATTTCATGAGTTCCCCTCCTCATGGGGCATTTACTGTGGTGCATTTTGTTAAAATACCAAATTACCCTTTCAGATCTTGGACTAGTTATCAAGACATAACTGTGAAGCTGAAATACTACAACCAATTTTATAAATTCTGAAAGATCAGTGAACTTCTAATCTGTAATAACCCTATGGATGGATCCTATGGAAGTATGAGAGGAGACACCTCATGAAGGTGGGTCTTTTCTGTCCTGCCTGCATAGCTCAAACATCTTCTGCTGTGGATAAAAAGACCCTTATTAACAAAAGTAGCTATGGCTCGGGGGGAGGGCAAAATTATATTAAGGAAGCAGACTTTGGTGAAATCACCCTTTTTTTTCTTCCAGTGGAAGAGAGTGATTTTGCATGATCCCTTCTTCTCCCAGCAGTCCCCCTACATATTACTTATGAGGGTGCCCTAACTTTTGGCAGAAGATTTTTGGGGTGTTTGGGGGAAGGGAGTGCTAGAGGAAGGGGAGGGCTAGAACCATCCATACGCTTCATATGCTCAAGCTTCCATAGAATCCCCTCCCTTATTCAAGTTTTTATATTTTTGTCTTTTCTTTAAAAGGCATTATATTTTCTAAGATAACAACAGTGATTTCGTCAATTGCCTTTATATTTTTGAGAGCTGTATAATTGCTTTTTTCATTGTATAATTGTACCTTTTTCATCACAAAAAAAGATCCAGGTCCTCTTTTATGAACTCCTTTAATAATCTCATTCAGTAGTCAGATTCTAGATTAATTTCAGTATTGTCACAATAGTTTTCAATTTCTCAAAACTGTTCAGGCTATTTTTTTTAAAAGGGCTTTAGATTCTCCAAGAATGGTTACCATGGTATGTTCACTAGCGGGTCAGTTTAGGAGAATGTCAGTGAATGGTGGGCCAGAATGATTAGTTTCAAGCTCTGAAGAAAGGTGTATCTAAAAGATGCATTCATTCTATTTAAATACTCATCTTTTCCAGCTCCCCCCCCCCCCACAACGTATAGCTTCTAAATACTTCCAAACATCCACCATTTGTGTTGTTAGGTGAACAGACAGCCCTTTTATGAGTAAAACTATTAATATGTGGGAGGTTTGATGGTGTGTGTGTGGGGTGTGTGTGTGGGGTCAGGAGAAGGTGCTTCCTGCAGATAGAACAGGTAATAAAAGAGAGGTATTTATTTATTTATGTCATTTATTTAGATTTTTATCCCGCCACTCAGGGTGGCTAACAAGGAAGATAAAGCAGAGCACAAAATAATTCCTCTCAACACATACAAAGAATGGCTGAGGGAAAAAAAAAAACAAGCTATTTTTTCTTTAGGTATCAAGCCTCTAAAACCCTGACCTCTCTTTTATTTATCTCTCGGCTTGGCTTCGCGAACGAAGATTTAAGAAGGGTGCAATAGTCCACGTCTGCTGCAAGCTCGCTGGTGGCTGACAAGACCAATGCGGGACAGGCAGGTCCGGCCACAGTGGCTGCAGGGAAAAGTCTGATTTAGGGTTGGTGCTGTAGCAGTGCGATTCTTCCTCAATCTCCTTTTGTCCTCAAGACCAGCTATGCATGCGTTCTCAAAGGAAGAGACAGCCTGGTGGATGGTGTGTCTCCATGCTTTGCGATCTGAGGCTAGGTCAGACCACTGGTGATGGTTGATGCGACAGGTGCCAAGGGATTTCTTCAAGGAGTCCTTGTACCTCTTCTTTGGTGCCCCTCTATTTCGATGGCCGGTGGAGAGTTCGCCATACAGGGCAATCTTGGGAAGGCGGTGGTTTTCCATCCTAGAAATATGCCCTGCCCAGCGCAGCTGCGTCTTCAGCAGCAGTGCCTCGATACTGGTAACCTCCGCCCGCTTGAGGACTTCAGTGTTGGTCACAAAGTCACTCCAGTGGATGTTGAGGATGGTGCGAAGGCAGCGCTGATGAAAGCGCTTGAGGAGTCGCAGGTGATGACGGTATAAAACCCATGATTCAGAGCCGTAGATGAGGGTTGTCATCACAACCGCTTTGTAAACATTGATATTTGTGCCTTTTTTCAGATGCTTGTTGCTCCACACTCTTTTGTGCAGTCGGCCAAAGGCACGGTTTGCCTTTGCCAGCCTGTTGTCAATCTCCTTGTCGATCTTGGCATCTGAGGAGATGATGCACCCCAGGTAGCTGAACTGCTGGACTGTTTTCAGAACTGATTCACCCACAGTGATGCAGGGAGGGTGATAATCTTCCTGGGGTGCAGGCTGGTGGAGAACTTCTGTCTTCTTCAGACTAACTTCTAGGCCGAATAGCTTGGCAGCCTCTGCAAAGCAGGACGTCATATGCTGCAGAGCTGATACCGAGTGGGAGACGAGTGCAGCATCATCAGCAAACAGTAGCTCTCGGATGAGTTTTTCCATCGTCTTGGAGTGGGCCTTTAGTCGCCTCAGGTTGAACAGGCTGCCATCGGTGCGATAGCGGATGTAGACACCATCGTCATCATCTAGATCTACTGCGGCTCTTTGAAGCATCATGCTAAAGAAGATCGTAAAGAGAGTTGGCGCGAGAACGCAGCCTTGCTTTACACCTGTGCCTATTGGGAAGGTCTCCGAGAGGTCATTGCAGTGTCTGACTTGGCCTCGCTGGTCTTCGTGTAGCTGGATGATCATGCTGAGGAACCTTGGGGGACATCCTAAACGTTCCAAGATTTGCCACAGGCTTTTCCTGCTAACGGTATCGAAGGCTTTGGTAAGGTCGACAAAAGTCACATACAGAGCCTTGTTCTGTTCCCTGCATTTCTCTTGGAGCTGCCTGAGAACAAATACCATGTCGGTGGTGCTCCTGTTAGCTCTGAAGCCGCACTGGCTCTCTGGGAGGAGTTCTTCTGCAATGGTGGGCACCAGTCTGTTCAGGAGTATTCTGGCAAGGATTTTGCCTGCGATGGAGAGCAGGGTTATCCCCCGGTAGTTGGAGCAGTCTGACTTTTCCCCTTTGTTCTTGTATAGGGTGATGATGATTGCATCGCGAAAGTCCTGTGGTAATTTGCCTTGTTCCCAGCAGGTGACAAGTACTTTGTGAAGTGAGCTATGTAGTACTGTGCCCCCATGCTTCCAGATCTCTGGTGGAATTCCATCAACTCCTGCTGCCTTGCCACTTTTTAGTTGCTTGATGGCTTTAACAGTCTCTTCTAGGGTGGGGATCTCATCCAACTCTGTTTTCACTGGTTGAAGTGGGGTGAGGTGGATTGCTGAATCTTGAACTACGCGGTTGGCACTGAAGAGAACCTGAAAATACTCTGACCACCGGTTCAGTATGGATGCCTTGTCTGTGAGGAGCACTTGGCCCTCTGCACTATGCAAGGGACTCTGAGCCTGATATGATGGACCATATACTGCCTTCAGGGCTTCGTAGAACCCTCTTAAATCACCAGTGTCTGCACACAGCTGGGTTCTCTCTGCAAGCTTGGTCCACCAATCGTTCTGAATGTCTCGAAGCTTGCGCTGGAGGTTGCTACATGCAGCGCGAAAGGTTGCTTTTTTCCCAGGACAGGAGGGCTGAGCAAGATGTGCTTGGTAGGCAGATCTCTTTTTCGCCAGTAAATCTTGGATCTCTTGATTGTTCTCATCAAACCAGTCCTTGTTCTTCCTTGTGGAGAACCCGAGGACTTCTTCAGAGATCTGCAGGACAGTAGTTTTTAGGTGTTCCCAGAGTGCTTCTGGAGAAGGGTCTGTGGGGCAACTGGGCTCCTCAATTCTTGACTGGAGTTTTGCCTGGAAGGCAGCTTTAACTTCGGTTGACTGGAGACTGCCAACCTGAAACTTCCTCCGAGGGATACCTCCTCTCCTGGGTGTGGGTTTAAAGTGAAGACGGAGATTGCAGCGTACAAGACGATGATCCGTATGACATTCTGCACTGGGCATTACTCGGGTGTGTAAGACATCTCGAAGGTCTCTCTGGCGCACCAGAATGTAGTCGATAAGGTGCCAGTGCTTGGACCGTGGGTGCATCCAGGTTGTCTTCAGACTGTTCTTCTGCTGGAAGATAGTGTTGGTGATGGTGAGCTGGTGCTCCATGCAGAATTCTAGCAGGAGGCGCCCGTTGTCATTGCAGTTGCCAATGCCATGTTTGCCAAGTACTCCTTTCCAGGCTTCCGAGTCTTTACCTACTCTGGCATTGAAGTCGCCAAGGATGATCACCTTGTCCTCTGTAGGGGTCTTCCGTATGAGGTTGCGTAGATCAGCATAGAACTTGTTCTTTTCTGCAGGATCTGCTTGAAGGGTTGGGGCATACACACTGAAGAGTGTTGCATGCTGCTTGTTTTGAAGTGGGAGGCGCATGGACATGATGCGATCTGAGTGACCTGTTGGCAGGTTTTCGAGTTTGGAGGCAATGGAGTTCCTGACCATGAAGCCAACGCCAGAAAGGCGGCTCTCAGCCTTTGACTTACCCGACCAGTAGAGGGTATAGCCAGCACCGTGTTCTTGAAGACTACCTTCCTCAGGGAAACGGACCTCACTGAGAGCTGCTATGTCGATATTCAACCTGAGAAGTTCGTGGGCAACTAGAGCAGAGCGTCGTTCAGGGCGACCACTGTCTACTGTGTCAAGCATGGTTCTGATGTTCCAACACGCAAGCTTTAGTCTTTGCACACTTTGTGAGGCAGGTGCATGCCTTTTCTTTGTTGTTATTTTTTGACCGCAAGTAAGGATGCCCGTTGACCGCGGCTAGCCAACTGGGGTGGAGGAGACGAGCTTTGTTTAGGCCACCTTTTCTAGGCCCCTCTCCGTGTGGAGCAAGCAGTGCTGTCCCTAGATAAGGCTGCTTGGTCGTTCAGGGTGCTGCCGAAAAATGCTTTCGTCTCCGGGTTAGCATCAGGCGACCAATACCCTGAACCGCCTACATGCAGGATCGGGACTGCGGCTTCCAGTGGCACCTTCCACCTGCCGTTTTGCCCCTTGCCCATCGCTGCAGGACTTGATGCGTTGTGGGTTGTGTATGTGGATATGCCCTTCAGGCCTGCGCAGAGGAATTTTTTAGGTGAAGCGCAGTGTGCGCGGTACTGGCTCCACCCTTTCACCCGGGGGTCATCTGCCATGGCCCAGTAAGCCGGGACGCCGGCAGCGAGTCCTCCAGGTGGTAGGTGTTACATTAACGAGCTCTATCTGCCCGGGTTTGATGTTAGAGTTTTCCTTCTCTTAGGCTGGCGAGGTTGGTGGGCCCAGCCTGCCCATCCGGTTATACCGCCGGACAATTCGGTCGCACCATGACATAGCAAACTCTGTGAAAAACGGGGGGGACCAGCGAGAAGGTGTTGCTACGGACGCAGTAATGCAGGAGAGGCCATTGCAGTGACCATCTGCCAGGCATAGCCAGACAGTGACCACGCGGCGTTCACTACACCGGGAGAGGAGAGGCTATGTATTGCGCATACACTTTCCCTGGGGGGGGGGTTAGGATACCCAGAGGGAGCCCACCCACCCCCGCACACCCCCATATTTTATTTATTTTTGCTAAAATCAGCATCTTTTATCTTTTTTTGTATTTGTGTGTGTGTGTGTGCATGCACATGCCTAGAAGTCATGGTGACTGGTGACTGACCCCTACTGAGGGCCTGGAGGATATTTAGGGAGGCAGCTGAATAAGTCCTCCTGACTACTGGTATTCCAAGGAGGTCTCCCATCCAAGTACTTGCCAGAGTTGACCCTGCATAGCTCCCAATAACTAATGAGATCAGGCTTGTCTAGTCTATCCATGCCAGGGCTCATCAGCATCCTTTATCTTACATGGACAATATTTCATGTATTGTATATTACTACAAGTCCCTTAAAGGATATAACTGTTAGGGAATTTTGAAGTATAGAACCCTTTCCTAGGACTCCTCACCGGGTTCTGTAAGGAGGGAGGGAATAACTGGCAAGAACCCCATAATTTGAGAGGGAGAGAGAATCCTGTTCCAAAGTTAAAACTGTTTATTAAAATTACAACCATATAGCAGATTTTCTAATCATATAACATTCTAGTATGCAGCATACAGAATTAATCACATTAAGAAAATACCCAATTAAAGTACAGTGTATAGAAGATGCATCCTGGTTGCTTCTGCCAAAGACCCATAAGGTGTTTGCCCAGAACAAGAAGAAGCAAGAACAAAATAATGCATTAAGTACCCTTTTCCAGCCGTAGGAGCTAATGTAACTGTCAGGTCAGCGATGAGCAGTTAACATATCTGACAAAACCCAACCCCTTTCATGTAGTAAGGCATGAACTTTGACTGAGCCAAAATAATACTATGAGGGCAAGAAGCCCCATCTCTTCAAATAACAATTTGTATATTATCAGTGGTAATTTCTGTGTCAAGGGAGAATCATGGAGATGCATAGATCTTATGACAGAGTCTGAAACTAAAAGATGTCAACAATTCTGGATAGGCTTCCCAATCCCCAGGTCCCAGCGGGAGATCCTCTGGTTTTGCAGGTTTCTCCCCCACCCTCAGCCAGCTGGCCGGTGAGGGGAAGCCCTGCCCCCGCAGCCACCAGTACCTCTAGATCTCCTGCAGGTTTAGAAACAAGTCCAGTTTTAAAATGTGTGTGTGTGTGCACGCCTTTAAAGTTGAGCAGGAAGCAGGAAGTACTTCATGGGGAAGGGACAGCAGCAGAGTCAGAGCACAGCCCCTCCATTTGTTTTGCTTTCGTTTCAGAGCAAGTAAGAGAGAGTGTGTGTGTGGGAGAGAGAGAGTGCGTGCAGCATAGCCCCTGTAATTTTCAGATGTCATTGTGGAGGAACCAGACCCAGTGAGAGAGAGAGAGAGAGAGAGTACTTTTCAGAAGTCTTTGTAGGGGAGGCAGTAATAGTGTGTGTCTATCTCTGTGGTTGTTTTGCATTGATTTCAGAGTCTTTGTATAGGAGCCTGTTTATGGGATGGAGGAAAACTCCACCTCTCTTTTTATTTGCCTGTGTTAGCCTGAAGAACAGCAGTTCCTGTGAGTAAAGCCCACCCAGGGAGATCACAAAAATGTGAGCTTGCAAACTCTGTGCATTTTGGCTGCTTTGTGTATATTCATTTTCATTTACTAGAATTGCAGCTATTGAGGGATGAGGAAATGATGACTATTCAGGTGAACTGCACTACTGTATTTTTATGCATTTATTTTGGAAATGGGAATGTCTGGCTCCACCCCAAAGTCTCCTGGCTCCACCCCCAAAGTGCCCAGATATTTTCTGAATTAGATTTAGCAACCCTAATTCTGGAGTGGAGTGTACTGACAGAACAGGCCAGGCTTGAGAAAGAGAGATACAAAGTCTTATGGGGAAAAGAACCAAACAGAAATGGCTACCAGACAGGAATTGGCCCAGTCTTGCTTGGAATTCCATCACAATATCAAATGCACCAACAAGACAGATCCTTTCAAAGGTTAGCATATTGGTCTGCAGCTAGAACTGAATTACAACAAGATTTTTGGGGGATAAGTTTACAAGAGTCAAAGCTCCTGCTGTCAGATACATTGGATGGTGGTTTAGGTGGTTAAGAAAGGCCTGGCAGTCTTGAACACATGAAGCTGCCTTTTAGTGAGTGACATTATTGGTCTGTCACAGTCTGTGTTGCCCATGTTCAGAGCCAAAACCTTTCCAGGATATTTCACGTTCCCCACTACCTGATTCTTTTAACTGGAGATGCTAGGGTTGGCAAGTCCAACTCAAAAAATATCTGGAGACCTTGGGAGTGGAGCCAGGAGCAAGGGTGTGACAAGCACAATTGAACTCCGAAGGGAATTCTGGCCATCACATTTAAAGGGACCACGCCTTCCCTCCATTTGGAATAATGAAGGATAGCAGCACCTTTTTGTGGGCTCAAAGAATTGGACCCCCCCCCAGCCCAATCTTTTTAAAACTTGAGGGGTTTTTTCAGAAGGGGCACTGAATGCTATACCAAAAATTTGGTGCCTCTATCTCAAAAAACAGCCCCCCCACAAGAGCCCCAGATACCCATGGAACAATTTTCCATTATACCCTATGTGAATAGGTCTCCCTAAGGAATAATGGAGTGCCCTGCAGATATTTCCCTCCCCCTGCTTTCTGATGACTCTGAAGTGGTGGGAGGGCCTCCAAACTGGGGGTTCCCCTGTCCCTACATGGGGATTGTCAGCCCTAGGAGATGCCGGGGAGTGAACCTGGGATCTTTTGCATGCCAAGCAGGTGCTCTGCCACTGAGTCATGTCCCCTTCCCACAAACCCATTATGCTCAGAATTGAAGGATTTCATTGCCTTCATTCATGGCAGAAATATTTCATTGGCACTATTTTTTTCTTATTTTAAGTTTTCTGTGAGAACAGTGGGGTTCAATGTTCTAAATAATCTATAAACAACTCTAATGAATAGACCACACGTACTATTTTGGTGATTTACTCCACACAGTAATTTAACACTCTCACCTTGCAATTGACTGCTGAAAAGTCAAACACATCCTCAGAATCCTGGTGTTTGAAGTGGCCACAGCCAATAGTCACGTTTGCAAGCTTTTAGTACTCTTTGCATGTCTACACATTAGCTGAAATATGGGAAATGCTGCTTCTGCAGTCCATCACTCTGCTACCCAGAGGTTCAGTTCATTCCAGCAAAATTCGATAAACATTCATACTCTGCGTGCCTAGCAAAGCAACCTCTGGATCTGTCGAGCCCTCTTGCATTACTCATAATTGCTGTAGTAGATGGAACAACTAGGCAGTTAGAAAGGCCTATAAAGGCTTGAAAAATAATCTCCCTGATGTTCAATGTGATTTAACTGAATGGGATGCAGCCATCTTAAAAGGCCTCAGCAAACTTCTGCTGTCCATTTCTAGGAATGACTCTGAGTTTCCCACCACTGCTAGAAAACATCCCACTATGCATTTCCTCTGATGCAATGATATTTCTGTTTGTAGAAAAAGAGGCAGCAATTTCTGCCCTCGTACTGCAGAGCCCTACTTTGCCTCCTAGTTTTCTGGGTGGGGAAGTGTAGTGGGCTCCAGCCTGCGGGGGGGGGGGGGGGATGGGAAGCTTCTGGCTGGCAAAGTCTACTAATGTTTGAAGAGAAGCTGCTGTTTTGATCCCCATTTTGCTTTTCCTTCTCTCTTTTTGACAATGAAACCCACAATTATTGGTGTGCCATTTTCTGTTACCTTGTACTGAAGTTTAAATCTATGCATTTTTGACATCAGTTATACAACAACCAGCACTATACATATCAATGATGCACATTATATGCATAAACAGGGCTTTTTTTGAGCAGGAATGCACAGGAATGCAGTTCTGACTGGCTTGGTGTCAGGGGTGTGTGGCCTAATATGCAAATGATTCCTGCTGGGCTTTTTCTGCAAAAAAAGCCCTGTGTGAAACAATGGTGATGTCAGGGGGTGTGGCCTAATATACAAATGAGTTCCTGCTGGTTTTTTTCTACCCCCAAAGCCCTGTGTATAAATACTGTGTAACTATATAACACATGTACACAGCAGTTCAGATCCAGCAGAGAATTTCCAGAAATGGAAGGCAAACAACTTTTGCTGATTCTCCACTACTGTCAGAGACCTCTGGCTTCTTTCTCAGGCTTTGTCTTGGAGTTCCCTGTCCTTCAGGCACAGCATTTTGGAAGAGGGAGCCACACTTTACTGATGGAAGAAGTTACCGCTAGATCCAAGCTAATAAAAAAATCCACACAAACAGAAACCTGGAACGGCTGAAAAAAATATATAAATGAGCATACTTGGAGTAGAGATGTCTGGTTTCAGGAAACAAGTACAGTCTTTGGAATCTAGGGCTTACAGGATCTGAGGAAGACAAATAAGTACCTAGATGGGTCTGTGATGTAATGATGAGTTTGTGATGTTGTGAAGAATTAGATCTTCTTCAAACAGAAGAGCATCATTCTGACATATGGCTGAAAACACACACACTTTCAAAGTGCTTTCATAGTCACTCAAAAATTTTCTGCAGCTTCTGCTAACACGCCTTCTCATGTTTTACAAAAGAATGCTTGTAAATTAACCTTCTCAAAGAACTTCAAAAGGTTGATAAGGCAGGTGCTGATACAGTCTGAAATGCCAACAATTCAGAGAAGAAGAGGTTTTTATACCTGCTTTTCTCTAGCTTAGCAGCCCCGTGGCGCAGAGTGGTAAAGCAGCAGTACTGCAGTGCTGAGGTCTGAACTCTCTGCTCACGACCTGAGTTTGATTCCTGTGGAAGCTGGAGTCAGGTAGCTGGCCCAAGGTTGACTCAGCCTTCCATCCTTCTGAGGTTGGTAAAATGAGTACCCAGCTTGGTGGGGGGAAAGTGAAAAAGCCTGGGGAAGGCAATGGCAAACCACCCCATAAAACGTCTGCCATAAAAACGGTGTGAAAGCAATGTCACCCCAGAGACGGAAATAACTGGTGCTTGCACAGGGGACCTTTCCTTTCTTCCTTTAGCTTAACGAGTCTCAAAATGGCTTACAATTGCCTTCCCTTCCTCTCCCTACAACAGTCACCTTGTGAGGTAGGTGGGACTGAGAGAGTTCTGAGAGAATTGTGACTAGTCCAAGGTCACCCATCTGGCTTCATGTAGAGGAGCAGGGAATCAAACCTGATTCTCTTGATTAGAGTCTACCTCTTAATCACTACACCACACTGGCTCAAGATTGTGCAGCTATAACACCATGAAAATGTTGATTCAGTGTGTGGCAGCAGTGAAAATGGCAAATTCCATGCTGGGGGATTATTAGAAAAGAGACCAAACATAAATTACAATGCCCCATATCTATAATAATAATTATCCTGCCACGGTGGCATATCTGACCATCCTGATTGGTTGGGGCTTGGTGGGACTGTGGGGTATCAGCCTTTGGCCTGTCAAACTATCAATCAAGTCTGCTCCTCTCTCCTGCCCGAGTGGCTGTTGCTAGCCAGCAAAGCTGATTTTGTCAGTAAAAGGCAACCAACCTTAGTTCTGGTAGTTACTGTGGGAACACACTACTGGCCCATCACACGTCAGTCACTGCTCTGGCCTCCCATTGGCAGACTCCCCTGCCTACTGCAGGCCCAGGAATGTTGAAAAAATTGCCAAAAGCAGTCTTACCTCAGAGACAGCCACATCTCCAACTTTTCTCTGCGTCCTCTCTGTCAACTGGCCTCAGAAAGGGCTGCAGAGCTTCTGTGGCCTCACAAAAGGCCTTCCAGCACACACAGCCTTCAAAGGCAACAGAAATAGCCAGGGAGGCCAGGCCACACTGGGAGTGTTCCCATGGCTGCCCCCTGGGAAGTGGAAGCCAGAAGCTGCTGTTAGGCAACCCAGGCTGTTTTTGTCAGGAAAGAAAGAGGCCTCAGGGGAATATAATGCCATACAGTTCACCCTCCAAATCAATTATTTTCTCCAGGATGGGGAGACAGATCTGTTGTCTAGAGTCTAGATGGCAGAGATCAACTCCTCTTGAGGTGTGTGTGTGGGGAGTAAATACCTTCACTTGGGTGAGTGGGAAGATAGCAAGGGTGAGGAACACTCACCCAGAGGACTTTAGTGATAACTTTTCAGGGTTGATGGGAAATCCCTGGAGATTGAGGAGGGCATACAAATTAGGACTTCAGAGTGGGGTCTGCCAGACCCAGATTCTTGCTGTGGAAGCTGACTGGGTGATTTCGGACCAGTCACAGACTTCCAGCCTAAGCTGTTTCACAGGATTGTTGTTCAGATCAAAGGGAGGAGAGGAAAATGATGTAAGCTGCTTTGCCCCCCCCCAGCCCCCCATGGAGAAAGACTGCCTTTTCCTATATAGAGGTTGCAGGGAGGGGAAAGACAATGGAAAGCTGAATTCAGAGAGATAGATAAAGGGAAGGAGATAGGGGTGCCAAATCCAGGTTAGGAAATTCCTGGAAGGATGGGACCTCAGACAGGTACAATGTCATTTCCTCCTGGGGAATTACTGTTGCCAGTCTCCTGGTGAAAACCTAGACTGCCAGTATCACTTTTTGGACTCATGTGACATAAATTTTTGAGCAGTGGTTCAAAATTCAAGGTAGATGATTTGAAGAAGGGAGAGTTTCTTGAAACATGCTACAACCACCCCAGGAGATATGTCAGTACCAGTCTATGAACCAGTCTATTACCAGCCCTATATGGCCGAGGACCTGCCTACCTGAGGGACCGTCTCTCCCCATATGAACCCCAAAGAGCACTGAGGTCAGCAGGTTCTTCCCTGGGCCAAAGGAAGCAAAACTACAGAGCACTCGCATGTGGGCCTTCTCTGTTGTAGCTCCACACCTATGGAACCAGCTCCCGGAAGAAGCGCGGGCCCTGCGGGACTTTGAACAGTTCCGCAGGGCCTACAAGACCATCCTCTTCGGGATGGCCTTCACTGATTAAAAGATAGAGAGACTGCTTAAGTGATTTTTACCATCTGTTGAAATAGCACCAGGATGTTAATTTTATTAATTTTAGAATTTTAATTAAATTGCTAAATTAACTATTGCTTTTAAATATTATTGTATAACTTACTGTTTTTGATTCAATGTTGTTAGCCGCCCTGAGCCTGCTTCGGCGGGGAGGGCGGGATATAAATAAAATGATTGATTGATTGATTGAACAAGCACTAGAAAAATCATCACTGAAATTGACTAAAGTCAATTAAAGATAAAAGAGTATGGAGAATTAGCAGGATTATATATAAACAAAGAGAAATGCAACCAAATAAAATAAAAGACCTACAAAAGGTGACGGGTTGTGAAGTCACTACTAAAGTCAAATATCTTGGAATAGAGATAACAATGAAGAATATTGATCTATTCAAAAATAATTATGAAAAACTGTGGTGTAAGATGGACAAAGATTTGATGAAATGGAATAGGCTTAACTTGTCCTTACTGGGCAGGATAGCTGCAATCAAGATGAATATTTTGCCAAGAATAATGTATTTGTTTCAAACTATCCCAATTGTAAAAGATGCCAAACAATTTAACAAATGGCAAAGGAAGATTTCTGACTTTATTTGGGCCGGAAAGAAACCAAGGATTAAGATGAAGATTTTAATAGATGCTAAAGAGAGGGGGGTTTTCAACTTCCGGATTTAAGATTGTATCATGACGCAGTTTGTTTGACATGGATCAAAGATTGGATAATGCTGTTAGATAAAAAACCTTTATGGTTAGAAGCCCATGGGAATAAATTCGGCTGGCACACGTACATGTATCATGGGAAGAATAAAATGGACGGTTTTTTCTCTCACCACTATATCAGAAATAGTCTACTAAATACTTGGATAAAATATAAGAAATATGGGGATGAGAGAAAACCGCTATGGATAGTGCCAGCAGAAGTAATAAAAATAACAGCTGAATCCGATGAAGAAAGAGAGATGTCATATAATCAACTGCTCAAGATATAAGGAGACAAAATCGAATTAAAATCCTCAGAAGAGTTAAATAATAAATACGATTGGTTTCAAATGCAACAAATCAAAAGCTTGATGGAAAATGATATTAAATCGGAGGGAATCAGACGAGAACAAACAGAACTGGAAAGGGTCCTGCTTGGAGACAATGAAAAATTGATATCAAAAGTATATAAATTATTATTGAAATGGTCTACAGAAGATGAAGTAGTAAAGTCTCAAATGGTTAAATGGGCAATCAATGTGAATAGAGAAATACAAATGGATGCATGGGAGCACCTTTGGAAGAACTCAATGAAGATCTCAACTTGTCAGAGTATAAAAGAGAACTGCTTTAAGATGATGTATAGGTGGTATATGACTCCGAAAAAACTGGCTAGGATGAGTAAGAAAATGTCGGATAGATGTTGGAAATGTAAAAAACATGAAGGTTCTTTCTTTCATATGTGGTGGACTTGTGAAAAAGCGAAAGAGTACTGGAAGATGCTACAACAAGAAATCTCCAAAATTTTGGGTTACGATTTCAAGAAAACTGCAGAGACGTTCTTGCTTGGATTACAATTAGAAAAATTTCCAAAGGATGACAGGACTCTAATTTGTACTTGCTACCAGCTGCTAGGACATTGTATGCACAGCTTTGGAAGCAAGAAAAAATACCAGAGAAATGGGACTGGACTATGAAAGTTTTATCGTGGAGTGAAATGGACAAATTAACTAGAACGCTAAGAGACTATGATTTAGAGATATTCAAAAAGGAGTGGAAGAAATTTAAAGGATATATGGAGAAAGAGTGGAATGTAAAAAGACATTGGACAATTTTTTAGCATTAATGAGGAAAATATATATATATATATATATATATTGAACTTTGATCAGTTAGTAGTACCTTTAGTATTGAACTTGAATCTATAACTTCGGGGAAGTCAACATTGGAGGGAGGGGGGATTGAAATGTCATATGGGTTAGTATTGAAAATTTATAATTAAGATTTGTAACCATATGTTATCAATAAATTGTTAAAACACAAATTGACTAAAGTCATTTATGGACTTTCGCTACTGCAGACACATTTAAAAAGCATACTATGGCTTTGAGGACTGTAACATTTTTGAATGTATGATTGTTTAAGTGTGTAAATGAATATATATATACAACACACTATTATAAGCAAAGTATATGGTGTTTAGTCTTTGCATTTGCTCAGTCTTCAGGCTGGAGAACACTCAGAATTACAACTGCTCTCCAGATGGCAGAGATCAGCTCCCATTGAGGTGTGTGTGGGGGAGTCAATTCCTTCACTTGGATGGGTGGGAAGACAACAAGGGTAGGGAGGCACTCACTCAGCGCCTTCTTCTAGAGCCTGTTTTATTTTTCTTCACAATGCACCTTACTCCTAGTATATCTATAATGCAGCCTCATTTGGAATACTGTATGTAGTTCCAGTCATCATATCTCAAAACAAGATATCATAGAACTGGAAAAAGTATAGAAGAGCGCAACCAAGATGATTAACAGACTGGAATGTCTTTTCTATGAGGAGAGGCTGAAATGTCTTGGGGGGTTTCCATTTAGAAAAAAGACAGGGAGATATGATAGAGTTTTATAAAAGAGTGTGTTGTGTCTTGCATTTCAGTCCTGAAATTACAACACAGCGGAGGGAACACCCACCCCCCCAAGAGGAGATTCTGGAACAGCAACAGGCGACGGACAGCTCTTTTCCGGCATCACCCCACACGAGGAACCAGCCACCCCGCCAGCCACGGCGGTCGCTCCAACTCCCCAAATAACCCCGAGGAGGTCAACCCAGGAACACAGGGTGCCAGCCTACTTGAAAGACTTTGTGTCTTGAACTGGGGGGGGGGGGGAGGAGTGTTGTGTCTTGCATTTCAGTCCTGAAATTACAGCACAACGGACGCTACGGAGGTGACCAGTGGAAGTCCACTAGTCCCTGGATGTAGCTTCGCAAATACACTCCGCCAATCAAGATCTGTGGTGGGAAGTTTAACTGGCCAGGATTGGACCTGGCCAGACTGAGGGTTGTTCCGAGGTATGTATATAATCGGGACCCGGCCTGCGTTGCCTTGCTTTGTGATGTACTCGCTAATAAAGCATGTTGCCTTCAATACATCTTGTCACTCAGTACATTACAGAGTGGTTTATATGAGAGATGCACTGCTGGATCAGATTATTAAGGCTGATCACCATTAAGTCCAGCATCCACTTTCACATACTGTTTCATATAGTGACTAACCAGTTGCTGTGGTTGGCCAACAAACACTGCACGAAGGTCAACTCTTTTTACAGTGTTCCACCAGCACTCATATTCAGAGGTTTACTGCTTCTGAATGTGGAGATTTTTTTTAGGCATCTTGACTAGTGACCATTGATGGGCTTATCCTCCATGAATCTCTTTCACTACAGAGATAATGAACACCACAAATGAATTACTCTTTGACTAAAGACACAATTTTCTGGAACGTTGCCTTTAAAGATGCAGAACATTGTTAGAGAATTCTGGATTGAAGCCAGTGGTTGTGATCTGATCCTTAAAAATACCAATTATATATCTGGAACATCAACTATAGCATGTTAGGTAAGAGTAAACCATAGAGGCAGATTATAAATTGCAATATGGCATTTTTGCTCGAGGGGTTTGCTGCTTATGATAGGGGACAGGGGAATATATGCCTAGATTCCTGCCACAGCAGTTAGCTTAACCCATTCATAAGTAGTTGAAAGATGCTAAGGGATGTGTTAATACAGCTAAAAGCTACAATACTTAGAAAAGTTTCATGGGTAACCATGTTGTGTTGATGCAAATATTCTCCTGCTGCTGGATTTTCTTCATGGTGGGTTGGAAGGCAAAAGTTGGATTTGACATAAAGGAAAAAAAAAAAAACAGGATTCAGTGCTGAATTGCAGAAGGATAGCAACAATTTCCGATGGTCTTTTGTTAAAGGTCTCAAATGCTGTTCCCCATTGTGGAGGTATAAAAGAGTGCACCTGACCTGAAGTGGCTGAAGAGGCTCTATTGTTTGCCAAAGGTTGCCTGGTAAAGTGCACTCTTTCTGATACTTCTTGTTACTAATTTTTGATAGACCTTTCTTGTGCATCTCTAGTAGAGAGAAATGCACTTTTGTTTCATATTAGAACATGATTAATTTGCCCCCATCCTTGCATTGTGTTACTTTGTCCAATTGTAAAACATACTTTAACATGAATTTGTAGCTGCTTGTTTTAATCTCATCCCTGGTTTATTCTCAGTCCACTGTAGAACTGGCAGGTGCCTCAATGCCGAAGAATTTATTTTTACTCTGGGATTTTTCTGTTTACCAGGTATTTTTAACTTACATTCCCCAGCTGTCATCAGTATTGTACATAGTCATTTCGTTGATTATTTTATATACTGTACTACATTTAGACTACCTCCATAGTAACCATGGCAACTCCTTCCCGCTTAAGCACAGTTGAGCATGCGGGTTCATTTTAATTTAGTTGCAGAAAGGGAGAGATGCTCTTGGAAGCCCTGGTATCATTTAGGTTATTACTGGCTTTCATTTTAGGTTCAGCAGAGGTAGGTGGTGCATTATCTGTCTTTCTCTCTGGAAGCTTAAATTTTATAGCCATAAAAGACACACTTAGCCAAAGGGGAAAAGGAAGGTTGTTTTCCAAATGTGAGACAGTGGGGCATAGCCAAACCGCACCCACACCAGGTGTATCATCAAATTACTATTCTCAGAATTCTGAAGGAGAAATGATAAAAATACTAATTATATATTGTTCTTTGGCCAATCCTGATTTAGGTATTGGTGTACACTTAAGAAACCCTAGGCATTAGGTAGCTATGCTATACCAGATCATTTAACTCCTAGCCAGAGTTTCACCTCCGTAATGCTATAGGTTCATTCCAGGTATAGTATACTGGTAAACATTATTAGTTTTCCTTCTGTTTTAAAAATTAAAGTATAATTATTTAATATTACTCTAATTAAATGCACAAAGCATTATATCATCCATCCATGATTGCTTTACAAATAATTAAAGAAGGAGGCAAGTCACAGGCAAGGAGCTCCTACTGAGGAAACACTCTTGATCAATACACCTTCTCATATTTTAAAACCATCTCCTAACAACAGCTAGCTGTCCCACTTGATAACTTTAAATGTCTCATCTCTTAATTTCAAATATCACACAAGGTTATCTATACTTATGTTCTTATCAGCCTCAAGAGGGGATTGGATAAACATATTGAGCAGAAGTCTATCAGTGGCTACTAGCCACAGCGTATTGTTGGAACTCTCTATCAGGGGCAGTGATGTTCTGTATTCTTGGTGCTTGAGGGGAGGCTACAGTGAGAGGGCTTCTAGTGTCCTGGCCCCACTGATGGACTTCCTGATTGTGCCTGGTTTTTTGGCCACTGTGTGGCACAGAGTGTTGGGCTGGATGGGCCATTGGCCTGATCCAACATGGCTTCTCTTATGTTCTTATACTTAAAATGTCTTCTTAGAATATATTAAAAAGTTGGTTAATTCTTGCTGCTTTTTATCTTAACAAAATAGAGATTACAAATTTCTCATATGAATGAATCTTTTTGTCTTCAACCAATACTCCCATCCTTGAATCATTTCTTCACTTCTGTGAAGTTGGACGTTCCTGAGATTCTCAGATTCTTTGGCACCTGGACCTCTATAAATCGTACCTATTAATAATATATATGGCTTCTAATTTACACAAGGTCATCTTCTTACTGATCTTCAAGGCTGTTCTATTCTATCCCTTCTTGGGATGCTTCCTTGAAATGTTAAGTTTAGCCCATTTATATGTGCTACAAGATACTCTGTGATCTTTTTGGTCAAGTCCAGCAACTGCTCCCCTATATTTATGCTCATATCTGTGACAACATGTTAATGGTATAGATATGGTGATGGGCTTCATCGAAATAAGTAATTTTACATATGGGAAATGGTGTAGCATAGTGGCTAAGGGAATGATCGAAAGTTCAAATCATGTTTCTTCCACTTGAAGAAGCATTAGGCAAGCCAATATCTCACCCCTCACCTACTATGGATACATTAATATTTATTTATTAACATTATACTCCACATTCTCTTGTGGTTCAAGGTAGCTGTGCCTTGAATGCTGAAAACACTATAGAAATATCCCACACTATTTTTATTACCTTACTAGATTGGGGTTTTTTTTAAAAAGAAAATTCTATTTAAGTTAGGGTTGCTAACTTTTGGGCGGGATCTAGTGATCTCTCAGAATTACAACTGATCTCCAGACTACAGAGATCAATTTCCAATGGCTGCTTTGGTTGCTGAGGTCTTTTTCCTCTTCAAACACCACCCTCCCCAGGTACCACCCAGTATCTCCAGGAATTTCAATACCTGGATCTGGCAACCCTAGAAGGTAACCAGGGTTGCTTTGGAGTAGGTGGGTTTTTGAAATGTCTCTGTGATTAGTGTCCTAGTCAATTCACACTTTCCCCCTAGTAGCTTGTGTAGTTGACAGTGAGGGATGAAGGTTTCATTTCTCAGTGGAGATAGTCAACCTAGTTACTAGCTAATTATTTTTGTCTGATTTAGCCTCTGCTTTGTGTCAAATATCATTTGGTACTTCCCCCCCCATTATTAATCTTAAACTTTTAATTAGATCCATATTTTGACATACTGATGACTAAGATGAAGAAAGCAGGTTAAGGAAATGAACTTTGGAACTGTGGTATCTGAAGTGTCTCAGGTATGGAATCTCCCTTTCCCAAACTGGGATACAGTCTGTAGACAAAGCCATATGGTTTGACTTGTATAATCTGACATATATTAGTGTGGCTCAGCAACCCTGTGGCATCAACATTAACATGATTGGTCCAGAAGTGTCATGACATTGCTCCTTCTCAGCCCAAGTCCCAGCACAAGGAAGGGGCTATGGCTCAGTTACAGAGCATCTGCCTTTCATGCAGAAGGTCCCAGATTCATTCCTTGGCATCTCCCGTTACATGGATCAACTAGGAGAGATATGAAAAGACCTACATGTGAGACTCAATAAAGACCTACATGTGAGAGTGAGACCCAACTGACAGTTTGAATAGACAATACTGATATTAGGGTTTGTAGACTCTTTCGGGATCAAGTGCCGTGTTCTACTGGAGAAAGTTTTCCTTCCAGACGTCTGGAAGGAAAACTTTCTCCAGTAGAACATGGCATTTGATCCCAAAAGAGTCTACAAACCCTAATGATGTTACCAGCCGTGAAAACCTGAAATCTTTGATAATACTGATATTGATAGACCAATAATCTGGTTCTGTATAAGGCAGCTTCATGTACAAAAGCAGTCAGGGGAAGATGATCAGTGGGAGACAAAGACAGTAAAGGCTGAACCAAGCCCTCGCCCTGTGGAAAAGTAACCCAACTTAGTCATGAGTAGAGAGGAGTAGGTAGACAGTAAGAAGCAGCCTCATATTAAGGGACATCTTCCACCTATCTGGGGGCTTCTTTTTAGTGATTGTAACTTGAGGGCACAGGGAAAGAGGTCTGTTCTGACCTCCACCCAGCAGATCTCAACAGCCTCAGAAAGAGTATGGCTAGTGTTTGATTCCTGTTTATTTATCTGAGGAATGAGGCTTACCTGTGAAAAATCCTCCCGTCCGAACTGACTTGAACTGAAAATAAACTATCCAAGGATGAACATTTAGTTGATATGCCTGCCTAAGTGAAAACAAGACTGTCACAAGAGAGACCACAGTACTCTGAGGCCACCCAAACTCCAGACCAGAAAAGGAGTCCTCCCAGTTGCATCAAACCTTCATTCAGAAAAACACAGAATGAACTCTTTGTCATGCATCTTAGAACATATGCACATCTTTATTATACATTTGGGTGAAACAAAAAGAATCTTACATACTTATGTACCCTGCACACACACACACACAAGAGTATTCATGCCTATAGAAGAAGAAGAAGAATTGCAGATTTATACCTTGACCTTCTCTCTGAATCAAAGACTCAGAGTGGCTTACAATCTCCTATATCTTCTCCCCCCACAACGGACACCCTGTGAGGTGGGTGGGGCTGAGAGGGCTCTCACAGCAGCTGCCCTTTCAAGGACAACCTCTGCCAGAGCTATGGCTAACCCAAGGCCATTCCAGCAGATGCAAGTGGAGAAGTGAGGAAGCAAACCCGGTTCTCCCAGATAAGAGTCCATACACTTAACCACTACACCCAACTGGCTCTCTATAATGTGGCCAATGCATTTAGGGGAAGGATGGAGGAAGCACGATCCTGGGTGGGGACAGTGCTTGATCCTGTTCCTCCTGCACATATGATGCCATGTATGTACTTATGTTAGGAGCCCCATGGCGCAGAGGGGTAAGCTGCAGTACTGCAGTCCAAGCTCTGCTCATGACCTGAATTTGATCCCGGCAGAAGCTGGGTTCAGGTAGCTGGCTCAAGTGTGACTCAGCCTTCCATCCTTCTGAGGTTGGTAAAATGAGTACCCAGCTTGCTAGTGGCAAAGTGCAGATGACTGGGAAGGTAATGGCAAACCAACATGGCTGCCTACCTGGATCCACCCAATAAAAAGTCTGCCATGAAAATGCCGTGATGCAACGTCACTCCAGAGTTGGAAATGACTGGTGCTTGCACAGGGGACTACCTTTACCATTATGTAATTATGTTATGTGTACCAGGCTACATCCAGGAGAGAAAAGGAAAACAGAGCACATTCCAACCAATGACATAATCCAACCAATGACATAATGGGTGCGGTCACACTTACATTAAATCCATCAGCAACCCATCTTTAAAGCGCCGTTATTTCGTATCTCAGATAATCCGCCGCATCCTGTTTCCCGATCAGACAGCATGGAGTTCCGATGCCATGCCGTGTTGATCCCGTCCCTGCTCGATCACACAGCGCCCTACCGGGACTTTTTTCAGATGGCGGCAATCCGCATTAGCGCAGGCGCAGTGCTGGGCGCTGACAGGAGGGTTCGGAATTCGTTTCTGCTGAGCGCATGCGCGTTTGCAGTGGCGGGGTTTCCGGCTATTTAAACCTTTCCCCCCCCCGGCTGGTCTATCGATATATCGTTGTATCGATATATCGTGATGGCAACCGAAATAGCATGGCATTTGATACTGCGCACTCTATTTCGGGTGCCATCACGATACGACGATACAACGATATATCGATATATCGATAGACCAGCCGGGGGGGGGGGGAAGGTTTAAATAGCCGGAAACCCCGCCACTGCAAACGGTATCAAATGCCATGGGTCTCATTTGTGCGTTGCTTTCCGAGAGAACGTGGCGATTCACACAAATGTGTTACAGATGTGTTTCTCCGTTTGCACTACTTTTGGAAAAGATCGCCTGCGCCTCACATACGGGAAAATCTTCATACCTTTAAACTGCTCAAATCCCTAGTCAATGCTGTTAACATCTATCTTTGAAAAATCACTTCAGCTTAGGAATACAGCCGCTAACAAGCAGTTTTTTCGAGTTTCTCCCTTCCATCGCGCAGTGATATGCATTTTGTTTGTGGCGGGAAGCTGGAAGCGGGAAGCGCCGTTGCGACTCAGCAACGATTGCCCGTTCAGATGCTCTAGAGCGCTCAGGAAGCGCTCAAGAAGCGTCTTGTTCCGGATTAAAAGCGGTAGCAAATTAATCCACGAGCAAGGCGCATCAGCATGGGACGGGCACGGGCTAAGCACGCTTCACAGATGTGGACGTGTGAACGTCCGGGTAAAATCCGACATGCGTGCGGGCTCAACTCATGCCCGTAGCGGGGGTTTTTGGACGTCTGACCGCACCCAATGTCATTCCAACCAATGACATAATCTTTCCTATCTTTTTTGGTCCCATAAGGCTGTTTTTGTTAGTGATCATAAATTATAAATTTCTTTTAATTTACAATGCAACCCTAAGACCATTTTCCTGGTAGAAAACTTCATTGAGTAGACAGAATTCTGAGTAGACTAGCTTTTGGTGTCTCTACAGTTGCCTAATACTCCAAGGTCTCCTGAAGTGAAAGAATAGCTAACCTTTAACCAGGAAATATGTGAATATCAGAGGAGGTTTTATAGGTGGTCCAGTCAGCAGCTGCTTCAAAGGTCTGATTCAATAGCTGATCCAATAACTAGAGATGGCTCAAAGTATGTACAGTCCTTCCCCTGATTAGCTGTGAAGAAAAACTCCCCTGATGTTCTTTGTTCCTGATTTATCTTGAACTTTTCCTCAAGAGAAGTTGCTTTTACAAATCCTGTTAGTACTGATAGTAAAAAATAAACAACTTTCTGTCATTGTCTCTGATGTCAAAGCTGTAGATCTCCTTAACCTACTACAAAAAAGATGACTGACAGAAACAGACTGAAGTATAACTGCTCACAATGTTTTGTGAACACTTCAGCAAGGCAAAAACAAGACTCCTTGGCTGGATACAGACAGACAGCTTGGGGCGGCAGCCTCCCAGCTCAGAAAAAAAGCTGACACAGTCCAAGGTGCCCTGGGGTGGTCAGACAGTGTGTGCCTGAGGCCACTGCCGGAAGAGGGACAGACTGTGCACACTCCAGAGGAGCGGTCAGACCACTCAAACACATGGGAGGTACTTCCCTGATGCTCCCTGGCCATTCAGACAGCTGAGAAAGGCGACAGGGAAATGCTTTGGAGATTTGATATCACTTAATTTACTAAGTGATAGCAAATCTCCAAAGCATTTCCCTGTCACATTTCCCAGTAAATGGTAAAGAGCCCCGTGGCACAGAGTAGTAAAGCTGCAGTACTGCAGCTTCGAGTTTGATCCCAGCAGAAGCTGGTTCAAGTAGCTGGCTCCAGGTTGACTCAGCCTTTCATCCTTCTGAGGTTGGCAAAATGAGTACCCAGCTTGCTAGGGGGAAAGTGTAGATGACTGGGGAAGGCAATGGCAAACCACCCCATAAACGTGAAAGCAACATCACCCCAGAGTTGAAAACGACTGGTGCTTGCACAAGGGACTACCTATACATGTTTTTTTATCTTTTAGTAAATGGTAACTTTTAAAGTGCCAGAGAGGCACGGGAGAATGACATAAGGGAGCGAGGTGGGAACGCACAATTTAAATCTGGCTGTGGGGAGTTCCTGGCTCAAATAGGCTGTCTGTATTCAGCCCTTGTTTTATTTACTTTTAAACACTTCTGAAAATATTTGCCTATGTGTTTTCATTGCCCTCATTTTCCTTCTCTTTCAGTAGCTCTCATTTGATCACACTGATGCAAGCACGCAACCATAACTAATTGTTACAAAGTTCTGTCAACTCGATCACTGTGCATTCCTCAACAGCAGGGCTGGTCTTTGCCAGTGAGCAAAAGGGGCAGCAGTCCAGACTCACACTGCATTTTGTAGGGATGAAGAAAAGATGGGTAGAAGAAGAACAAGATATTGGATTTATATCCTGCTCTATACTCTGAATCTCAGAGCAGTCACAATCTCCTTTACCTTCCCTCCCCCCACCACAACAGACACTCTGTGAGGTAAGTGGGGCTGAGAGAGCTTTCACCGCAGCTGCCCTTTCAAGGACAACTTTCAAAGCCATTCCAGCAGTTGCAAATGGAGGAGTGGGGAATCAAACCTGGTTCTCCCAGATAAGAGCATGCAGTTAACCACTACACCAAACTGGGTGTGTGTGACAAGGAATCAGAAGTAGAGGAAAATTTTTTAGAAAACAAAATACTTCATAGTATACTTTATTGTTCAAATGCACTCCCCATAAGATGCTCCCATTACAAAGAAGTTCTGTTCTTGCATTCTTCTCTTTGTATACTTTGAAGGTCTACTTCCTTGCATGAAACAAAGGAAGGAATCAATCAATAACTGTGCATTCTTCTCTTCTGCCATTTGCTTCTGCTGAATGATGAGTGATTGATTGACCACATCCCCCCTCTTTTTCAGGTAGCCACATTGCTGCACAATAAGCAGAAAACAACCAGAAGTGGTAGGTGAGATAAGCAAACTGAGAGTAGTTCTTTAAAGTTTATTCCTGAAATTCCAGCTGTTGAATCAAAAGGAACCACAGTTTCATAGGCAGAGTAACTTAGAGATTGCCTTGCTACATGTATGTGTCAAAAAAAGTGCAAAAGACTGGGGAAAAACAGTAACTTAAAATAATATTGCTTAATAATTGCACATACATCACTGGCTTTTATATACATTGTTGGCTCCAAAATAAGAAAGTGACAGAACAATTGCCTTTCTAGGCTATTAATTTTGAACAAACCAGGAAGTTCCTCTGAGAACATAATGCTTATTTAAACCACAAATACAACAAAGAGAGAGAGAGAGAGAGAGAGAGAGAGAGAGAGAGAGAGAAATTGGATTTATACCCTGCTCTTCACTATCTGAAGGAGTTTCAGACCGATTTCTCATTAGGCTTGTTCCCGCCCCCCTCCGGCACTTCTGTCCAATTTCGCACAAGCTGCCGCAGGGCTGCAACTTGCCTTTCCTCTTTCCCACAGCAAGCAAGATCCTCTGAAAACCAGTTTCTGCTTGCCACGGGAAAGAGGCAGGGCAAGTTGCAGCCCCGTGGCAGTTTGTGCAAAATTGGACAGAAGCACCGAGGGGGGAAAGGGCTCCGAGAGTGGAACAAACCTAGTGAGAAACTGGTCTCAGAGTGGCTAAAGACATCTTTACCTTCCCCTCCCTGTGAGGTAGGTGGGGCTGGCTGCTCTGATAGAAACTGTTTTTTCCAGAACAGTCTCTGACAGAGTTATGATTGACCCAAAGTCACTCCAGCAGTTGCATGTGGAGCAGTGGGGATTCAAACCCGGTTCTCCTAGATAAGAGTCCACGCACTTAACCACTGCATCAAAGTGGCTCTCTTTACTTATTAGCAGTATTACTTTTTGCTCTTATTTATTTATTGTTGTAATCATGTAAATATCCTGTTTCAGCACCCCCTCATGTTCCTTCCCTCATCTCCAGATAGCTGCCAGCCAATTATTGTTTAAATTCCATATCATAATTTCAGGGAGGGCAGGCTAAGTGTTTTCATTAAATATCTAAAGTGTAATGATTCTACTAGAAAATCATGTTGCAGAAATATCTGATCTCTTGCAGGTTGTATGAGATGTCTACTTATTATTTCCTATGGGGGTAATGGGCAGCTTTCCAAGAAGCTGTTTTTTCACCAAATGGTACCAAAATTTCAGTGAGTCCTCCTTCTCTACTAAAGACACCCACAAGCATCAAGTGAATTGGATAAAGGTTTCCAATTTCATGGCCCCCTGAAGAAGGGCCCCCAGCTATCCTTCTCCCTATATGAAAAAAAAAAGATTTCTGGAGATACTATTTTTAACAAAATGGCAACCCCTCAAGACAACAAATGAACAACAATCAAATAAGAACAGTATATTAATAACAACCAGGGCTGCAAAGCTGAGCCTGGCAACTGGCATGAGAGTTGTGGAGGGCGGGGGGACATGAAGGGGCAATGTCACCAGCATTGGATCTGCCTGCCAACATCTCTTCAGATGATGATGGTGATGATGAATTTGTTTACTTATATTCCTCTTGTTCCCCCATTGGGGCTCAGAGCTGAGTACATCAAATAAAGATGTAAAGATGAGGAAGAGATGGAAGAAGCTGGCCCCAATCCTTGGATGCTGTAGGAAGACCCACCTGACAAACTGGAGAGGCAGATGGGGAGATTCAGGCTGAAGTCAGCATGCAACACCCCCAATCCTGCAGCCTGGGATCTGAAGCTGAAGTAGAGGTCCTGCAGCCACCAGGCTCACTGCTGGGCTCTCCATAGCGCTTGGAATGCTGGAGAAGGCAGTTCCCCAAGGAGGTGCAGGAGCAGTGCTGTAGTGAGAAGTTTGCAGTCCCATGCTGGTCAACCCCTGCCTGTGATTTGGAGTTATTGAAGGATCACGGCTGACAGACCTGAGGCTACTTATCCATTGATGACTCCTGATAAAAGCAGCCAAAACAGGAAGAATGAGAGTGGAAGCAACTTGTCCACATGTCTTGTGTGTTGTAGGCAGCTGTGTGGTTGACTTTCTGGACCACGACCTGGCTTGTGCTCTTTGGATCTGCTCTTTTGGTTTGATGCTTGGACTTTTGATTAGCTGTGCATGGCCCTGGGCTGTGTTTGGACTATTGTCTCTTGCCCCAGGTGCCTGCCTTGAACCTGGACATTCTGGAGAAAAGAAGAAGAGTTGGATTTATACCCCACTCTTCAGTCTCAGAGTGGTTTACAACCTCCTTCCATTCCTCCCCGCAACAACAGACACCCTGTATAGTAGGTAGGCATGAGAGAGTTCTAAGATGACTGTGACCCAGCTGGCTGTATGTGGAGGAGTGGGGAATCGGACCTGGTTCTCCAAATTAGAGTCTGCTGCTCTTAACCACTACACCAAATTGACTCTCAAAGTTGGAGGTGATGTAGGGTAGCTCTAGGAATTGCTGGAAACTCTATGGTTGAACCACAAAGTTTTTAGTGATTCCTAGAGCTTCCATAAGTCACTTCCTGAATTTCCCTGGAAGTGATGTTGCAATGGTTGGGTTTTTTAAGTCTCCTCCTGCCATCACTCTGGACAGCAGTAAAAAAAGAGGACTGCTAGGGGCAGATATCCTACTAGAGTGGGAGGCTTGACAGCCTTCATAACAAGAAGGCAACTTTCCCTTCTTCCCCACACCAGAAAATATAACTATGTACCTCTTGTAATTACTACTAATAAAAACAGATCAAACCAGTCTGTAGCCCAGGTAAGTTTCTATTATAGGGTTGCCAGTTCCAGGTTGGGAAATTCCTGGAGATCTGAGGGTGGAGTTTGGGGAGGGGAAGGAGCTCAGCAAAGTATGGAACTATAAAGTCCACCCTTAAAGCAGCAGTTTCCTGCAGGGGAATGGACCTCTGTAGAATGATGATCAACTGTAACTCTGGGAGATCTCCAGGCCGGCAATCATGTCCAGTTCAGAGTCTGCATACTACAAACAAAGTTCAGGCAAAGTTAATTCAGGGTTTCTTCATAACTAGCAGCACAGGGGGAAAGTGGGAAGAAAAGGCTGCACAGGATAGTATGACTTACCAATGACAGCTGTCCTAATCTTTGTCTGGGATCATATTGGCTGGGAGATTCCCTCCCCCCACCCACCACCGCAGGAAACACAAACCAATTGCAGGCAAGGTATTGAGATTATGAGATACTTTAAATTTGTTGTGCTTAACTGGATATGTTTTCTTTATTGTTATTGCAATGTTTTAATGTTGTAAGCCGTCCTGAGCCCGCCTTGTGGGATATGGCAGGGTATAAATCGCCAATTGAATTAAATTAAAGCCTCCCCATATGATTGTGGATCTTTTCTAGAATTATTCAATAGAAATCTTAGGGAAAATACAATTTCTACTTTTATTGGAAAACCTTTATGGACTTTTTACACAATGCATAAAAGAACTATATGTAGAAGTGATGATTAAGGGGAGATACTAGATAATAGAAAAGGGGGGGAGAGACAAGAAAGAGAGTTTGCACTCGTGCACACACCCACACCCACGGAGTTCTGTGGGGCATTAAGTAACATTACCTGTATTTGCTGAAGAGAAAATTGGAGTGAGAACAACACTGCCAGCACCCCCACTTTGACATAAACTTCACAATAGTGTGCATCATTTATTTTGATAATTAACATCTAAACTTAATGTTTTGATCTGGTATGGACACAGTTTTACATCAACATAGGATTCAGGTGAACATCATTTTCAATTCCAACCCACTTGTATGGATCAACCAGTTTTGAAACCTTACTTGAAAAGAAGATAGTAGTCTTCAAACACTGTTGGTGATTGGCTTACTCTTCAAGCCTGATTTCTGTGCTCAGTCACAAAAAAAGAGGGCAGAGATACAATTTTTTTTAAAAAAAGATACACACAAAATGCAGCTAAAACTGATCAGAAAGAGATGATTAAATAAGAAACAAAGGTATGTCATAAAGAAGAAAGCTCAGAGGAGGGGAATATTACTGAATACTAAAAATAGTGCTGTTTTCACTTATCAGTATGTTGAAAAAATGTATACATTTACTATAGCCTTAGAAACCACTGAAATTTCTTATAGTAATTGAAATGTCTCATAACTTCAGCATAATGAAAACATCAATTAATTGGAATATGTATTTATTTAAAATATCTGTACTCTTACTTGCTGTATAAAATGCCTAAAGTAATTACATTGGATGCAAATTAATACAAAAATTTACAAATATAAAATACCAAATACATTTCAGCTTGAGATTTTCACTGACTTCTAGTAATGATAAATCACAGACCTTGTAGAATTCCTTCAAAACATCTCAGATCTTCAAATATCCTACAAATTCTAATAGAATATTTAGGGCAACCATGACGTTTCCATCATCCCTCCCCCAATACCTCTCATCATTTCTGTATTTGCTTTTTAAATTGATGAATAAAACTGGACAAGTTGCTTCAGTATTTGAATTATTTTTTGAAGACTGGTATCTATGCTGATCAAATGATAGACAGCAGGAGGGAAGGGGATATTTGACCTCTGATTTTGGTGAGGAAGGGATTTGAAAGTGCATGTCCCACTGCTTACAGTTGATTCAATGTTTGCCCCATAATCCTCTTGGTATGATGTGGTGGCAATCTGTGAATAAAGAGTCCCTTTCTAAATTTATCAAGACCTATCTGCCTTGCTTCCTTTCTTTGGCACAACTGGAGGAGGGGAGAGGCAAATTATTATTATTTACTTGATAATCATTATAATTACAAGAACTATGTTAAGTTTTTAAAAAAGTTTTCCAAGTGCATAGAATGCATAATTATATAGAAACATTAATTATAATTTAGTTTTTATTAATTACTTTTTTAAAAATGCTAGAGTTTGTTGGACTTGTTTAAAGTGTTCTTTCATTCAACCAATATTGACATGAATAGATTTCATATCACACCTGGATAATGAAGGGACCAGTAATTAATGAAATTAAATGTCAATAATTACAGTCTTAAAGAAATATTTTAAAACCAGTTGTTGTTAAAAAGCATGATAAACAAGCACTTTTAATGTTTGTGTGTACAATCCTATGCAGAATTATTCCAGTCTAAGCACACTTTTTCAGAGGTAATGAGTGGAGTAACTTTGCTGTGGACTGCAGTGTTAGTCTGGTTAATACAATTTCCATAATATAGGTTGAGAAACCCAAGCTGTTGGTGACAATCCAGGTTTGCTTCTCAGCTGATTCTTCCATCTCTTGCTAAATTGTGTAACCTAAATATGAGGTAAGGAACCAAAGCTCTTAGGGAGACTTCAAGACCCCAAGGATGCAGTGCAAGGCTAAGTGTCTAGGGCTAGGCGGGATAGGGGGATTGGGATCAGCAGTCTCTTGTCTTCTGGCTACATTATGGAGGGTGTGCCCTGCTCCATTATGTGAGTAATGGCTGAACAAGATTTTTTGGGGATCCCTTCAGTCTGGCTGGGAAGACAGTTTTTTCCCTTGTGTTCCACATTTTTTCATTGTACCAGGACTTCGGAATTCAAGTATTTAAGTTCCAATAATTAAGGGGTGGAGCCATGGCTCAATGACAGAGCATCTACTTAGCTTGCAGAACGTCCCAGGTTAGATCCCCAGCATCTCCAGTTAAAAGAATCAGATAATAGATAAGGTGGTTGAAAATCCTCCCTTGGGAATCTGGAGTATCGCTGATGGTCAGAGTAGACAATATTGACTTTAATGGACCCATGATAGGATTCAGTATATGACAGCTTCACGTGTTCACACATTCAATACTGATCCTTAAAGATTGGTAAACTGCTAATTAGGGATGGCAGGAATAGGTCCATTTGCTGTGGTAGAGAAAGGGATAATTGGCAAGTACACCACAGTATCTAACGTAGGGGACTGACTGTGGTGATGGGAAGATTGGGAAGAAGAAGAAGATATATCCCACTTTCCACTCTGAATCTCAGGGTGGCTTACAATCTCCTTTATCTTCCTCCCCCACAACAGACACCCTGTGAGGTGAATGGGGCTGAGAGGACTCTCACAGCAGCTGCCCTTTCAAGGTTCTCCCAGATAAGAGTCCGTACACTTAACCACTACACCAAACTGGCTCTCCCTTAGTGCTGAGCAACCACTGAACGCTAATTGCTATGCTCATATCATAGGACAGGATAAATCGTAGCACCTCTTGATACAAGTTTATGTGCAGGAAAGAATAAACATGGCATGCCATGATGTTTGGGACCCAGAGAAGGGTTGTCCAAGTAGTGGTTGCCATTGCAGGCTGCTCTTAAGGTGCCACTCTCATTTCAACCACTAATAAAAGCTACTTTAACCTATATGCTACTGTTTTGAGTCTTCATTCAAAGCTAGAACAATGCTGTGCATAAATAATAGCCACTCTGGTGAAAGGGGTTCCAGCAAAGCCAATAGTTATATCTCACCATGCATGTGCCCATATCATATGCTTTTATTGTAAAAAAGCCTGCACATAAATAGTGGTTTATACTGCTATGTTTCTATTTAATGACTAGGTCAAGGAAAGCACTCACCTATCGTTTTAACTGTTGTACATTCAGTCTGTTTGAAATTCATGTCTCTTATAAACCTTTATAACTGGCAGCAGCGGGAGGTGGTGGAGCGGGCATTCCTTTTGTTTGCACTGAATGCTCATGAGTGAATTGGCTTCATATGAACATCCACACATCAGAGACTCCCTTTCCTTTGAGGAGCACTTTGTCTTTGTCTGCCAATTTCCTTTTCACTCTTACTTATTAGAAAATATTGCAGTAGGTCAGCAGAACTAGCAACTTTATATTAAAATCCCCCCATACAATGTGAGAGTTTTCAGAACAATACAGTTTTTATTATTTTAATAATTTGTTATGGTTTTGAATGCTGATTTGTCTAGCACTACGCTAAAGAGGGGTGTGTAGCTCAGTAGTAGAATATTCCATCTGCATGCAGAAGGTCCCAGGTTCAGCTGAATCCCCATTATCTCAAGATAAAAGGATTAGATACAAAAGACCTCAACCCAAGACTCTGAAGGGCCACTGATCATTACAGTAGAGAAGACTGATCTTGAAAATCAGTGACCTGACTCAGTATAACACAGCTTCATAAGTTTATGTGTAGAGCTGTAACTAGCTACTTTTGCTCCTGAGGGCAGGAATATAAAATTGTGCCCCCATATTTATTATATGGTAGAAAGTTAAATATGTAAATAATAACAAAATGTTTATTTTAGTCCCTATCTGCATTGATAATCAACAAATGCAACAAATCCAAAATGAAACATCAGATAAAACAATTTTTACAACCACACTTTTTGTGCTTTTACTGATATAAAAATTAAACAAAATGAATGTGTTTTTATGTTTAAAGTCTACTTACTGCCAGACAATTAGGGACATCAGCATGAGCAATCTAACACTGATGACTTGAAGTATCTTAAACATTTCTGTTTCAAACTTGTTCTGATGCCACAAAGCAACCATCCACTATTCTGAAAAAGAGTGGAAAGAGTGGAGGAGCAGGCAACGTAGAACCATGAACATACATGAAAGCATGCAAAATCTGCAATTTGCAATGCTTGGCTGCAGTAGTGGCTGGTGCCCAGTGAGGCAGGTAGGGCAGAGAGCAGCGAATGATGGGCAGAGCCAGAGTAAATTACCTTTAATTTTGTCCCCATCCTTGTACCTTGCACACAAAAAACCATTCAAATATAGATAACATGTACATGAAGTTAAGAAGAGTCTCTCACCATAGTTCAGTAGACTTGTGTGCTGTCATACTTGAAGCCCGAAGAAACAAAATGAGTACATGGAAAAGAGTTCAGATTTCAGTGTTTGCATTAGAGAAATTTAAAATATTCTATTTTTTTTAAATGCAAAATCCATAGCCATGCTATATATTTTTTTATAAAGGCCAACCAAAATAATCCAGCACATTACACAAGCTTTCAAGCCCTTCAAAATTCTTCAACGAGCTGGATGTTAAAAAGTAAATGGGACGGAGAGTCTCTCAAGCCGTCTAATGGTGGTAGAAAGATTTGCAGCACAGTCCTGAGCATATTGCTGACTCAGAAGTCCTGTTGAGCACAAGTGGGCTTACTCACTACTAAGTGCGTTTAGGGTCGCAGCCTTTGCATACTGCGTGTGGAGGAAAAGTAATTGTATAATTGGGGATCCCCATATGTCTAGATAAAGCATTCTTCCTTTAAAAAAGTAAAAAGTGAAAATCAGATCTATGTGGATAATCACACATCTCCCTTACATCCCCCTTCCCCAGAAGCCCGCATCACCTCAGATTCCCTTATCTTCAGCTTTACCATTAAAATCACCCCACATCATCTTTCTATCCCTCCTCAAGCCAAATGAGCCAAGAACCGTAACTCTGCAGATTATCAACATCACCATAATCAACAACAGGTTTTTCTGGATGATGCCTTTGTCCTGGACCTCTTCAAGTCTAGCTTTTTCCCTGGCTATGGGACCAAGACAGTGCTAGTCTCCTCACAGATGACCTCTGGAGGCATCTGGCTCAAGGAAAAGGTCTGGATCCTTTGTAAGAAGGGGAGAAAGGGATGCAAAAAATATGTCCTCACTCCCATGTACTTCTATATACTGTATAGGTTGGAATAGGTCTGGGAGGCCAGGTGGAATGGATCAATGGGCAAAGCAAACACAATACAAAGTAATTCTGGAAGGAGAGCAGAAGAAGACGACGACATTGGATTTATATTCTTCTCTCCACTCAAGAGTCTCAGAGTGGCTCACAATCTCCTTTATCTCCCTCCCCCACAACAGATACCCTGTGAGGTGGGTGGGGCTGAGAGGACTCTCACAGCAGCTGTGTGCGGACTCTTATCTGGAATAACCAGGTTTGATTCCCCACTCCTCCACTTGCACCTGCTGAGATAGCCTTGGGTTAGCCATAGCTCTGGCAGAGGTTGTACTTGAAAGCTGCCCTTTCAAGTACAACCTCTGCCAGAGCTATGGCTAACCCAAGGCTATCTCAGCAGGTGCAAGTGGAGGAGTGGGGAATCAAACCTGGTTATCCCAGATAAGAGTCCGCACACTTAACCACTACACCAAACTGGCTCTCTAACAGTGTTAGCCCACATCAAGAAACTGCAACTAAAAGTCTTGTGGCACCCTGAACAGCAAAAGATAATATATTGCACATTATGTATAATTTCATCATTATTTTATAAGACTTCTATTCACCTTTCCAGATAAGGCTGTTTGGACTGCTGTCTTATGGGAGCAAATGGTACAGGATGTGAGGGGCGTTTAAATCTCCTCTATGCAGTTTTCATGCTCAAAATACCCCCTGTGCACAATTATAAGAGTATTATATATTTCTTTCATTGGAGAAGAAAGCATCCAGTGAGGCAGTGATTTTCAGTGGGAAACAGCTCTAGAGGAGGTTTAAAATACGCTCTTCCCCCCACACCATTGTCTCCTTGAAATATCACCCCAGTGACTACATTTGGGAAATAAAAATATTGTTGAAAATGTTCACCATAATAAGTTGAATGTGCTATAAAAATAGTCTCAGGGATCAATAGGTGGAGCAAGTAATGAAAGCTATATCAGTTAAGTGTGATAACATTACTGTAGTCCTTGAAAGCTTTTGTCGCAATAAATGTGTAAGTCTTTAAGGTGCAACAAGACTTTTCCTTGCTTGGCAACACAGACCACAAGGAAGAGTGTATAAAAGGCATTTAGAACAGATAATTCCACAGAAGAAAAACCAGTGAATTAAGGCATGGAGTTTTGCTGCACAAGGGCTTTTGTTCTGTCTTTTCTTAGCCTTCAGTCTGATAGCAGCAGGATCACAATGAGTGTTAAGCTCCTGCACACCTTTCCTTCTTCCAGTTTTCCACCTGCCATGTTAGTTTGTTTTCTTACAGGGCTGTGTCAATTCAATCAGGTACTCTGAGTGAGGGTGCTTTCCAGCTAGTGGCACCTGTCCCCCCACTTTTTAAAAGCTCTTGCACTGTATCGATATATTGACTTACCGCTAGAAAAGGAACTAGACAGACACATGCATGTATGAGAACTGCAGAAACGCCCTCCACTCTAAGGTTCACCCCAATATTTGGATGTTTGGGGTGGCAAACCCCAATATTTGGATGTCAACAGATGGCAAGTGAACCAAAAGGAGTCAATTGCTCACCAGTAGTAGATAAGGGGCCCCTATCATCATCAAAGTGACAGCTGCTCTGCCCACACATGCATGCCCCGCCCACCCAAAAAACAAACGTCATATGTTTCCTTATGGGGGAGTGACGCTACAGTCCCCAAGGGGGCGGCTAGGGATTCGCCCCCCCCCCCCCAAGGAATGCTGGCTGTTTCCTAAGGGGGAAAGGAGGGTCAGCCACTGGTGTAGCAGGCTTCATATTGTTTGGGGGGAAAGCATGTTTTGCAACACTGACGTTATTTAGAGAATTGTGGAGATGCAACAGTTCTAAGCGGGCATAGTTTGGAGAGGAGACATACCCAACGGATAAAATGATGGCTTTAAAACTGAGCACGGCTAACCTTATACGTGTAACACGTCCCTTTAACAGCCAGTTGCAAGGCGATACAACTCATGCTCTTTAACTTGTTCATTAATGATCCGGAGTTGGGAGTAAGCAGCAAAGTGTCCAAGTTTGCAGATGACACTAAATTGTTCAGGGTGGTGAGAACCAGAGAGGATTGTGAGGCACTCCAAAGGGGTCTGCTGAGGCTGGGTGAGTGGTGCGACAACGTGGCAGATGAGGTTCAACGTGGCCAAGTGCAAAATAATGCACATCAGGGCCAAGAATCCCTGCTACAAATACAAGTTGATGGGGGTGTGAACTGGTAGAGACTGACCGAGAGAGAGAGAGAGAGAGAGAGATCGATCTAGGGGTCGTGGTAGATAACGCACTGAAAAAAAATGTCAAGACAGTGTGCGATTGCAATAAAAAAGGCCAACACCACGCTGGGAATTATTAGGGAGGGGATTGAAAACAAAGCAGCCGGTATCATAATACCCTCCTGTATAAATCGATGGTGCAGACTCATTTGGAATACTGTGTACAGTTCTGGTCACCGCACCTCAAAAAGGGTATTATAGCATTGGAAAAAAGTGTAGAAAAGGGCAACTAGAATGATTAAAGGTTTTGAACACTTTCCCTATGAAGAAAGGTTAAAACGCTTGGGGCTCTTTAGCTCGGAGAAACGTCAACTGCGGGGTGACACGATAGAAGTTTACAAGATTATGCACAGGATGGAGAAAACAGAGAAAGAGGTACTTTTCTCCCTTTCTCACAATACAAGAACTTGTGGGCATTCAATGAAATTGCTGATCAGTCAGGTTAAAACAAATAAAAGGAAGTACTTCTTCACCCAAAGGGTGATTAACATGTGGAATTCACTGCCGCAGGAGGTGGTGGAGGCTACAAGCATAGCCAGCTTCAAGAGGGGATTGGATAAAAATATGGAGCAGAGGTCCAACAGCGGCTATTAGCCACAGTTTATATATGTGTGTGTGTACGTACACACACACATATATTGGGCACTGTGTGACACAGAGTGTTGGCCTGATCCAACACGGCTTCTCTCATATTCTTATTATGATCTGGAACTTGTGTTTCACAACTTGGTGCACGCTTAAAGTCACTGTTACTTACTTGATCCCTTTTTAAGATTGGCAATGTGTGGTGATTAACATGTGGAATTCACCGCCACAGGAGGTGGTGGAGGCTACAAGCATAGCCTGCTTTAAGAGGGAGGGTAGATGAAAATATGGAGCAGAGGCTATTAGCCACAATGTGTGTGTGTGTGTGTGTAATGCAAGTTCTTGATAATTTGCCAGTGCAAGGTATAAAAATTCCTTTTTTTTTAACAGCATAAGGCATGGTTGTCCAGTCATGCTCCAATCACTGGGAAGTGGACACAAAGTGGGAGAAACTAACAAAAACACAGAAAACTTTACACACACATACAAACATGACTCAGATTGGGTTGCTGGAAAAAAATTGGGGTAAAAGTGGTCCCAAAAGATCTAGAAAAAACCAAACACAAACAGGAAAAATGCAGTGCCTGAAGAGAAGTGCAGAAGTAAAGGGATAAACCAAAAATAGTTTGGAACGAGAAACAACACAAAAATACTGTGCAGAAATGCCCATAGCACAATAAACATCAGATACTCCCCATACTATATTGTAGACAATAAACAATTAAACATTTAGGAAATGTTCCAAAATTTAGAGAACATTTTACAACTGAGAAGCATTAATGTTCAGAAATAACTGGCTTCCCTGTGGCTTTCCAGTGAATCCATGATAGACAAATTGTAAGCAGGAAAAACAAAACCTGTCAATCACTATTAGGCTTTTAAAAAAATATGTGGGGAACATGAAAGCTGAGAGAACATGAAAAGTCAAATGATGAATACATGGCAGAATTTTCCAATGAAACACACAGTCTAAAACATACAGTAAACCAGGACTTAATTTAGTGTTGGACATATGGGAGTATGCCACTAGATTTATATTCTGCTGCTCTATATTCATATTATATTTGATAATAAAGGCACTGACCTCCTGGCTTTGATCAACTTAAAGCCAGAAGTTTCTAGTCTTGCTTAGTATAAGTCTTATAAATGCTACGTTTTCTGACAAGCACATAAGGGCTGCTAAAAAATCAAAGATTGCTTCAAGAATCTTGCTGTCTGCTGAAAAGAGATTATTCTAGCTGTTAATGCAATTGCTACTATGCGTTTGATAGGTAATGAAACTATTAACTAGGGTACCAAAACTTTCCTGGAAAACCATTGAACTTAGGGTTCAACTACATGTGATGGTGTCCTTATTTCCACCATGGGGGACATGCTGGCATTTTAAGATTATCTCCTTCAAACATGCCACAGGGGCCCAATCCTGAATGCCCCTGGGTGGAGACCCAGGCTGCCTTCTCCTGGCTGAGAAGACTTGAAACTAGTGTTGTGGAGGAGACTAGGGATGGCCATGAACCTGCTCATGATCTAAAGTTCATGATGAATTTGGGCTGGCTCATGGGTTATGAACTGAAGTTAGTGGTAGGTCAACTGGTACAAACTTTCAAGCTGTTTGTGGCGATTTGTGAACAGATACAGTTCCGGACACACTATCTCTGCTCAAACAAAATGTTTACCAAAATTCAAAGCAACAAAGTAAATGGGGGTGGGGGTAGAATTCTCCAGCCTTGGAAACAGCATGTGTTTGATGTGTGTAGCTTGCACTTCTGAATCTGCCCCTGACATTTCTGCCAAAAGCACTTCCCTGGGGGCATCTTCTTGGGGGAAGCCATAACTCAACTCCCCTAAATCCAATCTACACATAAATTGGAAGGCATGTACAGGTACAAGGTGTGTGAGGGGTCCCCTGTGAGGTTGTCATCTCTAGCATGCATAAGTCCATTCTATACACTTCTTAAACTCCTGAACCTGCACCTATTAAAATGATCATTTGTCATTTCCCCAGAAAGCACTTTCCTGAGGGCACCTTCTTTGGGGAGCTATAACTCAGACCCCTTACATCCCCACTTGGAGGGCAGGTAGAGGAGAGTCAGCTGGAGATCCCCTGAGCGTTTGGCGTCTCTAGCATGTGTGGGTGGGTAGTGTTCTTAAAAAAGGTAAAGGCAGTCCCCTGTGCAAGCACAAGTCATTTCTGACTCTGGGGTGCTGTTGCATCACAACGTTTCATGGCAGACTTTTTATGGGGTGGTTTGCCATTGCCTTCCCCAGTCATCTACACTTTCCTCCCAGCAAGCTGGATACTCATTTTACCGACCTTGGAAGAATGGAAGGCACTAACCGAATCAGTTTGTTGAGTGGCTAAAAGTTTGTTACAGTTTGTGGTTTGCAATGTGGCATGCCATGAGCCACAAACCAAAAGGCATTTTCCTGGTTCACATCCATCCCTTGAGGAGACAGTAACCCACCAGCAGCAGAGGTGAGCAATGGCCCTTTCTCTGGCCTGGCTTCTCTTTCATGACTCAGCAAGCACTTCCTCTCTGCTCTGCTGCAGCTGGGGCCCTTCCTCTCCCTATGCCATTTTCAAGACTCCACACTGGGGGAATATCACCTGGGATATCTCTGTTCAGCTGGAATGCCATCTGGCTGGCTTTCAGGATTTCCCCTCCACACATTTCTGAAAGAAGCAAATCCCTTAAAACGACAGGATATCCCTGTGGCAGACACAGGGATTCCTTCACTTCTAGTTGAATCCTCAGATGTTATTACTGATAAGACTCTTAAGAGACATACTTTTCTCAGTATTTAAATTGGCTTACTTTTCATTCAAAGGACTTTTGATTTTCAGAAGATGATACCCTGAAAATCTTGCTGGTCTCTAAGGTGCTGCTGGGCTCAAATCTAGCTTTTGTACTGCAGCCCAACACAGCTCCCCTCTAACTACCTTGGTCAGCACAGGATTTGTTTATCTTTTTGTTCCAAACAGTACTAGCTAGACAACAGAATGTGCTATTCATCATTGGTGTCTGAATTAATTGTTTCCTGCAAATAGAGCAGGAGGAAGGTTAACAAAATGCCCATGTAAGTATTGACTTGCCCATTTGTCCATGTACCATACAGTAAGGTACATCAACAGATTTGGAAAGCTTCTTATAGGCTATCTGATCCAACACATTTTGAATTTCCTGCTTTGGGCAAAGGGTTGGAATAGATCACCTGTAACATTCCTTTCAACTCCATACTTCTATGGGCACAAACATACCCTGGATGGCAGTCTTTATGTGGGCAGCCCTTATTAACTTGGGGGTGTTGTGTGGATGAAGGTTTTAGAGACCACAGCTATAGCACAGCAGTGTCATGGCACTGACAGGAAAGCAGTTCCTAGACTGGGACTAAGCACTACGTTGCTCCAAAGTACAGTGTTGAATCCTTCCTTCCTTCCTTCCTTCCTTCCTTCCTTCCTTCCTTCCTTCCTTCCTTCCTTCCTTCCTTCCTTCCTTCCTTCCTTCCTTCCTTCCTTCCTTCCTTCCTTCCTTCCTTCTTTCTTTCTTTCTTTCTTTCTTTCTTTCTTTCTTTCTTTCTTTCTTTCTTTCTTTCTTTCTTTCTTTCTTTCTTTCTTTCTTATCCTGCCAAGACAAGCCCAGGGTGGGTATCCTTTGGGCCTAACAATACATTACTCAGTCCTTGTATCCTGTCTGGGTTAGCCATGAGTACTGTAGGTCATGAGTACTTGTTTGGTAAATTTCCCATTGGGAATGAAGCTCTGAGACCTCTGGAACCTGATTCAGATAGGGACCATGGTGCAGAAGAGAAGGAGGAGGAGATTGGATTTATACCCTGCCCTTCACTTGGAATCTCAGAGCAGTTTACAATCTCCTTTCCCTTCCCCTTCCCACAACAGACACCCTGTGAGGTAGGTGGAGCTGAGAGAGCTCTGGCAGAAACTGCTCTTGAGAGAACAGCTAGGAGAGAGCATGTGGCTGACTCAAGGTCACACTAGCATGTGCATGTGGAGAGGTAGGGAATCCAACCTGGTTCTCCCAGATCAGAGTCCATGCTCTTAATCAGCACACCAAACTGGCTCTCAGGGACAGTGATGCATGTATCTTCCTGCACACAGTTTTCCCAATCCAAAACAGTCACAAAGGAGCACTATTTGCCTCATCAGGTACTACACATGTCTAATTCATGTTCACCCTTCTAAGGGCAAATTAATGCCATTTTAGATTGGGAAAATGTCTTAATCCCCTGTACGATACAGTTGCTGTCCCAATCTGAATCAGGCCCCATGCACTTCAGAGTTTCAATCATTGGAAAAGTTGCAAAAATGGGGTCTGACTGAAAATTCTCATGGTCAACCTGGAGATGACCATAAAGTGCAGTTTGGCCCTTAAATTGTCCCAGGATGCATGTCATGCCTGGTAATTAATTACTACTAAAATAAATAAACAAAAGTCTAGCAGAATAATAGATAAGTATGAGGGGTATTCCTGGCTGTCATATCTAATTTCCTCTTTTATGCTAAGTTCCAACACATCCTACAGCCAGAATTCAAAGAGTTATAAGATTTCCCATTTAATGTGAGGATATCTTTCTTCAATTTGGGAAGGGCATATTTTTGTAATATATAAATTGCCTAGCGAATCAAACTAATGATGCATCAAGAGCTGGTAATGAGCATGCCGCAGGAAGATGTGAACGATCATTTTTGTTTTCATATTCATGAGTAAAAATATTTCATAATCTGGTGCTTGAATGTGAGGCAGTAAATTGAATCGTCCTTTACAAAAATAAGGCGAGCACACTGACAACACATAGTCTGGAAATCTTAAAATAAGCCAAGACTCTTCATATTTGAGAAGCAGCTGGGTTGAATGGCAAGTATTCAAAAGCTACTGTCTGGTCAGTTGATGCTTGAGGAAAATTTACTCAACAAGGAGAGATGTGAATTCCTTGCCCTGCAGTGATTTCTTCTCCTTCACCATGATTTGAAGGATAACACCTCTAAGGCTTCCCTGAATAATACTGACCAGAGGGATACTCCACAGTCAAAATCTTGGCAGTTTCACATACATTTAATCTAATATGATGTAAAGGCTGTAGTCTGATAACACGCTTATTGAACCCAGTAGCACTTACATGGACTAAAATACACAGTAGCACTTACATGAACTAAAATATCTAGTAGGAATGATCAGCTCCTCAGAGCTGCCATCTTAAGATCACATTCTGATTATGGGAACCACCCCCCTACAGCTCCAAGTTCAGAGAAGAAAGAAAAGAGAGGTCCTATATAAGATGAAACAGAAGGCAAACAATGGCCAAAGTAGCTCAAGATCTAACTGATAAGAGAGTTTGGGGCCAACTGCCACATGTACCTAAGTGAGAGAATTCTCTTAACCCTTTCCCTACCAGATTCTCTTGCATGCAGACCAGCCTCCTTCTCAGTCCATAGATGCCCAGCTCCTCTGGGTCTCCATCTTAAGATCACACTGTAATGACCAGGACCTCCCCCCCATTCAGTGGCCCACCTCCCTGGTCAACTACCCCAGTCCCATCTTAACCCTACAGGTACATAATCTCCACTCATGCAACCATGTGGACAAGCAACCTTCACCTCACTGTTGGAATTCCTGGCCCATAGTTGCTTTGCTTGCCTTCCTCTTTGGCCCTTCAGCCCTCTTGCCAGTATTTGGATCCTCTTTGGTGTCTTCAGCCCCCCTGGAGGTCCCTGTGCCATCCTGGTGCGACACACACTTAGGTGGCTAATCCTCTGAAAAGAAAGCTTGTATTCTTAATGCACAACTTAAATGGTTCGCAAAACTTTCAATATGGTTATGCTCTGCAGTTTTTAAGGGGTTACTTCTATGCTGATTACTGAGGGTGGTAATAGCTCAAATCTGCACTCTCTCTCTCGGCTTGGCTTCGCGAACGAAGATTTAAGAAGGGTGCAATAGTCCACGTCTGCTGCAGGCTCGCTGGTGGCTGACAAGACCAATGCGGGACAGGCAGGTCCGGCCACAGTGGCTGCAGGGAAAAGTCTGATTTAGGGTTAGTGCTGTAGCAGTGTGATTCTTCCTCAATTTCCTTTTGTCCTCAAGACCAGCTATGCGTGCATTCTCAAAGGAAGAGACAGCCTGGTGGATGGTGTGCCTCCATGCTTTGCGATCTGAGGCTAGGTCAGACCACTATTGTTGTTTAATATTTGAATTCTATGTTACTAATTTCATCTAGTAGAGCTTTCTGTCATGGAATTTATGAAGTTAGGCTTAGTACCCATGTGATTCTCTCTCTTCAAAAACCATGTTCTGTAACTCAGGAGGAGCCTGCCTTGGGAATGTATTATTCCCAAAAATTATCCCTCCCTTCTGCCTTAACCATCAGTTAATATTACATCTGCATGGATGCTAATCATGGTTAATGACAATGAAGACTTCTGTCTTAACCAGGATTTGAAACCTGTGTTCAGGGCAGTTTCAGGTTTTTGTGAGCCCTGGGCAAAAAACTACAACTGGGCCACTTTCACTTTTGATACAGACCCTTTCTCCTCCAACCACACCCTTCTAATTTACTCCTCCCCTGGGCTCCACCTTTTCTTGTTTAACCATCCTCTTTTCCATTTCAATTTGCTTACTCTGGTAAAGAGAAATCATACAAAATTTTGCTTTCCTGATTACCCAAATAAATCTGCTCAAATAAAAGGCAGGACCTGTTGCTTCTCAAAGATGCTCAGGCTCTGGTTTGAGAGAATCTAAAATGAAAAGAGATCCTGAAGAAGAGGAATGCTTGTTAATATGCCTCCATTTTGGGCATATGAGACTAAGTCTATGGATTCCCAAATACAGCAGACAACTATGCACTTAATGTTACACTTGAACTACCCAGAGTAAGGCTGCTCTGTGACTTTCTGCTTAGGGTAATGCATTTCTCAGGGAAACTAAGGACAGGGATGCTAACTGACCTATTCCTGGATATTAATTGCTAATGACTTTTTAAATTCTGATGTGAAGCATCCTTAACATGTAGAAATAGCTTCAAGGCCCTTTTCAGAAACGCCTCTCTGCTAGGTCTGTCTTTGCTTTTCTTTGTGCAGTTGCTGTGAAATCAGAGGTTTTCCTTCTTCTCCTAAAACTAGCCACTTGTTTTTATTTAAACATTGTGTGAGATGAAACCAAGCCAAATGTGACTTCAGCACAGAAAGCTGCTGGAAGCTGCAGTGTATTTAAAGGTGTGTGAAAAGAAATCCACCACTATTAATTGAATGTGATTCCTGGGAGTGTTCGAATGAGCAGAAGAGTTCTCATTTTCACCTTAAAATATTTGATATAAACAAATGACCATTGTTTTTAATGATGGGAGATAGGCATGCAAAGTATACAGTGATGATACACAATGTGGTGACAGCTTGAAATGTTTCCTGAAGCCTATTTGCTTCTTGAGCCTTGAGAATGACACAACCCTCCCCTCAGGGAGCTCTGAGTTGCTTCTTGCCAGCTGATTGACTAATGCAGGATTGGGCTCCTCCTGAGTAGCCACATCAGCTACATGCTCTTAGCCTGGCCAAATGCACTCACTCGCTCACTCGCTCACTCACTCACTCACTCACTCACTCACTCACTCACTCACTCACTCACTCACTCACTCTCTCTTCCCCGCCCTCCCCCCCCCCCTCGCCAGGGAATGTCCATGCCTTGACAGTATGTAGATACCTCTTCTTCAGAAATGCAGGCATAGTTCCCTAGGCTAGCTGAATCAAATTGAAGGATGAAATGAATCTGTCAATCAGAGGTCAATCTGGAGGCCTAGAAAGGCTAAGATAACTAACTCTTGGCCTGCAACCATCTATAGGGCTGCCAATCTCCAGGTGGGGGCAGGGGATCCCTCAGTTTGGAAGCCCGCCCCCTACTTCAGGGTCATTGGAAAGCTGGGGGGGGGGGAGAGGGAAATGTCTGCTGGGCACTCCATTACACCCTATGGAGACCGATTTCTATAAGGTATAGTGGAGAATTGATCTGCGGGTATCTGGGACTTTGGGGGGGGGGAGCTGTTTTTTGAGATAGAGGCACCAATTTTGCAGCATAACATTTGATGCCTCTTCTCAAAACACCCTTTAAGTTTCAAAAAGATTGGACCAGGGTATCCAATTCTATGAGCACTAAAAGAAGGTGTCCCTATCCTTCATTATTTCCAGTGGAGGGAAGGCATTTAAAAAGTGTATGGTCCCTTTAAATGTGATGGCCAGAACTCCCTTTGGAGTTCAGTTATGCTTATCACAACCTTGCTCCACCCCAAAGTCTTCTGGCTCCACCCCCAAAGTTCCCAGATATTTCTTGAATTGGACTTGGCAACCCTAACCATTCAAAATTTTTGTGACTAGGCCCACCACCACGCATAGCAGCCATTTTGTGGATTTCTCAAAGTTTTATCCTTTCTCAAAGTTCTATGTTTAAATGTTAATCATTTAGAAAACTCTGAGAACTCTTCTTTTATCTGTCTGGCATTTGGCAGGGAGGATCCATCTGTACAGTTCCTCAGAATTTCATCCAAACTGGATGGGAAATAGGGTTGCCAAGTCCAATTCAAGAAATATCTGGGGACTTTGGGGGTGGAGCCAGGAGACTTTGGGTGTGGAGCCAGGAGACATTGGGGCGGAGCCAGGAACAAGAGTGTGACAAGCATAATTGAACTCCAAGAGAGTTCTGGCCATCACATTTAAAGGGACAGCACACCTTTTTAAATGTCTTCCTTCCATAGGAAATAATGAAGGATAAGTGCACCTTCTTTTGGGGCTCATAGAATTGGACCCCCTGGTCCAATCGTTTTGAAATTTGGGGGATACTTTGGGGAGAGGCACCAGATACTATATTGAAAATTTGGTGCCTCTACCTCAAAAAACAGCTCCCCCAGAGCCCCCGAAACCTCCAGATCAATTCCCCATTATACCCTATGAGAAGACGTTTCCCTCTCCACCCCGCCCCCCCCCCGCCCCCCCCGCCCCCCCCCCGCCCCCGTTTCTGGCAAATCTGATGCAGGGGACTCTGTACTCACGAGTTGCTGCCAGCTTCTCACAGCAACACAGGCACACCAGCTGGGCACTTTATGGCATGGAATAGGAAGCCGGCAGAACTCACCTCCGGAGGTGCAAAGGCACATGGTCCTTTGGGGGCGTGGCTGGGCTCCCCTCCCTTCACCGGCCAGCTGACTGGGGATGGGAAGCAGCCTGAGAAATCGGAAGAGCTCTGGCTGCTGCGATCGGGGCTGGGTGGGAAGGGCTGCCGTTTTCCCCCTCCCCTCCCCTCCCCCCGCTTTCCCTTTTATGGCCAGCGGGGGGAGGAGGCTCCAAATCGGGAGTCTCCAGGCCTAGCGGGGGATTTGGGAACCCTAATGGGAAATAAGACAGTAAAGTTCAAAACATCTTGTGGCTTTAATTGTTTATAAAATTTGGAAGAAATTAAACTTCCTTTGCCAGGCTATTGCTCTGTCAAGCTCTCCCCTGTCCACTCTATTTGGCATTATCTTTCAGACTCTCAGGTCCAACCTACACAACATACTTAGAAATGAGTCCAGTTGGTGTTTCTGCAACATGACTTGCATTCCTTGCTGTCAGATGGCTGCTGTAGAGAACTTATTTTTCAAGTGCCATGGACAGGGCCTAATTTGGATCATGATGCCCCTCATAATTGGGTAAAAAATGCACTTGTGGCATTTTGGGATCAGGTAAATGACTCTGGTCAGAGGTTGGATCCTCTTCTTTCCCCTATGCCAATCCTGTTCCAAATTAGGTTCTGCCTTGTTTGGGAATTTTAAGAAGTATATTGCTACAGTGTAACAGTGTGTCTTACTTGGCTCCTCTCTAGATGAAGGCAACATTGAAGCAGCTTTCAGGAGTTATATTTCTGGAACTCTGATCCTTTGTACTAGGACAGTATTCCATTCACAGTCAACTCAGTATGTGCTGTTGCCATTCTTCAGAAAATGGCAATATGCATATTTTGAAGCTTCAGTAGGTTACCAGGTCTGACTCAAGAAATATACATGGACTTTGGGGGTGGAGCCAAGAGACTTTGGGGACTGAGCCAAGAACAAGGGTGTGACAAGCCTAATTGAACTCCAAAGGGAGTTCTGGCCATTACATTTAAAGGGACTGTGCTCCTTTTAAATGTCCTCCCTCCATTTGGAAATAATGAAGGATGGGGAACCTTCTTTTGGGGCTCATAGAACTGGACTCCCTGGTCTAATATTTTTGAAACCTGGGGGTATTTTTAGGAGAGGCATCACATGCTATGATAAAAATGTGGAGCCTCTACCTAAAAAAAGCAGCCCTCCCAGATCAATTCTCCATTATACGCTATGAGAACAGGAAATCTGATAATACTGTTTACACCATGAAAGTTGTTTTCTGCCACACACTTTCAAGCAAAACTGTCATGGTGGAGAATAACAGGAGAGGTGGACCTACAGATATAGTCCAAGGCCATGAATAGAAATCAATGCACCCTTTTATAATGCCAGCTTTTGCAATTGTTACATAACATAGAAGGTGGTGTGCTGCTAGAAAGATGGGAAGGTATGGGAAGACAGTGCTGCCTTCTGAACATCTGCAGAATGAAAGTCTGAAATTTTTAGAACCTCCTTTCTTGTCCCTTCACTCTTCAGATTTCTCTTTGAACAAAATGGAATTGATTAGAAACTGACTCCAAGTGCCAAAAAAGAGGAGAAGAAACAGATTGTTAGATGTCAAAGTAAAACTGGGTAAAAAGGAATGAAGAGATTTTCTCTTAACAAAGCAACTTAACTTGCTCCTCCAGCATAATGCTTGGCCCAGTATGACACAAGTCTCAGAGACCGATTCCCCACTAGGCTTGTTCCAGCGTCAGAGCTCTCCCACCCTCCCCCCCGACACTTCCATCTGATTTTGCACAACCTGCTGCATAGCAACTTGGCCCGTCTCTTTCCTGCAGCAAGTAAGATCATCTGAAAACCAGACCAATTTTTCACTAGGGCTTGTTCCGAGTGGAGAGCCCTTTTGCCCCCAGCGCTTCTCTCCATTTTCACACAAGCTGCAATGGAGTTACAAGTTGGCACGCTGCTTTTCTGCAGCAAACAGAAACTGCTTGTAAGAGGACCTTGCTTGCCATGGGAAAGTGGCAAACCAACTCCCAGCCCTGTGGCAGCTTGTGTGAAAATGGAGAGAAGCTTGGGAGAAAAAGGGATTTCCACTAAGAACAAAATCGGTCTCTGTTTCTGCTTGTCATGGGAAAGAGATGGGGTGAGCTGCTGCCATGGAGCAGCTTGTGTGAAATTTGATGGAAATCATCGGGAGAAAAAGAGCCTAGTGGGAAATTAGTCTTAACTGATCTGGTGTGTGTCAGTTGGACCCCATCCAAAGTAGGGAGTGCAGTGTCCAAGACATCAGCCTTCCTTCTGCCAGGATTCTTTTTCAGCTTGTTCACTCTTCAACCACAGCAGTCAGGCAGCGGCTCAAGACCTCTATTGAATTAGCAGAGGATTTGGATAAAGAAATACAGAGCTAGGTTTCACCAGTATATTGATGATACTCAGCTTCAAAGCCACAAACAGTTTCTTCTCTAAGGGCTTTACATAAAGATTGAATAGCATGGGCAGGTTTTGCCAAACTTTTCTTTCCTGTGGCCTGGTTATTTTTACACTTCTCTTTCGTGGCCCACTAAAATTTGGGGGTGGAGCCAGGAGACTTTGGGGGTGGAGCCGGGAGACAGGAATCATGTCATTTCATGTGGTGTCAAGAACCAAGTGATGTCACTTCTGGGGCACACTGAGCCAAAACTCCACCTCTTCCTGTGATGTCACTTCTAGGGCACTCCCCCAAACCTGCCTCTTCTTTGGAAGTAAATACATTTTCAGAAAAATCTCTCTGAAACTCAAGCTGAGCCAAAATGGGGGTGGAAAGTGGGCAATCCTCTCTTTTCACCCTCACACCTGCATGCACCTATCTGTTTGTGTATTCTTCTCCAGCTTGCAAGCACTCCTAATGCCCATGTTCAATCGCCTGCACCACCTACACATCCCTTCCTCAACAGCACTGGCCAGTGTATCCAGTTGGGAGTGCTGTTGCCATTGCCATCAGGAATGCCAGCACTGTGTACCATCCACACTGGGCCCTGGCAGTTGCTCTACCTCAAAATTTGCTGACGCATTTAGTAGGCCCTTCCTTCAGCTACTACTACTGGAATCCTGCCTCAAGCTACAATCAAGCTTGCTTGGTTTCAAGAAAATCTTTTGACAGCTATTCTTCATACTTTTCTTTGGTTGAAACACTGGGGAATTGCTGTGAAAGGTAGCAGAGAATTGTACTGCAATTAATGAATTAATTTCAAGTTATATGACGTTCATACAAGCTTTTCTGCAGTTATCCCAAAAAGAATATTTATGAGGGGCTTGCAGCTTTTTACTGGCTGTTTCCCATGCCTTTAAAAGCAACTTGTTGTGCAGATACTTAGCCAGTAAACTCCTTTCATCCTTTTAAATATCTACAGGAGGAGTTTAATTTTGGTGTCAGACAACTGTTAAAAGCAGAATCAGTAAAATGGTGCCAAGTTTATAGTACCATCTCTTCCAGTGCTGTTGAGATATACCGCAGTAATCTCCAATAATCTCTTTCTGCCCCACACCTCTTACTCTCACTCACTCACACAGAAATCTCATGGCTACAACTGGGGGTGCCAACTTTTCATTGGCAGAACTCCTATGTCTGCAACAACAGTATGACGAACAGAAAAGTTTCATCCAGCAAAAATGGAAGAAAAGAAAAAAGAGAAAGGGAAAGAATGAAATGGAAGGAAAGGAAAGGAAAGGAAAAGAAAAGAAAAGAAAGACATGGAAAGAAAGAAAATAAACATAAGAGGAGCCATGTTGGATCAGGCTAGTGGACTATCCAGTCCAAAATTCCCTCATACAATGCCCAAAAAGCACCAGAATGTCCACCAGTAGGGCCAGGGAACTAGAAGCTCTCCCACTGTTGCTCCCCCCCAGCACCAAGAATACAGACAGAGCATCACTTGCAGAGAAATAAAGAAGGGAGGGGCAAAGAAAAAAAAATGCCTTCCTCACCATCAGATGACCCCAGCCAGCAAAAATTCTGCCCAGGGGTCATTTGGTAAAAAAACCCAGCTACTGGAATGCCCACTCTCCCCCCCTCTCAGCTGAAAAACACACACACACACCCTTTTTTGCAGCCCAGGCCTCCCGGGGAAATCTCCCCAAAAGAACATACTGCAAGGCACATGAAAGCTCATACCTTGAAGAACACTTCATGGGTCTAAAGCGCCAATGGATGCCAGCTTTTCTCTCAAACACTGGGAGCGAGGGGGAGAAGGAAGGAGAGGCAGCCCAGCTCCTCTCTGCACAACACAGAGATGGGGCGGGGCTAGCTTTGGCTTTTCTTGTGGCCCAGTAGTGAGGCTTCCATGGCCTGGTACCGGGTCACGACCCTGCAAATGGGAAACACTGGCATGGGGGATTGGACTTTTTCCTGTGGAACCCCATAGGACAAATCCCACACTGATGACAACTAGTCACCAATCACCAATAAAGATTCACAGGATTAGATGTTACAAGGGGTGAAACAGAAAATATGGCCCATTCATGCCCCCAATGTGCATTCTCAACTTTATATTTCCCCAATTCCATTCTGCATTGTATCTTTACATCTTGACTCCTTTCTGTGCAGCACCACTCCCATCTACTGTCTGGGATACAAGGACTCAAGGATCTGCATTGCTGCTTGTGTCTGATGAAGGGAGCTTATACTCTGAAAATCTTGAACTTGAACCTAACTCTTCTACTGGGGACCAACTTGGCTATCCTCTGAATATGCATGGGCAATTCATCCTTTCCCCACAATCAAGGCATATGAGGTTTCAGGGAGAAAGTCTCCCACTTCTTTCAAAAATGTCTACCCATTATCTTCAGATTATGATGTGAATCCATGGTAAGCAGCAGGGATATTCATTCTCTGGATCTTTCAAGTGTGACTGGTAATACCAAGCAAAAACTCAAATTCTTCATGATCTTGTCCTTCAGGACATTTGCTGCCTGGGCAGGAGAACATACAGGTCAGTAATCTCTCAAAACAGTCATGGGTTGTGCGATGACTTACCATATTGGAATTGAAAACTCTAATTGTGAACATTGCAGAAAATAGTGAAAACAAAGACAAATCTATGAAAAGACATCAATGCATTCATGTGAGTGTGGGAGTTTGTGTGGAGAACTTGCATCACATAACCGACAACCTATGAACATCATCATCATCATACTTACCAAGAAAATTAGATGGAAGAGTTCTCTTGAAAGTTAAGCAAGCAGCTCAAGAAGAAAAATAAGCACTGAATGACTACACTGAGCAAAGCAAAGAGAAGTTTGTAGTTGAAGTGTATGAGGCAGACTTAAATAAACTTATTTAAGTTTATGGAAACCAAAGACAATCACAAACAGACTGAAATAAAAACCCACTTTGATAACTAGAAGGAAAAGCACATGCATGGGCAATATTTGAAAGACATAGAGAATTCATAACAAAAACACCTGGAAGTGGCTCCAAATTGGCACTCAGAGAAAGAAATAGAAGGACTCATTATAGTTGCACAAGAACAGATGCTCAAAACAAAAAGTATGAAAGCCAAGATTCAGAAGACCAGTGATAGCAGCAAATATTGACCTTAAGGATGAAATAGTCAACTCTATCATCAGTGCCCCTAGTAAAATTGCTCAAGCTGACTATAAGAGTGTCATGATAGAGTTGCAGTTATGTTGTACTGGAATCTTTGCAAGAGGCATGGCTTGTCATCAACCAGGAATTCAGGAGCACAAACCAGACAAGATCATGGAGAATGAGGAAACAAAGGTTCTTTGGGACTTCTGATTACAAACAGGTAAACAACTGAATAACACCCCTGTTATCACAATTTTAGGGGGAAAAATGAGAAATAGGGTTTGGATCATTGACACTAAATCCCAGGAGATAGCAGAATAGGAAAGAAAGAATGGGAGAAATTCACAAAATACCAATTCCTACAAATAGAGTTTGAGTGCCTCTGAGAGAAGAATGTAACCATGGTGCCAGTTGTCATTGAATCCCTTGGAGCAGTGCCTAGAAGTCTCAAGAAACACTTGGACATTCTGGGCATTGAGGAAATAACAAGAAGTCAGGTTATCAGCCTCCTGGGGTTCTCCCACTTTTACAAGTGATCTTCAGCTGGCAGAGATCAGCTCCCCCGGAGAAAATGGATGCTTTGAAGGGTGGATTGTATAGCACAGTATGCTGAGGCCTTTCCTCTCCTCTCCCCTCCCCAAACCCCACAGTCTCCTGGATCCACCCCCAAAGTCTCCAGGTATTTTCCAGCACAGACCTGGCAACCCTAACATACATCCACAGTTCCCAAGTACTTGACTAGATCTTGAGTTGTAGAACATCATTTACCGGTCAAATATCTGACTGTGACAAAATCATCATCATCATCATCATCATCATCATCATCATCATCATCATCATCATCATCATCATCATCATCATCAATCTCATAATTAGGTGCAGCCATTATGGCCACTTTTAGCTTGTGACTTCCCTGTAACAGATATTGTTCTGGGCCCTTTGCTAGAAACATGCAGTCACAAACAGAATTTATATAAAAAATGCTGTTTTTCATTTCCCCCAGTACAAAGGCAATAAGGCACATCTGGAAGGACTCTCTTACATTCACAGATGGAACTGAGCAAAGCTCTTCACAATGAATAATTTATTCAGCAGATAAATTTAATGTTCCCAATTCGTTCATGAACAGATCATGAAATTCCTCTTTTATTCAAAATTATTCATGAAGTCCTTAAGCAGATGACTCTCTGTCCGCATCTGGTGCGTAGAGAGTTTGCCTCTACATATTTGCAATTTGCATTTCATACTCTCTTATGTAAGACTTATATGAAAGACTTATATGAAAGATTCCATATTTTTTTCAACTTCCTGTGTAGATGGAAACAGCCCAAACCCTTGCAAGAAGGTGGTATGAACTGTACCTTGAATCAAGGAACAATTAACAGCTATGGCATGCAGAATTTGAGAAAAAAATTTGCAGAAAACCCTATGAACAAAGTATGACCTGATTTCAGGACGTTTCACAGGAAGAACAATTTTTAAAAATCATATGGAATCCTCTCCCCATGATGCATATTTCACAAAAAAGTCAATCTCTTAGGCCATGTGAGATTACGCCAGCTAGAACTGATTGATACACTGGCATATAACAATGCAGGCATCTTATATTTAGGGAAAGAAAACTACAGCACAAGATCTAGAATCCATTTTTTTTTCTAAACTAAAACTACGCTAGGCATTTCTGCTTAAAGAGTTGCACAAAACCAGACCAAGCCATGGAGTGAAAACAACACAACTGGGTTAAAAAGCAAACAAACATAGACCTTCCTCCTGCCCTAACTTTCTAAAATGGTTCCATGGAGCGACTCTCCGGCTTCCACTCTTAGTGGCTGGATTGTGCCTCAACCACATAATGGATTAGATTCACTCCTGCTGATCCAAGGAAGTACAAATTATGTCTCTCTGCATGAGATGTTCACTCACAGGGGAGGGCTGTGGCATTTCTATTACCACCCTCCCTCCCAGCTGACATCTTCACTTTCCACTATGGGATCAATAGAAGCAAGGTTTAGCAGATGTGGCATGTAGAAAAGCGCGAAGTCAGTTCAAGCACAGAACTTCCAGTAAATGTTTTCAGCAGTAATTCTCTTTCGCTAAATTCCTCCTCCAGGAGGAAAAAAAGACAAAACATTGGAGAAACCCAACAAAATGCTAAAGAGGTGCGAAGTTTCATGGACACGAGAAGGCATTTAATTTAATCTATTTACTTTATTTATATCCTGCCTTTCTCCCCAATGGGGACCCAAAGTGGCTTATACTACAAGACCCAGGATAGTGTAGTGGTTAAGAGCAGCGGACTTTAATCTGGAGATTGGGTTTGATTCCTCACTCCTCCACATGAAGCCAGCTGGGTGACCTTGAGTCAGTCTCAGTTTCTTTCAGCACTCTCTAAGTTCCACCTACCTCACAGGGTATCTGTTTTGGGGGAAGCAAGGGAAGGTGATTATAAGTTGCTCTGAGACTCCTTAGGGGTATAAAAACCAACTCTTCTTCATCCTTCTCTCTTCCCTTTTACATGAGAAGGCATATGCCTTGTTTTGCCTTGTTTTCAGTGCAATTATGAACTGTCATTCAGTATGTGCACAGTGTCAGATGTGATATATTTCTGCTGAATGGGTACCTCCTCTTTTGCGCAATGGATGTGCTATTTTTTTGGTTTTTTTGTTTTGTCTTTGAGAAAACAAAAATGATCCTCCAGCAGCAGGGCCAGATCTAGGGGGGGGGGCAGAGGGGGGTGCTTGCCCTGGGCGCCGACAGAGGGGGGGCGCCAAATTGGGTATGGAGTACATTGTATTCTGTGGGACCATAAGATAGAATGGCCCATAAGGGAACATCAATTTTTAACTTTGTCCCTCCTCAAAAAACATGTAGATCCGGTCCTGTCCAGTAGCAGCAGATCTCTCAGTGCTATGTCTGTTGTGTGAAATGTGGAATGGTGTTGGACTGAAGTTATCTGGAAAGGCATATTAAACAGAGAAGCATATGGCATGTATAGGTCAAGAAGTGAACCAAATCATGTTTTAAATAGAACACACAAAGCAGCCTTATATTGAATCAGAGGCCGGTCATTATTACCTATTCTGACTCGCAGGAACTCTCAGCAGTCTTTCACATTGATTGGATTTATTTGATTTTTATCTCACCCTCCCTGCAAATGGGCTCAGGGCTGGTTGCAAACACTGATTAAAAAGCATCAAACAGCTTAAATTTAAATATCTATAACTCTAAAAGATGGCAAACAGGGTATTTCATACCATATCCCTGGTGTCCTGACATTACCACTCCATGAAGCAGAAGAATTATGGGTGAGAGCTGAACTGACAACCAGCTTTAAACCAGCACTCCATATTCCAAACTAGAAGCAAATATGTCTGGAACAGATTAATTGCCACAATGAAGTGATTTCTAGACTCATGCTGGGAATAGCATATATACTGGCCCTAATAAAGTTTAGCACATTTCTGGGCACATATACCACCTCACAAGAGTTAAGGCAAGGAGTCAGTGACAATTTAGTTCATTGGAGGCAGAATGGTATCTAATCAATAACTATGCTAGAAGTATGTCAGATGTGATGGAGAAACTGGGCAGAGCTTCTCTCTTCAGTACAATCCATCTACTTCATTTCATAATGAAGCCTGGCATAGGAAGCATTTTTGTCCCTTATTCATGTGAACAGCACAAGGTGATAATGATGCTTGATCCCCCATGCAGCTGAAAGAAGACCTGAGGGCAGGAATGTCAGCCTCTAGGTGGGACCTGGGGATCTCCTGGAATTTCAGCACGTCCCCAGACTACAAAGATCAACCCTCCTGAAGAAAATGGATGCTTTGGAGTGTGGACTCAATGGCATTGCACCCCACTTTGGTCTTTGTCTTCCTGTGCCCCCAGAAGGGACCTGGCAACCCTGCTTGGGAGCTGCATTTAAATGGCCCTCAACTTCTCCAGACAACTTCTCCAGAGTCTACCCTTCTCCATCTAAGCCAGGTGGCTGGCTTAAAAGCAATGGTGAGGGGATTCCCTTGGAACTGTGCAGCATCATTGAATGCCAAGAACAACCAGATGGTAGAATGCAGATGAGGCTGGCACCCTCTTGGCATAGTTTCAGGGTGCAGGCAATTAAAAAATAGGACATAATGGTGCAGCAACAGCAAAGTTTGAGACATATTAGTGCTTAATATCTGCTTTATACAAAATTCTAAAGGACTCATGAGTGCTGGTAGCCTGTAGGAGTAGCCGTTACTGAAAAGTTAGTGCTGTTCATTAAGTTGCTCTTGCAGCTCAGCCATTACTAAAGCTCTTGATCAGTCTATTGCTTGTGTCTGCATTCTGTGGTGTGGAAGAAATGGGAATTAGATGGTAAGGAAAAAACTATGAGATGTAAGGAATAGGTAAATGGAAGATATAATACTCCAGAAACATCTTACAAGGAGCATGTGATTTTTTTAAAAAGAGGTCAAAACCCCCCAACCTCCCAAGAACTATGTGTGTTTCCAAATGAGAGATTCCTACCTCTGCATCTGGTCAGGATCTTAACCTCTGGAATGTAAATGCTGATTATTAATACTGATCTTTGGGCTTCTCTTGGCAGTTGAGGATAGCAAGTCTGATTGATGAAGAACTATTCCAGCTGAGAAGCATAACAAAGTAAGACAGTGAGCTCCTTGATGCTGAGGGAACTACATCAGCATTTGCGGTAATTGAATCTCCCCTATAGTGATAGAGCAGTTTGGAGCTGCCAGAATATTTCACAGAATAAAGTGGAAAGAGAACCTGGATCTAGCAAGTCCTCTTTGATCTAACTGCAGAATCCATAATGGAAATAAATTGCCATATAAATAAAGATCGAAGAGGAAGGACAAAAGTGTAATATGCTATTGCTTAGCTGAGGCTGGGATAACTCTTCCTAGTGATGATTGAACAATTCAAGTTTGTATTTATATGTTTTTTCTGACAAATCTCAGAAAAAGGTAAACTCTTCCATAAGAATTTTGACCCAGCTTGTAATGCTGATTGGATTTTATCACCTTGCCTTTTGACTCATAATATAATGCCTCGAAAGCTGAATAAATCCAAACTCCAAACCAGGGCTGCTGAGACCCACTGAAGTCCCTAGACAAAGATTCATCTTCAGAAGACCACCTATAAGATGCTTGATTAGAACAGTGATGCTGCTGCTATCCTTCAGTGACCTCTTGCCTGTCCCAGGGCACCAGTGTGGTCTTATGTCCACAGAACTGTGTACCTCTAGTCCCCCTCTCAGTGGGCTTGCTCATCAATATGTCCCAGCAAAGGGACATATGTCCCCAGCAAAGGGACATATTCCTCCCTTCCTTCTACTATGACATGACTTCTTCTAGTTATCCATTCCCTGCAGTCTATTTCCTCCACCAAACATTGCCAACACAACGATTTCCTTCCCTGCTTTAAAAAAAAAACCCTTCTGTGTTTATTTCAGAAGCTGGCCTGTTCTGCTGGCTTCATTAAGCTAGGTGCAATGCGCTGCACCCTCTTAATCATTTTAAGTACTATGAATATTAGTCTGCTTGTTCTATCTCCCTCTTATTCAGAGTCCATAGCATTACAAACTTCTGTTGCTTCCTGAATAGCCTTGATGTTATTCCCCAAATGAACCCACAGCTATTAAATATTTTTAAAAGCCTTTATTGCTGTTGCTGTAACAAGAAGTGCTTAAAGTTACCACAATAAGTGAGATAATTCCTTTTATGCTGCTTCTGACAACTGTGTGAGCATTTTATTTGAGCAATGTCAATGTTCTCACATGGTATTGTAAACTAACAATTGATCCAATATTCAAGGCACAATAAATTTCATAGAGCAAACAAGCAAAGGGGAAATGGAAGTTACCCCTAAGAATATATTCTTGAAATCTCTGCAGAAGCAAAGGCATTACTAACCAACAAGGGGTGGGACGGTGGCTCAGTGGTAGAGCATCTGCTTGGGAAGCAGAAGGTCCCAGGTTCAATCCCTGGCATCTCCAAAAAAAGGGTCCAGGCAAATAGGTGTGAAAAACCTCAGCTTGAGACCCTGGAGAGCCGCTGCCAGTCTGAGAAGACAATACTGACTTTGATAGACCAAGAGTCTGATTCAGTGGAAGGCAGCTTCATATGTTCATATGTTCATAACAAGACTTCTTTTTGAAGAAAAAGCCCAGCAGGAACTCATTAGGCCACACCCCCTTACTGTTGATGTGCCAGTGTTTAGTGAGGGTGGTCTTTAGTGACGCAGAGAATGAAGGCTTGCACACAGCAGTGGTAAAACTACTATATACAATTTATTTACACCTCCACTCTCCAAACCGACAGAATGCTCCGCTGCAACACCACCATACATAACGCACGCACATTAAAGTGTCTCTGTACATTTATACATTTCATCCACCCAGGTGACCAATCAGTTTGCTGCTGAGTCATGCTGACATTGTCCAGGCTTATGCAATCTGGCAAGCAGCCACCTCCTGTCACCTAGATGATCTACCTGGCAGATCAGTTACTTTCACTTTTCCAGCATGTGCTTAGAAACTGTCATTGTCTTCCATAATACTGACACCCCTCCTCAGTTTTGTATAGTACACAGCTGTAACATAGCTCGTCATTGCACATTACATATGTTCCACAGTAACATTAATACACAGTTTACATTTACACATTGCTTTCATATTTTTGCATTGCTTTCAGATGTGCACTCATTACCATTCATATTATTAATTCCTTTTATTATACTGCCTCTGTGACTCTGTGTTAGCATACACGTTTAGATCTGCACTTTATTTTTGTTCCAGTAGTTGCACTCTTATCAGTTTGGCAGTTTACTTATGTAGCCTTCCCCGGCTCTTCCTTTTTCTCCTCTGGCCGCTCCATGGGAGCACATACCGTATAGTTTGTATTATAGAGGCACATTCTTTTTTCCAGCTTTGAGCTCACCAGCACTCACATCATTCTTTGGTGCTTATGCATTAGTTTGACAACCTGAGTTTATTCACCTCAGTTACATTCCATTAGTTTTCAGTCAGACATTACTCTTCTCCATAGTCCAAATCTAACACACCATTATAGCATCTGGACTCTATACTGAGCACATGATTAACATCAGTGTCATAACCATACCGTTTAGGTGGTATTCCTTTGTTTTCTCTGGCAGACACTCTGACCTCAGGCGTTTTGCACCTTACATCTTCAGAGCTTTCCTGCTTTATACTGTCTGAACTGCCAGCAATTTCCCCTCTCTGTCTCAGTGAGGGAGCTTCTCTGTTTACATCCCTTTGCCCCTCCTCACTCTACAGAGATAGCTGTAACTCAACACTCTTAGGCACTTCATTGGCATGAATCCTATTCCAGCCTTCATCCTCACAAAATGAAGCTGCTCTGCTTAACCTTATAATGTCATTAGAGTCAACAAACCGATATGCTTTCATGCCATTCTGATAGCCTAAAAATTATAGCTTTCTGGCTCTGGCTCCCCCTTTCCGCCTCTTGTCTAGAGGAATATTAACCCATGCCTTAGACCCAAAGATTCTAAGGCAGTCAAGGTTTGGCTTTTTTCCATACAGAACTCTGTATGGTATATCATCCAGAGTCTGAGTCCATAATCTATTTGTAATAAAACATGCTGTTTTTAATGCCTCGCCCCAATAGGCTATTTTAGTGCACTATCTGCCAGTAGGGCATGACACATGGTCTGAAGAATGCCTCTGCGTTGCTCGGCGATGCCATTCTCGGCTGGAGAAGAGACGTTTGCAACTCGGTGATTAATCCCTTCCTCTCTTAGCCAAGCCTCAAATTGCTTGCTCATAAATTCGCCTCCCATATCTAGCTGCTATTTTACAGTTTATCTGCCTTTGTACTCTGTTCACCCAGTACCAGAAAGTTGGAAACACATCACATTTTTGTTTAATTGCATACACCCACGCAAAACGATTGTAGCCATCCACTATTATTAATCCGTAGCTATTCTTTGATACACTGGGTGCATACGGCCCCACCACATCTGCATGAACTAATTGGAGTGGCCTCTCAGACACCCGGTTACTCTTTTTAGCTACAGGGAATGCCTTGGACTTCGCCTCTTTACATATATTACAGTCTAGGAAAACATTACATGCATCAGCCTTTTCCCCTTGCAATATGGCCAGTGTCTTATTGATGGTATTATAGCTTGCATGATCCAGACGTCTGTGCAACCTATGAATGCACCTACTGTGGGGTTGCCTATTACACACTATCTGTGCTTTCCCCACCATCTGGTCTAATACATAAACATTTTCTTTCAATACACCTTTGCCAACAGTTTACTTGCTTTTAGTATCTTACAGCCATTAACATCAAAGGATACTGTGAATCCAGCTGCTGCTAACGCAGAGACGCTTAACAAGCTTGTCTCCAATGCTGGCACACACAGCACATTAGCAAAGGTATGCTTCAGTCCTGGAAAATGCACTGTGCCTTGGCAAAGCACGTCAGCCTCCCAACCGTCTGCTAGGCTTACAGTTTTTAGACTTGTCGGCTTAGTGTCCTGCAACAGTTCCTCCTTGCAGCAAAACATCTGCGTTGCTCCAGAGTCTATAATCCACGGCACACTCTGTAGCCCTGAGCCAGTTCTCACCAGAGTTGCCTGCTGCGTCCTTGAAGACTGCCGGCCTCCCCTTTGCTGAGTACAACTCCTCCGCAAATGTCCAGCCTGCCCGCAGATGTAGCATTTTTTCTTCTTGTAAAGCTCTCTCCTCCAGCTCTGCCTGCTAGCTGGAAATGACTCCTCCAGGCTTCTGCTTACACTCCACCGGCTTCCCTTTCCGGTCACGGTCATCCTGCTCTTTGCATTCCAGCTGCCTCTGGTCTTCAGCCAGGAGCTTTCCAGTTATGTATGGTAAAGTCAGCTTATCTGCATCCTGGCCCTCAAATGCCATTAAGAGCATGTCAAATCTCTCATGAAGAGAGCTAAGGATTAGGTACACTTTGTCCTCATCAGGCAGTGTCTTCCCCCGCTGCTCTATCTCCTGGAAACACACAGACATACCGTCGAGGTGGTCCCTCATCGACTCCCTGGCCAGCATTCGTTTCCTGTACAGCTTTCGAGTTAGAGATATCAGCGAGCCTGCTGATTTCTGCACATACATGGCCTTGAGGGCTTCCCAAGCCTCCCTCGCGTTCTGGTGCCCTCGAACATGCAGCAGCTGGTCGTCAGACACACTCAAAATGATTGTGGCAAGAGCCTTCTGGCCCTGGATGGTCTCCGCCGGTGTGGGATCCTCGGGAGGAGCAGAAACACAGTCCCACAGCCCCTCTCACTTCAGGAAATGCTCAAGCCTCAACGACCAAACATTGTAGTTGGTGGTAGTTAGTTTATCCACCAGGACAGTAGCTGCTGCTGTAGCCATCCTGATCAGCCACCGACGTTCAGCCACTGCTGGTCTTCTCTTCCAAGACAGCTTCTGGAGCACCTCAGCATCCTTCTTCACCACCTCTCTCAAAACTTACTGGCGCAGCGGAAGCATGCTGGGCCCATAACCCTGTTGATGCGCCAGTATTTAGTGAGGGTGGTCTTTAGTGATGCAAAGAATGAAGGCTTGCACACAGCAGTGGTAAAACTACTATATACAATTTATTTACACCTCCACTCTCCAAACCGACAGAATGCTCCGCTGCAACACCACCATACATAACCCACGCACTGTAAAGTGTCTCTGTACATTTATATAATTCATCCACCCAGGTGACCAATCAGCTTGCTGCTGAGTCATGCTGACATTGTCCAGGCTGATGCAATCTGGCAAGCAGCCACCTCCTGTCATCTAGATGATCTACCTGGCAGATCAGTTACTTTCATTTTCCCAGCATGTGCTTAGAAACTGTCATTGTCTTTAATAATAATAATAATAATAATAATAATAATAATAATAATAATAATAATAATAATAATAAACTTTTATTTATACCCCGCCCTCCCCGCCTAGGCAGGCTCAGGGCGGCTAACAGGACATGGTAGAAACCATGATGCAAATAAACAATAAATAATACAATTAATAATTTAAAGAATAAAACCAATAAAACAGTAAGACATTAAAATACAGTCAAATGGCATATAAGATGGCTCGGTATTATTGATCTTATCAAGAGTTCTATCTTAAAAAGCTAGCCGGAAGAGGGCAGTTTTGCAGGCCCTACGGAACTGGTTAAGATCCCGTAGGGCCCGCACCTCTTCCGGCAATTGGTTCCACCATTGGGGGGCCTTTGTAGAGAACGCCTGTTCTCTGGTAGCTTTTAATTTAGTTTCTTTTGGCCCAGGGATTTCAAGAAGATTTTTTGAGCTTGATCGCAGTGCTCTCTGGGGAACGTATGGAGAGAGGCGGTCCCTAAGGTAGGCAGGTCCTTGACCATATAGGGCTTTAAAGGTAATGACCAGCACCTTGTAACGAACCCAGTAAACAATTGGCAGCCAGTGCAACTCCCGCAGCCCAGACTGCACATGTTCCCACCGAGGCAGTCCCAGTAGCAGCCTGGCTGCTGCATTTTGCACTGACATCACCATAGTTTTGCACAAGGCTTTTTTGTAGAAAAAAACCAGCAGGAGCTCATTTTCATATTCGGCCACACACCCTGATACAAAGCCAACCAAAACTGTGTTCCTATGTGTTCCTGATAAAAAAAAGCCCTGCTGACCAACACATTTTGTCACCATAATGGTGGGAGTCCTAGGCTGTGCCAGTGTACAACTGCACAAATTCATTCTCTTCCACCTGAATCTGTACAGTGCTTGTAAGGAAAGCTTGATAAGGATGACCATTGAGCAGGCTGCTGTCTTCCAAGTAGCTGGGAGGGACTTTTGAGGCTGGCTGGAGGAAGCACGAGTGGGATGGAGCCAGAGAAGAAGCTCAAGGTGCACCAGGAGAACAGTCACAATTGCCAAATGACCTCTCCAGAGGTGTCCCTTTTGTCCTCTATGTGGTGTTATTAGGAAGGGCTCTCACAAGGCACCACAGTAGGACTGAGAGTATATTCAGCAGTGTCCCTGGATTATGAGAATCCATGGAATATGTAGTTGCCATAATATCTAATGGTAATCCACATGTGCCACAAGTCACTGTATTCAAAGATATAGCGAGTGATGGGACTGTAGTTCCCAGACTACCAGCCTGGGGTATTGACTTGTGGTAATCCCAGTTTGACATAGGTCTAAGAAAACTACTGCATCATTTGCTGCTGTGTGACCTGATATTCAAAAGGGTGCTGGAGAAGCTATTGGGCTCTATCCTCTTATCTGCAGCAGATTTTTGCTGTAAACTGGCCCATCCACCCTCACTATAGATAAGGTGGGAGTAGCTGGTCACTTGTTGAAAGGTTGAATGGGAATTTTGGGGGCCTTCTTCAGACTGAACAGGAAAGAGGCCTTTTCCCCACCTGCTCCTCAGTGTCTTTTAAATGGCTTTTAAATAGGCCTGGTCTTTTTGACTAGTTAGGCCATAACTAGTTTTGGCACAAATAGTGCTAGTTGCTAAAATAATGGTAGGATAGGGTTCATTGTCAAGCATCCCAAGCCATCTAAGTATGGGGGACTATTCCCAAGCTAGTTCTTCAGTGGTTCAAGTAGCCTGGTGGGATGGGTCAGGAATGCCCTTGGTGAGCATCAAATGAGCCCTGTGGCATGTGGGGAATGAAGCTTAGCATGTCTAGGTTCTGTTTATTGTACAGTTGAGGATAAATAAAGCCAGTGATAAACCTGGCTAAGTTTGGAGAAAGGGTACATTTGCCACAAATGCTAGTCAATGTGGTAGGCTACTTGTTAGCATCAATTTGCACTAATTTAGGGATATTTTTTTTTAAATCAACATTTTGTTGTATAATCTAAAGGTATAACATAGATAATCACAAAGCAAAGAAATACAGCGAAACAAACATGATATATGTTAACCAGCAAAAATATAACAAATAATACAACAGGAAGAATGACTAAAAGAGAAGAACCAGAAGGGGGAGAGCTGATTGTAACGTACAGAGAGACAGTTTCATTATATCCCATCAGAGGTTTTGTAGCTATCACAACCATGTTTGAAGTTGAGACCAATCATGTGGGATAACCTGTTGATGAGATAAATAATTTAGCAATGCAAACAATTTTTCATTTAAATTGGAGGCTCTAGGGAAGTTTAAGGATCTATTAATTTGATCTGTGATGTTCTCCATAATGTATTGGTCCCAGAGTTTATGGAACCAATTGTCTAGAGTAGGGGATGATTTATTGCTCCAGAGAAAGGCTATTGCTGTCCTGGCTGCTATGATAATTTAATCTATTAGATCTTTATTCCCTAAAGAAAGCAGGTCATGTGGCCAATGATTTAGAAACAAGGATTTTCAGTAGAAGTGGAACTTCAGCCTCCCTCCAGAAGTTCTGTATTTTGTCACATTGCCACCAGCAGTGGACAAAAATACCAGTCTGGTTACAGGATTTCCAGCAGAAAGGTGACTGTGTTGAAACTGTGAAGCTTTGAGAGGTGTGCGGTACCATCTGGTCATGATTTTAAGTCTGTAGCTTTGTAGTAATAGTTGATGACAGCAACATTTTTGACTTCCACAGAACTGTCCACATTTTATCAGTGAGCTGCATTTCATAGCCTCTTTGCCATGCTTGGTGGAAGTGGAGCAGGTGTGTTTTGTGATGTGTTCTGGAGAATTTTGAATAAGGTAGATATTAAGTCTTGATTTTATGTACCATAAACATGTATAACATGTTCAAGATCTGTTTGTGGGTTTGCTAGGATTCTGGATATTTTAAGATGACTAAACATGTGATTCAGTTGCCAAAATAGAAACCAAGGGATTGGGTGATCCAATTTAGTCTCTATAATTGCTTTCTCTAGGACACCATGTTTAGATGATATGTCGATTATTCATCCTATATGATGTTGCCTCCATTTTTTGAATACATTTTTATTTTGGCCTGGGGAAACCGTGTTTGATTCAGGAAAGTAGAATAGTGCAAGAATGTGGGAAGGAATTGTTTACATTTCTTTCTGTATTTGTATAGTAAGAGCCCCGTGGCGCAGAGTGGTAAAGCTGCAGTACTGCAGTTGGAGCCCTCTCCTCACGACCTGAGTTTGATCCCAGCGAAAGCTGGTTCAGGTAGCCGGCTCTAGTTCAACTCAGCCTTCCATCCTTCTGAGGTCGATAAAATGAGTACCCAGCTTGCTGGGGGGAAAGTGTAGATGACTGGGGAAGGCAATGGCAAACCACCCAGTAAAAAGTCTGCCGTGAAAACGTTGTGAAAGCAACGTCACCCCAGAGTCAAAAACGACTGGTGCTTGCACAGGGGACTACCTTTACCTTTTACCTTTTTATTTGTGTAGAGGGATATATAAAGTTATTTTGTGAAATGGTTTGAGATAAAGAATTCTGCTCTGACCATATAATTTCATCTAATGAGTGGATGGATAGATCATTCTATTACAAAGTGTGACCCACTCAGGGGGGGGGGGGGGAGTTCTGAGCATTTTGATAACATTTGACATATGGATTGCCTGATAATAAGTAAAAAGATCTGGGTTGGTCTGCCTGCACATTGTGTGAAAATGTACTCAAGGTCTCTTCCATGCTCACATAAATTTAATCAGGGTGCTATGCTAACTCCTAAGTGTGGGTTTTGGTATTTTTATTGGGATTGTGCAGAAGAGAAAAATACATTTCAAGAGAATAAATGATTTGATGAGATTGTATCTATTCAACTTGTTGAGATTCAGCTTGCTCCAATTGAGTAGCATGATTAATAGTTTCTTATGATCTAGGTCGTGGTTAAATTTCAATATGTTAGAAATGTCTAGGGGAATTTGGATTTCAAGATACTGTAGTGATGAAGTGACCCAGTGAAAAGAATAAGTGCTCTGTATTTTGGAGGTTTCTGAATCAGGAAATTTAATGTGGTTGAATATGAATTTAATGTGGTTGATGTGCAATGCTGAGAGACAGGCAAAATGGTTCAGAATATATTAAAGAGATGAAAGGGAGGTAGTAGGATTAGATAAGAACAAAATAATGTCATCAGCAAAAAGTGATACATTATATTCAAAATTATTGATCTTCAATCCCTGCTTATTGAAATATTGTTCCTGATTGATGTGGCTAGAGGCTCCATAGCCAAAGCGAAGAGTAATAGTGACAATGGGCATCTTTGGTGAGTGCCTTTGCCAAGTTTAAAAGTGTCCAAAAACATACCATTGATTTTTAATCTGGCTGTGGGTGAGGAATATAGTGATTCTATAGCTGTTATGAATTTTAGACCAAAACTCAGTAGGGAGTTTCAGTAGGGAGAGAAGATAGGAAAATTCCACAGAATCAATGGTTTTTTTTATGTCTAGTGAAAGAAAGAGCACAATTTTTTGCCTCAATTTTTTACAATGATTAAGAATAATTTTTTTAAAGGTGTTATCAGCAAGGTCTCTGCTGGGGATGAAGCCTACTTGATCAGGATGAATATAGGACAAAAGTTGTGTAGCTAGTGTTGAGGTGAAAAGTTTGAGGCCCTAGTTTAACAGGGAGATCAGATGATAGGAGGCAGGAAATAGTTATTAGATCACTTCCTTTCTTTGGCAGGACAATAATTGAAACTTGTTGCCATGATAGGAGTAAATTGCTAGATTCCATGACATAATTTCATGTTTAGCTTAGGGGGCCCACCAGACTTAAAGCTAATTGTTTATAAAATTGCAAGAGAAATCCATCTGAGCCTGATGCTTTGTTGTTTTTAAGTATTTTAATATTGTCCAACAGCTCCTGTTCAGTGACTGGATTTTCCATAAATGTTATATGTTCCTGCTCTAATTTGAGTTTTATGTGATGTTCGGTTAAAAAGTCTGGATTATGAGTTTTGGATATATACAGAAATTTATAATAATTCTCAAACATTTTTATAAGAGATCTCAATTCTGTATTTATGTCTCCCTAGGAATTTCTAAGAGATGATATATTTCTCGAAGATAATTGTTCTTTTATCTATTGTGACAAGAGATTTACAACCCAATCCTGAGACCTGCCACGTAGATGCGCCCAAGTGTAGAACTGATGTAGGCATCCATAGTCGCCTTCCAAGGGGGAGATTGGCTGAGGTGGGGGTGGGGAAGGGACAGGATCGCACAGGACTACAGGATTGACCAATCTGTTGCATGTGACTGGGGTGTGTGTGTGTGGAAAGCCTGTGCTGAGAGGCCATCAATCCCCTCGCACCCTCCCACTATCAGGGACTCTGTCAATGGCAGGCCAATGGGCAGAGGCATGCACAACAAAACAGGAAGCACAAAGTGCAGCAGGTCGCTGCCATAGACAGCGGCTGGAATGTGTGTATGGGAATGAGCTGACCACCAAGTCCAACAGACAACTCCCTGCCCATGGACTCAGAGACCCCCTGTGCTGCCCTGATGCCCCCTTCTGTGCTCCTCCCCCGGGGGCTGCAGGTGCTGGGCATGCAGTCACTCCATCAAGCCCATCCCCCCAGTTGTGCTCTGAGTACAACAGCCCTGTGGGGTTGGGCAGGCTGTCAGGCCAGCCAGACTGAGGGGCAGCAACACCCCTCCCCTGCCTGGCCACGTGGGGGCAGTGTGGCGGCTCATAGCCCTCTCTCCACCCTCCCCCAAGAACCAAGTGTGCCCTCCAAGGCATTTCCTTGGCGAGGCCACTGACAGAGAGGCGGGTGGGGGGAGACACAGGGAACATGCAGCAGACGCCAAGCAGGAGAGACAAAGGAGGGCACAGCTCAGATTTTGTTTTGCTGGAACAGAGTGCAACGGTATCCAAGGTGCACATTGGACAGTGTCGCAGGGGGGTGGCGCTCCATTCGGAGTGACAGGCAGGAGCAGCTGAGGGAGTGGGGGAGGGTTGGAGTGCCACATACGGAAGCCGCTGTGTTGGATTCTCACCTGCAAAACAGAAAGATAGATCAAGAGCACCTGCAGGGGAGGCAGCTGGAGCAGGAGGCTGCATTTCATCTGAGGGCTGTCTTAAAGGGACAGTCTCTGATCCAGCTCCCCACAGGCATTGGATCAACCACCAGACATTCCCCCACTGGGGTGGGGCCGCGGCAGAGGCCAGACCAAGGGAAGGGAGCTGGCAGGAGCATGGGGGAGGGGGCCAGCATTCCCCCCCCCCCGCCTGAGCCTGATGCCTGGTTCAAGTGCTAGAGATGCTTGCATACCATCTGGCCTTGAGCAAGGGGAGGAGGGGGACACGGGGGGGTGCACAGTGGCGTTTACCCAGCCATAGGCACCTGTTCTTGTGTGCTGAGCCTCCAGGGGGCCGAGTACTTGTTGAGATCTGGAAACAAGAGCAGTTAGCCTAGGGGAGAGACCTCGCTCTCCTCTCCGCAAGTTAAAGATACTGTCTAAGCAACCTCGCTGTGCAGTGCCCATCACCAATGTGCCCATCTCTCAATCTAAGTTCACATGACAGGGAACTTCCTGGCAGAACCCCTCACCGTGGAGGCTTCCCTGTCAAATGAGCTGTGCGAGGCCCAAGGGAAAGTATTTCTGGGAGGTGGGGAGTGGGCTCACCCAACCCAGGGTGTGAGGGGATTGGTGAGGCAATTACACGGCTCCCTAGAGGGTTTGCAAGCTCCCGCGGCGGCGGGGACAAGCATTGTTTCCAGTCTTCATGCCTATGGGATCCGCTGCCATTTTCTTGGGTGTAACTTTACATCTTTTGGGGGGGTGTGTCATGTTCCAAAGTTCTTAGGGATCCGCCTAAGCCTGGCCACACCCCCAACTCCACTCCCACCTGCGCTGGTGTGGCTCGATCCGCCAGAGAACCGCCCCCACACGGGCGCAGCCCTCAGGTGCTGCTGCTTTTGAGCAGGGCGGCACTCCAGGGGCAGCACCCGCGTAAGTCCCCTTCAGCACGATGCCACTTGTGCCAACGTAGCGGTAAGTCCACTCCCAAAGCACTTTCACCCCCCCATAGGATTGTGCTCTTAGTGATCATGTATCTTTGTTTCATAAAAGAGTAAATTTTTCCTGATTTTTGAGATTTGCAGTAGGTCTAAGTTATTCCATTTGCCTAGGAGTTTTTGATAAGGTTTTATTGCTACCATTTTCTTTATGTGATTGTTCTAATGTTTTAATTTTGGTAATGATTTTAGATTCTAATTCTTGCCTTTGCTTTTTTAGATGTGAGGCTCTGGAAATCAACATGCCATGCAAAACTGGCTTCAAAGCTTCCAGGCAAATAGAGGGTGGATCAACACTAGAACTATTTTCTGTGAAATAATTTTTAATGGATTGTTCAATTCTTTTTTATTGTTGTGTTGAATAATAAAGATTTATTTAATGTCCATTGTTTGTCTTTGGTTTGTTGTTGCAGCCCAACCAAGCACAATTGTATTGGTCCCAGACTTGTAGAAATAACTCTACTTTGTATTAGCCAATTTAATAGAGCCATGTTTACAGGGGTTTTTTGTGTGTGCATTGGTTGTGAGATCTATCCAAATTGTTATTAATGATAAAGTTCAAATCTCCCCCCCTTCGTCCGGATTACATCCCTGTTAGCAAAAGCATCCAAACTCAGGGATGTTTAACTGATGTAGATCAGCCATTAATAAACTAGTTAACCTAAATACTGGTGTCTTGTATATTTATTTGGAGGTACTTGGACAACTATTTCTCATTGTCCTTGGCAACCATGGATAAGGCCCCAAGCATTCATGGCATTGTGTAGGACCTAACTGAAGGCTACTATTCTCAAGTTTTAGTGTGGGAAAGGGAGGAGGGAAAGGGTGACCTCACATGGACCTGGTTTATGCTGTTCATCCACACAAAGAAACTATTAATCCCTATATGTTCATGAAATTTGATAACATTCTGTTCAAGACATCTTCAATATACCTGTGACCTGCTGTGACTGTTTTGCTCAGCACTTTGCAGATAAAATCTTTTGCACCCATCCTGACTTGGACTATACATTAGCAGTAACAAGGTCAGAAGGTGCCAACATGCTAACTTGTCCAATTGTGTGGGATAGCTTTCAGTTTATTCAGTCTGAGGATGTGGACAAGGTATTTGGAAGCTTCAGGTCTACCACCTGCTTGTATAACCTTTGCCCTTTCTTTTTACTAAAATCTTCAGGTGGGGGCCTGGCTTACTGAGCTTGAGAAGCAGTGAATGCTTTCTTAAGAGAGGGGGTAGTTTCCCTAGTCTTGAAACAGGCTGTGGTGTGGCCAACTCTAAAGAAGCATATCCTCTTGACCCATGAGATCTCAGTATTTATAAACCTGTCCCAGATATTCCATTCTTGAGCAAGATTGTTCAATGAGTAGTGGCTGGACACATGTAAGTCCCCCTCGATGAGGCAAACAGAATGCTAAAGCCAGGATGCTGACTGGAGTGAGTCACAGGGACCATATCACTCCAGTCTTGGCCCAGCTACACTGGTTTTCAATTTGCTTCTGGACACAATTTAAGGTGCTGGTTTTGACCTTCAAAGTCTTATATAGTTTGGGACCAACATACCTGAAGGATCACTTAACCCCTTATGAACCTGTGTGACCATTACAGTCATCTTCAGAGGCCCTGCTTCAGCAGGCCCCACCTTCTATGATTAAGTGGGTGGCAACCAAGAAGAAGGCCTTTTCAGTCATGGCACCAAACCTCTGGAACCCTCTCCCCAGGGAGATTTATCTGTCCCCTTCTGTTGCCATCTTCTTCCAACGAATGAAGGTTTTGTTTTTGTTTTATTTGGCAGTACCTCAAGGATCCCTCCTTCATAACTGATGTTTTATGTTTCATTTGTATTTTAGCTTTTTTTTTAAATTCTTTTAAATGTTTGATGAGGTATGTTTGGGAGGGGGTATTTTAATGGTTTGTAGTGTATTTTATCATGTATGTTTTAAATTGTTAGCTGCCTTGGTGGACCTTGTAAGGGCAGAAAGGTGGGATATAAATTTTGTAAATGATGATGATGGTGATGATAATGATGACGACAACAAGCCAGCAGAAGATGCTGGTAAAGGAATTGCGCTTTACCCAGAAAATAAGACTGGTAATAAACAGACCACTAACAAATTGGCCAGGGAGAGAAGAATCCACCCTTTCCTAGAAAAAAGGAATATCGTGGCTATGAACTTGATAATGATGAGTTTTGCTCCCAATGAGGCCAATTTAGCATAATGAAATATTGATTTATGTTCTGTATCTAAAAGTATATAATCTGCACATGTTGGAACACCTTCAGCAAGAATTTTACATCTATATCTCATTATGAGCGAAATCCTAACTGAGTTATTCTCTTCTAAACTCATTTTACTTCAGTGCATTTAGAGAGGTGTATGTCTACTTAGGATTGCACTGTATGTAACAGCATTTCAGTATTTTGTTCTGACAGATACTAAAGATAACTTGTCAGAAAATAAGTTGAAGAGTCTTTTAGATCACTTCGCAAAATAATGCCTGAGCAGTTTTTCAGAAGAAGGAGAACATTTCTGAAATGGACAAGAAACCAAAACAGCATAACATTCATACAGTTTGGGCACAATCCATTGTTAATTTTGTACAATAATGCATTCACATGCTTTCCATTTGCATGAATGAACATAAGGGTTGCAACCATGGACCATAAATAGGAGCCAACCAATTACAAACTGAAAGATTACGTAGTGTTGTTTGTGTGATGCAGACACAAAGACTTATACTGAATCAGACCCTTGGTTCATCAAAATCAGTATTGTCTACACAGACTGGCAGCAGCTCTCTAGGGTCTCACTGAGATTTTTTACTCCAATTTGCCTGGACACTTTTTAGTTGCTGGGGATTGAACCTGGGACCTTCTGCTTTCCAAGCAGATGCTCCACCACTGAGCAACCGTCCCTCCCCAAGACCAACCAACAAGTGTCAGAATGGGGTTTTGAAATGGAACATTCCAGATTCTGATCCAGCGCTAACATGCTATCTTCCCAAACATGGTTTCAGAGGGCAGCTGTGTTGATCTGCAGTAGAAGAGCTAGATTTGAGTCTAGTAGCACCTTAGAAACCAATAAGATTTTTTGGGTATCTGTCAAAGGGATCTTTTACTCTCAAAAACTTATACCAAAAAATCTGCTGGTCTCTAAGGTGCTACTGGACTTGAATCTAGATGAACTTGAATCTAGCTCTTCTCAATCTTGGACAGTCTGTTTCACATATTCTGCTAATCTCCAGTTAGGCAGTTCTTCTTTTCATAATCAAGACTTCACAAAATCTATAGAAGGGGAAAAGCATCCATGTTTTAAAATAACATTGTCACAGTATTATCTATTTAATCAATTAGACACAGTATTTTCCTAGACAAGTTTTCTGAGTTAAGTAAGGCTAGTTTTCCCCTGATATACACATATATTCTTATGCAAACAAAAAGATTCTTAAATCCATACACACAGGGATAGATATCGACCATATTTTCATAATCCATTTTTCCTTACTGGTTGAAATCTTTGAATATACAGAACATTTTAACATCCCAGAACAAAAAAAAAATGCCATTGTCACATTTTATTTTTTTCAATATTTAAATAACTGGTCTTCAAATAATTGGTTATTAGTCCTGACCATTTTGATATTCTTTAAAAACAGAGGTTTGAATCCTGCCCAGAATTTCTGCAGGTGCAGGTGAGTGGGGCAATTTTCACTCACCCATCATGCAGGAGTCTATTTATTCTTCCCAAAGCTATTTCTGGAAGTCCCTCATCTCCCAAATGCAGCACTTTGGGGAGCATTTTGGACTGGGGATGGAATCTGCAAACATTGAAGCCATGATGACATTTTAGGTGGGATCCAAACCAGAGAAAAGTTTACATCTTGTTACTTTTGGATTTTATTCTCACCATTACTCATGCTGCTTCTTTAAATAAATAATTTCATAGCGCTTCTATTTCAGCCTTCTCATTAAGATTCCAGTAAACCCCACACCAGCTTATATATGTGCTTTGTACAGCTAGAGCATTGGTGTGATGTTCTGACCTATTGTACTTGAAGGATCACCTGCCTATACCATCCAGGCCATGTTAGAAAAAGCATGACTCCAGCAGTACCTTAGAGACTAACACAATTTATTCCAGGATACATATAACATGTAATGTATGGCTGTGAGAGCTGGACCATAAGGAAGGCTGAGCGTAGAAGAATAGATGCTTTTGAGATGTGGTGCTGGAGAAGACTCTTGAGAGTCCCTTGGACTGCAAGAAAATCAAATCAGTCAGTCCTTCCAGACTGTTCACTGGAAGGTCAGATGCTGAAGCTGAAATATTTTGGCCACCAAATGAGAAAGGAGCACCCACTAGAGAAGACCCTGATGCTGGGAAAGACAGAAGGCAAAAGAAGAAGGAGATGGCAAAAGATGAGATGACTGGACATCTCATGAATTTGAGCAGACTTCAGAGGATGGTGGAAGACAGGAGGGCCTGGTATGACTTTGTCCATGGGGTTGCAAAGATTCGGACTCGACTGTGCGATTGAACAACAACATCATGTATAAGTATGAACAAGAGAATTTTACTGTTCTGTTTCCTGATTGCTAGTTTGGTGAAAAAAACCCCTATATTTAGTTCCAAAACTGGAGCATTCACAGGGCACTACAATTGTCAGTTTATTTGCCCCTTTACCCTATGTATACAAATATAGTACTGCAAAAATAAGCAATCTTAATGTGATCATAAATATGAAATGAGACAAGATTATTGTTGTGCAGTGTAGTTCTGATGTGCACATGCATTCTTGCATATTGCTGATATAGCAGACATCTATAAATACAACTGCATCAACATTATTTTTGTTGTGTTTCATCAAAGCACAGAATATAGATCAACAGAAGGAATTGAAAGTGAGGCAAAATGTGAAGGCACAGTACTATGCACCCAGCATTGTGAAGTGGTTAAAGTGCCAGCCTAGGATTTAGGAGAGCCATGTTCAAATCCTCACTCTTCCAAGGAAACATACTGGGTGACCTTCAACTAAAAATATGCTTTCAGCCTAGCCTATCTCACATAGATGTTATGAAGATAAATGGACAAGAAGACAATCATGCAAGCCGCTTTGGGTCTACTGAGGAGAAAGGCAGTATATAAATGAAGCACATAAACCAATCAATAAATAAACCAATCAATACAATGTAGAAGTAAAATATTAAAAAAACCCCAGTGAATTCCTAATGCATTGGTTTCCTTTATGATGAAAGAAAAATTCAAAACTAAAAATACGTATTTAGTTTAAAAATGTATATGTCATATCTCCAGAGACCTGCCCAAAGCAACTCACAAAATAAAACAATGAAATCATAACAACAACAGAATTCAAAATGATCACTCAATTCAGTGAGAAATTTGGATAATTTTGGATGAGTCCCTTGCATATAGTCTGTACAAATTCATTTCAATATAATGGTGCAAAACTCTTCATTTTGCCTTACACAAATGCAGCTAACCGTGACATGTACCATGACATGTGCTTCAGTACATATTTTTTGGATCAGAGTTCAAGAAAACTCAAAATATATGGTGGGATCTACAAAGCAGATTAACTGTCACTTTTAATAATGTCCAACTCCATGAGTAGCCTGTATGATTCCATTTTCTGCCTCCAGCATTGGCTTTTCTGTACCTGATATTTTCAAAGGAAAATGACAAAATGAATCATGTTCTCCACCCACTTTTGCAAAGTGGAATTGGAGGAGGGAGCTAAATTTGTTTCTGCCTTTGACCACTGACTGGTCTCTTAACATAAGATTTGGTCAACCAGATGACAATGATAACATTTCATTAATCAAATGATGAAATCACCCATCCTTTTCAACTTACAATAATATTAGGAATGAGGCTGTAAGGGCAACCATAATGCAACAGGCTAATTGACAAGCAGGTTCCAAGAGAAGTCTGTAGTGCTTTCTTATTGACCTTTCCAGATTCTTGTCGTTTGGTGCTTCTGTCCTTCCAGTCCTTCTCCTTCTCTCCCAACTGTCATACAAAACCACCAAACTCAAGTGTTTTAACTTCCAAGGTCTGCCATTTAGGGAAGGGTCTAGGGGATGAGCATAATGAAATTCCTGAGCCAAATATATACTTGGAAATCACTGGTTTGTTACAGCAGTTCCCAAGAATTCTTGGGAATTATGAACTCTCCTCCTTCTCCAAATGTTCCATTATATTCCCAGGTTCAAATATTTGCCAGCAATGTAGCATGCACTTGTGTTTTTCTTTGATTCAATTGATTTTTGTGTGGACAATAGCATTTTTCTCTTCCAATCAAATCCTTGCAAAGGAATGCTCCCAGCCAATCAGCTTTGGAGACAAGCTGCAGAGAACTGCCTTCTCCTTTGTTCCCTTTTTGTGGGGTAGACCCCTCCCCCTTTTCTCTGCAAGTAGGATATCTGGGGTTTGGTGCAACTTGCTCAGGGGCCCATAGAATTCTATCCCTTGGTTTAATCTGTTGAAACTTGAGGGTTCTTTAATGGACAGGCAGCAATAGCCACACTGGCAGTTTTGGTGTTTGGTTGAAAAACAGCCACTATAGCTCCCCCCCCCCCCCAAAGACCCTCTTTCCTCTCTTTGTAAAAGGAGGAAGAATTTTCAGCAGAAAGGTAAAAAATTGCAGATCCGGCCGAATTGGCAAATTACTGGCCGGTCTCGAATTTACCATTTTTAGGTAAAATCATAGCGAGGGCAGTGGCGTTGCAGTTACAGGGTTTTCTGGATGACGCTTCCGTCTTAGACCCTTGCCAGTCCGGCTTTCGCCCGGGTCATGGGACGGAGACAGTGCTGGTCGCCTTGGTGGATGACCTCCAGCGGCATCTGGATCGGGGTGGTGTGGCGGTGCTGATGCTGTTAGACCTGTCGGCCGCGTTTGACACGGTCGACCATTGGCTACTGACCCGCCGCCTCGCCGATGTTGGGGTTAGGGGGTTGGCCTTACAATGGCTTTCCTCCTTCCTTGAGGATCGGGGACAAAGGGTGGCAATCGGGGGAGAGCTCTCCCAGAGGCACACATTACATTGTGGGGTGCCTCAGGGAGCAGTTCTCTCGCCGATGCTATTTAATATCTATATGCGCCCCCTTGCCCAGATTGCCAGGAGGTACGGGCTTGGGTGTCACCAGTATGCAGACAACACCCAGCTTTATCTGCTAATGGAAGGCCGACCTGACTGCACCCCAAAGAACTTGGACCCGGCACTGCAGGCCGTAGCAACTTGGTTAAGGCTGAGCGGGCTGAAATTGAATCTGGCAAAGACAGAGGTCCTTTGCCTAGGTTGGGGCGCTTTAGGAAGGGAAATATCTCTTCCGGTCTTTGACACACCGGGTTAGAAGCCTGGGAGTTCTACTGGAGCCTTCATTATCAATGGAGGCCCAGATAGCAGCCGCTGCCAGGTCAGCCTTTTTTCATCTGAGGCGGGCAAGGCAGTTGGCCCCCTTCCTGGAGCGTCGGGACCTGGCAACAGTGATCCACGCAACAGTCACCTCGAGACTGGATTACTGTAATGCCCTCTACATGGGGCTGCCTTTGTGCCGAACCTGGAAGCTGCAGCTAGTGCAGAACGCGGCTGCCAGACTGTTGCTGGGGCTCCCAAAGTGGGAGCACATACAGCCAGGGCTGCGTGAACTGCACTGGCTGCCAGTTGTATACCGGATTCGCTACAAAGTGCTGGTAATTACCTTTAAAGTCCTATATGGCCGAGGACCTGCCTACCTTAGGGACCGCCTCTCCCCGTACGAACCCCAGAGAGCACTGAGGTCAGCAGGGAAGAACCTGCTGACTATCCCCGGGCCAAAGGAGGTAAGACTCCAAAGTACCCGTACTCGGGCCTTCTCAGTTCTGGCCCCACAGCTGTGGAATCAGCTCCCAGAGGAAATGCGGGCCCTGCGGGACATTGAACAATTCCGCAGGGCCTGCAAAACCACTCTGTTCCAAATGGCCTTCACCAGCTGATACTACTAAATTGCCAACTAAACTTACTGATGGAATAGCACTAAATGTATTAATGTTTTTAGAATTTTATGGATTTAATTAACTGTTTTTAAATGTTATTTATTATACAATGTATGTATCGAATTTTATGCTGTTAGCCGCCCTGAGCCGCTTGGTCGGGGAGGGCGGGATACAAATAAAATGTATCTATCTATCTATCTAAATTGTATTGTCAATCAGACACTGTAAAGAGTAGGGAAGTGAAATGAATGCAGACAATTAAAAAAAAACAAATTCTGGTGGCTGCCACTATTTCCTCTTCTTCTTGTTCAGTCGCATGGTCAAGTCTGACTCTTTGTGACCCAATAGACCAAGTCACGCTAGGCCCTCCTGTCCTCCACCATCCTCCGAAGTCCATTCAAATTCATGACAATTACATCAGAAATGCTGTCCAGCCATCTTGTTAGGGGTCTGTAAAGCTGAATCCCTTGGTCCAATTTGCTTGAACTTGGGGATAGGTTCTTTAAATTAGAGGAAGAACTACATTCTGTGCAAATCTGATGCCATTACAGCTGCCCCAGACCCTCCAAAGCACCATAACTCAACACACCACACAGATTTGAATTCTGACCTGGCAAACTGTCCTAAACAAACATAAGCATTTATTAATTTCCTCCCCACCCCGAACCCTAGATGTGAAAGTGTATATATACACTGGAGGACAAAGAAGGGAGCAAAGGCTCACACTAGTAGAAGGGACCACACATCACTTGTGAATATTTTTAGAAGCAATTATAGTTTCAATAAATCTTTTGAAAACACATTTTGTGGGGAGGAAACAATTTACTCTTGAATATGATTAACAGGTAAAATCAACTGAGATTTGAGGACTTCTGCATTTGGAATACCAAGCATTTGTGATTTGAAAATAGAAGCTATCATGTGGGGCCAAATGGAGATTAAGAATGTAGTTTGGGAGGGGTTTATTTCATCTTGCGTCATTTTCCTGACAAGAAATGTACCTGAGGAACTGGGCCCATTGGGTAAAGTATAAGATACTCTGTATGTTTGCCCTGATGGGACAAAGGTCCAGGTAGAGGCTCTGAGGGGTACTTCCAGATCACAAAAACCAAAGCAAACAAAAGTGTTATAACCCCTAAAGTCCAATGCTGTGGTTCCTGTTTGAATCAGGCCCCAGCATGGTGGCTGTCTATAGAGTAAAGACCTTGAGAATGATCATAGCAGAATTCTCAATGCTTTATATAGTTTGGCTTTATTTATTTATTTAGGTAATTTATGTGCTGCCTCTCCAGAGTCCTTCTGAGCTAATTTTGGAAGACAGAGAGTGTCACCACCCTATGTTAAACCTATGAATATTGCTCAGGTGCCCCCACATATCTGATTCTTATGAGGTAAAAGAACAACCAACAAACAGTTCTTATGATATACTTATTTTAATTTTCTAAAATATAATTTCAACTAGGTTAGGTGAAAGAATAGGCATTTAAACCTCGTTGCAAACCTTTCCTTACATCCCTTTTGTAACGTACTCAGACAGGAGACGCGAATCGGGCAACATTCTTTATTGAGAGCACGTTGCAAGAGAGAGAACACGCGGGCCGGGCCCCGCTTATATACAAAACCCCGGTTCAGCCTACTGGACAGGTCAGGCCAATAGTGGCCTGTTGAACTTCCCGCCGCTGCTGGTGATGGGCGGGGCTCGTCGTGCCTTGCGCTGGGCGTCCAGGCTCCTGGTCGCCGTCGCGCAAGGGCTGACGCGCTGCCGATACACTACACCCCTCCCCTCCTAGTGAATGCACATAGTCTTGAAGATAAGCTGGAGGTCGCCATTCCCTGGTGGACCGGCGTAGGGTTTCCGGGGGGGCTCCGGCTGTCGGTGGTTCCGTTGGCGGTGGCGTCGGCCGCGGCTGCTGGTCCGGTTCTGCCGGTCTATCGGTCGCTGCCGGCCCGGCCGCTTCCTGTGTTGGGATATTTGATGGAGGGGATGCGTCCTCCGGTTGAGCCCTGGGCGGCTCCTCCCTGGGTTCCCCATCTTCCAACCCCACTGGTTCCTCCGGTATTGTGCGGCGGCGTATTTGGTCAATGTGCCGCCTTACTACCTGGCCCCCCTCTGTGGATATGTCGTAGTGGCGGGAACCCGTGACCCTCAGTACTCGTCCCGCCACCCACTCGGGGCCCCTGGCGTAGTTTCGTGTGTACACCGGGTCGCCCGCAAAGAACCCCCGGGCTGCATCCCTGACCTCGGGGTCCCCGCGACTGTCTGAAGCCCTGTCTGGGTGCAGCCTGTCGAGTCGTGTGATGAGCTTGCGCCCCATTAGGAGTTCTGCGGGACTCACCCCGGTGACGGGGTTGGGGATCACCCGGTTGTCGAATAGTAAGGCCGCTAACCGGTGTTCCCAATCTCCCTGTACTATCCGGCTTAAGGCCTCCTTTGTAGTGCGCACCATGCGCTCGGCTTGGCCGTTGGTGGCCGGATGGAACGGGGCGGACCGTATGTGTTTGATGAGGTACCTCTGGAGGAACGCCTGGAATTCCCCCGAGGTAAACGCCGCCCCGTTATCCGAGACGATGGTGTCTGGGATGCCGTGGGTGCATAATGCCCTGCGTAGGGCCCGGATGGCAGAGGCTGAGGATGTGGATGCTACGGGAAAAACCTCCAGCCATTTAGTGTAGGCGTCCACGATAATCAGGAAGATTTGCCCCTGAAAGGGCCCGGCGAAATCGAGGTGAAGCCTCGACTACGGCTTCCTGGAGGGTTCCCAACGTGTGGCGGGCGCGCTAGGCGGATCGGGCCTCGACTCTTGGCAGGCCTGGCACCCCCGCACCCAGCTCTCGATTTCCCCGTCCATCCCCGGCCACCATACGTAGCTTCTGGCTAGGGCCTTCATGCGGACTATGCCGGGGTGGGTCTCATGTAAGGACTCTAGTACCCGCTTTTGTAACGGGGGCGGCACCACCACCCTGCTTCCCCATAAGAGGCACCCTTTGTGGGCTGTCAGTTCCTCCCTCCTGGTCTTGTAGGGTTTGAATTCCTCCCCCATGTTCCCCTCCGGCCACCCCCTCACCACCCAGTCGAGCACCCGTGCCAGTATCTTGTGTTTCTGAGTGGCCTTGGCGACCTCCGCCGCGTGTAGGGGTTGCTCCGGGAGGCTTTCCACTAGCATGATATGGTGCGCGGGGGCGGGGTCTGGACCCTCCTCTGGTAGCGGCAACCTACTGAGGGCGTCTGCGTGGCCCATGGATTTGCCTGCCCGATGGACCAGAGTGTACATGTAGGAGTTCAGGAACTGGTTCCACCTCAGTACCCTCTGGGACAGAATTTGGGGGGTCTGGCGGTCCGGCGCTAGAAGACCCAAGAGCGGTTTGTGGTCGGTGGCGATCGTAAACCTACGCCCATAAAGATAATCATTGAACTTGTGGACCCCCGCTACTATGGCCAGCGCCTCCTTATCGATCTGCGCGTAATTTCGCTCGGCCTGCGTGAGGGTGCGAGAGTAATATGCTACTGGCACCTCCCTCCCGTCCGGGAGTTGGTGCCCGAGGACGGCGCCCACCCCGTATGGCGATGCGTCGCAAGCCAGTATGACCGGAAGGTTCTCGTCAAAGTGGTGGAGCACCGCATTGGAGACCAGCGTGTCCTTCACCGCCTGAAACGCGGCGGCTTGGCGTTTGCCCCATACCCAAGGGGCATTTTTGTCTAGCAGCCTGTGTAGGGGTTCCGCCAGGGCTGCCTTGTGTGGGAGGAACGTGTGGTAAAAATTTAATAGGCCCAAGAAGCTTTGGAGTTCGGCCTTGCATTTTGGGGCCGGGGCTTGCACAATGGCTCGTGTTTTCTCCTCAGTTGGGTGGATCCCTGCTGCGTCTACAGCGAACCCCAGGAACTCCACTCGCGGGACGCCCAGTAAGCACTTTTCCCGCTTGACCTTGAGCCCCGCTGACTGGAACCGGCGTAGTACTTCTCGGAGGCGGTTGTTGAATTCCTCTGGGTCCGGGGCGGCGATTAGAACATCGTCAAAAAATGGTTGGACTCCGGGGATTCCTTTAAGGAGAGCATCCATTATGCTTTGGAAAATCCCCGGAGCCACGCTCACCCCGAACTGTAGCCTCCGCACCCTGAAAGCCCCCCTGTGCGTAACTATGGTTTGGGCCTCTGCCGTTTTTTTCGTCTACCGGGAGCTGTTGATAGGCCTGTGCCAGGTCCAGCTTCCCGAAGATTTTAGACCCAGCTAGGGCCGCCAGGACGTGGCTCACTACCGGGACTGGGTACGGATTGTCTTGAAGTGCCCTGTTTATGGTGCATTTGTAGTCGGCGCATATGCGCACCTCTCCGTTGGGCTTAACCGGTGTGACTATTGGGGTCTCCCACGTGGCGTAATCTACTGGCTCCAGTACCCCCTGGGCCGTTAATCGGTCCAGTTCTGCCTCAATCTTAGGCTTGAGCGCGAACGGCACCTGCCTGGCCTTGAGCCTAATAGGTCGGACTGTGGGGTCCAGCGGTAGGGAGATGGCCGGCCCCTTGTAACTGCCCAGGGACCCATCGAACACATCGGGGAACTCTCAGCATACGTCCCCGACCCCGCTGGTGGATAAGATTTGCCCCACCCCCTCCAACCGTATTCCCAGGGGTTTAAACCATGCCAGCCCCAGCAGGGTGGTTAGCTGGCGCTTGACCACCAAAATGTCCAACCGCCCCTTGAAGGACCCCCGCTCTACATTCACCCGGGCCCACCCCGCGGTCTGGACCGGGTTCTTCTGGAAGTCTCTTAGAACAAAGTCCGCTGGTCTTGTCTGAAACCACCTCCCGGGGCACAGGTCTCTCAGGGTCTCCTCCGATATAATCGAAATGGAGGAACCCGAGTCCACCTCCATTTTGCATGGAGCGCCCTCGATGCGGACCGCCATTTTGATTTTGTTAGGGACGCATGGGGGCAAGTTCAGTACCTGTAGGGAGGTGGATGCGGTGGAGTGGTAGTCCGCCGACTCTTGGTGTGTGGCTGGCCTTCGACGGCCCGTTCTGGCCCGGCAGGCCCTCGCGATGTGCCCGGTCTTTCCGCAGCTCCGGCAGTCCCAGGTCCTGTATTGGCAGTCCCGCCGGTCGTGGGGGCCCCCGCAACTGGCGCACTTGGGGGCAGGCGGCCTTTCCGCCGATGGGGGTCGTTCGGCCGCTCGGGGCCGCTGCAAAGCTCGGTTGGGCGGGCCGACTGGTGGCCGGCGCAGCTGGTGGGCTTCTCCCTCTTCTGGGCGAACCTGGTCCAGGTCCTCGTGGTGCACGGCATCCGACCGACCCCTGGGGAAGGTCTTCGAGGTCCGCTCGAACGCCACAGCCTCGCTGAAGGCGCTCTGTAGGGTGAGCTCTTCCTTGGCGAAGAGCTTCTGTTGGAGCCTCTCGTCGCGGAGACCCCACGTGAAGCGATCGGCCAGGGTCTCATCCAACTGGGGGAAGTTGCAGTTCCCGGCGATCTTGCGTAGAGCCGCCAGGTAGTCGGCGGCCGATTCCCCCACTGCCTGGTCCCTTCTGTGGAACAGGAACCGACGGGCTGTGGCAAGAAATGGCCGGTGAGGAGTCTGATGATCTCCTCATAGGACTTCTCCGTGAGGCGGACGGGAGCCGAGAGACCCTTGGCAATCTCGAACGTGGCTGGGCTGCAGACGCTTAGGAGAACGTCCCTCTTCGTGCCGGCGTCGGTGATCTTGTTGGCCCTGAGGTAGAACTCGACCCGCTCCGCGTAGGACTCCCAGCCCTCGGGATTGGCGGGGTCGAATGCCTCGATGTAGCCGGTGGTCCCGCTCTGGGTGGCCATGGCGGCGGTGGTGGCTGGTGGTTGCCCTCGATCTCCGTAGTAGCCGATGAGGCTAGAATCCCATCCTCGTCGCCAGTGTAACGTACTCAGACAGGAGACGCGAGTCGGGCAACATTCTTTATTGAGAGCACGTTGCAAGAGAGAGAACACGCGGGCCGGGCCCCGCTTATATACAAAACCCCGGTTCAGCCTACTGGACAGGTCAGGCCAATAGTGGCCTGTTGAACTTCCCGCCGCTTCTGGTGATGGGCGGGGCTCGTTGTGCCTTGCGCTGGGCGTCCAGGCTCCTGGTCGCCGTCGCGCAAGGCCTGACGCGCTGCCGATACACTACACCTTTGACCCAAAATGATGTTTTCATTTCAATGGGCTAAATGTTCCAAATCATAAGAGGATTGGTGTCAGACTGTGTTATGGATTAATTAATCTTATTTCTCAGCATTTTGTTTTGGTAGAAGATACACTAAGGCTATATTGGTGCTAATTAAACTTTAACTTTCACCCCGTGTGGGGGTACATTAACTCAGTTGGAAAGTCATTAAAATTGTCCTTGTGCAGGCAATTCTCTCTTTCTTTCTTCCTCCCCCTCTCACAAAAAAGAATCCCCTCTCACAAGTCTTTGGAGTCATGGAGTTATGAGGAAACTGTTCTGCTAACTGAGTGCAGTGTGGTTTTTCCCCACTTGGTTCATCCAGGAAAGTTGATTTCCTGTCTCTGAGACCATCTGGTAAAAGAAAAAATTGAGTGGTGATTATTAGGTGATTGCTATACTAAGATTGCTGTGACTGTTGCTGCTTGACTAAAAATGTGGTGAAACAAAGACATAAAATTGCAATAAAAATAACAAACAGGTAAAATCTGGAGGACATTTAAGGCAGGTAGTTTTTTTTAAAAAGGCAATGCAATGATTCACAGGTCTTTTTAGGACAGGCTTGTGGCTAAAAATTGGATTAGAAACTAATACTTTAAAGCTGGAGGTAGAAGACATGAGGGATGTGTGCCAAAAACAGAAGCCCCACATCTTTTTTCTCCTCTAGTAATGTATAATGTGATATGGCATCCCTATGCTGTGGGTTTCTGTATTCCCACTCTACTTCATTGGTTGCTGCCTGAGCAAGGACATGTGACAATGTCATGTTGTCATGCATTCTAAAGCACCAGACATTGAGGGAGAGAGGTGGCAGAGAAGGCAATTTGGTCTGCTGTCTGTTTCCTGTTTTAGGAGGCAAATTTCAAATCAGCAGCTGTGGCTGAAATCATCGGGCCTTGTTTCAAAGCTAAGGAGTTTAGGGCTATAGGAATCAAAATCAAAAGACATCTGAAGATGACCAGTCTATCATCTGAGTAAAAGCCAAGCTAGATGAGATACTAGGAGATAGATGAATCTCTTCAACATTTTTAAAGGAAAACAAAGCAGTTCATGACCAGATCTTTGTCACCTCTGTGCCTTAATTGGCCATTGTATGAAACAGTAAACTAGACTAGATGGACTACTGGTCTAATTCATCAGCCTCTACTTATGCGGGGAAGAAAGGATTTACCCCACACATGTGGCTTCATTAATGAAAACCACCCCCAACCCCACCAGCTCTTATTAGCTCTGGAAGGGAACAAGGTATGAACCCTGCCTTTCATAAGGGAACCGTCCCTTACTTTAATTTGGAAAAGCAGAACCATATTTGATGGTGAGATCTGTGCATATTGTTACTGACTGATGATTATCCATATCAGTTTCATTTCTGCCAAGTTTCTCTCTCCTTTCTACCTCTGCATTTCTCAAAACTCTAAGCCAGAACATCCAGGTGCTGCAATGACTGTGATATCTAAAGGCTACCAATTGTCATTAATTTTCCCATTTGGATTAGTTAACAGTAATGGTACCAAAAATGTTTATTTTTTTAAAAAGTCCGAATGTAAATTCTATAACAAAGAACAGTTCAGTAATACTATCCCAAGAGCTAAAGCAAATGAGAGGACTTTGTTTGCTAAAGGAAAGGTCAAGATAATTAATAGGATCACTAGTGATAATGAAATTTAACTGCTGATATGGAAATTAGTGCCTTATATGGAATTAGCATCTACCAGCCATCTTCTGAACTTGGAGAGTTACACAATATTTTGTGGGCTATAGAGTACACAATATACTGAGCTAGGAAGGTTGTGAGTGGGGCTGCATGCTGGGAGAAAAATAAAATAAAGCCTTGTCTACTTACAGAAAGTTCTTGCCATAGAGTTCTTAGTGACTCTTAGAGCAACCTGGAAGTAACAAAGTGCTGGAATCTATGGTAAAACTGGTTCTTACCATAGAGTTTCTGGTGATTCCAAGTCATTTTAGGAATTACCAGGAACTCTATAGTAAGAACTACCTGTATGTAGACAAGGTCTTATTTTTCTTTTTAAATTTTCTCCTGCATTTGGGAAAACACTGGAACAAAAGCCTCTCAACGCAGAGTAACTATTCACAAGTAACTGTGAATAGTTTAAGAAACTCTCATTAGCTTGAAACATAAGAACTAAAGTCTGGACATGCACTGATTTTTACCTCAGAATTATATAACCCAGCGATGTCAAATTGTTACAAGGGCAGGATCTGACATAAATGCCACTTTGTTGGGCCAGGCCATGCATGCCATAAAATGTAAGACAAGGTACGAGAGATATAAATTTTTAAAGGTGATTTCAGATGTCGAATGGCAATAGCAGGTGAATGACAATAGCAGGCATGATTGGATTAGGTGTGATACGCAGAGAGGTAGTAGGCATGGAGATACCAATGTTGGTAATGAGACAGGAAACCTACTTACTGATTCACGGTAGAGTAAAAAGATATCGTCTATAAAGAGATAATAAACCAAGATATTATTTAAAAAATGGATTATTGCTTGCATTACATATTATGCGTTCTTCCAAATTCGCCATAAAAATATTGGCTAAACTTGGGGCAAATGCACTGCCCATAGAAATTCCCTTTGTTTGCAAATAAAATTCATCTTTGAACCTAAAGTAACTCTTTTCCAGGATCAGATCAACTAATTCCATTAAAAAGATAGGAGGATCTTTTTTAGATCTTTTATTAAAGATTTCTTGTATGCAAGCTCCGCCCTCTTCATGGGGGATGTTGGTGTATAATGATATGACATCCATTGTTACTATGAGGGCTTCATCGGGAATAGGGACATTCTCAATCTTGTTAATAAAATCTTTTGTGTCTCTTAAGAGACCCGGAATTTCTTTCACAAATGGCTGTTACTGTGCGTCAACAAATTTAGAAGCCGGCTCCAAGACCGATTCACAGCCTGACAGGTGGTAGCTTCCCTCCCTTATGAATTTTAGGTAAAGTATAGAAAATTGGTACTCTCAAATATTCCTTAATTAAGTACTCTCAAATATTCCTTAATTAAATACTTTGCTGTTACTTCTGAGATATACCCCATAAGCTGGGCATCCGTAACCACCATTTTAACAAGTCTCTGCACATTACTAGTCGGGTCCCCCTCTAGATGATGGTAAAAGTTCCTGTCTGTCAATTGTCTCATTACTTCCTTCTTGTAATCACTCCTATCCTATATAATAAGCAGCCTCCTTAAAAATAACAGATTGCTGTTCTGAGTTTCTCCAAAATCTGTTGATCTGCCACAGAAATATCATGCTTTATCTTTTTATTTTGACTTTCCATTTTTTCAATTTCTCTCATTACCTCTTTTTCAAATGTTAAGATCGCTGGAACAGAGCATGATGTTGAAAAAATAGACCTAGGTCTACTAGGAGAGCCAGTTTGGTGTAGTGGTTAAGTGTGTGGACTCTTATCTGGGAGAACCGGTTTTGATTCCCCACTCCTCCACTTGCACCTGCTAGCATGGCCTTGGGTCAGCCATAGTTCTGGCAGAGGTTGTCCTTGAAAGGGCAGCTGCTGTGAGAGCCCTCTCCAGCCCCACCCACCTCACAGGGTGTCTGTTGTGGGGGAGGAAGGGAAAGGAGATTGTGAGCCACTCTGAGACTCTTTGGAGTGGAGGGCGGGATATAAATCCAATATCTTCTAAACACATCCTCCTGCACGGGCGTATCTGTACCAAATTTTTTTTTAATATTATCATTCTGAATAATTTAAACAAATCTATTCTAGTCTGCATGGAATCATATCTAGATGTGGACACATATCCCAATCCTAAATTTAATACACGAGTTCCATCAGGTGTTAAAGTTTTAGAGGAAAGATTAAACTTTCTTCCTGCCTCTGCTCTGCTGCCCCCGAAAAAAAAAAAAAAGCACCCCTGGCTTGTTGTTTAGACCTACGTTCACGCAAAAACCTCCTAGGAAGTGCCTCACCACCCAAAGTGCTTGCCAATTCCTCACCATCCGATGTTTCCACATCCAAAACTTTTCTCTTATCTGCCCAAGTTACTTGTTTTTTCTTAGTCTTCTCCTCCATACACCACCAGTACACTTTCACTTGGACATAATCCCTACAATCTCTCATATTTTTAAATTTAATCTCTCTTGTTTCTCAAAATTCTTAAGTTCTTCCTGCATTTTCTTGATTTTATTATCAAAATTTTCTTGTTCCACATTGCTAGCAAGCTTCTCCTCCATGATCTTAATTTCATTCTTAATCTCATCTACTTCCTTAGATGCCTGATCTATTACTAATAACATCAAGTCATAGGCAAATTTATTTAAAATAGCCACCCACTTTAAACAGAATTCCTCATTATCTGCAAACAATGCAGGACTTTTTTGCAATCTAAGTCCAAGAGGGATCTTATCTGTGCAACAATAGTCCATTAAAGATAGACTGAACCTAAGTGGCCTTCTAAATGCTGTTACTTCATATGAGACATCAGGGAAATAGGATTTTGAAAATCCCAATAACTTTTATTCACTATCAGAGATAAGAGAAATGAGATTGTTCAGGAAAGAGGCTTAAAGGCTATTTAAAGGTAACACAGCTTTTGCTGGGCTCATTAAATTGTAACATTTCAGTTGTCGACTTCTGGATGCATAGAACACCTAAGCTTTTGTTCTTGAGGTGAACACTGACCTTCCCTCAACCTCAAGAATCTAACAGTAAAAATGTGAGCTCCTCTTAGAAACTACAAATCTTTAGCCACTTTTCCTCAGAAACTGTGCCCTGAAAAAGCTGCAATGTCTTCCTAAAACTAAATCCATCAAAGACAGAGATCCTGTGCCTGAGCTGTGGGGGGTGGGGGTGGAGGTGGGATCAGGAATTCAACTTCCAACCCTTGGCGAAACACCATTAATACTAGTGCCAACAGTGAGGAGTTTAGGTGTGATCTTTGCTTTCAGTGTTGCCAGATCAGCTTTTTACCATCTTTGACTGGTCAGGCAACTGGTTCCCTGTTTCTCCTCTCATGTCTTAGCCACATGACCCATGCAGACTGGACTACTGGACTACTCACTCTATGCATGGCTGCCCTTGAATGTTACCCAGAAACTTCAAATGGTCCAAAATGCAGCACTGCATCTCCTCATTGGGACATCTCCAAGCTGCACTGGCTCCCAACTGAGTACAAAATCAGGTTTAAGATTATGGTATTAACCTTTAAAGCCCTGTGTGCTCTGGGATCAACATATCTGCAGGACCGTCTCTCCCAATATATCCCCTGAAGAGCTTTACGTTTGCCAGAACAACATCTTCTAGTGATCCCTAGACCATGAGATATCTGCTTAGCCTCCCAAGCATGATCAAGACCGTGCAGCACCTATTACAGTTTGTCAAGTTCTGTGCAGCACTCATCAATTCCACCTCTTTGATGTAAATCAAATTAGGCTTTATTTCTGAATGATATACATGTATACAGCAAAGAGGGAGTTTGCTGAACCGAGTGGCATTGGTCAGTTCACACCTTTAAAGATTACAACAAAACATTAATTACACAGTTATTCAGGTGTGCAAATTCTGACAGGCTTAACATTCAAAGGCAGACACCTTCGCAATTCCCCCCACAGTTCAGTCTTTCCCAAAGCAAAAGTTGGAAGCTACAGCTGGAGAAATAAGAGGTGGCCTTCACATCTTTCAGAAGAAAGTGTGGAATGGGGTGGAATGGTTATTTAAATATTGCTATAAAAGTGCAAATTAAAAGCAAATGCAGGCATCATAGCACAATGGATAAAAGCAAACCTCCACACTCTACACAACCATGGCAAGACACGGTTCTTGACATAGTTTCACAGAGCCTGTAAAATGGTTGTTTCACAAGGCCTTTGGTTGAGGCGACAGGTGTCCAATTACATTGACTTTCCCTGCTCCTCACCACTTCTTCCTGTTTTGCACTTTGTCAATTTATGCCATTTGTGGTGGTTTACACTCACTTGCCAAATACTGTGGTCTATCTTGGGCACAGATACAGGGCGTTTCTAACTAAAAAAACAGCCCCCAGATATCTGTGTAGGAATTCCAAGTTATGTCTTGTGGGAATCGGTATGCAAGTCCCCGGCAGGAATTTCCCTCCCTACCCCCATCTGTTATGACCCGGAGGAGTGGGGTAGAGGCAGCAAATTTTAAATATAGCATCTAGTACCTCTCCCCAAAATACCCCCCAGGTTTCAATAACATTGGACCAGGGGTCCAATTCTATGAGCCCCAAAAGAAGGTGCCCCTTGTCACTATTATGTGTAAACAGACAGCTTATAGCATGTGCTGCAAAACAGAAAGTAGATCTAGAGGCTTAGATGATCTACCTGACAGCTGGTGGCTGGCTGCCAGAAGTCTTACATCAGCCAGCAGAGTCAGCATGACACAGCAAGTTGCTGATTGGCTGTCCCATGTATAAATGTACAGAGCAACAGTGGTGATTGTGGGTTTAAGGAGTTGGAGTGCAGCAGAGCATATTGTCAGTCAGGAGAGTGAGTTGGTGTAAATAAATGTATATAGTGGTTTTACAGCTACTGTGTACAGCCTTCATTCTTGCGTCGCTAAGCATCACCCTCTGGGTCTCTCTATGCGCATCGATAGGGTTATGGGCCCAGCACGCTTCCGCTGCGCCTAGAACCTGAGACCTGTGAGAGAGGTGGTAGAGGAAGGACGCTGACGTGCTCCAGAGGCTGCCTAGGAGGTGAGACCAGCAGTGGCTGAAAGGAGTCTGAGCAGGATGGCTACAGCAGCAGCTACAGTGCTGGTGGATAAGCTCACCACTACCAACTACAACACCTGGTCGCTCAGGTTAGAGCATTTCCTGAAGAAAGAGGGGCTTTGGGACTGTGTGTCAGCTCCTCCAGCTAATCCCACAGCGGCAGAGGCCGTCAAGGATCAAAAAGCTCTAGCCAACATCATCCTAAGTGTTGCAGACGACCAGCTGGTGCATGTTCGTGGGCCCCAGAAAGCAAAGGAGGCTTGGGAAGCTCTCAAGGCTGTGTATGTGCAAAAGTCAGCCGGCACGCTGATATCCCTATGGAGGAGGCTCTACAGGAAACGTATGCTGGCCGGGGAGTCGATGAGGGACCACCTCGACGGTATGTCAAATTGTTTCCAAGACCTTGAAGCAAGAGGGGAGGCCGTGGCTGACGAAGATAAGGTGTACATCTTATTGAGCTCTCTGGATGAGAGATATGACATGCTGGTGTTAGCATTTGAAGGGCAGGATGCTGACAAGCTAACTTTGCTTTATGTGACCGGCAAACTCCTGGCTGAAGAGCAGAGGCAGCTGGAAAGCAAGAGGGAGCAGACTCGAGCCAAGGAAGAAGAGAAGCCGAGGTCTGTCGGGGCTGGTTCCAGCTGGCAAGCTAAGGAGGAGGAAAAAGCCTTACAGGTGCGGAGGAGGCGCTGCTATCGGTGTAATCAGCTCGGACATTTACAAAGATTTTGTCCTCAGCAACAGCAGAGAAAGAGCCGGCAGCAGTCTTCAAGGACTCCCCAGGTGACTCTGGTAAGAACTGGTCCGGGACTGCAGAGTCAGCCTTGGGTTGTGGATTCTGGGGCTACTCAGATATTCTGCTGCTGTGAAGAGGAGCTTCAAGACTGCAAGCCAGCTGAGCAGAAGACTGTCAGCTTGGCTGATGGGAGGCAAGCTAGTGTTCTTTGCCAAGGTGCAGTCTATTTTCCTGGACTTAAACACAGGTTTGAAAATGTATTGTGTGTGCCCGAGCTAGAAACTAACCTGTTAAGTGTCTCTGTTCTAGCAAGAGCTGGGTTTACCGTAGTATTTGATAAGCAGGGCTGTGCAATTTTGAAACAAGGTAAACAGCTGGCTAAAGGCACTCTAAGAGCCAATGTGTATGAGCTCATGCAAAATGTGGGAAAAGCTCATACTGTGTGGAATAGGCAGCCACACAACAGGTGCATTCACAGGCTGCATAGAAGGCTGGGCCACGCCAGCTATAATACAATAAACAAAACTCTAGAAATACTAGAGGGAGTGAAGGTTGACAAATGCAATGCTTTTTTAGATTGCAATGTATGTAAAGAGGCCAAATCAAAGGCAGTTCCATCGACCAGAAGGAGTGTACGTGTGTCGGAGAGACCACTCCAATTAATACATGCCGACCTGGTGGGGCCGTATGCACCCAGTGTTTCTAAAAATAGGTTTGGCTTAATTTTGGTCGATGACCACAGCAGGTTTGCGTGGGTATATGCCATTAAGCTCAAGAGTGATGTCTGTGCCACCTTCAAGTACTGGGCTAGGAGAGTGCAAAAACAGCTAAATGCTAAGATTGCCTCAATTCAGACTGACCAGGGGGGTGAGTTCCTGAATAAAGAATTTGCCAACTATTTGAGGCAAGAAGGCATAGAGCACAGGGTGGCCAATGTTTCCTCTCCATGGGAGAACGGGATTGTGGAACGGAGAGGTGGAGTACTCCAGGGTATTTGCCATGCTTTGTTGCAAGATAGTGGTCTCAGGCAGGCATACTGGGGTGAAGCCTTAAAGGTGTCCTGTTATATTTCCAACCGTTTATGGACAGAGGCTATAGATGATATACCCTACAGGGTCTTGTATGGGAGAAAGCCACCCCTAGATCACCTCAGGATATTTGGTTCAAAGGCTTGGGTGAACGTCCCTCTGGATAAGAGGAGAAAGGGAGGTCCCAAAGCCAGAAAGCTTGTGTTTATAGGGTACCAAAATGGCATGAAGTCCTGGAGGTTTGTGGACAATAATGATTTGATAAGGCTGAGTAGGTCTGCCTCGTTCTGCGAGGATGAAAACTGGTCAAAGATTCATGCCAATGAAATGCTTGGGGAAAATAAACTGCAACTATCTCTGGAGAGTGAGGAGGAGCAAAAGCCAGAAAGCTCACTGAAGCAGGAGCAAGACAGTATGGGCAGTTTACCAGGCAGCAGTAAACAGCAGGAGACATCTGAGGCTGTAAAAAGGGAGCCGGTCAGAGTCTCTGCAAGAGAAAACAAGGGTGTGCCGCCAAAAAGATATGGTGTTGACACTGATGTTAATTATCTGGGCAAGGGAAATAGTTTGCCAGATGGAAAGCCAAGGGGCTGTGTAAGTGCACCAGAGGTACATGTGGATACTTCCTTCACTGGGGAAGAAGGAGGATATACTTATGTATACGATGACCACCCTAAAACATATCCCAGTGTGCTGGAACTGTTGAATGAGATGGGTCTTGGAGAAGAAGGAGACACATGAGCAAAGCCTGAAGTAGAGGCTGTAAGCAATAACTGAATTAAAGGGTGCAATGTACAAATGAATATGTGCTAAAAACAATGCTGTAATGTTAAACAAACTTACTGTTTGAATGTATGTATTAAGCTGTAACTGAAAATGATTGTTTGTAAAAACTGAACTGAGATGTAACAATTTCAAAACTGCTATGTGTAAGAAAAACCTGAAGTCTGTAAGAAATGTATATGTGTGCTTATATTGAAAGTCTACGGTACTGTGTTAAGAACAAGTCTGGGAAACAAGCCAGCAAAAAGATAAGGCAAGTGCTCAGTCTGGGCAGAGAGCCAACTGAGGAGATATGGTCAGTCTGGGCAGAGTGCCAACTGATAACAATGTGCTTGCAGGTTAATTGGCAAGCGGAGAAAAATGTGTGTGTGTTCAGGAAGAATGGAAGTAACTGAACTGTAATGTGTATATGGAAAGCTATGTGATCAATATATTGATGAAGAAATAATCAATATGTATAAGCAATGTTGCAATGGATGGATGTCAGCACCGCTATAACCTGAGGAGGGGTGTCACTATTATGTGTAAACAGACAGCTTATAGCATGTGCTGCAAAACAGAAAGTAGATCTAGAGGCTTAGATGATCTACCTGACAGCTGGTGGCTCGCTGCCAGAAGTCTTACATCAGCCAGCAGAGTCAGCATGACACAGCAAGTTGCTGATTGGCTGTCCCATGTATAAATGTACAGAGCAACAGTGGTGATTGTGGGTTTAAGGAGTTGGAGTGCAGCGGAGCATATTGTCAGTCAGGAGAGTGAGTTGGTGTAAATAAATGTATATAGTGGTTTTACAGCTACTGTGTACAGCCTTCATTCTTGCGTCGCTAAGCATCACTTTCTGGGTCTCTCTACGCGCATCGATACCCCTATCCTTCATTATTTCATGTGGAAGGAAGGAATTGAAAAGGTGTGTTGTCCCTTTAAATGTGATGGCTGGAACTCCCTTTAGAGTTCTGTAATGCTTGTCACACCCTTGCTCCTGGATCCACCCCCAAAGTCTCCTGGCTCCACCTCCAAAGTACGCAGATATTTCTGGAATTGGACTTGGCAACCCTTGGCCACTTGACCCCCCACCCCACACAGTACCTGGACATTCTGAAATTCTGGATCCAATGCTTGTCCTCCCAGACACAGTTCATGAAAACCCTCCACCATTGCAAGGACCTCGGGAAGACCCACCATCGGTGGCCAGGCACCTCCTGTGCGATTCGGATGATGGAGGAAGAAGTTAAGGAGCACCGAGAAAGGCAGTAGCGGCAGCAAGCTCTGTGAATGGTGATATAATGTCGCCTCAGGGACTTGCGGGATTTGGAGAATGCTGAGCTGACCTGCCTCCCTAAGGGGGGCAGACTGGAGCTTCTGTTCAGGGTAGCAAAGGGTAAATTTTTGCCTTCTGCCTACTTTTCTCAGTGAGAGATTAGTCCAAGATATGCACAGGAAACTTTGAGGTGATTTACCTTGGCTAAAAGGGAGTCCCAGGGGAGGGGGGGCTCCCTTGAGGCTTTGAGGGATCCCCAGAGAAGAGTTGCATATTCATCATCTGCAGAAGCTTACAGAGTCATTTATTTGACATAAGCTTGACAAGATCCTAATCTTCTTTGAGACTGCTAAACATCTGATGCTGTACGAGACCAGTATTGATTTGGATAACCTTAGAAAAAGGTACTGATTGCTAACTACCATTCTGGGACTATTTTAAAGCAAATAAAATAATATTAGAAGGTGGGAAAGAGAAAGTTTGAAAGCTTGGAAGAAGAAGAAAGAAGGGGTGAATTTTGGACTTTGTTAAATTAAGGACAGTGTTAAAAATTGGAAAGGAATTTATTGTTTTGTCTACCTGCAGTCGTGGAGTGAAAGCACCATCGTCAGAGATCTGCAGTTTCTACAGTCAACACAGGAAATACGTCAAGTATCGTGAGACTTTGTTACCAGTGAGAACGTGACTTGGGGCAAGCAAAGCAGGAAGTAACTATTGAAGAATTGGACCTACTCTAGGATTGTATTACCATAGAAAAACATTGGCAGCCATTACTGGGAGGCTAAATTTCTAAAAAATTAATATCTGAGCCTGGGAAGGTTAGAGGATGGCAAAATTAGGCTCATTTGAAAGGGCAAGTTCTAATCTATCAAACCTGATAGTTGAAATTTAATTTGGTGATATCCAATTTTTCGCTGTTTTTTTTAATATCAGAGTCAAAGGTAACCCATGCAAGGGCTGCCTCATTGGAGAAGATGCAAGATTAGTTGGAAGCAATGGAAGCTAGGATGATGAAAGGGGTGGAAAAGATGATAAATGCTTGCAAAAAAGAACTTTAAAAAGAACTTTAAAAAGATATTGAGGACTTTAAAAAAAGAAATGGAAGAGCTTAGAAATGAAACGGTGGTGGTGTCAAAAAAAGTGCAGGCGGTAGAAGGGAAAGTTAAACTCCAAGATTCCACCTTATTAAAAATGCAAGAAAAAATAACAATCCATGACTGTAAATTGATGAAGACACAAATACGTCTGAGAGGAGCACCTGAAAAAGAAGGACAGACTAAAAGAACATGTAATAAAAATAATTGCTGATTTCTTGGAGGAAGATCCTGAAGGGACTAGAAATATGTATGATTATATGTATAGAGTGATTTCATCATATGCCAAGAAAAATAACTTACCAAGAGATGTTGTTATAAGATATATGACAAAAGAAATGGTGGGGAAAATCTTGAATAAAATTTTTGAAAAGACATTGATAGTGGGAGGAAGCAGAGTAAGAATAATGAAAGAATTGCCAAGACAAGTGATAAATGACAGGAAAACATATAAGAAATTAACAGAAAAACTACGTGACAATGGAATGAGGTATAGATGGATAATACCTGAAGGTTTGCGCTTTGAGCTACAAGGAAGAAGGATTACAATTACAAATACACAGGAGCTGCGTAAATTTTATGAAGGGAATAAAGAATTTTCACCATGATGGATTATGAATTATTATCTTGGAATGTAAATGGACTAAATTCACCACAAAAAAGAAAGGCAATATTTCATTGGATTAAAAAACAAAACTGTAATAATAATTTGCTTACAAGAAGTTCATATTAAACAAAAGGATTATAAATTTTTATGGAATAAACAATTGGGACTGGAATCTTTTTCATTGGCTGAACAGAAGAAAAGGGGTGTGATTTTTTATATTAAACAAGAATTGGACCCAAAAATAATATTTAAAGATAAAGATTGAAGATTTGTGGCAGTAGAAGTAATAATAAATGTGAAAACACCTTATTATTGGGACTGTATGCACCAAATGGTACAAAAGATGGTTTTTTAAAAAAACATTATAAAACAACTTGATGAAGTGACATATGACCAGGTCATGATTATGGGAGACTTTAACGGAACAATTCAGAATACATTGGACAGATCTGGGGGAAAAAAATAACAATTAAGAAGGAAAATTGCCAAAATCCTTCTTTGAACTAGTTAAACAAGAAAACCTGGAAGATATATGGAGAAAATTTAATGCTGAAGTACGAGATTATACATTTTTTTCAGCAAGATATAATATTTTTCCAGAATTGACATGTTATGGGGTACAAAGGAATTATGCCTTATAACTAAGAAAATAGAGATCTTACCAAAGATAGGTGCAGATCATAACCCAATATTATGGATTACAAAATTGTCTAAAAAAGTGAGAAGATGGAGATTAAATGAAGATTTACTACAAAATAAAGAATTAGTGACGTCTCCAGAAAATGAAACTAAAGCTTTCTTCCAAATAAATGATAAAGATGATATAGAATTTCAGATGGTGTGGTATGCTTATAAAGCCGTAATGAGAGGAATATTGATTACATTAAACAATAAGGACAAAAGGGCAAAAGAAAAACAGATGTTGGACATTCAAAATGAAATAACGAAAAAAGAAGGGGAACTGAGGAAAAGGCCAGAGAAAAAGAAAATCATAAGGAGATTACAATATTACAAGCAAAAATGAGACATTTGTTAAGTAAGGAATTGGAATGGAATTTGAAAAAATTACAACAGAAGTTCTTTGAGGAAGCAAATAAATCTGGATAGTATTTGGCCTGGCAACTGAAGAAAAAGAGAGAAAGCAAAATTATTAATAAAATTGTGGTTGATGGAAGAGAGATGGTAGATCAAGAAGGAATAAAGAGAGAATTTTTCAAGTACTATGCTAAATTATTTAAAGGTGTTAAAGTAAATAAGGAAAGGATGGAAGCATATTTGCAAAAGATTAAAATAGCACCCTTAACTGAATATATGAAAAAAAAATTGAACGACCCAATTGAAAAAATAGAAATTGAAGCAGCAATTAATGTAATGAAAATTGGAAAAACACCTGGGCCAGTTGGATATATGGCAAAAATTTTAAAATTTTTAAAGACGAATTAGTACCAAAACTTCAAAAATTGATGAATATGATAAGAATAAAAGGGAAAATACCAAATACATGGAAGGAAGCTGTAATTTCTTTGATTCCTAAGGAAGATAGAGATGTCACGAATGTAAAGAACTATAGACCAATTTCATCACTAAATAATGACTATAAGATATATACCAGAATTTTGGCAGAACGACTTAATATTTGATAAATTTCATAAAGGAAGACCAAGCGGGATTTCTCCCTAAAAGGCAAATAAGAGACAATATTAGAACTGTTGTAAATATTGTAGAATATTATGAAAGACATCCAGAGAAGGAAGTTGCATTATTCTTTGCAGATGCAGAGAAAGCTTTTGATAATTTGAACTGGGGCTTTATGTTTGCAGTAATGGAGAAAATAGAGTTGGGGGAAAACTTTATAAGAATGATAAAGGCAATATATACTGAACAACGTGCAAGGTTATGTATAAATGCAGATCTTACAGATGAAATGATAATCAGCAAAGGTACAAGACAAGGTTGTCCGCTTTCCCCACTGTTGTTTATAATGACTCTTGAAATTTTATTGATGTAAATACAAGATTATAAAGAAATAGAAGAGTTGGGAGCTAAAGGATTTATATCCTTTAGCTCCCAACTCTTCTAGAGCATTTATATATAGAGCATTTGCAGATGATGTAATGTTTATAAATGAAAATCCTACACAAGTAACACCTTTGTTGTTAGCTAAAATACAAGAATATGGAGAACTGGCGGGATTTTATGTTAATAAAGAAAAATCAAAATTTTTATGTAAAAATATGCAAGTAAATAAACAAAAGGAGTTGCAGAGACTAATGGGATGTGAAGTTACCTCTAAAGTAAAATATTTGGGTGTGGAAATAACAATGAAGAATATTGACCTGTTCAAAAATAACTATGAAAAGCTATGGCGTAAAATGGATGAAGATATGATAAAATGGAATAAGCTTAACTTGTCATTGCTTGGAAGAACAGCTGCAATTAAGATGAATATTTTGCCGAGAATAATGTATTTGTTTCAAACTATTCCGATTGTGAAAGACAGTAAACAATTTAACAAATGGCAAATGAAGATTTCGGAATTTGTATGGGCTGGGAAGAAACCAAGGATTAAAATGAAAGTTTTAATAGATGCTAAAGAAAGAGGAAGATTCCAATTATCAGATTTAAGATTATATCATGAAGCAGTTTGTTTAGTGTGGATAAAAGATTGGGTGACGCTGTTGAATAAAAAACTTTTAGCGTTGGAAGGTCATGGAAATAAATTCGGCTGGCACGCTTATATGTATTATGGGAAGAAAAAGATGGATAGTTTTTTCTCTCACCATTATATAAGAAATAATTTGTTGAATACATGGATGAAGTATAAGAAATATGGTGATGAAAGAAAACCATTATGGATAGTGCCAGCAGAAGTGATAAAAATAACAGCTGAGACAGGTGAAGAAAAATAGCTGTCATACAATCAACTAATAAAAATACAAAGTGACAAAATAGAATTGAAAACTGCTGTGGAGTTGAATAACAAATACGATTGGTTTCAAATGCAACAAATAAAGAGTTTGGTGGAAAATGATATTAAAGCTGAAGGAATAAGACGAGAGCAAACAGAAATGGAAAAAGTTCTGCTTGGAGATAATGAAAAATTAATTTCAAAAACTTATAAGTTACTTTTAAAATGGTCTACAGAAAATGTAGTGAAATCTCAAATGATTAAATGGGCAATAAATGTAAATAAAGAAACACAGATGGATACATGGGAATATTTATGGAAGAACTCTATGAAACTTTCAACGTCAGAGTATTAAAGAGAACTGTTTTAAAATGATGTATAGATGGTATATGACTCCTAAAAAATTGGCAAAGATGAATAACAAGATGCCAGATAGATGTTGGAAATGTAAAAAAAACCATGAAGGTTCTTTCTACCATATGTGGTGAACTTGTGAAAGAGCGAAAAAGTATTGGCAGATGATCCAACAAGAAATTTCTAGGATCTTGGGATATGAATTCAAGAAAGCTGCAGAGACTTTTCTGTTGGGATTACAAATGGAAAAATTTCCAAAAGAAGATAGAACTATAATTTGGTACTTGCTTTCAGCTGCTAGGACACTATATGCGCAGTTATGGAAGCAAGAAAAAATACCAGAAAAATGGGATTAGATTGTAAAAGTTATGACATGGAGTGAGATGGACAAATTAACAAGAACTTTAAGAGACTATGATTTAGAAGAATTTAAAAGGGAGTGGAAAAAAATTAGAAGTTATGTAGAAGATGAGTGGAAAGTAAAAGGACTTTGGACAATTTTTGATCATGATTAAACTTTAGAAGAAAGAAGTATATTAATTTTAGTTCTTAGTAATTAACGGTACCTTTTAATGTTAGTATTTTAAGTAAATAACACTGGCGGGGGTCAAGTAACGGGGGGAGGGGTGATTAGAAAGAAGCATATGGGAAAGATGAAAAGAAGTTATTAATGGAAATTGTTACCATATGTTATCAATAAAATTGTTTAAAACAAAACATCGCCTCAGGACCGCATGCCTTCGCCAGAGCGTGGTCAATCGTGGTCTCTCTGCAAACATTACAGAAAGAAGCATAGCGATGATGCCCACGGCTTCTGTTATCGCGCCTGCTAATGTGCCAAGAATATCAGCATCCATTTTGGAACGCATTGCAAAGAGCCAGCGAAGAAGTGATGAATCGATGACCCAACTCGAGTTGCGGAGCAATCATGGAAATTTGAAATGCACATTAAACGCGCCAGTGCAAACGCGCATGAGCTGAAATGCTGATTAATTCTTTTTTAAAAAGCAAAGCGCGATAGCAGACATCACTGTGCCTGCGCTAATGCGGATGGAGGTCTCTTGAAACAAGGTCCAGTAGAGCACTCTGATTGACCAGTGACGGGACCCACATGGAATAGAACAGGAACCTGTGGTTGTGCGGATTGTAATAGTTGTGCGGTTGTGCGCATTACAGATGGATTTAATGGTAAGTGTGACCGTACCCTTTGTTAACTTTGTTTGCCATCTTGTGAGTTATATCATTGAGGTTCTATAGGTTTTAAGTGGAATTGTGTTGAAATTGTTTTAGTTGTTTCATTTATTTGTTGTAACCTGCCCTGAGCCTATATGCAGGGGAGGACAGAAATTAATTAAATAAAAGCATTTCTTTCTCTCACTTTTACCTCACTAGCTTTCTTCAGCCACATTTGGGCCCTGATTGGCTGTTGGCTGCTCTGCACATACACCAAACAGGCATATAGGGGGATGATGCCTGACAAAAAGAAGCAGGACATTTGCATATCAATACAGGTGACCTTGGGTCAATCACTCTGTATCAGCTCTTGTAAGGATCAAGTGGAAGAAGAAAGAGCCATGGGCACTTCCTAAGATGCTTGGAGGACAGAGAGGGATAAAAAAAAAATACAATAACTAAACTCTGAGTCCTCATTGGGTCAGAGTTTAGTCTCTTTATCTCCCTTTGGTTGATTTATAAAGTGATGTTTTTTCCTGTATAGCTAGGAATTTGCTGAGGATGTAGAAATACCTGTCTGTGGGCGGTCCTACTGTATTGCTTTCTTCATCTGTGCAGGAGACAGTGATTATACTATCAGATGGAGTGATGACAAGGTGGTGTTTTGTGAGGAGTCATGTGAGGGTGGAATAATTGGATATCCCATCCTAATACTGTAGATCTCCCCTCAAAGATTATCTAAATTGTTAAGTGCTTGAGCATGTTGAGTTCTCTTCTCTCATCTCCCTCCGCCCACTTTAGAACAGGCAGTTTGCTGTTAACATTACATTCTTCCTGAAGCATATTTAGTCCTCATGAGCCAAGCTTGGTGACATGTTTAATGCTGAATCTCATTTTAACCAGACTTCTGTTATGTATCCACTCCTCCCATTTTCCACTTCTGGCCTTGAAACCAAAATTGCTAAAAAAATATGCATTTGTTATTTTAAATTCCTCCTATTAATAACCCTTAAATACTTCCTATTAATCCCTTGATCCTTTAAACCTATTAATTAAGGTGAGTCTATTTTAAATTCCTATGAACATCATTCAGGGAGCTGGTATTTGCTGTTATAAGATGGCTATTTAATGTATAGACTTATTGTATAATCAGGAATCAAATGTAATCCCAAACAAAGAGAAAAAATAGAATAAAATAAAATTAGAGAGCTAGGGAATATGAAATAAAAACTGGTTGTTTCTAGAAAGTATGATTGCCATTTACAATGATTTGTTAAGTTGTATGCATTTCTATTTGATTTAAGTTGTATGCATTTTATTTGATTTAAATGTGCCTCTGAAATGCTTTGGTCAGCTGTATTCAAAGATTAGCTCCAGTTGAGTGGTTCTCTGTTCTGGGAAGAACAGACAATTTGCTGTTCTTTTAAGATTAGCCCAATGCCAGGATATGTGTAGTACCAGGGGTCATTTTGTAGAAAAATAGGTGGTGGAGATTGCTAGGGAGATCCAGGGATTGCTATGCAGCTGCACATACTATTCATTGGACAAGGAGGTGGAACTCTCAGAATGAGGAGTTGGAACTCTCAGAAAGGTTCAGGAGCTGTGCTCCTGTGAGCTCCCACTGAATCCGAGGCCTGTACACCACCATATACTTGATATATGCCAATACATGGCTTGTATCTTATAAATCTACTCAGCTAGGTGTTCAGTCTTTCCCCAACAGAAATCTCTTTCTTTCAATTAAGGCTCCTCACTTAATTGAACGGAGTGGTAGGACAGAAGCCTTATGGTTTAAAGTGTCCTAAACAAATAAAGTGATACAATAGAAAGGTGTATTTGGTTATTTAAACATTTATTTATTTTAATATGTTATTTCATTCATTTGGAATGTTGTGTTGAAGGAGATTTTTATGAATACCATGTACCGGCAAAAAGACAAATTAATAGGTTCTACATCAATTCAAGCCTGAATTTTCCCTAAAAGCTAAAATGTCTAAACTGAGACTATTGTACTTTGTTCATATTATGAGAAGACAAGACTCACTGGAGAAGACAATATTGCTAGAAAAAATTGAATGCAACAGGAGAAGAGGAAGACTTAACATGAGATGAATTGACTCAATAAAAGAAGCCACAGCCTTCGTTACAAGGCCTGAGCAAGGCTGTTAATGATAGGATGTCTTAGAGGTCATTAATTCACAAGGTTGCTATAAACTGAAGTTACTTGAACACATAAACATTTATATACTACTATTCCATGCTTGAAAAGACTTACAACAACCAGCAGTAGGTATATCAAAAACACCGAAACAGTAAAAACACCAATATAATTAAAAAAATTTAGATTTATTGGATTTATATCCCACCCTCCCACCCTCCCTGCTCAGGGCGGCTCACAGCAATAAAAACAATAGATTACAGTAAAACATCAATAGAACAGTTCCAGCAATTAAAACAGTTTAAAACAATAAAAACAATTTGGTGCTAATCAAATTAAATTCTGATGGTATTCCGTGCTCTTAGGTGTCCTTTGTATTGCTATATCGACAGTTTAATTAAAGGCTAGCCAGAATAGTGTTGTCTTGCAGGCCTTACAGAACTGGGCAAGGTCCCACAAGGCTCTGACCTCCTCTGGCAGTTGGTTCTACCAATATTGGTTCCCAGACTGATGGGGATCTAGGATGGAAGCGTCCTCCAGAAAACTCTGTAACTGCAGCACTTCCGCCCTCTCAATAATTTTACCTCAAAGAGGTAAATTCGAGACCAACTGGTAATGTACCAATTCGGCAGGGTCTAATGTTGGTTTTTTCAAGAGAGGGCAGACCACTGCCTCTTTGAGGGATGTTGGAAAAAGCCCTTCAGAGAGGGATCTATTTATGATATCCCGTATAGGATGCTATAGCTCCATCCAGCAAGCTTTAATCAGCCAGGATGGGCAAGAGTCCAGATTACATGTTGTTGGGTGCACAGTGGAGAGAATTCTGTCAACTTCCTCCAGGCTGAGCGTTGTGAAATGACTCAAAGCTGGTCCAGAAAACAGGCACGGAGCCTCGAGTTCACATACTGTTTCAAATGTGGCAGGGAGGTTGTGACAGAGCAACCTTTGTTGATTTTCAGTATTTCTATAAAGAAATCATTTCTTAATTAAAAATGCTGACAAAATGATATTTTAATAAAATTAAATTTGTGATGGAAACTGAAACAAGACAGCAACACAATAAAAACAATAGAAAACAAAATTCCAACATAAGACAAACAAACCAAAACCTAGGAAGTAATTATATCTACATTATTATGAATTCCCTGTAATTGCATGAAAAACAATCCAGGGTTTATAAAGAGATTGTTTTAATTGATGTTCCAGAAAATAATCATTCACTAAAACTATTGCCCCATGGTCCTTGTGATTCATCAGCTTTGTGTTCTGTATCTCTAAGGTTTTCAGAAATTTTGTACTGACATTTTGAGCATGATAGGGCTTTATTCAGTTTTGTGATTGTTACTCACACAAGCTTGAAAATTGAAAGTTGGCTGCCGAAGTCAGCTTAGTGATTTTTTTTCAAAGAGCACAATCCAGCTAATGATAAGCACTCATAAATCTGACTGATTTTAATTTACTACTTAAGCACATTCTGGGGAAGACCCCAAACTCACTAGTAGAGCACATCTGCTTAAGGCCTTAGTGTGTGCAATTGGATATTGCTGACCCAATAAAATGACCAATATTTCTGGATCTGCAATATCACGAATGTGAAAGGCATCCCCAATATGCCCAATTCCAATATTTCCACTCCCAATAGTATTGGAATTAGGAATCATGTTGGGGAGACAGCCTGAGCAACTGTTTGGGAGCGGTGTAACACAGCCAGGCTGAAGCACACTGACACTCTGAATTTCAAAGGGCCATTGTTTTCAATTAATAATCACCCTTTAAACTTTATGCTGTGGCATAGCTATGCTGAAAATAATGCATAGTGGACCTGGTCCCCACACTGTTTTAATCATGCAAAATGAAGGATTTAGTCAGTTGGCCCTGGTCTTAAACTGCTAAACCACAATGAAGAGTTGATCTCTTCTAGTTTATCTATTCACTTTTCTTTCACTTTTAGGGTTCCCTGTTGTCAACAGTGAGAGGTAGCAGCAGCACTGAAATAGGGGCCTATTATTTTCAAGCCTGGAGGCCAAATTTATGGCTCAATGAAAATAATGGCCCCACACCTTAGCTGGAGAGCTCTCTTTCTCCCTTCTGCCCTCCTTCCACATGTCTCCAAGGGGGGCAGCTAGGGTTGCTAGGTCCAACTCATAAAATATCTGGGGACTTTGGGAGTGGAGCCAGGAGACTTTGGGGGTGGAACCAGAGCAAGATTGTGACAAGCACGATTGAACTCCAAAGGGAGTTCTGGCCATCACATTTAAAGGAATCATGCTCCTTTAAAATACCTTCATTTGATCAGAAATAATGAAGGACAGAGGAACCTTTTTTGGGGACTCATAAAATTGGATCCCCTGGTTCAATCTTTTTTTAAACTTGAGGGGGGGCGGGTGAGGAGAGGCACCAGATCCTGTGCTTAAAATTTGGTGCCTATGCCTCAAAAAACAGGGGCCTCCAGAGCCTCTGATACCCACAGACTGATTCTCCATTATACCGTATGGGAACAGGTCTCCATAGAGTATAATGGAGTGCCCAGCAGACATTTCCCTTCCCCCCTTCTGTTTTCTGATGACCTGAAGTGGGATAAGGGCCTCCAAACCAGGGAAATCCCCTGCCCCCAACTGGGGATTGCAACCAGTAAACTACCCAAAAAGGTTATAGTGACACAATTACTACAATTATAATGCACTACAATAACAATTTTATAGGTAAAACCAATAATAACACTTGTACATCTCAAAATGTAACACTCTCAACACAATACTGAGTCCATTCACATCCAAATACAGTTTCAGTAGTAGAGTTCCAATGTACAGGTGGCAAGCTTCATATCCTGCTTTGAAATTTCTTCCAGCAAAAGTGCACTCTACATTCCTTTCTCCAATGGAGCTGCAAGATAAATATTCTCCCAAGTAATTAATGAAATATTTTCAAGGACATACTTCAAACATTTCAATCATACAGAGACTACAAGTTGTTAACAATATATCTACACATCTCACCTTTCCACAAAAATCTCTGTCATATTACATTACTTACATACTCCAATAATTCTAAGAACTTCCAATTGGAAGGCAACTTCAAGCTCTTCCTCCTTCAATAGCTAACTGAAAACATAATATACACCTTTAACACAAAATTAATAACACAAATACCACCCTGCAAGTTACATTCCCCCAACCAATATACTTACATTACACTTTTTATAGTACATTAAAAATAGACAACAGTCTCATTATTCAAATAGGCAACAGCTCAATATGGCTCAAGGCACCGCCACTCTGGTGGCACATTGTTTTAAAAGCCTAATCAGTTTCACCTGTTGCACAAAACGCTTGTGTTTACCATTCACAAACCACTTACAACTCTCTTACATTTGTGTGCATGACCCAAATACAACAACATCTACAACATCCAATTCATAGAAAACATGAAAAGTCTATTTAACCCGTATGGTGTGACTGAGTTTAAACGATGGATCCAGTAACACTCCTCTTTTAATAAAGTAGTTTGTACATCCCTCCCTGTTTCTTTCTTGGACTATTTATACAGGACTACATATTTAAAGCAGTCATATGTGTGGCCCTTTTCCTTAAAATGATTTACAAGAGGTGCTTCTCTGACGTCATTTTTAATGTGGCTTCTATGCTCCAAAATCCAGACCCTTACCTGGCGTGTGGTGTTACCCACATATGGGAGCCCACATTCACATAAAATTAAATATATGACATTCCTACTAGCACATGTTGAGTAAAGTTTCAAGGAAATATGGGGGCCACCTACATTGCGTTCAAACTCCGATACCTCTAACGCTTGAGGTGTTGTATATGTGATCTGAAATGTGTAAATTATGATGTTCTTGCCTGGTTCATTGGAGCCTGTAGGACTGAGCTTGGGGACTCGGGGACAATGGACAGCAGGATCCAAATCCCTGCTGTCCTGCTCCAATCACAGGCCCCCTGCTGGTTTGAATGGTCCAATAGCATGCTAGCACGGGAACCTTGAGTGTATATATAGTTGGCCCTGTTGGCCCAGTAGGAGTCTTAGAGTGCAGCCGTATATTATGCTGTGCTAAATAAAAAGAGCTATAATCACTACCACCTCGCCTCTTCCTTGCATTGAATCCACTATGTTATAAAAAGAATACCTGTTCACTAACTGTAGAAGAGATCCCTCCTGAGAGAACATTCCCCCTTTCTTCAGCATGGTGCCCTGTTTACCCTTGACCCTCATGCTCCCTGACAGCAGTGGGGCTACTATTCTCAGAGTGGGACATGAGTTCCTGAGTGTCTTGTCTGTGTGGCTGATGGTTTCTGCTTCTCTAGGTCAGCCACCTTGGCCTTAAGGGTGCTTTTCTAGGTCAGTAAACTTGACCTTGTTCCCTGAGAACCAGGAGCTTCTTGCACCAAGCACACACCCATGACTTTTGTCCAGCTGGTAGAGAGTCATACATGTTATACTCAGCGCAATACACTCATTGGATAGCTTCTGACCACCTGCTGGTATTCCACCTTCATAATTGTTTTAAAACCATTTTTATAAATTTCCTGTTTATGTAGATCTGTTTATAGAAAGTGTGCTTACCATTTCAGGAATGTAAAGAGATTGGTGCCCTGGCTTCCTCACCCTGCTGCTGAGCTCACACATCTGCTAAACTCTCCTGTTTGTACCCTTGTTCCAGACACTTCCTTACTGGAACTGATACTAAAATCAGAACTTTTCCTTACTTGTCTGCTAAATTTGCCTTTTCCAGGTACTTTGCCACTGGAGCTGACACTTTGGCACAGGAGCTGGGTCTGCTACTTTGCAGACCTTTTCTTTAAGATCTGCCATTTGGTCTTGAACCACTTAAAACCATCCAGTTTGCTAGAGATGTAGGAGCACCAGAGAATAATTACTTAGGATCCCAACTCCCCAAATTGTGTCCCAGTTCCAATGAATAGTTTGGGTGCTTCAATCAATAACAGGCATGAGCAGAACTTCAGATATGCAGTGAACAGTACATTCCACTCCTCCCAAATAAAGTAACTTTCTTGAAAGTTGCTTGACATTGGCTGTCTTCTTTTCTCAGTTTTCTTGAGCTTATCAGCTCATTGCTTCTTGTCTGAGTCACTGGCCCTGGTACTGTATGCTCTCCAAATACTAATTAAGTGGGTTATAACTGACTGAGAGTTCCTCTTTTGTGTATGTTTTTTTCCCTTTGACAAACAGTTCCCTTTGACACTTCATCATTATATTATTTGAAATAAACCAGAAAATAAGCAAAATATTATCTTAGCCACTTCAAGTTCTGATAGCTCTAGGAAATGATCACATCAGAACAATCACAGATCTACATTTTCACTAGCTCATGGCAAAACAACTCCTCAGTGCCATCTAGTGAGGCATGGTACTAAAATGGTATGATTCAGTCAGCATAACTATTTGCTTCTTATGCTTCACAAGTTGTTAATAATAGAACAAAACAAAAATCCTCCACTATTAAGACGACATGTTTTGTCCACATTGGGTAGCTCCTTGTTCTTATTCATTTATGACATTGGAGCAAAACTGATTGTGAGATGTTATCTTCATTTGAATGAGAGCCAGAAAGCTGGGATAGCATAGCATCTAAATTTGGACAGCTGTGCACACTGACCTGGGAGCAAGGCAACTCACTGGGATTTGCAGCCAGGGAAACATGCTACGTACCAGCAGGAAAATATATGGTTTTCCCTTCAGTCACTAACTCTTTCTTTGCCCAGGAGGTGGAAACACAATTCACCGGAGAACACCACCTTACAGGGTGTTGCAGTGATTAATCAGATGATGTGAAGCATACTGACATTCAAAAAGTACGAATGACAGTTTTAGTTTTAGGGTTTCTCCAAAACAAAAACAGCATACAGTACTAGAAATCCTGTATTAAAAAGACCAATAAAAGAAATTACTCACCGAACATCCTGGTTTAACTCTATCCCCAAACTGACTTTCTACGCTAGAATCATAGAAACCAACTTTATGACTCTATGATTCTATGGTTTTAGTGTAGAAAGTCAGTTTGGGGACAGAGTTAAACCAGGATTAAAGCTCTAGTGCGAAATTGGTCTAAAGCACATAAATATCAAAATTGCATTTTTAAATGTATCAGCATAAAGTTGGATTCAAATATTACATTCTCCTCACCTGGACAGCCCAGGCTAGCCCAAGATTGACATAGCTTGGAAGTTAAACAGGGTTGGCTCAGGTTAATACTTGGACAGGTGACCACCAAGAAGTCCTGGGCTGCAATGCAGAGGTAGCCATGACAAACCACCTCTGTTAGCCTCTTGCCTTGATAACCCTCTGGGGTCACCATAAGTCAGCTGTGACTTTGCACAAACACATTGCTGGAGCTTCCCTGACATAAGGAAACATCCTCCAGTGCAAAGAGTGTGTTCCACTGGTTGAAGTTTAATTGCATTGGAAGAGAGCTTCACCAACAGAGGAATGGAACCTTTGAATACAAACCCTTATTATATATGAGTTGTGAAGTCCATCTATTATTGTTTGGAATTTAATTTCTACTTACTGTTTAAAATCTGAATATCTGTAGTATATTTATGTGGTGGCCCACGGTGGCTAGTAATGGTTGTTAACCAATTGGAACTTCTTCGGGGTAACTGAGGAATGAGGGTAATTCCTCCTCTTTCTGTTAAGTTATTTACATAGTTTAGATATTTGTACCTCACTTCTCTCTCCATGGGGAACTGAACCAGCTTATAACATTGTGCTTCCATCCCCCATTTTATCTTCACAGCAACATCCCTTTGAGATGGGTTATGGCAAGAGCGTGTGACTGGCTCAAGGTCATCCGGCAAGCTTCCATGGCTGAGTGGAGATTCCAGTTTGGGTTTCCCAGACCCTGATTCAGCACTCAAATCACCAAACCATGATGGGAGGCAGCTGTAAAAGCTATGATATCCCGTTGGCCAGACTAATCTGTTAATTAGCTAGGATTCTGGAGGAGAAGGAATATGAAGTTTCACCATTGAGAGAACAGGGGTGGTTAAAATGCAAAAGGGAAGACAACAAATCAAGTGTTTGGCAAGGAGTTTTTATAGATGTATAAATTCTGTGAGACCCTATGTAGAGTTTAAAAAGACAGGTGATCCAATCACATCTGTACTGTAAACCTGATGTTTGGGTATAGACATCTTGCCTACTATGATCTTGGAACACATGAGCTCAGGAATGAGTGGAGGGACTAGAACAAAAAAAGATAAACCAGAATAGGGGAAAACAGTGCTAAAAAGTGCCTGAGATACTTCATAGGCCTCTCCCTAGAAATTCATTCACAATAGCCATAAATCTCTCCTGTTTGACAGAGCTGCATCCTCTACCATGGATTTAACGGTTCCATGGTTGACACAAATATAGCTCTTGTATAAGCAAATAGTCATAAAGATAAATATTCAGCAATTAGCATCAAAATAGAAATTAGACTCCAGGCCAGTAACCAAATGTCACAAGCTTAAGTAGTAAACATCTATTTACATTGCTCAATGGTATGATCCTGAACAGTTATTCTGATGTTCTGAAATTCTGCTAGACTCTGAGGCAGAGATTCCTCAATGAAAGACTATGAAGGTATTTCCCTGGTAGGGTAAGTCAAAAGGTTGAGCACAGAAAACAGAAAAAGCAGTGTGATCCAATATGTAAATGAACAAATTAAATTATGTGCACAAAACATAGCATGAGTAATTTAATATATAAACAAATCACAAACAGGAAGCAACTGTGTGCATACAAGAAAATAAGACACAATGCCAAATAAAATAACGCAAAATGCCAAACACATTTAAGCACAAAGCCTTGATCAGTGGCTTATGACCATAATTAACACATTCATATCTTACTTGTACCATAAAGGTCAAACCAAATCACAAAACCCAGCAAGATAAGTAAATAGACTACTTTTGGATTGAGGGAATGTTGTAAGATACTTGGATATGGAAATATATGAAGACTTATTTTATATAAGGAATATATAATATACTTCAAGTAATTAATTTTGGTTTACCCTACCTTTTTTGGTGGGGTATTTTCCCCTTTTTTTATGGTATGGTATTCCCAGATATCCTCATACAAGTATAACCACAATGCCTTCTATGTGGGGATGCACTCAAAGACAGTTTGGAAACTACAGCTCACTTGTTAATTAGAAAGAACCATAGGGCACATATTTCACTAACCTTAATGCAACTGCCTGTAACTTTCAATAGACTAGTACTTACTTACCTTTAAAGCTCTAAACAGCATTCAATGAGTCTGAAAGGTCCATGAATGGCTCTTTATGTCTTACACAAGGATGATGTCTGGAAGGAAAGGCCAGAGGACAGCCAGGAGCTGACACCAGCAGTACTGCATAGATGTCACTTTGCCAAAAGCAATGGGTGAACTGAGGCCTTAAATGCTGCTGCAAATGGGTGGATATATGGGTGCTTCTCCAGAAGGCAGCTGCTGTTACCCAAAGGTACTGTGCCTGATTCTGATGGTGATTAGTTTAACAGGGTTAATGTGGTTCATGGTAAAGTAGGGTTCTCAGGTACATGTTTTGATAGCACAATCAAGGTATCAGATATGGTGGTTTCAAATCTCAATAAACAGATAATAGGATGGGGAAATTTAAGGTGCAGCATAGTTGGAACAGGATTCAAGACTGAGCCTTTCTTTTACCTGCACTTGTCCATGGCTGTTTTCTCCAATCACCTAGCCCAATGAGGGGAGGACTACTGCAGAGAAGCAATTTAGGGAGCAACATACGGGTACAAATTGTCCCATGTTACTTAAAAGGAATAACTGTGCTGGTGGCTCTCAAAGGGCAGAAAGATGGGATATAAATTTCATAAATGAAAAAAAAAAGTTGGTGACAACCTGCTTCAAAAATGAGTCTGTCATTTTTCATCTTATCTGTTAGTCTGCCTTGAGTTCAGTCAGCATGGAAATCCCACAGCTGACAGTAAATATAGCCTGAAAAAAGAAAGATGTACTCTTCAGCATAACAGACCAATGAACTTGTTCAAGCAGAAAGTGGCAAAGAATCCAATGTAGCAAAACCCACAGAAGAGAGCAAAGGGCATGCTTCAGATTCTCATCCCAGCTGTGTTTCTGGCTGATATATGGTAATCCATAAACAACAAGGGTCACTGCCCTGATGAAAGCAAAACTTCTACTTCTATGTGATATACACGTTTTCCTGTGTCATTGTAGTGATGTACAGATGAGATTTCATTTTGTAGGTGTTTGCATATTATAGCGTATGAAACCTTTTACGGGCTGGTTTTGTGGATGATTTGTTATGGCTGTTGTAACAACTTTTGGCAATACAAGAGTAATTATGGCAATAGCCCTGCAACAGGAGTGGTCTTTCCATATGAGCAGAGACACCCCAAACATCCTCTGGACCTCCTAGGCTCTGTATCCCAGAAAAGCCAGGCATGGCATTAAAGGTGGTTTGCCAGGATGCTAGGAGACAGCACTGAGCCTGCTACTGAGCCTGCAGCATTGAGCCTGCCATAGGCTCAGTAAAAGGGCTGACACTGCTGCCATATTCCTTCAAGCAATTCCCACCCCCTCTGTCTCTCTCCTTCTCTATGAAACAGCAGTGGGCAATCTCTGTTCAATGCCCCAAAAGGTCTCAACAGCAATGGGTAAGACGCTGCCTATTGTCTAGCAAAGGCATAGATGAAGTATTGTGCATCTAGCCCATCTTTACTAGAATGAATGGATTATGTTTGATAATGGGCCATGTTTTCCTTCCTGGAATCTCATAGAGGCCATAGGACCTTCTCTGATACTTCCTCTGGGATTCAGTTACTGCCTTTGAATGTGGAGGCTCCCATCAGTCACTATGGTTAGCAGCCACTGATAGACCTATCCTCCATGAATCTATCTAATCCCTTTTTAAAGTTGTCTATTTCTTCTAGGAGGTGAGGTCACATTAATGAGAGAAGAAATGGTGCATGGCTCTTCCTATGGATCTGAAGATCTTATATAATCAGAACATTGGGCAGGAGCCACACTTTAGCAGCTCCCACATTGCTAAGGTAAGCAGTTAGGACCTAGATTCTCATGTGTCAGCAATGACCAACAGTATCTTCACAGCAACTATTCTGGACTATCCTCTCTAAGGATGTGACTCTTGCTGAAAGTATGACAGGATAAGTAATTTACCTCTATTTTTAGTTCCCCAGTAGTATTTTTTATTGCAGGTGAGCTAGCCTTCAAATACTTAGCACCTGGGTTTTTTTTCCTTAGGGTCTAGAGAAGAAGATCTATTGTGGATCTCATGATTCATTTCTATCTACTTCTGAGGCGAAGCCATATTCCCTCCTGCAAATTTGTTGTGCTGCAGATCAGCATGCATGTGAAATTGCATTGGGGTATAAGCTGATACAAAACAGAAGATAAATAAGATGAATTTGCAACAGGAATTATGCATTGTTCTAGGTAAAAGCATCTGAGTAATTATCGGCTTCAGCATATTATACTTTTGGAGGGGCTTTTTGACAGAGGAAAAATGGTCAACTGAGGAAAGGAATATATTTTGTGTCTGTCAGGAGCTGTGTTCATGGAACATCCTCATGAAATTTATTTTATTCATTTTTGAGATTTATATCCTACCCTGCTCTGCAAGCAACCTCAGAGTGGATCACATCATATCAACTATTAAACAATTTCATAAAAAACATTGAATCATCAAACATTAATTCTGGTGGTGATTAGTTTAACATTGAATCATCAAACATTAATTAATTTAAGATTTAAACAAGTAATTAAAAAATTAACTGACTGGCAGCTTAGTGGTTAATAATGTTATAGCATACACTGACTTTATGCCAAGGAAAGTGGTGGATCACTCTGACTATAGGCCTGGTAGAACAACTCAGTTTTACAAACCCTGAGGAATTGCAGTGGATCCTGCAGGGCCCTGATCTCAGTTGGGAGCATGTTTCATCAGGCTGGGTCCAGGGCTGAAAAGGCCCTGGTCCTAGTCGAGACAAGATGGGCATCTTTTGGGTCTTTTAAGGCTCCTTTATCCCAAATGAAGAAGTATCCTGCTATGCAGGGGTGGGGAAGCTGTTTGCTATGAATGGGGATGAAAGGAGATGCATAGACAAATCCTAGTCTGATGAATAAGAAAGCATTTCAAGATTAGTTTCTTTGGAAGCAGGGAACGTTATAGTCCTTTGTTGGATTGGGACCTATAGTGGTTTCTGTTTGCTGAATCCCCATTGTGTACTTTTGGTATTAGCAAAGACTGACAGATTGAAACAAAAGCACAGCAATGTTTTCATGGAAACTGCCAAGAGACAGCCACAGTGGGACAAAAATAAAAATATCAGCAGCTATGCACCTTTAAGCCCTTCTGAATGAGATTAAAGGCATTTGTTCCCCCACCACCACCCAGTTCAAGGGTTTGGAGAGATGAAACTAATTTTCAACCCAGAGAGGATTAAGAAGGCCGAGAAAGGTGATTCTCTAACTGATCATTCTGAGACTCACTGGCATGAAGTTTATTGTTGGAGGGCTTTCAGGACTGCTGCTTTCAGTCAGATAGATGCCTGTGATGAATTAGAGCACATACCTTTCCTAGGTGCAACGTTTGAAAATTAAAGTAAGATTTGTGAATTATTCAGCAGCTGTTGCCAATGAATTTCTTCAAGCCACAGACAGACAGGTTATGTCAAAAATTCCACAGTTTGACCATTTTAAAAAGTGGTCTACAGCCTAAACACTAGATGGCATCAAGCTAGAAACACAGCACTAAATCTGGCAACTGTATTAACTGGAAGCTGCTTATTTTTCATTAGAAGCAAACGCTGATGAATGGGCAATGAACATTAGAAAAAGAACCACGAATGTTGCCAGTGTTACTGTATATTAAAGAATTAAAAGCTGTATGTATTCTGAGCTATGCTTCTTTCATCAGCAGAAGAATGCACACTGTGATGCAAATATTAAATCTGTAGAGCTGAAGGTAACTATATTAAATGTAGGCATAATAAATACAGGCCATTTTACCGTTGCACTTTAGAGGGGTTTTTTTCCCCTTTTAAACTTGATATTTCTGTTGTTGGCTCAGCTGTGATTTACGGTGTAATTCTATGCTGAGTTTCTGCCCTCCTAAATCCAGGGACTTCAATTGACTTAGGAGGGTTTAAATGCTATTGCTTATAACTTTGGGACTGCTTCCATTGATGCAGGATGCTGACTCTATGGCACTGTCAATTTTTAAATTGGCAGTTTTTAAGTAGAAACAGCTCCAAACTTTCCTGAGAGCCTAGTGTACAACTAGATCAGTGGTCCCCATGGACACCTTTTGAATTCTGACACAGGATACTGGGTGCTGCATAAGGTGGAGCCCACCATAAATTGGGAGTCAGAAGAGACAGCCAACCACTAAATGACAGGGAGCGAGGTCTAATAGGAACTCAGAATTTCTGATTAACAGGATGCTTTTTAAAATAAGGATAGTATTAATTTTAATAGAATAAAAATAGAAAAAATATATAGCTTACCTTCCATTACTTAGGGAAGATCCTTGTCCTGTGGTGGCTGCTGCTGAAGCAACTTTTCAAAAATCTGAACTGCCAATCAGATATCCAGTGGTCAACTGGAAACGCTGCTGGGCAAAAGCCCCATGTGACTCTTCCCACCTTCTAAAAGCTCTTGTTGGGTACCAGGAAAGGTGTCAGTGGGCACCATAACCACCCACTTGTGTCATGCTGGAGATCCCCAGATTTGATTAACTCTGGCGTGTTCGTCATATGGATAACAAAGAACAGGTGATTTAACAAAAAGCTAAAACAGCAGTTTTCAGCTCTTTCCTATAAATATTTTTTTTAACCAGCAGTCTTGTCAGTTCTTATGCAGCAAAACTATGTAGGTTCAATTATATGTCAGGCCGTTCTGATGCAGGGTTTGCCCAGCATTGTCAGTGTGTGTGACAAATCTCAGAGTTACTGTTGCTGTCAATCTGTTAACAGTAATTTTCCATTTCAGGTCTCAAAGTTGCTAGCCCTCACAGGCTGCTTTTTTGTCCTTGCTTCTGTTCTTCCTCTTCTTTATTCAATCCTCACTTCTCCTTTCTCTTCTCACAGGAAGGACAACTGTCTCCCCCCCCCCCCCTTACAGATGGAAAAAAATAAAGGCTGTTGAGAAATGTAGTCTCTAGAATCAGCAGTCCCATGATGTTCCCACCAAAGAAATACCTTCAATCAGACCTTTTGAGTGGAGAAGTGTACTTTGTTACAAAATGTTATTTGGAATATAACTTCGTATATTCTAACTTTCCATATTCAGTCCACTCCACTTTCTTAGCAAATATTAGCCAACTAGGGGTGATTTTTGCATTGCGCTGAAAAAACTTTCTATGTTTTTACCACTTGCACAGTGAGGAATGCAGGTGAAAATAAGATGCACATCTAAATGCCCATCCAAATATGGAAAGGGCTGTATTTACCATGTGTCGCTTTCAATGGGATGCGTGTTCAGATGCAAATCCAAAAAGCTGGTGGGAACAAACACATTTTATTGAAAGCAATGCATTGCAAATAAATGCTCATAGTTGGCTGTGCATTTGTTCAATCAAGTTATTTGCAAATTCATGACTCAACAAGTCATTCCATGAGTGAGTCTTCTTTCTTAATCTTAGACGTTCTTCTGTAGCCTATATGGAGAGAGATACCAAGCATTAAGTAAATAATGATGTAATGCTGAAATGCTGAAATGCAAACACTCTGCCTTAACTGTTGGTAGTTAGCTGTGTAAAAGCTTACTATTTGATCAACGGGCAATTGGGTTCCTGGTTCAAACCCACCCCTACCCCAATAATTTCCTTTCTGGTTCTTTCTCTCTGGTTGTTTCTTTCTGGTTAAAAGTACAAATGGTATCACAACGGCATCAACCTGGTTACTTTTTTGTCCATGTTCTATACTTCAGAGTGTCAAATGCTACGAAAATTCTAGCTCATTGCCTACATCACTCCAAGCAATGCTGCTGTGCAGGAGTGTTACTGTGTTTAGTGGCCCTTATATAATACTGTCAGCTTCTGAGGGTTAGTAAATAGAGAAATCACCCAGCAGGTTGTCAGGTTCTTCTGCACCACTGCACCCTTCAACATGCTAGGCCAAATCTTCTCCAGTTTTGCCAGCATGCTGCATGTTTGTTGTAAATGGTCACATCCTGCTTTTTCATATACTAGATTTCTCTGTCTGGGAGTTGTTTTTTTTTATAGCTATCTCACTGTGCATTCCAATTAAACCACTGAACTGGCTTTGTCAAAGGGTTTTTTTATTATTCGTTTTGCATGGGGTTTAATCATATTAAACCTATGATATGTGATATTAATTTCCTTACGGACTGACCGAATGGCCTTGACCTTAAAGGAATAAAAGGGAAGACATTTTGAAAGTACAGCAAAGATATTTGCTTCCACCTATTTTATCATTGGTAGTTCAGAAATGACAGGAAAAGGAGCTTACATGAAAAAACTGGTTTTATGTAAATCCAATATAATGTCTAGCTAATCTACAGTCTGCAAATAATGTTGTATGTTGTGCTTTTGCTACATCAAACATTGTGGGCAGAGCTGGTAGAAATAACTTGTTGTGGAAGTGGGAGAGAGCACATATTGTATTCCTGAACTTGAATGGATGTAATTGTCCTCCCTGAAACAAACTCTTCTATGTCCTAACTCTTAACCCATCCCAATGATTCATGCTCACACTCAATAATATTGAACCACAAGAAGCCCAGCTGCCCAATTCAACCCTAACGAAAGGCCCCAATCTCCAGTGATTACCATATTCCTGGTTGTATTATGGAAGTTTTTACATAAATGGGTATACAACAGGGTTTCAGTGGTGGCCTAAATACATTTATTTTCTTTGCTTAGATTGAATGCACACCCAAACAAGTAAGTTTTAACTTCACACCCTTCTGTAGGGTTGCCAGCCTCCAGGTGGGACCTGGAGATCTGCTTTTACAACTGATCTCCAGTTGGCAAAGAGCAGCTCCCGTGAATAAAATGGCTGCTTTGAAGAGAAACTCTATGGCACTGTACCATGCTGAGGCCCCTCGCCTCCCCAAATCCCACCTTTTCCTGGTTCCACCCCAAAGTCTCCAGGTATTTTTCAACACAGACCTGACAACCCTATGTTTGAGGAATAAATTCACATTTATGTAACCTGGGAGTTGGAAATATGGGCAAATTCAAAGCTTAGGGCATCCTTTCTTAAAGTCCCTCTCCCACTCACACACCTTGGCTTCAGCAAAGTAACTATTTATTACAACAGAGAAAACAGTTTGGCACACTTGGTATGGCACTACCCATCCCCAAATTCCTTTCCATTCCCAAACCAAAGGTCCAGTAGTCAGTGTCCCGGAAGTGCTGTTTTCTTGTTAAGCATAGTGGGAGGGCTTCTAGCCTCACTGGTGGACCTACTGATGGCACTTAGGGGTTTTTTTGCCACTGTGTGACACAGAGTGTTGGACTGGATGAGCCATTGGCCCGATCAACATGGCTTCTCTTATGTTCTCTTATGTTCTTATGTTGCCAGTCCCCAGCTGGGACCAGGGGATTCACTGGTTTGGAAGCCCTCCCTCCACTTTAGGGCTATCAGAAAGTGTGTGTGTGTGTGTGTGTGGGGGGGGGGGGTTGAATGTCAACTGGGCACTCTGGAGACCAGTCTCCATAGAGTATAATGGAGAATCAATCCATGGGTATCTGGGACACAGGGAGGGCTGTTTTTGAGGTAGAGGTCCCAAATTTTCAGCATAGCACCTATTGTCTCTCTTCAAACCCCCTGTCATGAGCCTGGTAGTAGTGAGGCCTGCAGGCCCCAGGGAATCCTGCTTAGGAGTTACTGGGAAAAGCCTACATCTCCCAGGATCCTCTCTGTCCCTCTGATTGGGTAGCGAGGGTTTTGGAGGGAAACAGGCCCAGAGAGGGGTAGGGCCTGGGAAGAGAATATATAAAGGCCAAGCCCAGGAAGTGGGTGTTCTTTTCCTGGAAGGCTGAGCTAGAGGCAGGCTGTCGTCTGGAGAGCTGGAAGTAAGGGAAAGGCCCTTACCTAGCCTTCCCAAGCCTCCCGCCCTGGCGGGAGAATACTGGATTTTCAGCCTCTTTTCCCGCTTTCCATAACTCTGGAAGCGGGGGGAGGAGGGGGGAATGGCGCCAAGGAGCATTTGCGTCGTCCGGGGAGGAGGTGCTGAGCCTGGCAAGGGAAATCTTGAGAAGGGAGGCTGGCTCGCCAGCGAGCGGGTGGAGGTGGCTGCCGAACGCAGGCGGGTCTTGACGGACTCCAATGCCCGATGCTTCTCCTCCTCCCTTCCCTTCCCACCCAGCCCCGTTGCAGCAGCTGTTCTTCCTTTTCGCAAGCTGCTTCCCGCGCCCAGTCAGCTGGCTGGGGGGGGGGGAGGAGAGAAGCCCCGCCTGCAAAGGACCATGTGCCTTTGCACCTCCGGAGGCTTGATTGCAAGGCTCCACTTTGGGATGGTGTGACTGCTGCTGTAAAGAAGCTGGCAGCAACTCGTGAGTAGAAAGGCCAGTCCCTCGCTTCAGTTGCCAGAAAGGGGGGGGGGAGGGAGGAGGAGAGGGAAACGTCTTCATTATTCCCTATGTGGAGATCAATTCTCATAGGGTATAATGGGGAATTAATCTGGAGGTTTTGGGGGCTCTGGGGGAGCTGTTTTTTGAGGTAGAGGCACCAAATTTTCAATATAGTATCTAGTGCCTCTCCCCAAAGTACCCTCCAAGTTTCAAAACGATTGGACCAGGGGGTCCAATTCTATGAGCCCCAAAAGAAGGTGCCCCTATTCTTTGTTATTTCCTATAGAAGGAAGACATTTTAAAAAGTGTGCTGTCCCTTTAAATGTGATGGCCAGAACTCTCTTGGAGTTCAATTATGCTTGTCACACCCTTGTCCTTGGCTCCGCCCCAATGTCTCCTGGCTCCACCCCCAAAGTCTCCTGGCTCCTCCCCCAAAGTCCCCAGATATTTCTTGAATTGGACTTGGCAACCCTACCCTTACCCAAGGGGGTAAGTGTTAGTATTAGTTTAGGGACTGTATACATAGATGCGTTAGGGCATTTGTTTATTTTCCCTTCACCCTTTTACTGTTTTATGCACCTTGTTAATTTATATTGCACTGAAATAAACCTTTTTGTTGCTGTTTACTCTGCCTGGTCCTTATGCCCATTATATGACCTAGCTAAGGGAGGCCTGGAAGGGCTTGGGAGGGTACTCTGGGCCTTCTCAAGGGAGACCCTTAATCCAGAGTGGTGGCAGCAATTGCTAAGACCCCCCCTGAGTCGTGACAACCCCTGCCCAAGTTTCAAAAAGATTGGACCCTGGGGGGTCCAGTTCTATGAGCTCTAAAAGAAGGTGCTCCATCCTCCATTATTTTCCATGGAGGGAAGGCATTTAAAAGGAGCACAGTTGCTTTAAATGTGATGGCCAGAACTTCCTTTGGAGTTCAATAATGCTCGTCACAACCTTGCTCCACCCCCAAAGTCAAACCTAGGCTTGCTGGTCCCCAGGTCCAGATAAGGGATCCCCCAGTTTTGCAAGCTTCTCTCCACTGCCATCCAGCTGGTGGGAAGGGAAGTCCCAGCCCAACAGCCACCATATAGCTTTAAATCTTGGCAGGCTTAGAAAAAGCTTGGAAACTGCTTGTGTTCTGGAAGGCATGTATGTGTCTTTAAATCTCAGTAGAAAGAAAGCTGGTTGGAGTGGAGTAAGCAAGCAGAGGCATGTGGCTCTTCCTAGTGAGTGTGTGAAGCTGTGAGAAAGTAAGAAAGCACAGTCCCTCTGTTTTGCATTACTTTGAGAAGTTGTTTGCATAGTGAAATAGAAACTCCATCATCACCTAGACTGCTTCATTCTTTGCTTTCACTTTCCTGTGTTAGTCTGAAGAAGTTGGTTGAAATACAGCAGACTGTAACATTCAGGAATTCCTGTGAGTAAATTACCCTAGTAAAATCACAAAACTGTGGGTTTGCAGACTGTTTTTATTTTGGCAATAAACTTTTCCCCTTCCTCCTTCACCTGGACTTCAGCTGTTTGTCTTTTATTGGCCAAGGATATTCAGATTTGTACAACATAATAAATACAGACCTCCACAGTGACCAAACTGATAATCGTCATTATCTTAAACTTGCTTGATTGGATCTGCTAAATGGTAGAGCTAGCCAATACTAACATCATGTGACTTGAACTCTCTGCAATTTCCAGACAGCACATAGCAGTTTTGCTTCCATCATTAACACAACCTTGTCTCAGCTGAAGACTGCAATGTTGCTCCGTTGTCTTGTCAACTCCCTTTACTGAATCTATCAAAGAATATAGTACAATTTGGTGCCAAAATAAAAAGAAAAAAAATCAGCTTTGGGCTTTAGCAAGAAAAAACATTATCTCTATTGCTGTTTTTGTGTAAAGAAAACCCCCAGAGACAGCTTCTTACCACTTCCTCAGAGCTCTGTGTAAAGACAAGAATAATAATTATTTTGATATGCAGCAGAAACATTTCCAGCAGAACGATCCCAAGATGTTAACAAGAACTCCCACTCCTCATAATTTGTAGAGGTTATGTTGGTTAAATTTTATTGCATGATATTTGTAGGAAAGGGTGGGGGAAGTTCTGTCTGTTGAAGAGGGAATTACCAGGTTTGCATAAAAATGTACTGCAATTATAGCTGCTTGCTTATTAATAACCCAAGCAGAGTTTAGGATTCACCATAAAACATTTCACACTGTACAGAAGAAATTAGTTTAAAAAGAAGCACATTTAAATATTGGCTCATTGGTTGGATCCAGAGATTGTCTTCCATTAACCAATACTCTTCCAATTTATGAAACTGGAAACATGTCCTAAGCAGACATATGAACATAAAAAAGTCTTATATGGAACCAGACCATTGGTCTGTCCTCAGAATTGTCTAATCTGACAGGCATCAGTTGTCCAGAATTCACACAGTCATTGGCCCCCAGCATTTGCTAGCTGAGATCCTTTAATCAGAGCTATCAGGAACTTGAGACATTCTGATGCACTGTTTTGGGACCCAGATTGAAGATAAACTGTAGTAGTAAATAATTGTGGCCTACCACTGAGCTGTGCCTGCTCCTTTTCATTTTGGGTCCCAGTTAATACCACCAATGTCATTCGATCCAGCCACCAAATCCATGAAATTCCCTTATACCTAGTTAAACCATTAGTCTGCCAGTATCAGTGTGACATCTCCTTGGTTGTAGATTCTAATGCAGGAATGTTGAACTCATTTGTTATGAGGGCTAGATCTGACATAAATGAGATCTTGTTGGGCCGGGCCTATTTAAGATTAGATAGCAGAGATATAAACTTTATAAAGGACACAAATACAATTTTTTTTTAAAAAAACTTAAAACATGCTTAAAATGTTAGAGTTCATTGGTTTTAAAGGTGCTTTCTTTGTATTTCTACCATGGGGTCCAGGGAACTGGGCAAAGGAAGCTCTGGCTCTTTCCTTCCTTCCCCAGGGGACCAGGAGGGGGAGGCGACTCAGCCAATAGGAGCAAGAGAGGCTTGGCTCAGTAGCTCTGCTGTGTGATTGAGAGAGCCTGGAAAAACAAGCTCTGCCTCCCCCCCCCTTACTCCCCAAGGGAGAACCCTCAGCCAATGGAGAAAATAGAGGTTTTGTTCCGTAGCTCCTGTGCAATTGACTAAGCCTTGCAAAGCAAGCTGTGATGCAGAAGGAAGCCAGAGAAAGGGAGAAGGAAGCAGATGATAGCCAATTGCTCAGGGGGCCTGATAGGAAGAAGAAGATATTGGATTTATATCCCACCCTCCACTCCGAAGAGTCTCAGTGTGGCTCACAATCTCCTTTACCTTCCTCCCCCACAACAGACATCCTGTGAGGTGGGTGGGGCTGGAGAGGGCTCTTACAGCAGCTGCCGTTTTAAGGACAACCTCTGCCAGAGCTATGGCTGACCCAAGGCCATGCTAGCAGGTGCAAGTGGAGGAGCCCTCTGGAGACCTGATTTGGCCCCTGGGCTGCATGTTTGACACCCCTGTTCTAATGGATATAGTTATTTCTTTGTAGATGTGTGAGAGAGACCTTAAAGTCTTGTTCTATTCTGGCAGGAAAATCTCCATTTTTAAACTACTACCGTCTTCTATTTAACAAACAGTTATATTATTGAACATGAGAGGACCTATACCACTTTGCCCCATCACGAGGTCTACTAAAACCGCAGAGTGACAAGAGCATTTCTTCAACTCTGTTGTGAGAGTCACAGAATGCTTAGAAAATCACAGAATGTTAAGAAAATATGAAATCTGTTTCAAGATACACTTTCACCAGCCTCAGGCAGGCTGTAGATACCCTCTTGCCTTATCCCCTGGCTTGCCATTATAACCTCATCCACTCATATATCAAGAAGGAGAGTAGAGGTAGACTTCATTTGTTTCTCTGAAGGGGAAAGAAAGGTTTGGGTGATAGTCATATAAATGTAGCTGTGAGATAGATTTAACCCGGAGAAACAATCTTGTTACCAAATAATTTGTTGCAGAGAATGAGAAAGAACCAGCCAGAAATTGACAGTTCACCTCATAGGAGTAGAGAGGACAAGTTTCTCTCAGGTTTTCTAACCTACTTACAGATTACTTGAGTTTTTGCTATATTGACTGAGGTCTACTCTCTAGCTGCCCACTGTTTTGGAAGAATAAGTTTCCATGCTAACCAATCAGTGTGTGACCTTCCAGACCAACCCATAAACCCAGTCTGCTTCTACCTAGAGTGACTGTGAGATAGGGCTAATCTTTATTTTATCTATCTATCTATCTATCTATCTATCTATCTATCTATCTATCTATCTATCTATCTATCTATCTATCTATCTAGGATTTATATCCCGCCCTTCCCACTAGGTGGCTCAGGGCGGCTTACAGCATGTAAAACTAACATAAAGTATAAAGTATAAAATTAAGCATTAAAATTAACATTACATAATTTATAATTAAAAATCTAAACATTTGTTATATACATAAAACATTAAAATCATTCAGCGGTCTCAAGCTACACTCAATTCAAATTCGATGTTCCGTGTTCAGTACTCAGTGCCGGTTAGTTGTGGGCCAGCCGGAAGAGGGCTGTCTTGATCTCTCTGTAGGACTCCCTGACCCCATTTGAAGAAAATGAGGTTAACATGCTTCTTTTATTCCTCCAGCTCCCCCTCCTATCCCTCTCTGAGGATTCCAAGACCCTGATTGGTGTGTTCTAACTTCTCTCATCCACCAACACAGTAAAAAGAAAATTGGATGTAACAAGACGAAAGGGACTGACTTAGGCCTGTCTGTCACAGTCAGTATTGCCTACAGTAACTGGATCACTGAGGTCTCAAGTAGATGCCTAAGACACTACTTACATCCTAATCCTTTTTGCTGGAGAGACCAAGGATTGAAATTGGAACCTTCTGTGTGCAAATGAGGTGTTCTACCACTCTTCCACAGTGCTCCAAAGAACATTCTTCAATATCTGAAACATAATGAAGAGAAATCAAGGTGAGTAGTCATGTTGGTCTAAAACAACAGAACAAGCTAAGTTTATGAGGTTATCATTGTTTAGATTCAATTATGTGAGAAAACAGGCAAATAAATGTGCCAGATGTATTAATTGCTTTGGTGGGGAGGGCGGGATATAAATTGAATAAACCTAACCTAACCTAATTATGGAGTTGTCACACACAATCTATCTCCTCTCACGTGTGGAGGTAACTGATGGTATATTTTCCTTGAAATGGGGTGATTTCTGATGCTGCGTTATGTCTCCTCTGTTACCAGATCAGAGGAATGAATTCCAGTATACCATTCTGATTCATTACATTACAATCACTATTCTATTATTCCAAATAAGAAATACACTAAAATAAAGAGGGCTGTGTAGCCCTTCTTAGTGAGAATACAGATATAAGGACTGAATTAATTTAGCATATGTAGTGAGATAAAAAGACCGATATCACTGTTGAGTCCTGGAGAGGTGTTTGTTCCAAGTGTAATAATTTGTAACTCAGCAATTTCGCTTTCCATTCTGTTCTTGAAGATCCTTTGCAATAAAACAGCTACTTTGAGGCCACCCATTGAATGTCCTGCAAGTTGAAGTGTTCTCCTACAGGTTTCTCAATTTTGTGATGCCTGATGTCAGATTCTGTCCATTTATCATTTGGTGTAGGGGTTGACCTGTCACTGGACCTAGCAACATCAACTACACCATCTCAGGCTCATCCCAGGACCAAACAAACAAACAAACTCACTTGTTCATTTTCTAACATTGTATATGCCAGTAAGTGCCAAAAATGCACTTCAGTTCTCTACATAGGACAAACAAGAAGGGCTACACATACTCTTTATTCTAATGTATTTCTTATTTGGAATAGTGGAATAGTTATTGTAATGTACTGCAATGAATCAGAATGATATACTGGAATGCATTCCTCTGCACATGAAAGTTTACACCCTGAATAAAACTTTGTTGGTCTTAAAGGTGCCATTTATGGCCAAAATCACCCAGGTCATGGGTCATGAACAGAGGTCTGTGTGATCTCACCTCAACAGCCTTCCCATGACCTTCCATGTAGCTCATGGTGGGGTGTGTCAGCAGTGCCCACTGTGTACATGCTGGTACCAATATATTACTATTGTCAAAGCAACCGGGGCAGGGGGAGAGATCAAGTCACTTCTAGGGACCCTATAAATTACTGTCCTAATAATCTTCAGATCAGCAGTTTCTTTCCCCCAAACTTTCTTTCCCCATACTATAACACTTGTCTGCTCAAAATTGTCTTTCCTATAAGCTTGTCTTCCATGAATGGCACAGCAATACATATAGTGAGAGAAAGACATTTTGACTTCACAAGGAAAGCATTAAACAATTTTTCCTTTGTTCCTCCACTTCATTGCTGATTTTTATTTTTTTATTTTTAAATGGCAGAATACTGTTTACTCCTCTGCTGGATTTCACATAGTTTGACTCTAAGCAATAGGTTGGTCTGGACCAACTAGATCTTGCTGTAAAGCCATGTTAGGTATCTGTGAAGATTAGTGGGTGGTTGGATGTGGAGGAGTAAACATAAATGGAGCACATGTGTGAGCTAACCCTGCCACTATCATTTGCTGAACTCTGGTGCTTTCGACATTTTTCTCCCAGCTGGGTTCTAATTCTAAAGTCAGCTGGGATGAAAACAAAACGCTGAAAGTAACATACTAGATAAATTATGCAATCCTAGGCCGAGCTATTGCAGTCTAAACCAACTGAAGTCATTCCATTTAGACTGGGGTAACTCTGCCTGGGATTGCACTGCAAAGTATAGGGATTAGTTCTACTGGCTTGCATGCCCCATTTATTTAAAATTAACTTTCCTGCTTTTTTAACATGTAAATGGAAGAGATTGCTTGTATCTGGCACTGATAGCTGCTGGGGAACAGGAATTTGTATCACAGGAAAAGAGCAACTGTTTATTTGTACACACTGAGGTCTCAGATTGTCACTCTTTGGTTTTCTCTGATAGAGAATAATGTCCTCATATTTCCTTAGTATTGTTCCATCATATCTGGTTTAGGATGTGTGTTTACTGTTAGCCTTTTTCTCTAAAGGAAGAGGGAAAAAAATCCAAATGTTGAATCAAGAACCAGAAAGGTTAGTTACAAACAAATTATAGGGCCAATTGGTTAAAACAATGTGTATCAGCTGAATGTTATCAAAATACATGTATTTATTTATCAAATGGTTAAAAAAACATTTCTGGACCCAATTGTAATCTTATTACAGAATAAAAGTAGACAATGTACACAATGGGAACTATTGTAACCCAATGCATTTTGGCCTTTACAGGCCTTCTTCAGTGGTCAAGCAATATTTGTACAAATAGGCTCAAGATACAATACTAAGACAATTAACAAGTTCATGTAGGACCCAAAAAGGAATTTTGTTGTAACAGTCAATTGATTTGAGGCATAGGAATGCTATGTTTATGAGGCCTGCTGGAATCTAGCCTTGCGTCATAGTCAGATGCATACATGCTGAGTAATGTCGCAGTTGCATGCCTTCTGATTTTGGTCCAGAAGATACAGGTGCAAACAACCAATCAGAGCCAATGTATCCAAGTGCCTAACGGATGCACACCCGCAGATAACAGAACAGTTCTGGCAAGTAAGACTTGTGTTTTAAGTAGAATCAGAATATCTAAACAGAGTCAGGGAGATGGTAAAACAAGTGGCAGAAAAGTGGAAATTCTGTGCATAGAAATGCCAGCTGGAATGAATCTGTTTGTTGGGAAGATGGGCTAACTGATCTGATTGGATGACATTCCGTCAGGCACGTATCTGTTTTGTTTTCATCCCTTGCTGCCCTGGAAAATGAAAGTAGACAATGTGGCACTGTCTGTTTTGAAGGTTTCTGACTGCTCTCAAATGTTGAACATAATTTTGATTTCTATCAAGAACATTTACTGCAAAGAGCTTATTTTGGGTCAGGTTGCAATTAGTGAAGTTAAAATTGCACAATTCTACTACATCATATCACTTTATTTGCATTCCTAAAATCTACAAACTGTGACAACCAATTGCATTAACACACATTATATTACACTGAAAAGAGGTGAATGATAGAAAAGTCAGTCATTTTCTGTTATGCATTTTTAAAGAACTGTGCTTATTACAGCTGCATTTGTGGAATACGGTGAATACTGTAGTCACACTAATTCCTTTCAAGGCATTTGAAAATAACTTAATGACCATCTTTGTACCTAGCCAGATGTTGACATTTTATATTATTGCTTTTTAACATGTACCAGAAGAAAAGCTATTGCTCTAAACAGACCAGGAAATCTATGGACAAATAGCAAGAAATAATCCTTCTAAGGCAGAAAGAAATGCAGAGGGTTTTTTTTGTCTTTCATGATGTAGCACTTCCAGCAATTCATATTTCTACATATATCAAGAGATATTCAGGATGATAATTTCTTCTGATTTAATTAAATTAACATGCCTTCAGAAGAAGGAGTGGAATAAGAATAATGTGTTAACCTAATTATGAGGTGGGGGGGGGTTAGATATACAAATCCAGAATAAAATTAAGAACACTATGGCTGTGATCATACACACTAAATAATGCACTTTCAATCCAATTTCCAAATGGATTTTACTATGTGAATTGGCAAAATCCAGTTGGAAAGTGCATTGAAAGTGGATTGGAAGTGCATCATTTAGTGTGTGATTGCAACCGAAATCCCATTGTCATAACTTGATTTGAAGATCAAATTATCAGGTTCCATCAAGAGATCACTCAAACCAAACTGAACATCAAATCAAATCAAATTATTCAATGAGTATTTAAGTGCACTTAAGTTTCTCTGCACTTCATGGACACAATCCAGTAAAGTTAGCTGTCACTAAATCCCATTGAGAGCAATGGAACTGGAATGTTCTTTTCCATTGATTTCAATGGGTTTCAAAGTACAATCCTCTGCAGAGTTACTCTAAGTCCAAACCAACTGAAACTGGCTGGAGTCAAACTGCATAAGTTTCCTCTGTTAGTCACTCACAATTAACTTTTACTGGATTGTTAACAATCAATACCCTGTATCCGACCACTCTGCTCAGCAAAGTGTGAGCACCTAAAGAGACTTTTTCCAGTGCAAGAGCTTTTTCCACCTGAGAAAAATTTACTTCAGTTAGAATGTGGCTCCTTAGGCTTGAGGAAAACTTTAAACATTACTAAATAAAGGAGTAGGAGATAGTACAAGAGCTATATTGATTTCAGTGAGACCACATGCCCCTTCAACTGGTTAAAAGGAACAGTTTCAATAGACCATGGCTGTTTCACTTGATTTTTTTTGTGTGCAAACTTGTTTCAAACTAAGTAGTTTTTTCCTTTATTTGTTAACTTGGTTTGCATTAGAAAGTGCACAGAGGGTACAGTAACAGGTTTACCAGTCAACCAGGTAACCTATCAGCAGTTAGGTGATAAAAATCACACGTTTTTGGTAGGTGCTGATTATCAGATTTGATATCTAACATACAGTACCAGGAGTCTGTACAAGAATATGTAGAGGTGAGAAACAATGGGCAAATTCACACATCATGATCCTTACTTGATGACTGTAGCAGTGGTTGATGACTTTCATGTGTGAATTGGCTACCACAACATAGCACCAGACAGAACATTCATATCACACCAAATTACCATACTCTTGAGAGGAGGCAATTTACTCATATGGCTATCAGTTGTATAATGTATAGAAAATAAGTCATGTGAGACATGCTGAGGGATATCTCTGGCCACATCCAAAAAACCTTTCCCTCACTTTTCTTAGTAATCACATATCATCCCGTCCCCCATATAAGAAGGATTACAGAGCTGAACTTTTAGATTAAAGAATGTGGCTTCTGGGCAGGCAGGAGATGGTTTTATATTGCTTCAAGTAAAGACTTTTAAAATTAAACTTCTTAAAGTGCTCTAATTTAATTCCAGAAAATACAAAGTTTTCTCCTGTATTAAGAACATGGAATGGCATCTGTAATCACCAGTGCAGCAGGTAGTTATAACAGTTCTAAAACTCTTGAGACAGTAAATTGAAGCTGAGTTTAACAAGACTTTTATATTGCATAGGTTCCCTTCTAACTGGCTTGTCCATCCTTGGTAGAGTTTACTTGGTAGGATATTTTTGATCACCTCATAAACAGATTTTCAAAGCAGTTAGAAGAAAAGGGAACAATATAATAATATAATGGATAAATCAGAAAATGATTAAAAATATAACCATACAAGAGGAGACCTGCAACAAACTTGCAGGAGGGGGCATTCACAAACCTTTGCTTCCCTTTCCTCTCATCTCTGTCAAAGTTCCCCTCTGTCTTTTTGTCCTTATCTATCAAGCTTCCCTCACCTCCTGTTCTCTCACCCCTTCTATGTCAGCTTTCCTCTCTCCCTCCTTCTCTAGCAATCCTTTGTTACCCCCTTTTTCCTTTTACACCTTGTATGTCTCACCCCTCTCTTAACTCAGACCTTCTCAGTCAACCTCCTCTTTCTTTCCCCTGTTTTTCTCCTCTTCTGACAATCTCCCTTCTTTCTCTTTCTCTCCTCACAACAAATTCCCTATTCTGTCTCTTTCTCTCTTTCCCTTCTCAGACAATGCCCCCTTTTTATGTTTTTCTCTTTCAGACAATGCTCTCTTATTTCTGTTTTTCTCCCCCTAAACCAATCTCTCTTCTTTCTCTCCCCTCCCTCAAACAATCCCTGTTGTTTATGTTTCACACCACCAAGGCTGTTCCCTTATCTGGGCCCTGCCAACCCAACTTCTGCCTTGGAGTCCCACCCTGTATTTTGTTGGATATCCAGGGTGAGCTCTACTGGACTCCAGGAGGCAAAGCATCAGTTCTTAATGGGTTGGGAGCAGTATTCCCTCTAAGCTTAATTAGTGTGAGCTAGCTCAGTTTTTTAGCTTCTGGTTCACATGTTTTTATCTTAGCTCAGGAAAAATGACTTAAGAGCAAACTGATTTATGCAGTAGCTCACAACTTTATTGTCAGTAGCTCATGAAGTAGAATTTTTCTCACAAGACCCCACAGCTTAGAGAGAGTATTGGCTGGGAGTCCCTGGCTGAGCATGGCTGGGTGGTGTCTGTCTCCCTTTCTGTGGCTTCAGTGTTGCTTTCATTACCATGAGGAGGCCAGGCACCAGGAAGGGACCTGGCAGTGGCATCTCCTGTCACAGCTCCAGGGGATACTTTGAGGGTGGTTTTCCCTATGCGGCTTCCAGCCTCCTGGGCTACCAAAGCTCACCCCCGACAGCAGCAATAGTGGTGGTGGTGATGAGGATGATATTGGATTTATATCTCACTCTCCACTCCGAATCTCAGTGTGGCTCACAATCTCCTTTATTTTCCTCCCCCACAACAGACACCCTGTGAGGTGGGTGGGGCTGAGAGGGCTCTTTCAAGGACAACTCCTACCAGAGCTATGGCTGACCCAAGGCCATTCCAGCAGGTGCAAATGTGGGGAATCAAACCAGGTTCTCCCAGATAAGAGTCCGCGCAGTTAACCATTACACCAAACTGGCTCTCTGGCTCTCAGCTGATGGTTCTGTTGAGACTTCCTTTCCTCTACTGTGGCAATGGTGTTGAATCCTGCATGACTCCTAGCCACTTGTTCTCCTGAGGCTCCTCCCACACCCCCAACAGCAGCAGTGAGCCCTGTGAGGCCTCCAGTCTTCATCGCAGCTACCATTTCCGATGTCCCCCAGACTTCCCAGTGGTAAGTACATTCTCTGCTCATGTGCAGTGAATGGTCTTTTACTTTTGTGGGGATTTTGTCCCCATATAGTTAAAAAAAAAGATGTAAGACTTTTTTTGTACACCTGGGGAGTGCTCCAGGTGTGCAGGAAAATCTCTTTAGCCCTCCACCCCCTATCTGCAGAATAAGTACCCACACATAGGGGGCACAGTTGGGAAATATATGGATTTTAACTTATTTGTAAGTTAAAAATAAGACAACAGCATTTAAAATCAATTCAGAGTAGTCAAGAGTGAGAATTAATTGAGCCAGCTAAAATGCTAAGCATTATCAAATGCTTTAGGGTATGAAACATCTATGCCTCATGCAATGTTCCCTCTAAGCTGCAGAGTCTTCTGAGCAAAAATTCTACTTTGTGAGCTGCTGGTATTAAAGTTGTGAGCTACTGGCATTAAAGTTGTGAGCTACTGCATAAATTATTGTGCTCTGGGGTCATCCTTCATGAGCTAAGACAAAAATGTGTGAGCTGTAGGCTAAAAACCTGTGAACTAGCTCACGCTAACTCAGCTTAGAGGGAACATTGGCCTCATTCCTAAAGCTCAAATGAAGCAAAATGGATGTGTGACAGAATGGATTCATAAGTCCCTCCTGTTCTCTCTGGTTGACCCCCAGGAAGTTGTATCTCTGATTCCCAGGGCCAGAAGACCATATCAAGGGGAAGACCTTGTTCTCTGTTAGAAATCCAGAGGAACTGTTTGGCCACTGTGTGAGACAGGATGCTGGACTAGATGGACCACTGGTCTGATCCAGCAAAGCTCTTTTTATGTTCTTATGTTCACTGCCCTGCTTTGGCCCATAGATACCTCTCTCATCCTTGCTATGTAAAGGCTTTGCTTAACAAGCAATTAGATCACTCACAAATCATATAAATCAAGCATCAATGAAACAGACAATTAGATCACTCACAGATCATATAAATCAGGCATCAATGAATTCTGTGGTTTAATAAAACCCTACCCTTTGGTCTAAGTAGTCCTTAGTGACACTAGCAGGGGTCGCTTTGTAGAAAAATAGGTAGTGGAGCTCATCCAGGGATTGTTATGCAGCTGCACCTACTATTCAATGGACAAGGTGGGGAGGAGGAGGGGGAACCCTCAGAAAGGTTCAGGAGCTGTGCTCCTGTGAGCTCCTGCTGAATCCGAGGCCTGGACACTAGTATGTATGTATTTATGAATCGCCCAATCCCTGCTGCTCCAGGACTCTGGGTGATGTTCAGTAACATTAAAACATTTACCAGGTTAAAAACAATAAACATCATATTTTAAAAATCAGATGGTGACTACTGATGCATTAATTATCCAAATTTATAGACCGCTAGCCACTTCGTGGGTGTGGGGAAGGGGGATGAAGTGACATTACAGTTGCTGCTGATCTGTTTGACTAGGTAGCATCTTTGCACACACACCCAGTTTTGGGAAATGCAAACTGATTTGGCAGGCATTCACAGCAGCTAGACATAAATGGAACAGACTGGGTGATTGGCCCTCATATAATCACTACCCATGAGCATAGTAAATTTGACCATTGTATGTGTTTGCAAAAAACATTGTATGTGTCCACAGCATCCTTATTTTTAAATATTGAATTGGCACAGGCTCAGATTAGTTAATCAGTTGGTGGTTTTTCCTTAGTTTCAATGGTACAGGTTTCTCTCTCTCTCTCTCTCTGAAGCTCCCACCCCCAACTGAGATGAAATTCTTATGGATTATAGCTATAACCCCAGGGATCTCTATGCCAAATGGTTGGCAGAGGGGATAACAGTTCTCTTTTTTACTGGTCATTAAATATTTTCCCTTGCAGATCAGGCACATCAAGAGCTGTAGCAATGATAAGTTTTTTCACCTATCTCTTTCAGTTGCTGCTGTACCGGGGGGTGGGGAGCTGATTTTAAAAATGGTGAAGGGCAATGAATGCTGTACTTATACATGAACCTGTGCTAGTCAGCCTCCTCCCTACCTCCCCACCCTCCACCCTGCAACATACCCTGTACTCTTTGTATTCATAAGGGAACCAGCACTTGTCTGGAGAAAATTAAATGCTATAAACTGAGAAGCATAGCTTCACAAGAACTGCTTTGCCATTTTTGTAAAATGAACAGGAAACACTGCATTGTATGCATGAGCATGAAAACTCATGTATAATTTATTGGGAAACATTATGCACAAAAAACACCTACTAGAGATAATGTGGTGCTATGAGGGCATTGCTTAACATTTAGTTTGAATGTCTGGTATGGGCCAGGCATATATCTGCTCCTCTCTTGCTCATGCTGGATGGTGTCTTGAAATGGTTAAACAGAAACAACATGCCTAAATCTCCTGAAATCCAGGGTAATATAATTTGGATTAGTTACCCCAGTGATTCTTAACCTTTAATCCACTAATTCCTCCCACAGACACAGCATTATTATTGAATGTCTGCCAAGCCACAAAGGAAAAAAGGACATAAGAACAGTACTCCAGACAAGGCAAACTTCATTTATTTATATTTAAAATTATATTTATTTATTTATTTTACATTTTTATTCCACATCCTCTTCTCTGTGGTCTTGGAGTGCAATATACCAATGTATCAAATTTTGAACAACAGCCTCAGAGTGCAGATCAAAAAACCTGCACAATAGGGTCAAGTGCCAACAGTGGAGTACAAACTCAGAAGAGAATCCCCACCACAGGTTTGAAGAAAGATCTGAAAACTGGAAGAAAAAAAAAGCAAGGGGAATTCAACATTACGTCATTGCTCTTCCCAAATCTCAGCTTTCTTCTCACAGTCTTCAAACTTTCCCTGGTCTCTCCTCCAAATTGATGCAGAATAAAATTAGTCTGTTGTTCCTTGTAGCTTTGCTTTTCTAAGCTGGGTTCCCAAACTCTCCTCACTCAGAAAGGTAGAGTTGCTTTGAAATTAGTTATTTGGAATCAGTTTATTCAGAGAACCACTAAATGCTCAATTTGGGGTGCTTTAAATATGGGAATAATTAAAGAGCTTTGATGGAAACTCCAGGTTATTTATGACATATCCATGGGAAAAAAGACAATCCTCCCCAAAAAATCTGCTTCTAGACTGACATCTACTTTGCCTTGTCTCATACCCTGACTATTTTTGCTTAGTTATATAAACCTCTGAAATCAGCAATTTACATTATAAAGGATGCCAGTTCATTATCAATGAGAGCAGTGACAGCATGAGGTTGCACTAACAATTTGACAACAGGAGATTACAGAGACTCAGGCTCTGTTATCTTAAAGAAGGAAAATCAACTTATAATAATAGCAGTGCAAAGCCAAAGGAGTACTAACTTTCCATTTCATTCCAAAAAAAGGGAACCTAGTAGGGTTTTTAAAGATGGGGGGTTTCTGGGAACTTAATTAAAGTTGTAGATGAACAGATGGCACAGGGAAGCAAATTGTAGGATAGATTTTATTGGTCAGGGAAAGTAATTTCAGAGTTCCAGTCACTTTATATTGTCTAAAAAATAAGCACAGCTATAAGTGCTGGTCACTTAGATCTTATTGCCAGGGAAGATGCATGAAATAATTCATTGAAGCCACAGTGCTTTTCAGGAGGAAACTGTCTGGCTGTATTGCTTCAGGGATGGACTCTTCACATATCGCAGAGTACACAGGTTAGTTCTAGGGTCCCCATATCAAATTGTTACAATCACATGTGAACTGTAGGTTCTCTTCAAATCCAGTTTCTCCTGTAGTGCCCTCTGGAATTGTTTCAGGTTGGGAAAATGCTGCAGGGGGGAATGATGAAACTTTTTCCATGTGCCCTGTGATCCTGATGCTAATTGGTGACCACACACATGGGAACTGAAGAGAACTCACAACCAATGTGTGAACGTGTTATGTCTGTATCTTTGTTATGCCCTGACCTGGATGGCCCAAGTAGACCCATCTCATTAGGTTTCGGAAGCTAAGCAGGGTCAGCTCTGGTCAGTATTTGGTTGGGAGAACACCAAGGAACACCATGATGCAGAGACAGTCAATAGCAAACCACCTCTAAATGTCTCTTGCTTTGAAAAGAGGGTCACCATAAATTGCCATGAAAAGGGGTCACCATAAATTGGTTGTGACTTGACAGCAAAAAAATAAAAATCTTTGCCGCTTTGTATTTCGTTATTTGGGCCCCCTAAAAGCCTTTAAGGAGGGGAGAGATGTAAGGTGTGATCGGGGGTGCATGTTTACAATGTTAAAAAGGGATCTGGTGTAATTTGTTATCATCCCTGCAATGTTCTTGGCATAGTAAGTTCAGTCATCAGAATACGTTTGGCATTTCCATTGCATTTGGCTTTCACTTCATTTAATATGCCATATTATCCTATCTACACCAACCCATATGCGTATATATATTATGTTGTATACAGTCTACTTTCAAAACACAATAAGTAGGCTGTTGCTTGCACAAGTCCCTGCCACAAGAACTGCTAACTCTTACTGCCCTTTTTATCTTTTAGAAAAGAACCGGAGTAATTGTGGAGGGGGAAAGTCCAAAGTGACACATTTCCTCAGATTTAAGGGACAGATTATGAAATCTTTTCACATTTCAGCAGCATAAGTTTTAAAAAAAATCAAAACAATTATCTACCCTAGGCCTGTGATGGATTCCATCCCCCTAACAGCTAAGCTTTGAGTTATCCCAGCCACTGTTCTCATTGATAAACCTTCAGCTTCCAAACGAGCTTTGCGTATATTTGGACATTCAGATTTGCAACTGGACTGCCACATTCAGAAAGCTGCATGATTAAACAGCTCTCTGATGTGTTTCTCTTTGGCGGCCTCACTGCCAAACAAATATTTCAGCTCAAGAGGCTCTAAAGGATCAAGGCATTGATCTGCCAAGGAGATGTGACAAATAGACTGGCTTTCTGCCATTTGTTTCCTATATTTTAAATTTCTGTGTCTCACTTAGCATAACTGAATCAAATACAGAGAGATGAACAGACTAGACAACCAACTGTGCATTCATCCAGGTCGCAGTTTGATGTTTGGTATAGGTGCCACAAGAGGGTGACTGTCAAGTTGCTCAAAAACTATGCCACTGTCACATTGCTGAAAGAAGACTTCTTAAGCTGGCAAAAAGCTTTAAACTTTGCTGAATGGAGGAGGATATAGGCCAATGTCTCTTTGGATATTATGAATTAGTTTGTCTTCCAAAAACATTTTGAATGCATACAGTTTCAGGTGGGTAGCTGTGTCGGTCAGCAGTAGAAAAATAAGATTAAAGTCTTGTGGTTTTTTTAAGAGGACTGCAGATTTATACCCCACCCTTCTCTCTGATTCAGAGACTCAGAGCGGCTTACAATCTCCTATATCTTCTCCCCCCACAACAGACACCCTGTGAGGTGGGTGGGACTGAGAGGGCTCTCACAGCAGTTGCCCTTTCAAGGACAACTTCTGCGATAGCTATGGATAACCCAAGGCCATTCCAGCAGTTGCAAGTGGAGGAGTGGGGAATCAAACCTGGTTCTCCCAGATGAGTCCGCACACTTAACCACTACACCGAACTAGCTTGCAAAGACTAATACAATTCCAAGTAGAGATGGGCACAAACCAGCTCACAAACTAAAGTTTGCGATGAACTTTAGCCAGTTTGTGGTTTGTGAGCCCATGTTTGTGAACATGAGAACTTTCACAAACTTTGATGCAGTTCATATTGGTTTGTGAAGAGCAGAAAACATGAGTTTAAATGGCTCTTAAATGTCTCTTCAGGGTAGAACAAAACCCTCCGGCTTTGCTCCCCACCACTTTGAAGCTGTGGGTAGCAGAAGTGGAGGGTTTAAATGAGTTGGTCCACAAAAATGTGGTCCATGTCCATTCCTATTCTCCAGGGGATAAGCTTTTGAGAGTCTCTGAAGGGAGCTTTGCCTCTTGAAAGTTTATACTGTGAACATCTTGTTGGTCTTTAAGATGCTATTGGACTCAAATCTTGTTCTTTTTTTGCAAACGTTAATTTCTATCTATGCTTTATTTATTTGAAATATTTAAAGCATGCTTTCCAAGCAGTCTATACAGAAACTCATATTCAGAAGATGATAATAAGAATACCTCCTATCCTCAACACTGACCCTTCCCTGATTTGTTTAGGTGTTAAACATTATTATGGTGGTTGCTTCCTGAAACAGCAAGGCTGAACATCAGCAGTAGAATGTAATCTGCCAAACTGTTCACTTGACACCTATCCTGTTAAGTTTTAGGTACCAGGTGAGAACCTTTTAAATTGCCCAGGCATTCTGTTAATAGTTTTGTGTTTTTAGTGCCCTGATTTCCCACAATTGTATTAACTGCTTACTGCTAAATTGTACTTATTGGGTTGGATCCAATGACTCCCTTCTGCTAAATCGTATCTAATGACTCCCTCCACTAAGTCTTCTTTCAACACAGAGAGGAAGCCTTTCTCCATTGGAGGGAGACTTAGCAGATGGAAGCCATTGTATCCAATCCATTGACTTTGATGATGTTATGTTTTATTACAATGGTGTAACGGATCTCAGTTCTATTGGGGATTGCATGAAGAATGCAACCATTTTAAATGAACAAATCAAAACAACAGCTGTTTAATGAAAATAATCATATTTTCTTTATTTTTTTAGCTGCTGCAAGCTGTCACTCTAATCATCCAGCCCATTAGGACTAAATTTTAAAATCAGTGGTCAGAATTTAAACCCTGAGAGAGATGCATTAAAATCACCTGCTGTTTTGTTCCTGGAAGAGCAATAAGTGCTGCCATGTGAGGGCAATAATTGAATACAACACAATGCTTCATTAAGTTAAGACTTAACAGCGATGGCACTCAGCAACCCATGCACTGGTAATTAATTGTAGAATTCCTCAACATCCACCTAATCATTGTGCCCTCTTTTTAATCAAGTGCCCTTTCCTGGCCTTCTTTGGCTGTAGATCATCATGTTAGACTGCACAGATATCCATTGTCACTCCCCCCCCCCCCAACCCCCTCCCCCCAAATAACCCCCAGATAATACTTTCCAGACAAAACACAATTATTCAAAGTAAGCATTAGGCTCTTCATTGTTGTTTTTCCTTTAATCTTTGGGTGTATTTGATATAAATAAACTGCACTTTCTTTTTGCGCTTTGGAAAATTATATTGCATGAGTTTCTGTGAGCATAATTCATACATGATATCATATAGCAAGACTTGACTGAATGCTGCAAACTGCAACAGTTTAAGCCTATGCCAGATCTGATATTTCTGGAATGTTGTGGGTAAGAGCAGTGCAACTCCAATGATATGGGGGGTGATATACTGTCAGACTTGGCCAGGATTTAACATAAACTGCTTTAAACGTCCTGACTGATTATCTGTATTAAAAGACAGGCAGTGAGAATAAGACCTTTTTGTGCATTTTGGATTGTACTGCCATGGACCATTAGATCTTTCTGTATTGACTACTGCAGATGGCAAGTGAGGGATGCCACTTTGGAGAGATTCAGGCTGGAGAGCTTGTGGAGTTACAAGTGATCTCCAGGTGACACAGATCAGTTCCCCTGGAGAAAATGGCTGCTTTGGAGGGAGGACTCTATGGCATCTGAGGTCCCTCTCTTCCCCAGATTCCTCCTTCCCAAGGCTCCATCTCCAAATCTCCAGGGATTTTCCAACCCAGAGATGGCAGCCCTATTTGGAGGTACCCCACAGAGAACAGGGATTTAATGCTGCCATATTGCCTAATGAAGGCTATGCCATGAGAATGAGATCAGTGGTGTCATATTTGTTAGAGAATTTGCACGCAGCAGAAGACACTGAAGGAGAGGGACAGGCAAACACAGGAATTAATAGACAAGAGACACAACTGTATGCAATGGTAGAATATATTTACCAGGACAGTATCCAAAATTTAAGCATCTGAAAAAAGGCACAAAGATCAATGTTTACAAAGCAGTTGTGATGACAACCCTCATCTACAGCTCCAAATCGTGGGTTTTATACCATCATCACCTGTGACTCCTTGAGCGCTTTCATCAGCGCTGCCTTCGCACCATCCTTAACATCCACTGGAGTGACTTTGTGACCAACACTGAAGTCCTCAAGAGGGCGGAGGTTACAAGCATCGAGGCACTGCTGTTGAAGACGCAGCTGTGCTGGGCAGGGCATATTTCTAGGATGGAAAACCACCGCCTTCCCAAGATTGCTCTGTATGGCGAACTTTCCACCGGCCATCGAAATAGAGGGGCACCAAAGAAGAGGTACAAGGACTCTTTGAAGAAATCGCTTGGCACCTGTTGCATCAACCATCACCAGTGGTCTGACCTAGCCTCAGATCGCAAAGCATGGAGGCACACCATCCATCAGGCTGTCTCTTCCTTTGAGAACGCACGCATAGCTGGTCTTGAGGACAAAAGGAGATTGAGGAAGAATCGCACTGCTACAGCACCAACCCCAAATCAGACTTTTCCCTGCAGCCACTGTGGCCGGATCTGCCTGTCCTGCATTGGTCTTGTCCGCCACCAGCGAGCCTGCAGCAGACGTGGACTACTGCACCCTTCTTAAATCTTCGTTCGCGAAGTCAAGCCGAGAGAGATCCAATATTCAGAGTCGTTGCCAGGCCAAGGTCATACACAGTAATCAGTACACACTTCAGTAGATAACCGTATACACCAGTAAGTATACACAGCACGATCCAAGCACAGTAGCATAGGATCAACACAAGCAGTGTTCGCTGCCACCCGGACGGTGAGTCTCACAGTACCCACAATCCTTAGAGGCAGACAGAGCAAGCTCACTGAGCTTCCCTAAATACACGTACCAATCATGCAAGCTCACCAGAGGTTGCATCAGCTCTGTGAGTCAGCACAAAGCCTAATTACAGGTGAGGTCATTCCACCTTACCTCAGTAGCAGTTAACAGCTGGGCCATGATGCAGCATGACTCAGCATGACATTGCAGAAACAACATTTACTATTACTAAGATGGAGTTCCAACAATATTTAAGGGACCATAGCACTGCAGCATGGAAAAGGCAAAACCAGCACAACTAGCTAGCCTGTCTAAAGCACCAAGGAGCTGCTCAGAATTATTCATTCAGCACAATATTTTATGTGGGGTCCAATACACAGCAGATGCTTGGTTTTGGACATTAAAATGTTCTTTGCAGTGATCAAAATACAGTAGTATTATATTGTATAATAATGTATTGTTCTGTGTATTGTTAGTCAAATTGCCCTCAAAAGAGGCATGGGGAAATTACTAGGTGGGCAAAGATGGCAAGATATACAGGGTTGATAACCTGTGTATACAGGAGTCAGTCCACCCAGGAGCCCTCTTTTTTGCATCAGTCTTCAATGTGGAAGATGAGAAGTGTTTGCCCACTCCAGAACCACTAATTTTGGAAGGGGTGTTGAAAGACCTGAATCAAATTGAGGTGACAAGGGAGGAGGTCCTACAACTGATTGACAAATTAAAAACTAATAAGTCACCAGGTCCAGATGGCATACATCTAAGAGTTCTGAAAGAACTCAAAGTTGAACTTGTGGATCTCCTGACAAAAATATGTAATCTTTCATTGAAATCTGCCTCTGTTCCTGAGGACTGGAAAGTAGCAAATGTCACCCCCATCTTTAAAAAGGGTTCCAGAGGAGATCTGGGAAATTACAGGCCAGTCAGTCTGACTTCAATACCGGAAAAGTTGGTAGAAAGCATTATCAAAGACAGAATGAGTAGGCACATTGATGAACACAAATTATTGAGGAATACTCAGCATGGGTTCTGTAAGGGAAGATCTTGCCTCACTAACCTGTCACTGTTCTTTGAGGGAGTGAACAAACATGTGGACAAAGGGGACCCAATAGATGTTGTTTACCTTGACTTCCAGAAAGCTTTTGATAAAGTTCCTTATCAAAGGCTCCTTAGTAAGCTCGAGAGTCATGGAGTAAAAGGACAGGTCCTCTTGTGGATCAAAAACTGACTAATTAATAGGAAGCAGAGAGTGAGTATAAATGGGCAGTCTTCACAGTGGAGGACGGTAAGCAGTGGGGTGCTGCAGGGCTCAGTACTGGGCCCCATGCTCTTTAACTTGCTCATTAATGATATGGAGTTGGGAGTAAGCAGTGAAGTGGCCAAGTTTGCAGATGACACTAAATTATTCAGGGTGGTGAGAACCAGAGAGGATTGTGAGGCACTCCAAAGGGATCAGTTGAGACTGCGTGAGTGGGCGTCAACGTGGCAGATGAGGTTCAATGTGGCCAAGTGCAAAGTAATGCACATTGGGGCCAAGAATCCCAGCTACAAATACAAATTGATGGGTTGTGAACTGGCAGAGATTGACCAAGAGGGAGATCTTGGGGTTGTGGTAGATAACTTACTGAAAATGTCAAGACAGTGTGTGATTGCAATAAAAAAGGCCAATGCCATGCTGGGAATTATTAGGAAGGGAAATGAAAGCAAATCAGCCAGTACCATAATGCCCCTGTATAAATTGATGGTGCGGTCTCATTTGGAATACTGTGTACAATTCTGGTCACCGCACCTCAAAAAAGATATTATAGCATTGGAAAAAGTGCAGAAAAGGGCAACTAGAATGATTAAAGGTTTGGAACACTTTCTCTATGAAGAAAGGTTAAAACGCTTGGGAATCTTTAGCTTGGAGAAACGTTGACTGCGGGGTGACATGATAAAGGTTTACAAGATTATGCATGGGATGGAGAAAGTAGAGAAAGAAGTCCTTTTCTCCCTTTCTCACAATGCAAGAACTCGTGGGCATTCAATGAAATTGCTGAGCAGTCAGGTTAAAATGGATAAAAGGAGGTACTTCTTCACCCAAAGGGTGATTGACATGTGGAATTCACTGCCACAGGAGATGTTGGCGGCTACAAGCATATCCAGCTTTAAGAGGGGATTGGATAAAAATATGGAGCAGAGGTCCATCAGTGGCTATTAGCCACAGTATATATATGTGTGTGTGTATACACACACACATATATTGGCCACTGTGTGACACAGAGTGTTGGACTGGATGGGCCATTGGCCTGATCCAACATGGCTTCTCTTATGTTCTTATGTCCTTAAGAGATTAGTGTTGTAAAATAAGTTTTTATTGGAAAAATTGTTCAGTCACACAAGAAACACAATTATCAGCAATTACACAGATCTAGGAAAACAGGCAGGAAAATGGATAGGGACATATGAGGGAAGACAAACAGGGTTATACACTAACCTCTCAATTACAAAAGGACAATCCTCCAATGAGGATGAGAAGGGAAGGTGGAGCAAGAGACGACCGGTGTTACTTGCAATAATGGGCCCAATACTGATAAGAATTGGGGGTGGCTCTGACAGCAAGATAGGGGTACCATCAGAGACACCCCAACTGGCCAAAAATCTGGCCTTCTTATAGCCAATTTCATATCCTGCGACAGGATCATATGACGGTTAACACCTACATAGAGATGGCTCCCAGGAGAGAAAACAAAATAATTTGATGGGTGATGATGGTTTGCTAAGTGCAAACCATATTCTAAACAAAGAAACTAGAATGGTCAATCCAGAGCCAAATCATTCCCTATTGTAACACCTTGGAAGAAACAATGGAAAGGGGACATGTGGCAGGATGTGGCTGTTGATAGATGCTAATCTTCAGTGATGCTGTATTGCGTAAGAAGCTTGTCTTGATGGGTGTCAGTAAGATGCTTTTGTTTGCTGAGGAGATGTTGCAGCAGCTTATTGTTGACTGTCTCTACATCTGTATTTCCAAAGCATTTGCTGGGTCTCTTGAATGTAGTACGTGGTGGGGAAACCTCCTCTGCATGGCGATTTGCAGAAGATGTCTTTTTGAGACATCTCAGGAACATGGCTTCTCTCAGGGCGGCCTCTGGTATAGGGTTGCCAAGTCCAATTCAATAAATATCTGGGGACTTTGGGGGTGGAGCCAGGAGACTTTGGGGGTGGAGCCAAGATTAAGGCTGTGACAAGCATAATTGAACTTCAAAGAGAGTTTTGGCCATCACATTTAAAGGGACGGCACACCTTTTCAATTCCTTCCTTCCATAGGAAATAATGGATAGGGGCACCTTCTTTTGTACTCACAGAATTGGACCCCCTGGTCCAATCTTTTTGAAACTTGGGGGGTATTTTGGGGAGAGGCACTAGATGCTATACTGAAAATTTGGCGCCTCTACCCCAAAACTCTACCCCCCAGAGCCCCAGATACCCGTGGATCAATTCTCCATGATTTTCTATGGGAATAAATCTCCATAGGGAATAATGAGTTCCCAGAAGACATTTCCTTCCCCTCCCCCCACTTCCTGATGACCCTGAAGCGGGGAGAGGGCCTCCAAATCAGGGGATCCCCTGCCCCCACCTGGGGATTGGCAACCCTACTCTGGTGCTATATTCTCAATGACAGGGATGCAGTTGCTGTTCTGCAGGGCTGAACAGCTTATTTGTGAAGCACAGTCTGGAGTCCTTTTAGTGTGGCAGACATAGGCAGTTCATACAATAACAGGCACAGGCAGGAAGCTTGCTGAGGCATGGCTAGAAGCACTGCTGTACAGTCCATAGAAACTAAATGTCTGTAGTGAGGCTGGACCATGAGCCAACTGCTTATAGTCCATAAAACTGAATGTCTATAGTGAGTCTGGCATAGGGGCCAGGGAATTAGAGTCCATAACAGTTGGAAAGGAGGTCCAGAGCTAACAGTATGGGTTTGGTTATGTAGCAGACAAGGCATACAGCAATCACTTCGCCTTTAGGTTGATGGTAATTGTAAACGTGTCTCTCCATTAATTGCTGATCTACACAGAGTGATACAATATATGCCAGGACCATAAGAGAACTGGCAAAAAGATTAGCCATTGAATAGGCACATTCTCCCCCCTTCCAGTGCCCTTCTCCATCACTTCCCATATCCCTTGCTCCTTAATTTTCCTTAGGCTATCATGAGCAGGTACTGTGCCAGTGAAGTGTGGGATTTATCTTGTCTGGGGCTGTTCAGATCTGCTGGCTGGCACACCCTATATATTGACAGAGAGCCCAAGAAAGTTGAGGTCCCTCATGTACACATCTGGGGAGGAAGAAAAAAACAAGGGATTATCCCCTCCCATAAGTTTAAACATTGGTGCCTGCTGCTAGTTTGTCTTCTCTAGAGCCTGAAGGAACAGTGAGGAGGCATTCAAGGGGGCAAGACCAGATCTTCCCCCACAACCATGTCAACCCATATGAGAGGTGGTGATGTGTGCCAGGCTGCACACCATCACTCCCCTTTAAATTTAGTGAAAGATGGCACCACGGTTGACGCATTCCCTTAACTTTGGTATGTGTTGTGTCCTAGGTTCAAATGGAGAACTGTTACTTTTGGAGGGAAGCTGAACAAGCCAAGCTTGTACTCCACACCAGGGTTCCAGAGAAGGCCTAAGCATGCCCAATCAGGGGAAGGATTGAAACATAAGTAGCCAATCAACATCTAGGCTCATACTGTACCCTGATAGGCCCTTAGGCCTCTGTAAATAGCCAATCCATGTACATAGTTAAGGTCCAATCAGAAGGGGGCAAGAATTGTATTTAGTAGCAGGAGGTTTGAATAGAGCTCAGTTTGTGTTGGTGTTCCTGAAGTAAAGCTTGCTGAAATCACTCTCCGACTCTGGTCTCTTACTGCGCCGACCCCAGTACTTTACAGTATGGTATAGACAGCTTTAAGTCTCGTCCTGCTTTCATTAGCTCACACATGCATACACACGTTCACAGACCTTTTAATGGCATAATAGCTCGCAAACTTATGAAACAGAATGAAGTAGGAAATTTTGGCCATCCACAACTGACTGCATAGACAGTAATGGAAAATTATCCCATGCTTCCAAAGTAATTATTGTGCAGTATGATAGCACGGAACAATAAATGTGAGCAGTTATATAACAGTGGGTGATTACCTTGTTGGGAGCATCTGTGAAGGTTTTTTTTTTTCCCTCTTTGTACTGTATTGCTCTTTCACATGGCCACATTTTCCCTAATCATTTTTTAGGTGTTGGAATACTGTGAAAAGCTTGTAAAATTGCATTGTGTAACTATATGCTGTTCATGGTAAGCTGTTAGTATTTTGTGATCATTAAGTTAAAAAAAAATGTGCCCTTCAAAGCAGCTGCTCTTTTCATCAATATTTATGGAATGTCAGCTCAGACTATTCCAGTTTTATCATGGTGCTGGTGGGGAAGAAACATATGGGTTCTTTATGATGCCTGTCTCTAATATGCCTGCTGCTATGGATTGGCTTAAATTGGAGTAAGTATTTTTTATTATTATTTTAAGCACAGTATACTAGCTTGATCTAATATTTCCTATACTTATTCCTACCTGGGAGTTACTTGGAAAACACTACCAGATCAGAATTAACTAGAAGGAACAGTAACCATAGTTACCATATTTGCTTCCTTCCTTCTTTTATTTTTCTCTTCACATGTTATTTGAAGATTCTGCATAGTACTAATTAAAGTATGTTTAAGGTGTGCAGATTTAAACACACTTTTCTGTGCATTGGACTATGATCTACAGTTTTCTGAAATCAAGAGTCCTGTTTTCCTCTTCCTGGTTCTTTATTGTTTATCAAATAATTCCTACAAGAGATGTAAGGAGATCCATGAGTAGCTTTTGATGTGATTCAGCTGTGTTTCAAGCCTCTTTTGAATATGATCCTTTTGTTTTTGCAGGTTAGGCTCTACTCATTCTTGATTCTTACAGCCTATCAATGAATGAAATTTCTCAGTCCCATCAAGCAACTGCTTACACCTTCACAGAGTGCCACGTAAGGCAGTCCACATGTAGTTTATATGTAGTCAGGCTTAACAAGCAAAACATATTTGGTCTGAATAACTTACTCAGTCTTTCTGTGTAATGGGACCATGGCAAAGATAAAATCTATAGGACTGACTGTACACGTTTTGGAGAAAGAATGGTATATGAATATGATATATAAACTGGAAAAGGATGCAGATCTTAACGAATGTGAATCATGTTGCCTCATCCATGTTGCTCATTGTGCCCATGCAGTTTTGCCTCACAATTGCCTAATCAAGGTATTTCCCCTACCAAAGTTTGATTGCAGTGAGATTCAAACTTTTAAAATCTTGACCCAATCCAACATGAGGATGGCCAAACCCCACCTACCCTGGGGATCTTCTGTCCATAAAAGAAGAACACCATGTCCTAGCAAATCATCCCTCAGATTTCCAGTTTAGATTTCTGCGGGTCAGAACTCTGGTTTCCTTTTGAGAACCCCTGCTAAAATCTGCAGGCCTTTTCTCCCATTTTCTTTATTTTTTTCCCCTTTCCCCCATACTTTGCCTCCTTGCACATCAGCTCTATCTGCCTCTGGACTCTTCCACACTTCAAGCCTCAGATTTAAGGTTCTAAAGGGTTGCCAGGTCTGACTCAGGAAATATCTGGGGACTTTGGGGGTGGAACCAAGACCAAGGTTGTGACAAGCACAATTGAACTCCAAAGGAAGTTCTGGCAATCAGATTTAAAGGGACCACACACCTTTTAAATGCCTTCCCTCCATTGGAAATAATAAAGAATGGGGTCCCTTTTTTGGGGACTCATAGAATTGGACCCCCTGGTCCAATCTTTTTGAAACTTGGAGGGTATTTTGGGGAGATGCACTAGATGCTATGCTGAAAATTTGGTGCATCTACCTAAATAAACAGCTCCCCCAGATACCCAGAGACCAACAGAACAATTCTCCATTATACCCTACAGAGATTGGTCTCCATAGGGAATAATGGAATGCCCAGCAGACATTTCCCTCCCCGCCCTCCTTCTGCTAACCCTGAAGTGGGGAAGAGGACCTCAAAACTGGGAGATCCCCTTCCCCGAACTGGGGATTGGCAAGCCTATGCCCTTTCCCTAAAACCTCCCAATGTTTGCCTTTTAAAAATGTACCTTCTTGTTAGTGTGTATGTGTGAGTGATTGTTTAGGAAATTCAGTTCTCAAATGTGTGGGGTAGGTTCTTTATATTTATATTTTATTTTGTATAAAATAATGTTATTTGTTTGTGTTTATAAACTCTGACTGATTCTGCACTTAGCACTTCCTCCCTTCTGTGTGTGGGTCCTCACACCAGCTCTTTTTCCTGTATTCTGCATTAGCATATCTGGAGCGAGGCTGAGTGTTCCCTGCTTGCTCCCTGCCCTGTGCAAACTTGAGAACCAAGAATGAGATGAAGACAAAGGCTAATGTTGAATCGGTCTCTTTCTCTCACACTTTTTTTCATCATAATTTTATTTTGGGGTATCCCCACTGAGATCCACCTTGGTATACACAGACAACAAGGTCCTGCATTATTTCCTCTCTGAAACTCTTTTAAAAATAATTTCCCCTACTCCGGGCCCACTTTGGGTAACAGCATACACCTAAAATTATGTACTGTCAATTTGACAAAAAGTGTTATAAGACATGTGTATATACGGACATACTTATCAGAGCGCCAGCCAGGGCTTTTTTTCGAGCAGGAGTGCACAGAAACGTAGTTCCGGCTGGCTTGGTGTCAGGATGTGTGGCCTAATATGCAAATGAGTTCATATTGTTTTTTCCTGCAAAAAAAGCCCTGTGGAAAACAGTGGTGATGCCAGGGGTGTGGCCTAATATGCAAATCATGTTCCTGCTAGGCTTTTCCTACCCAAAAAAGCCCTGGTGCCAGCACTGGCTGTAGATCTCAGTTGAGTGAACACTTGTGACTAAATGGGGTTCTTATTGAATAACCTATATGGGTGTAGGAATGGTGTTAGCTTCTTGGAAACAACAAATCCCCCAAATACTTCAACAGTATGGCACAGCCAAGATATAGTTAAATATAGAAGGATGTTTCTAACAATTTTGGGAACTACACAATTCTTTACTAAATGTCATGAAGATTTGTGGTGGTAATACCTAGAATTGATTGCTAGGAGACCCACAACTTTAAGAGTCAGCAAAGCAGCAGAGATGTGCTGAATTACAAACTTGCTAAACTGCAGCTAAAAACTGTAATAACCAAGGATTAAAATAAAGCAGCAGCTGGAGCTGATGTCATTATAAAGGGCTTATAGTAACCAAGTGTAATTTGCTGGAACAAAGTAGCAGAACCACCAGGCAGTAAATGAAAAGAGTTGGGAAATGTGGAACCAAGCCTTGCCAAATATAAATTTTTCACCAAAACTGACTAGGCAGAAATGTAGGAACTGTAGTTTACTGAATTGCTGGCCCCCACTGGTACAGAAGAAAAAGATGCTAAGGATACACAAGTGGTAATCTATCTAATAAAAAGGAATACTGAAATGTAATAACACAAGAGTTAATGAAGGTGTTATATTTTAACACCATCCCAATTATACCATCAGCCTCCAGAGGGAGGGCCTTCTCTAACTCCTCTCCTTCCTGCTTTAAATACAGTCTTGGTGGAAGGATCACTGCTGATTGGCCAGCATTTTTGAGCTTTAGTTAGCTGGCTAGGAAAGAGAAGACTAATTCTCATTTAATAAGCCTCAGCAAACTACACCATGCCAGAATGAGGGTGACCAGGATGTGAGGAGACTAGAAATCAGGCCCTGTTTAGTCTAAAAAAGAGAAGGCTAAGGGGATACATGATATATATTTTTTTCAAATATCTGATCGTCTGTCATATGGAAGGTGAAGTAGATTTATTTTGTATTGCTGCAGAAGACAGGACTAGAACTAATGGGCTCAAATGACAAGGAAGTAGATTTTATTAAATATTAAGAGACACTTTCTAAATGTAAGGTCTGTTAAATGGTGGAACCAATTGCTATAGGAGATAGTGAACTCTCCTTCACTGGCAGTCTTTAAGAATAGGCTGGATGGCTGTCTGTTGGGGATGCTGTATCTGCATGTTCCTGCTGAGGCTTGTATTAGATGACCTCCAAAATCCCTTCCAGCTTTAACACTCTGTGACTGTAAGGTTCCATACCTGTGGCTTGGAAATACCATTTCAGCTTCCCAGTGGAGGCTCACATACATGGATTATTAATTGCACAGAAATATATCTGCTGGAATAAGAATGGGTATCATTGATTCTTTGGCAGATCAGATTCTAGTCTCCATGGGGTGAAATAGGGTGTGTTCTTCCCCCTTTAATCTTTAGTCTATATCGTAATGCTACATAGATAATTACATTCTATAAAAAATACCTTGCCCAAAGAAAAGCTGGTCACAAGCAAGCAGCCCTTCCAAAGTTCCCAATAAATTTAGCTTCCCATATTTATAAGTTTTTAAAAAGTTTGCTGTCTCACTTGGTAAGAGTACACATTTTTGGCAAATTAATTATTTTATAACTTCAAGTACCATACAAAGTCATCTATATTGTATTCATTCATTCAGCTAGTAGTTATAATTAAATCTGTTTAGAAATAGCGATTACAAGTTTCTCATGTATATAAATATGTTTTGGCCCTCATCCAATATAACAACATCTTTCAACTATATCTTCACTCCTGTGAAGCTGGACATTCTTGCCTTTCTCAGAAGCTTCAAGTCAAATCATCCATTGATATAGGATAGCCAGTTTCTAATCTACAAAAAGCCATTTTGTTGTGTTATCCCTCTGTTTCTTGCCACTCTCCAAGGATATTCTATTCTGGGTATTTAATAGAGTTGCCAGGTTCCAGGTGGGTCCTGGAGACCTCCTGGAATTAAAACTGATCTCCAGATGACACATATCATTTCCTCTGGAGAAAATGGCTGAGTTAGAGGGTAGGCTGTATGGCATTATACCCTGTTGGGGTCCCCCCCTCCAACTCTGGTCTCCTCATGCTTCACTCCCAAATCTCTAGGAATTTCTCAACAAAGAGCTAGCAACCCAAGTCTCTAGTTTCCCAATGTGGCATGTTTAGCTGAGAGACCAAGCTAGTTTTGTCTCTGGTTTGCATAAACATCCTCCATGATCTTTTGGGTCAAGACTAGCAGCTGTTTCCCTATATTTCTGGCCATATCTGTGGCAAGAAGCAGTGATTTGCCAGAGACATACTAGAAAATCAGCATTGTCTGAAGTAAATGGGTACAGCTGGAGCATATGTCACTGAGATAATACATATGGAGTGCTTTGACACTTTAAAATGGTATCCAAGTGTTCAGTATTGTTATTGCTTGGGTTGGAATGCTAAGGCAATGGTATTTGATGTTGTGTTTTAGTTGTTTAGTGCTTGTGCAGTTTGTGTTTTAATAAAGCACACCACAGGGGTATCACCATAGAATGGGAGAAGTCAAAAACCTAACAGGTGCGGGTAACACAAGTGCACAGAACCCAGCTATTCAAGTAGTTAGTTCTTCATCTAGGAAATGCAGAATGTTAACTTAATTCTGGCAACCATTAGTAGTTCTTTTCAGAGCAAATTTACCAAGGTAATTTGCATCTCTCAGTGAAGAACTTATTGCTCAGAATACATTGGAATATATATATATATATGTGTGTGTGTGTGTGTGTGTGTTTGTGTGTGTGTGTGTGTGTATATACACACACAAACTTTGGAATAAAGAGTTTATTTCTTGCACCTGTTAGGTTTTCATTCCCCTCTCCTCCTGTGTTTTAATAAAGCCTTCCATTGGTGTTCCCAAGTGGTGACAGATACACATTTTGAGTAACTGCATAAACAAAACTCAGGGGGAGAGAAACAGATATGTTGGTTTATTTATTGTTTATAAGGCACCTGGAGTTTTTATTTATTTGAAAGACTTCTATTCCACCTTTCTCTCCCCAAAGAATTCAAGGTGGCTTATAAAAACATCTAAGAAGTAACAGTTCAGAGAAACTACAACAATAAGAGAGAGCCAGTTTGGTGTAGTGGTTAAGTGTGTGGACTCTTATCTGGGAGAACCGAGTTTGATTCCCCACTCCTCCACTTGCACCTGATGGAATGGCCTTGGGTCAGCCATATCTCTGGCAGAAGTTGTCCTTGAAAGGGCAGCTGCTGTGAGAGCCCTCTCAGCCCCACCCACCCCACAGGGTGTCTGTTGTGGGGGGAGAAGATATAGGAGAGTGTAAGCTGCTCTGAGTCTCTGTTTCAGAGAGAAGGGCGGGGTATAACTCTGCAATTCTTCTTCTAAGAGAGCCAGTTTGGTGTAGTGGTTAAGTGTGTGGACTCTTATCTGGGAGAACCGGGTTTGATTCCCCACTCCTACACTTGCATCTGCTGGAATGTCTTTGGGTCAGCCATAGCTCTGGCAGAGGTTGTCCTTGAAAGAGCAGCTGCTGTGAGAGCCCTCTCAGCCCCACCCACCTCACAGGGTGTCTGTTGTGGGGAGAGAAGATTTAGGAGATTGTCAGCTGCTCTGAGTCTCTGATTCAGAGAGAAGGGCGGAGTATAAATCTGCAATTCTTCTTAAATAAAAATCAGCCTCAAAAATGAAACAAAAGCCAACTGGTAAGTGCTTTTAAAAATAGTTCAGTTATACTGTACGATATGGAGGCAGCAAGAGTAAATATCCACAGTTGGGCAGACATAGTTTTAAGAACTCCACCATTGGAGACCAATAAAAGACCCTGCTGAAATGAGCAGAATTACCACATGGGGATAGTTGCACAACATGATTTCTATTACACTGGAAAATTTCAGCTCAATGAGTCTTAAAAGGCTTGGGGATTTGATTTCTCATTTTGAGGAGCCTTCTACATATGCTAATCTCCACTTTTTCCAATATGTAGGCAGCTCTTGAGCGTTTCATGAAGAAATTCAATTCCATCACTACTCTTTAGGGATAGCTGTTGAACAAGGGTCTACTTGTTGAAGTGAAGATTTATTGGCAAGTATTATAAAAGAGTGGAATGGGGACAGCTTTTTAGCACAGTAGCTGGAGAATGCCCCAATGGTCCAAAATGATCCATAGAACTTGTACTGTGGACAATAAGTAGGTCTCACTGTGAGACAGTGCATAGAAACTGTATGTATGACATTCTAGGGTCTTTCTAGAAAGAATGGGTTGAATGGAATTCTAAAAATTAAGTAAAAGGCTGTGGGAATCAGTGCCTCTTTCTGACATATCTAAAATGGCATGACTAAGCTGAATCAAAAGTTCTAAAGTAAATGTTTTCAGCATAGAAGAGGATAGACATTTCCCCCAAAGTACCCTCCCTTCACTTTCCCCCTCTTTTCTTTGTTACTGATTTGTCATTCTCGTGGGAGTGGTAACTATATTAGGGTTTGTAGAATCTTTCGGGCTCAAGTGCCGTGTTCTACTGGAGAAAGTTTTCCTTCCAGACGTTTCGTTCTCAGCTGCGGAGAACATCCTCAGTGGCGTTGCAGCCGGAGCAGGCGCTCTGACCTTCTTGGCTGCTGTGCATTGGCAGCCAAGAAGGTCAGAGCGCCTGCTCCAGCTGCAACGCCACTGAGGATGTTCTCCACAGCTGAGAACGAAACGTCTGGAAGGAAAACTTTCTCCAGTAGAACACGGCACTTGAGCCCGAAAGATTCTACAAACCCTAATGATGTTACCAGCCGTGAAAACCTGAAATCTTTGGTAACTACATTGTCCATTGCTAGCCTTACTTTTCCTTTGACTGCACTGGAATCAGGATCCTTATTCTGATTTGGCTTTATGATATCATGTCATGAGACAATCTGACTGGATACATGACCTTATTATGAAGCTGAAGCTGTGGTCAGATGACAGGCTTAGCACAATTTGGTCACACCTCTATTTTATATGGTATTTGCTGTTCCAGAGAGGTTTGTCCAAACATGCTACCCTTAACCCACCTCACCATGTGCGCACCATGTGGTTGATCATTCAGATTGTTGCTGCATAGTAACCATGGAGTGGACAGTCTGGGAGGCAGTCTTCTTCTTCTTCTTCTTTTTTTTTTTTGTCTTTCATGCATGTGCATAAATGTGTATCTGAAGCTCTGGCTCCTTTTTGGCAGCTCCATGATCCCTCCATCAAGTACAGTGGCCCCTCTCAGAGTCCTTTGCATTGCCTCTCTTCCTTGGAATATGGGGGGAGGGAAGTATAAATATCATGCATGACATGTGTCTGATATAAAGTGAAGAGTGAATTGACCCACATGTTTTGACATAGAAATCAACTGATCCATCAAACATGTTTTCTGGAAACAAGGAACAGCAGTATGGGTAGCAGAAAGACATAGAATTAGGATCCTGATTAGAGGATAAAGAGTTAATAGAGACAGGGCTCTGACAGGGACTGATCAGAGAGTAAAATGCTCTTGAGACTACTTGGGGTTTGAAAGCAAAGAAACCTCAGCTGTGAAGCTGGCTTAACGCATAACCCTGTCAATAAACATACCTCATAGGGTTGTTGCGAATGTGAGGCTGCTTTGTGCACTTGGAGGGAAAGGAAGAATACAGATGTAGCAATAATCAATATGAGGGGAAGAGCTTAAGAACAAAACTTGAATAAACAGGCTTTTTTTGGTGTTTGTCTTATCACAAATACACTTTACATTAGTTAAGCCTTTAAAAACAGAGAGCAAGACTTCATGCTGTTCTAATAGCAGCATGTTTTCTACATACACACTAGATTAGCATTAACTTTGACATCTTTACTCCGGTGCTCAGTTTAGACATTGGAGAAGTGAAAAGCTGTATTCATTTTAAGTTGAGAAATTGTAGCTTGAGTGGAGACAGGAAAATACTACTCCCCTTTAAAACTGGATGTCCAACTGTTCCATGTGTTTTTATGGGAAGAATGGATCTAGATAGTCCTGCTCATGAGCTTTAAAAAACATGCACATCTTAGCAACTCCAATGACAGATGTTGTACAAAGCAATGGCCTCCATCTAGAGGCATAACTGAAATGCTTTTTCGGGGTCTGCTTAACACTTGGTTTTTCCATCTGTTGAAAGCCTAAGCAAATTTAAGGAAGTCACTGCAATTGTGGAGGACAACAGAAGTTTCTTCTCACCTCTTCTAGTGCTCTGTTAGAGCACAAAGGAGGCCTCTCATCTTTTCCTCTCCTATTGTTACCTGACCAAATACAGGCTGCTTAAAGGAAGGGCATTGTAGCTAACTGGTACTCCCCTATCGAGCTTGCATTCAGTACTCTACAAAGATGACTGGTGATGAGATAAAAGCTCTGATGGAATGGCTTTCCACTCTCTTAAGGGAAGAAAAGCAGGGTGAGAAAGAAAAACTGAGGAAACAGAAGTTTCCTTTGCTTTATCTTAATCGTTTCTCAGGTCTTATATAATAACTATTATGGGTACTAACCCTAAGTACAAGGGATAGGAACATGAAATGGACAAACAGCTATATAATATATTATGGAAAGAACATTGAATTGTGTGATATTTTACATTCAGGTTAGAATAACTGCACCATAATTGTAAATGTAGATCTGATTACGATTATCTAATAAAGTCCATGGTATAGCTCTACTCATGGTGGCACTATTAAACATGTTTTCAAGAGGGGAGGGGATCTATTCACGGCAGAACATCTGATTTAGGTACAGAGGGTGCCAGGTTCAGTCAGTGGCATTTCTGGTTAAAGTTGTCATTAGTAGCCTTTTTCTAAAGTTGTCTTTAGTAGCCTGGGAAAGGCCTTTTTCTTCTTGAGATTATGGAGAACTGTTGCCCTTCTGAGCATACAATACTGTGTTGATGGACTCATAGTCTGACTTGGTATAATGTCATTTTTTGTGTTAATGAAATATGGAGTCCCCCAATGTCTGGTATCCTCATCAATGTCAAGAACTTTGACATTATCTAGAACTTTGGAGTTGGGAGTCCTCAGTATTCCTCCAAAAGCAACTGTCTTTATCCTGAACCAAAGTTTTAAAGTTCTGGTCAAGTGGATAGAGTAACAAGATAGAAGTGATAGTGGTTCAGAAGGCAACATTCTAGAGGGGTTTTATTTGCAACTTTTGGATGAAATCCTCATTAGTGGGCCTGGTAAACACTTGGAAAGATAAACTGGAGCTGTTGCTAGGATTACTTTCTTTAATCTACATCCTGCCTTTTCAACTCTGTTGACCTAGCCATTCTTATCCAAATTTCTGTAATCTCTGGACAAGGTTATTGGGGACAAGCTTGATATAAGCCATTGCACCCCCAGTCGGAATAAAGAGGCTGACACATAATTATTGGGAAACGGGCCACTTTATTAACTACACAATTTTAACACGACAAGGTAAAACAGCTATTGGACAAGCCCTGAGGTCTTGCCACCGAACCCGCCAAGTCCAACAAGGGGCGAGCCACCCTGCCCCCTGCACAAGCCATACAAATGTGGCTAGTGCTGGGACGGCCAGGCCAACAAATGCCCTCCCCTTCCACTTCAGCCCCAATCCCCAGAAGGAGGCGAATAAGGGGAGGCATGAATACGATCCACATTCTACGACATTGAGCCGTAAAGCCCATCTGCCATTCCTGCGGATTGACTGCACTAAACAGGTGCAGAGGCGTGGGTGCTCACCAGCAAGGTATAAACCCCTTGCGCCTTCTGCCACCACCAATGCCAAGCCTCTGCTTGGGCATTCACGCCCCCAGGGCGGCCCAGAGCTGCAATTCACTCAAAAAGGCCTGATTTCCCTCGTCGGACAGATGGACTTCATCTGGCCGGTACAAGTCTGCCCTATCCACCCTAATTCCAGGGTGGGGAAGGAAGGTACTCAGACCCCCTTCTAAGGCCTTCCTCAGGGCCTGATTTGCCTTTCTTCTGGCCCGCTCAATCCCCGCAGGGTCCAAAGCGGGCCACCAGACTCTCTGTGGCAGGATGGCAGACCAAATCAGGTGAACTCCAGGCCACCTCCGCACGATGGCTTGGAGATCCACCACCACCTGCAAGGACAGGGCCTTCCCCTTCATCAAACCCAGATCATTCCCCTCAAGGTGAATGATGAGTATGTGCGGCGGGGAACCAACCCTTCCTGAAAACAGCAAAGGCAGGAGCCCTGGCCATCTTAACCCCCGATGCCCCTGCCATTCAACAATAACCCACTCGCTCAGCCCCAACTGTGAGCCGACTGGCGATCTCCTCGCAAAGTGGGCGGCCCAGAATATCATACTGTGCCTGCATATGAGGATCCGCAGCCTCCCCCTGACGAGCCACAGCACCTGGAATGAAAACACAATCAACAACTGAACATCAAATTAACATGACCAAACCCGCAAACTCCAGCCCTTCAGGGAAACAGCAATGGATGCAAATAGGCACGGTAAGCAGCCGAGCGCCAACAGCCCACTCGTTGGATGCCCAGTCCAGAATATCCCATTGCTGCCGCAGTCGATGCAGCCCCAATTCGGAATGAATGGGTCCCGAATGTAAATTTCCCCAATCCTAACTTATCCAGTGTCCGTGACGTCACCACCCAAAATTGATACTTGGTGAGGGGGTCCCCCCCCCCCGAATGACAGAAAAATGGCCCTTGGGCATTTCCTCAGACAGCCACATATTGCTGTAACGCTTGCACTGGACATAAACCAGCCTCCTCACAGGGACCAAGCTTAACCGTGGTGCCCTTCTGCTTTTGGTTGGTTTTGGATCGCCGGACATGCGCCATCAGACTGGTTGTTCCGTGACAGCCGCACTAGTTCACATACCCTTAAGGCACCAAAAAATGCCATAAGTGCTGCTGCGTGAAACAGCGCAACTTCATAATCAAAACTACAAACCTCCGGCCAAACACCACCCAGCCCTCTAAGTATAGACGGGGAGATGGGCTGTCAGGCATCTGCTCGCCCCCCACGCTTCTAGACCAGCCTTCTAGCATCTTTTTTACTCTAAAATCATCTACGGCCACCGGGTACCCTTGTGCCTTACTAATAAAAGCTAAAGCTGCCAACTGGCCCCAGATGGATTTAACCACTAAACCCTTGCTTTTTTGGTGCACACAAAACTGCATCAGGTATGATACCGGGATGGGCCAGCAATCCCCCAGCCCCACCAAATTCCTAAATACCCTAAACTGCAAGGCAGCACGTTCATAGGCTTTCTGGGTACTCGGGGCCAATGCTAAAAGAATTACCCTACCGGCTTCTGCCTGCCAAGCTGCCACAGGTCGCGAGGCATCTGAACCGGCTGAGGATCAGTCTCCGGGGCCAGCTGACGAAAGCGCTCCATCTGTCGGCGAGACAGAGAGTCCACCCCCCTCGTTGTTAACCCCAGGCACATGCTTAGCTAAAAACAAAATATTTAAATGAAGGCAGTGAAGCGTGAACACCCTGACCAGGTTCATCATTGGTATGGACTTGGAGGACAAGGAGTTGATGACATGCACAACCGCCAAGTTGTCGCACCAAAAGTGCACCACTTGGTTGGCCAACTGTTCCTCCCAAATACATATTGCCACCACAATTGGAAAAAACTCCAAAAATGTCAAGTTCCTGCAAATGCCGCTGGCTTGCCACTCCTCAGGCGACTGCTCCGTGCACCAGTGTCCCCTAAACAAAACACCAAAACCAGAAGAACCTGCAGTGTCTGAGGATATCTGGAGGTCGGCTTTGACCTTCATATCCTCACACCAAAAGGATACCCTGTTGAATGACTCCAAGAAGTTCTCCCAGACCTCCAAATCACTGCGCATGCTAGCCGTTATGCACACTCTATGATGAGGTAAATGCAGAGACTCCATGGCGTCACAAAGGTGCCGAAGGAATGCCCTGCCCGGCAGCAACACTCTACAGGCAAAATTGAGAAGCCCTACCAGTTGCTGAAGCTCCAAAAGCGACACCTTATGTTTTCGCTTTAATGCTGCTATCTTTACCCTCAGCTGCTGAACCTTTTCAACTGGCGGTCGAGAAGCTTGCTGGACGGTATCCAACTTGATACCCAAAAATGTAAGCTGAGTAGCAGGGCCCTCCGTCTTCTCGTGTGCCAACGGCACGGCGAGCTTGTCCGCCAGCCTCATGAAAAGCTCCAAAAGCTTGGCACAACGCCTGGTCCCTGCCGTGCTCACAAACAGAAAATCATCTAAATAATGAACCGTCCCGGTGCCTCGATCTATCCTTCAACAGCCATTCCCAAAAGGAACTAAACCGCTCAAAGGCAGCGCAGGATACAGAGCACCCCATCGGTAACGCTCTATCCATGTAAAACTTTCCCTCGAACTTAAACCCCAACAGCTCAAAGTCCTCCGGGTGCACTGGTAGAAGACGAAATGCTGACTTAATGTCACATTTCGCCATTTCTGCCCCCAGCTCGCAGCCCCGCACGACCTTGACCACTTGGTCAAAGGAAGTGTATCTAACTGAGCAAAGGTGGTCGGGAATTCCATCATTCACAGACCCACCGCTGGGATATGAAAGGTGATGAATCAACCTATATTCACCCGCTGCCTTCTTAGGAACCACTCCCAATGGGGAGACCCTCAAACATGAAACTGTGGGGGTTTCGAAAGGACCAATAACATGCCCTTCTGCACATTCCTTCGCTATCTTTGCCCTAACCACATGCTCCAGCCCCACAACAGAACGAAGGTTGGATGCCCTACAAGGCGCACTCTGTCCCTGAAATGGTATCCCGAACCCCAAACTAAACCCTTCCCACAAATAATCTCTGTCAGCGCCCCTGGGATAACCCTCCAGGAAACGTCTAAGAACTCTCAGTTGAATGGGACTGGGACCCTTTACCAGGTGCCTGTGAATTGCCCCCTCCCCCAGGGCGCTTTGACCCCCCTTTTTGTTTGGCTTTACTACATGCTGAAAATGCATGGGAACCGCTGCAAAACGGGCATTCATGCCTGAATTTACATGCCTTCCGTGAGCACACTCCTTGAGACGTGAACTCCCAACGCAACAGCTGGGGTTGAACCGACTGACCTGCTGTGGAGCGGGCTGTTGAGGTACCAGGCTGTCTATGCACTAAATGCCCACTGTTGGCCCTATCACACAAATTGGGCTTAGCCGGGGCCATCAACCATGACCACAACTGCTGATTGATTTGGTCCCATGGCAACATCGGATTAATTGCTGCCCTCATCCTAAAAAATTTGTCATATTGTAACCAGGCTGCTCCTGCAAAATCAGTGTATGCCCTAAAAATAATGTCACAATACTGAAACAATGGAGCAGCCCTACCTGGCTGTGCCCTTGCAATCACTCATGCGTATATGAGAAAACCCGGGAGCCAATTGGCCCAGATCCTATCCACCTTCCTACGGCTGAGCTTCTCCTTCTCGTCCATTTCTTCCTTACTTTTCTTTTCCAATTCTCTATACAAGAGACTGAATACATCGACGTATTTGCCCCTCAGAATTTTTTCCCATGTTGTGGGGGTCAAGTGGTCCCCCAAAGGCATTGCCGAGTCTCCAAAAGGGGACTGACCCATAAGAATTAGGGGAATAACCCCATGGATTACAAGGAACACTGGCCCAACCTGATGGCTGGGCCAATGACATTTGTCCTCCCCAGAGTAACACCCCTGTCGCCATCGTTGATGATGTCGACCCCTGGGCAGCCTCGTTCCCTGAGGAAGCCGGAAGTGGCTGGCACCAACTCCCACAGTGTGCTCTGTATCTGCCCCAAAGCCAGACTCCCTGATGCCCATGCTGGCCCGGGCTGAGCCTGGAAAACCCAATGCCCACCTTGCCCAACTGGCATAGACACCTGCCCCGCACCCATGGGCCCTGGCAATACGCCATGACCCCACGGTCCCCAAGGCCATGTGGTGTGCTGCTGTATCGTTGCTATCTTACCTTCAACACCGGCCGGTGACACTGCCACTGGCTGGGCCGGCTGCTATCTGTGCTCCACAACTTCCTGCTCCACCACTTCATCCCTCAGCACCGCATCCCTGCTCGTGCTCGCCTCCTGGTCACGTTTGGGCGTCGCCCTAGAGCCCATACCTTCCTGCAAGGCAGAAAGTCTTGCCAGCACCTCTCTCTTGAAAGTAAGGGTACTCGAATGCCCAGTGGCACTGTGATGCCCGGCCAGACCATAAGCGACCCAGACGCGCACCACAACTTTTCCAAAGTGCTCAGCTGCTCCATTATTGCTTGCCTCATCTCAACGCTGTCCATCTGGTCCTCCCCCGGGGCCCCCGGCCGGACCCGCTTTTTAGGGCCTTTAGCAGACTGCTTGCCCTTGGAAGGGCCCTGTCCCTTCTTTGGCCCCATTGCAAATTACAGAGGACACCCCAACCCCAAAGGAGTAGAAACCCTCTCCTACCAATAACCCCCAAACCAGCCAAAATGGGGGGCCTATAAAGAATCTTATGGAGGGGAGTGGGGGGTGAGCTAGCAGCGCACACTCAGAAAATGAGTCCAGTACCCCTGCACACTACCTCCCCCCAACCTTCCGCCAATATGCTGGGCTCAACGCCCCACCAGGCTCCCAGCTGTGGAACACGAGGCCGTTACATCTGGGTGTCCCTGCCCTCCCTCCAGTTACTTTAGCCCCTTCTGGGGTCCGTCAACGCTGGACCGCTCACGGCGAGCAGCCGACGCACTTCGCAGTCTTGCTGCTTTCGCTGAACTTGCTGCTCGCCTTCCTGTCCCTCCGACAGCAGGCCCGCAGCCCGTGTCCTCACTGCTACATGCTCTTGGCTGTAGGCACCAGACATGCCTCCTACCTAGCCAAGAGCCTTCGAAGAACTGCGTAGGACGGGTGGGGTAGAGGCTATATACAGCCCCAACGCCCCACCCTCCTGAAACACCCAGATGATCGGGAAGCTCCATGCAGCCTCACATCCTTCCGAGAATGCAAAAGCCGGCCCCGCAGCACATAGCCGCTTTCGTGGCCTGGCCGGGGTGGGGCCAAATTCTTCTCGCACTGGTTTTTCCTCTCATTTCCCCAACTGCAGGTGTGGAGGTATATTCCCAGATATATTCCCTCACTGTCCCTGAGGTACAGATTGCAACCTTACCAGAGGCAGTTTAGAATTCACCAACATAGTTGTCATTTAAAAAGGCTTGTAAAACTATTCTTTTTAACTGTGATTTTTCATTTCAGACAAGTTATTAAACTGGAAAATAGATTGTCTTCTCTAGGCATGCAATTAATGTGGATTTTTTTTTCTTTCCTTGGAAAACTTTGTGATCTTTATGTGTTGTTTTTCTTTGCATTATGTGGTCTATGGTTATGTCTGTAAGCCACCTCAGACTATATAGAAATGATAGGAGATAAACTTTTATCAGCTTGTAGGGAGATTTACAGTGCAATTCTAAGCAGAGCTACACCCTAATAAGTCCACTGGAGTCAATGAAAGGATGTAACTCTATTTAGGACTGCCAGGCTCGTAGCTATGGAAGGGCCTCTGGGGGCCCTGCCTTCAATTTATAGGGGAGGCTCCCTGACTAAAGGTCCCCCCGGAGCCAACTGGCAGACGGTGGAGAGCACCCAAAACTGGAGGACCCCCACCTGCACCAGAAGACCTGGCAACCCTACCCTAGTTGTGTGTCTGGGGGCTAGCAGAGTAGCAGAGCAAACTTAAACAGATTTATACCCTTCTAAGACCATTGACTTTGGTGGATTTAAAAGGGTGTAACTTTGCTTTGGATTGCACTATAAAATTACTTCAGAGCATGCTACATGAGTAATCTTGTGATCAGAGTCTTCTGCAGTTTTTTAAAATGGTAATAACAGCCCTAGAGCAGGCATGAATAATATTGCAAATATAACAAAATAAAGACTAGCTATCAGACCATTGGTCCATCTAGTCTATCATACTGTTTCATATGGGAGCTAACCAACTGCTCTAGAGGGCTAACAGATAGATTTGAGACCAAGGCCTTCCTCTGATGTTGACTCCTAGCACTGGTATTCAGAGATTTGTTGCCCTTTCTCACCTTGGCTAGTAGGCATGAATGGATATTTCCTCCATTAATCTTTCCAATTCCATTCTAAAACCATCTCCACTTGTGGCACGATTGGGTAAATTTTCTATGTTGGATAGTTTGGGATAAGGGATGAAAATTGCTAAAATGGTATGCAGAAGTGTTAACACCCATTCTTCTGTCTCAGTATGACCACTCCCTTTCAGCTGGTGTACTTTTAAAAAAAAATGTAAGCAGATGTGTGCTTTCACTTCCATCTACTGAATACTGGGAGAAGAAGAAAATGGAAGATATTTGATTCTGTCCTGCTGAGTATCAAGAGCATTTAGAAGGTTCTTTGTATTAGTCTCTTAATTAACTCACCATAACAAGTAGCAAGAAGAGTCTGCTTAAGCTCTTGGGACTTCGGTGGAAGTGCCCTCAAAGGTACGCAACTAGCCAAACTAGAAAATAATGGCTCTTTAAAGTTTATAGGGTGGATGCACTACAGACCAGCTGACATAAGCTGAAAATAATGGGCAGTAGATCTGACCTTTGCCTTTCACCCATAGAAAATAGCCCCAAAGCACAGCAGGTCAGTTGGGCTACTCCTAAGCCTCCCTTGACATGATTCCGGATACCACTGTATAAATTATTCCATTACTGGGATCAGGAATCATTGGGAAGGGGTTGCTTTTGCAAAACTGGATATTGCCAATTCAATCTGATACTAGAAATATCAGGCATTTTTTTTCCAATGTAAATTTTATTAAAATTTTTACCATAAAAACATAAAAATAACAATAACATACATATAGCCAATCTAATCACTATACTAGTTATCAGGCATTTTATTGGGTCAGGAATATCCTATTGCATGCCCCAAGATCCACAGAGCTATGCTAGATTTGGAAGCTCTGCAGGGCTAGAAGGAATACTATGGCTGCTTACAGATGGGCAGTTTAAGGTAACCCAGAGATGCCTTTGATACCAACTAGAAAAACCTGTCCAAATGTGCACATCTGCCACTCGCCCCCATCCTGTACTCACCGTGTCTTCTGGTATCCTCAGAGCGACTCAAAAAGCTACTACATTTGAAGTGGTAGCAAATTTCTGAGCCACATGCCAGTTGCCTCTTTGGTGTCTGGACGTGGAAGTACGCAAGTGAGGTGGATAGCTGGTGTGAACCCACTGATCCACTCTAGGCACTCACTGATATTCTTGTTTTAAAAAACTGCCCAGAGCACAGAGCATACTAAATGATTTGTTTTCAATTCCCTTCCTAATAATTCCCAGCATGGTGTTGGCCTTTTTTATTGAAATAGCACACTGTTTTGACATTTTCAGTGAGTTATCTACCACGATCCCAAGATCTCTCTCTTGGTCAGTCTCTGCCAGTTCACACCCCATCAACTTGTATTTGTAGCTGGGATTCTTGGCCCCAATGTGCATTACTTTGCACTTGGCCACATTGAACCTCATCTGCCACATTGACGCCCAGTCACCCAGCCTCAACAGATCCCTTTGGAGTGCCTCACAATCCTCTCTGGTTCTCACCACCCTGAACAATTTAGTGTCATCTGCAAACCTGGCCACTTCACTGCTTACTCTCAACTCCAATTCATTAATGAACAAGTCAAAGAGCATGGGACCCAGTACTGAGCCCTGCAGCACTCCACTGCTTACCGTCCTCCACTGCGAAGACTGCCCAGTACTGAGTCCTGCAGCACTCCACTGCTTACCGTCCTCCACTGCGAAGACTGCCCATTTATACTCACTCTCTGCTTCCTATTAATTAGCCAGTTTTTGATCCACAAGAGGACCTGTCCTTTTACTCCATGTCTCTCAAGCTTACTAAGGAGCCTTTGATGAGGAACTTTATCAAAAGCTTTCTGGAAGTCAAGGTAAACAATATCTATTGGGTCTCCTTTGTCCACATGTTTGTTCACCCCCTTAAAGAAATGTAACAGGTTAGTGAGGCAAGATCTTCCCTTACAGAACGCATGCTGAGTCTTCCTCAATAACTCGTGTTCATCAATGTGCCTACTCATTCTGTCCTTGATAATGGTTTTTACCAACTTTCCCGGTATTGAAGTCAGACTGACTGGCCTGCAGTTTCCCGGATCTCCTCTGGAACCCTTTTTAAAGATGGGGGTGACATTTGCTACCTTCCAGTCCAGCAATGGAGGCAGATTTCAATGAAAAATTACATATTTTTGTCAGAAGATCCACAAGTTCAACTTTGAGTTCTTTCAGAACTCTTGGATGTATGCCATCCGGACCTGGTGACTTATTAGTTTTTAATTCGTCTGTCAGTTGTAGGACCTCCTCTCTTGTCACCTCAATCTGACTCAGGTCTTTCAACACCCCTTCCAATATAAGTGGTTCTGGAGCAGGCAAACACTTCCCATATTCCACAGTGAAGACAGAGGCAAAAAATGCATTCAGCTTCTCAGCCATTTCCCTATCCTCCTTCAGTAATCCTTTGACCCCTTGGTCATTGAAGGGCCCCACTGCCTCCCTGGCTGGTTTCCTGCTTCTAATATATTTGAAGAAATTTTTATTGTTGGTCTTTATGTTTTTTGCAATATGCTCCTTATAGTCTCTTTTTGCCTGCCTGATCACAGTCTTGCATTTAATTTGCCACTGCCTGTGTTCCCTTTTATTAATCGCACTTAGACTAGCTTTCCACTGCTTAAAGGAGTCCTTCTTACCTTTTACTTTGTTTGTTACCATTACTTTGTTTGTTAACCATGCCTTTAGTATATGGTTGCCACAGAAGTCTGATTCCAAACCATCTGAAAGAATTGAAACTATCTAGCCTTCTATGCATCTATGGTTCTTCTTCAAAACAGTGACTTCTACAACTTTGTTTAGATAGTTAGCAATGATACATGAGATATAGACCCTCCAGTACTGGGGGTGGGGAGAGAATACACTGCAATGACAACAGGTTTTTTTTAAAAAATCTTTATACCACTCAACGTATATCATTCTGTTTGTCAAGATCAACAGCTGTAGCAAGTACTTTTGCCAAACATTACATCACCAACCATGGATGTAGTAAACTGTAACATTTAGATCAGGCCTTAGTGTAGCAGCAGTGAGTAAAATGTTTGGGTCCTTTGTCCAAGACCATTGGGTCACTGGATTATTCAAAATAAAGATGCTTGGGTTCTGCCCTAGTTTAAACTTTACACTGGGCATTCTTAGAGACACAGACTTTTGTTTGTTGTGGTATTTCAAAGGAAAGTCCAAACTGTACTGATGCTCTTGACATTCTGGGCATACATAAAACTAGAGTGAGAGGAAGAGCAAGAACTCTCTGTAGAGCTGAGATTATAATTCTGACTTTCCTGACTCCCCATTGAGTTCCATTGCAAGTCATGTCTCCTTATAAAGACATCTTAATTATAACATCTTTCAATTGCTGGAGGGTTGCCAAGTGTCCTCGCCTTGTTGTGCTGTGTGTTTGCTGTCTCTGTATGGCATTTTGATTTGGCTTGGGAATGCCAAGGTCCCCACCTGCTCCAAGAAATGTTCTCAGTACAGCTTCATTAATTACTGACATGGCAGGGGGTTTAAAAGAAAAATGTGGCTTGAAACCCTGAACCTGTCACCCCTGCTGGGCGTTTTTGAGTTCTGCATACCACAGGGAGAAAATTACAAGGTCACCTGTATCGCAGGGAGGTACTGCCAACAAGCACAGTTAGCATGAATAAAGATGAATACCTGTGGCAATTTTCTAGCTTTTTTGCATGTTAGGATGCTCCAATGATGGGGCAGGAAGAAGAAACAGATCTTTCCAACATATTATATACTCCCCCCCGCTTACATGGCAATTGCATAATTTTTGGACTCTGATCCACACTTGATCTTCCCCAGGAACTCTTGCTGTCTGTGGGTTTTTGAAACCATTATTTTGATCTTTCCTGAAAAGGCACTTCTCACTGCTTCCTAGAATGAAGTGAAGTGAAGATTAAACTTTGTGTTTGAAATTGCCTTTTAGGAACTACATGAGTAGCCCTGTTCTCAAGCCCTTTGCTGTTTTTTGCCCCCATTAATAAATGCTACCTTTTTTCTTTTTCTTTGAAAAGTCTGCTTTAGATTTCCTGTTGTATCACATTAGTACTGAAGTAGTGTCCAGATGGAGTCAGTGTAATGTCTGATTCTTATATTCCATATAAAAAGAAGTGGTACCTTACTAAATACTAGAGGCCAACTGCCCACATTTAGCTGCTTATTTCAAATAAATGGGTTGGATCAATGGGTGCAAGGATTGTGGATCTTTCCCACATTCTCCTTCCCCATGCAGACCTTGATCTGCATGGTCTAATAGCCATGCAGGACTGCCAGGAGTTCTCTCTTTCATCAACAGAGTTGTGATTTCCAACCCTTTCTCCTTCCTTACTACAGCCTATGGGCCTGAACTACACAGGTCCCATGATCCCAATAATAACCTTTCCTGGAGTTGGAAAATGACTGCTGGAGGCAGATGGATGAAGGAAGGATCAGTGACCATCAACATCTCCTATTACAGAACCCCCACCCAATTTGTACTGAGGTCTTTTCCCACGATGGGATTGTGCATTTCACCTTTGAGCTCACTCTCACTCTCTCATCAGTAGTACTACCTTTCTCAGACTTTTTTCTAATAAATCCTTTCATCTTACTAAAGCCTTCCCTCTGGCAGCCCTTCAAGTTCTAGCTTATTTTAGGCAATGACCTTATGTGGGTAATATTTGTACTTTCCTGAAGCCCCTGCTTTTTCTTCTTTGATGGATCCTTCTTTCTAGCCTGCTGTTTGTAGAAATGGAGCATCTTCAGCTTATGTCAATCAGAGACAATTCTCTGTGTTAGTACCCTTCTGTGACATGAGGCAGCTCAGCCAATCACTGCAAAAGGCACCACCACCATCACTACAGAATCCTTTTGTGTTTTCAAAGCGTAGATGTTCTCAGATGAATGACAGTAATACCACTGTGGGCTTTGGAAGAGATTTCTTAACTTGGGCACTAATTAGTTTACTTAGCAAGTTTTCTATTGTTCTTAATGCCTTCTTAGTAAAGTGTATTTGCTGTCGAACCTTTTGTTTGGCTTTAGCTGCTTGCACAGCGACTCCAGCAGTCTCTATTGTATGTTGTTGCTCTCTAAAGTTTAATTAACATTTTAAGATTTCAAATGAAAGGTAATGCAAAATATAAAGTATAACTCTTAATGTGTTATTTAAGACACCTCCGTAAACCCTTTGTCAAAGAACATATGAAACTAATTGTACAGCTGAACAAATGAAGCAAACTAATTTCCCCTAGAAAGAGACATTGTAGTTTGAAGCTGCTTACAGCCTTGTTTTTGCATCTGTTGATATGAACATTTCAGCAAATAATAATCTGCTGAGAAATGTTGTTGGCTGAGAACCAATAAATGTCAGATGAATATTTGTCAGAAAGAAATATTGATAGCTGCAACCACAAACAAGCAGCAGATACATAAATAACAGCATTTGGAAGGGAAAATTCCTTCCTCAATTGGTCAATTTTATCTCTCGCTTGCCCCACCCTCCCACCATTGACTCCTCCTTCCCCCCTTCCACCATTGTCTATTCCTTCCCCTCCTATGGCCACCTCTTCTCACTGCTGCCCCTCGCTTCCTTTTCTTGCCATTGCCATCACTGTCATCACACCCTGTCTCTCAGCCCTTTTGCCACCACTTCCTTCCCTTCTACTTGGCCACTCCTAATTTTTTTTAAAGTTGTACTGTGGGCACATGTTGCTCCATGTTTGGGGGTCTACCCCTTCCTTAACTTTTAGGAAACCTCTGCCCTTTCTGCACCCAGGCTGTTGTGTGGATCTTTGGATATAGAATTAAATATATAACAGAGCAATTACAATCTACTGCTACTACTACCACTACTCCACACTTACCACAGATGGAAGCAGAATTACATGAACATTCACAATGGCCAGCCAGCTCATGAATAAATCATGGCTCTAAAATGATTTGCTGAAATCATGCAACAAATCATTTTGAAGGGCGAATTGATTGAATGAAATTGCAATCAGAGCCAGGAAAAAAACCCCATGCATTATAATGAAGCAAAATATGTCAAGTCAATTATTTATTATTAGGTGATTCCTTAAATCTTAACAACTGTAGTTTATTATGCTTTATTTTTCAAGAACAATTAATTTTTTGTACAGGTAGCATACCCCAGAAGTGGCAATCTGTCAAATTAGACATCAGGTCCCATGATTCTTAACTAGGACATCATTCTAAAGACACCAATTGCTGGAAAGGATCTCTGTACCTAATTACATCTTTATCCTATCCTTTCTCCTAGGTGGAGTTTATGATGGTTCTCCCTTTCTTCAGTTTATCTTTACAACAATGTAGTTTGCCAAAGTTTCAGTTCCTTGGATTCATTTACATTTCTCTTCTATATTATCAATGTATATTTGAGAATTCATCCTACACCACTTGGGCTCCACGATCCAAAGCTGTCCTGCTTACAACCTGTTCTATATAGCTCTGCCCATGGAAACGTCTCTGATTAGTCCTGATATCTAAATGAAACTTCTATGTTCAGAGACAGTGTACCTCTGAATACCAGGCACTCAGAACAAATAACAGGGGAGAATTATTGTCCTCGTGTCCAGATTGTAATATTATTTTGGTTGGCTTTTGGAAAAAGCCAAGTGAATTGGCCAGAACTAGAAAATGAATACCAGAGACAGGTGGGGGCTTGGCTTTGGACACCTTTATTTAACCAACATTTCCTTCTGTAACTCAGCTCTAATTTTACAGAAGGCAAACTAGTAAGGCCAAGTGACTCTCCAAATATCACAAACTGGTTGGCATTTTTAGGTACAATGGGTCATATCATGATGTCAAGGCACTAAGCGGTAGAAGCTGGTATTAAAAGATATGCATTGGACTGATTTAATTCATTTCTCACTGATTGGCAGCAAAGTTTGCTTTTGGAGACCAAATGTCAGCAATATGGGATTTGTCAGGCTTCCACAGGGTTCAGTTTTATCACCTGTGCTTTTTAATTTGTATGTAAGCTTCTTAGGAGAGATCATCTGGTGGTTGTCATGAGCAGGGCTTTTTTCCAGGGGGAATGTGGCAGAATGGAGTTCCAGAACCTCTTGTGGCAACAAAACTCTCAAAAAATGTTTAAAAGTTCATGAGGGGAGGGATGGTGGCTCAGTGGTAGAGCTTGGTAAACAGAAGGTCCCAGGTTCAATCCCCGGCATCTCCAAAAAAGGGTCCAGGCAAGTAGGCATGAATAACCTCAGCTTGAGACCCTGGAGAGCCGCTGCCAGTCTGAGTAGACAATACTGACTTCGATGGACCGAGGGTCTGATTCAGTATAAGGTAGCTTCATATGTTCATATGTGTTTCTCCTTCATTTCCTTCTTGAGAGTTCTGGCACCTTTCTGACACCAAGCTATACATTTGTCTAAGCCATGTGATGCTGCCACAGGTCCTGAGCCTGTGCTTGGTCAAATGGTGAACAGTGACAGTTGAAACTGACATGATAGAATCCATGCTGGTCAGTAAGGCTGAGACTTTCAAAAGTATTATGCTCCCCATGTGTAGCTGACCCTTCTTTACTTAGCTAGCTGTCTGCAGGAGAAGTACTATATCTATATATCAGCCAGCATAGGATTTCTCATGAAGAGGATTCAGAAACTTCAGCTTGTACAAAATACCACAGCTCAGTTATTAGCAGGATGACATGCAGAATGATTATATTACACTAGTTTTGCAATCACTGTTACTTATTTATACATAATTACCTTTCCTCTTGGATTAAGACACAATACAAATAGTTCTTAACATACATAAAACAAGGGCTTTTTTGAGCAGGAATACATGGGGATGCAGTTCTGCCTGACTTGGTATCCAGGGATGTGGACTAATATGCAAATATGTCCCTGCTGGACTTTTTCTACAAAAAAGCCTTGTGTGAAACAATGGTGCTGTCAGGGGGTATGGCCTAATATGCAAATGAGTTCCTATTGGGCTTTTTCTACAACACCCCCCCCGCTTAAAACATTACAGGTTGAAACCAAATACCCTCCAATAGGAGGAGAAGGAGGCGGAGGAGATTGGATTTATATCCCATCCTTCACTCAGAGTCTCAGAGTGGCTTACAATTTCCTTTTACTTCCTCTCCCCACAACAGACACCCTGTGAGGTAGGTGGGGCTGAGAGAGCTCTTTCAATAACTGCAAGGGTGAACACAAGCACATGCTGCCTGAGCATTCTAAGACAAAAACATAGATCTCTCTGGGAAGAATGGTTTTGCTTCACAAAGAACCCCTGATTCCTAATACCATTCTGGAACATCATGGTAATTACCCCAAACAGAGATTTTCATGTATATCTTCAGCTCAGGTATCTCATGAGGCCCTCTCCTATTGTTAATATGAATACAGCTTTTTTGAAGATCCTCTCCTACGAGGGTTGCCAACTACCCCCGCCCCCGGCTACTGACTTTACCAGGAGCAAAGACAGGCCTAGGCCAGCATTGGTGATGTGGGGGATGCTCTAGATGACTGGCCCTGTGCTGTCGACAATGTTTCAGTATGCTGCTGGTAAGTTCCCTGCCAGTCAGCTGATCAGTGCCAGAGGAGGGCCCCCAGAGCAGGGGATCCCCTATCCTTGGTGAGGGCCTGGCAAATATATCTCCTGCTGATAAGTTAGATCTGTCACATGATCCTGAACTTTGGCCTTTTCAGCTGTCACTCCTGCTTGGTGGAACAAATTACAAAGGCCTCCATGCTAATGTCCTTCTATAGATTTTGTGAAACAGAACATGTTGAAAGGCTGTTTTTTGTTAATTGAAGTGTTTTTAATACCATTTTATAAATGTTTAATTCTTATTTATTGGTTTTTAAGTAGTTTAATTCAGATCTGCTTTCAGTCCTCTTGAGAAAGCAGGCTATAAATGCTGTCAAATAAACAAAGTAACGATACAAGGAAGAGGATTGTTTTGGGTCCCAAACACTCTAAATGTTTTTCTCCTTTTTTCCTGATCTACTATTTGCTGCAATAGTGATTTTGATGGGATTGCCATTTTAAAAGGAAGGGGGGGGAGATGTATTCAGAAGAAATACATGTTGTTTCTGTCATTTTGTACCCTAGAGAAGACAATTTGGAGTGCTGCAGGCACCACTGACTAGAGCAGTATCTTTTTTTTTTTTAAGTGAAATCTGACTCACTATGTTGATGGCAATCTGGGACATTTAAGCCTCTAACAATAATTAATATTTCATAATTATCCACAAAAACATTGTCATTTGCTTATATGGGTGGCAGCATTGTTTCCTTTTTGTTTCCAAATAATAACCATTCAGCATCCAACTTTTATGTGGTTTTGCTCTGACTCAAACATATGTAGCTGAGCCAAATGGAGTTTTTAATAATAAGGCTTATTATTATTATATTCCTATCATTAGAGTATGAAAATAAGCTTGTAAAATATTCCTCATAATCAGATTGCATGCTGTTGCTTTCTTTTTTCCTCATTAAGGGCAAAAATATGGATTTAAAAGACACATGCTTCAGAAGTTCAGTTTTGGGCACCACATTTTAAGAAGGATATAGACAAGCTGGAACGTGTAAGCCAAAATGCCCTCAAAACGAGGTTGGGGAATTGTCAGATGGGCACCTGGCTCACTCAGGATCTTTTAACCTGTGTATACAGGATTCCACGTCCAGAAAAGTAATGCTTAAAATATTAGGGACTCTAATTAAGTAAAACAATTATAATTTATTAAGAAAAAATATAGACTTCCATACAAGATAAAATACTCATCAAAACACACATTCAGTCCTAGGAAACATAGATAGAGAGATAGGGGAACACATGGGTGATATTTACCTATCGTAGTCTTCAAGGAAGGCTCCAATGGCGACGAGCAAGGAAGTGGGAGAAGGGACCCAAAACTTGGCCTTAGAATCAAGGATGGATCTATGCAGCGAAAATTGGGATACTGATAGAAGCACACCTGCGGGTAGCTAGTCCACAGATTATAAGGACTCTCTTGAGCCCTTAGGGGATGGGAGGTATGAGGGAGGAGGAAGGTGGTCAGCTGGTGCATGACCTCATGAAAAGGGGAGGTTTCGCAGTGACCATAAGGGCTGGACTACTGCGACAACCAATAGAAAGTTCATTGGTGGCACCTAATTGGGTGCTTGCTCTTGACCAATGGACTTGCTTGGATCCTGGATACCTGAGTGAACTTTCAGGTTGAAATGGACCAGGGGGAGGCTCCAAAATGACCGTTGGGGAGAAGAATAGAAAGATTACTTGGGTGGGGAGATGCTTAGGACTATTGGACTTATCTAAAAGGGTGACAATAGAGAGTCAAATCATGGCCTAGTTTGTACAAAGGAACTTGGCTCTGGCTGAAGATGGTCTTCCTCTTCTTCTGTCTTCTTCTGGACACCAGTCTTTGTTTTGAGTTCCGTCAAACAAAGAAAGTGGCGGTTGGATGATTAACCACTCCTGGGGTGGGTAGGTTGCTTGCAAGCATAGGTAACATCTGGTGTGTATGTGAGCTGTCCGCTTCGCTGGAATGGAGTCAAGCCTGGTAGGAAGATGGCTGCATGTGGTGTTAGCCCTCCTCGGTGGATTCCATGGTCAGCGCTTCAAAGCCATTAGCCTGGATAGCTCCTGGTGGCGCAGTCTCTTCTGCTCCATGGCTGAGATGGACGTCATACGGGACAACGGGAAACCATCCATTCTCCTGGTAGGCACTCTTGTACCGGTTTAGAGTGCCTTTGTAGTGTTATGGCTGCTAGTACTGCATAAGTCCCTTTTGCCCCTGGATAGGTTTGCTCACACTCTCTGGCCAGACGTGTGCGAGTCACTTCTCCAGGTGCTCTGGCAACCCAGCTGGTAATCACGATGTTCTGTAAGGGGTTTTTTCCTCACAAACGGGTCCAGAGGAAGACGACAAAGATGGTGAGGGGTCTGGAGACCAAGTCCTATGAAGAAAGGTTGAAGGAGCTGGGGATGTTTTGCCTGGAGAGGAGGTGACTGAGAGGTGATATGATCACCATCTTCAAGTACTTGAAGGGCTGTCATATGGAGGATGGTGCAAAATTGTTTTCTGTGGCCCCAGAAGGCAGGACCAGAACCAATGGGTTGAAATTGAATCAAAAGAGTTTCCGGCTCAACATTAGGAAGAATTTCCTGACTGTTAGAGCAGTTCCTCAATGAAACAGGCTTCCTCAGGAGGTGGTGGGCTCTCCTTCCTTGGAGGTTTTTAAACAGAGGCTAGAGGGCCTTCTGACAGCAATGAAGATCCTGTGAATTTAGGGGGAGGTATTTGTGAGTTTTCTGAGTTGTGCAAGGGGTTGGACTAGATGACCCTGGAGGTCCCTTCCAACTCTATGATTCTATGATTTTATGATTAAGCTCTCTGACAGAATAAATGATGTGGTCTGAGCTGAGCCCTCCTTTGTCTCTCCTGCTTGGCATCTGCTGCACGTTCCTTGTGCCCCTTCCCCCGGTCACTCTGTCAGTGGGCTCCCTGAGGGAATGCCTTGGAGAAAGGGTGCACTTGGTACTTGGGGGTGGGGTGGGAAGAGGGCTATGAGCACAGCTGGACAGGGGAGGGGGGTTGCTGCCCCTTAGCCTGGCTGGCTTGACAGCCTGCCTGACCCCGCAGGGCTGTTGTGCTCATAGCACAACCTGGGGGGGCATAATGGAGTGGATGCATGGCCAGCACCTTGCACTCTGAGTTCTGCGGCCCCCAGTGGAGGAGTTCTGTGCACACAGCAGGGGGTGTCAGGGCGGAACTAGGGGTCTCTGAGTCTGTGTTGTGGGGCGGTTGCTTGTTGGATTTGGTGCCAGAATGGGACTCTGTCTGCTAATTCCCATACACACATTCCATCTGCTGTCTTTGGAAGTGGACTTCTGCACTTTGTACTTCCTGTTGTGACTAACTAGGGGGCACATGCCTCTGCCTGTCTGCCTGCCATTGGCATGAGTCTCTGACAGTGGGAGGGTGCAGAGGGTTGCCAGCCTCTCAGATGCAGGCTTTCCACCTCCTCTCCCGGTCTTGTGCAATGGACTGGCTAATCCTGTGGTCCTGCACTGCCCCTTCCCTCCCCCCCCCACTCCACCTTGGCAGTGAGCCAATAGTGTATGCACAGGCAGGATCACCATGATGATGGCTTGTCTTTTCTGCCCACTTATGCTCCATTCCCCTCCCTGCCTAGCGTAACTTCTCCCCTTTGGCAGTCGACTAGCACTGCCCACATTAGTTCTACACTCGGGTGGGGCTACACCGTGGATCTCAGGATTGGGCTGCCCATGTACTAAACAGCTAAAATGACTTTGTTCTATTTCCTTCATGATATCTATTTTTTAAAAATCCTCTTCAGATGGCAATTGGCAAGAACTGGAAATTGGTACTTCTGCTGGTAAAATTCCCTAAGAAATCCTTGAGTAGTCTACGTTAATGGTTTGAATTCAAGCCACATTCAATCAGCATTTAAAATGTCTTCTTGCAATTGGAAATCATTGTGACTCTTAAGGATTTGAATATTAAGAGGAGGAACTGTAAATATCAGACAGGATTAATTTACAATTTACATCAATATTCCACAAAATATTTATTAAGTAAACTTACAAATGGAACACTTAATTTGATATTTTCTTGACCTGCAATTGAAACATTCCCCCAATTTCATTCAGCGTTGCCTGCCTTTTGCATGTCCTCCCTGTTGTAATTTTCAGACTTGAAGTTCTGTAACTTTTCAGGAGCAATCAATTGAGTTTAAAACTGTACCATTCACATTGATACCAGTATCTAATTCAGAAAAAAAAAAAAATCAGCAATCAGTATGAGAACCATACTCATAATGGCCTAGTTTCTCAATCATGATAGAATCAATTGTCTTTTGGGGAGAAAGACATTGTAAATTATTGCATTAAAAAGAGTAAAAATGATTTGTTTCTTGTGATAAGTCATAACCAAGTGTAGGTATTAGGTTTTATTTGATCTAATATGTATTGTTTTGGCAGCATAAGGTAATTTCCTCTTCTCTGGATCCAGTTTGGCTAACGAGCCTGTTCACAAATGCAACATACTCATATAAGACCTTAGGGCTCACCCTTCAAAACAGCCATTTTCTCCAGGGGAGCTGATCTCTGCCAGCAGGCCCCACCTGGAGGCTGGCAACCCTATAATTTTGTGACACACTGAAAAAAGACAATTCTATAATGGGTCTTTTGAATGTTATGTAGTAACAATGTTCATGCTAATAGTTAGCCATGTTCTATGCTTCAGTTTTTTAAAAAATCTGTCTGTGGTGTCATCAGTAATGGGCCATGCTGAATGGCGCCATTTGTCAGAGGTAGATCATCTGCATTTCAGGCACAAGGTCTCAATTTCAGCCTCTGGCATCTCCAGTTAAAAAATTTAGGTAGTAGGCAATATGAAAGACCTCTCTCTGGATTGACTGAACATGCACGGAGGAATAGAACTGCTAATCTTTTTAGCATGTTTTATTTAAAGGGTTTTAAAAAAATCTTCAATTGTGTTTGTCTGTGTCCTTTATAAAGTTTATATCTCTGATACCTTACCTGGCATTACATTTCATGAAACACATGGCCCGGTCTGACAAGGTCTCATTTATGTCAGATCCGGCTTCCATAACAAATGAGTTCCACATACCTGCTCTAAATAATCTGATAAAATCTGAATTCCTAGTCTTTGATAGTTTCAGTGGGTAGCAGTGTTGGTCTGCAGTAGAACAGCCAGATTTGAGTCCAAGAACACCTTAGAGACTTGCAATGCCAGCCTCCAGGTGGGACCTGGTATCCCCTGGAATTATAGCTCATCTCCAGACTACAAAGATTAGTTCCCCTGTAGAAAATGGATGCTTTAGAGGGTGCTCTCTATGGCATTGTATCCCACAGAGGTTCCTATCCACCCCAGGCTCTAGTCCCAAACTTCAGGAGTTTCACAACCAGGCTCTGGCAATCAGTCCCCCCATCCCCCACTGGTGGCCAGGGGGACCTGGCAACCCTATTAGAGACCAACAAGATTTTCAGAATGCAAGCTTTCAAGAGTCAAAGCTCTCTTTGTCAGTTGTGTACCGGATCCGTTACAAGGTGCTGGTTATTACCTTTAAAGCCCTATATGGCCGAGGACCTGCCTACCTTAGGGACCGTCTCTCCCCATATGTTCCCCAGAGAGTACTGAGATCTAGCTCACAAAATCTGCTGACAATCCCTGGGCCGAAGGAGGCCAAATTGAAAATGGCAAGAAAGAGAGCCTTCTCAGCTACAACTCCCCACTGGTGGAACCAGTTACCAGAAGAGGGATGGGCCTTGTGGGACCTTAACCAGTTCCGCCGGGCCTGCAAGACCATCCTCTTCCAGCTGGCCTTTTAATGTGGAATTATTGTACCATCGTCATGCAAAGCTATGCTATTTTAGGATCGTAGCACCAAATTAATCTGTGGCTTTAAATTGTCGTTTTAATTGATGGTTTTAATGTAATTGTATATTTAATTGAGGAATAACTGTTATGTAATTGGGGTATTTTATTATTGTATTACTGTAATGCCATATTTTATGTTATGTAAGCCGCCCTGAGCCTGCTTCGTCGAGGAGGGCAGGATATAAATTAAAAATTATTATTGTTATCATTATTATTATAAGGGAGCTTTGACTCTCAAAAGCTCATACCCCAAAAATCTTTTTGGTCTCTAGGGTGGTACAGGGCTCAAATCTAAGGTCTTTGAAATTTTGATATTCTGCTGCCACAGAAATAAAAATTCATTTATATGTCTATTCAGTTTTATTGCCAATAGGTTTAAAGTTTCATGGAGTATAACATCATGAATGAAAATATTGTTATCCTGAATTAGAATATAAAAATCAATAGCTTTTTATAACTTTGAAAGGTATTATGGCAAGAGTTAAAGCAGGTATGATTAGCTTGGGAATAAAGAGAAACAATTCTAATATGCATGCTTCTGGGTTTTTTTTGAACAACTATTCAATGAAGTTGTGTCCTCGGCTCATGTGCTGATGAATAAATTAAATTTAAAAACAGTTATTCTTGAAGCAAGAAGACCAGATTCAAGAGCTTTTAATAAAGTGTATCGATGGGGGATAATATCAGTACTTCAACAGCAGTCTGAGTTGGAGCTTCAGTGCAGATAGCAAATGAGGAATGACTTCAAATTTTGGTTACTGTTGTTTCCACCCCGAAATCGCTTTTCAAAAAAATTTACTTCTTCTTTTGAAAGGTCAACCTTTTGATTCTTTTTCTATATCCCATTTCCTGCTCAATTGACATGTCCCCACCTTAATTTTTAACATTATATATGCATCAATAAATTGTGTGTGTGTAACATACAAATTACTAGGAATTTTTTGGTAGCTGGAACTCCTTTGCATATTTTGCCACACACTCCATATGTAGCCAATCCTCCATGAGCTTATAGTAGGCCCTGCAATAAGAGCCCTATAAGCTCTTGGAGGATTGGCTACATCAGGGGTGTGTGGTCTAATATGCAAAGGAGTTCCTGCTACAACTCCCCCTGCAAATTACATATATTATTATGTACTGATACCAAATAAATTCAGTATATAATCCATAAAACATGCATACAAATATAATTCAATGAACCAAACTGACATTAGACCAAAACCACTGACAAAAGTATAAATAAATACTGTTTCAAAAAATGAAATCAAAACATTCACTCATTTCTTTAATTGTAGAGCACCCCTCAAGTGTTTTTAGAAAAACAGATAGCTTGTCTGCCATAATGCCTATTAGTTATTTATTTGGAACATTTGTTACTTGGCCAGAAGCTCAGAGATTATAAAATCAACAGAGATAATCAAAATTGACTGCAAAATAATTATAATAAAACCAGCAGAAAAGTAAACAGAAAGCACCCACAAACAAATATCAGTATTCAATATATAAATATTTATGTACTCGCAATGCCTTCCAAAGTAAAAAATAAATCTTAAAACAAAATGCTGGAAGATGGGTAGCAAGATAGATTTCCTATGGGAGGAACTTCAGTAAAATGTCAAACAAGCTAGGGTGTTCCAAACTCCTGTCATTAATGAGTCCTTCTGTAGGGTTTTATTTCTTTTTTTGAAATTCACTTTTTTTAGATATAACTGTTTTTCCTCTTATTCTGTCCCCTCCCCCTTTTTTTTTTTTTTTAAAAAAGAGGGATTTCTCTTTCATTTCTCCTTGACTGCTCTTTGTTAAGAAATCAATGGTGCACCCATTTGTAATGTTAGCTCTTGAAGTTGTTTTATGTTATGTTTTATGTTATACCTCACTGCTTCTGAGCCTCTACAGGGTGAAATTCTGCAGAACCTCCTTTCCTGTCCCTTCCCACTTTGAATTCCTCTTTGATCAAAATTGAATTGATTAGAAACAGACACTAAATTCCTAAAAAGAAGGGGACTGCTGAATTTCGGGGGAAAACTGGGTAACAACTAGTTACTGGGTAACAACTAGAATCCCCCAGAATTACAGCTCATCTTCAGATTGCAGAGATAATTCCCATGGATGCTTTGGAGGGTGAACTCTATGGCATTGTACCCTGCTGAAGTACCTGTCCTCCTTGGGCTCTATCCCCAAATCACCAAGAGTTTTCTTACCAGAATCTGGCAACCCTACCCCCGCATCCCCTACTGGTGACCAAGGGAGACCTGGCAATTCTAGTAACAACCCTACCTCTGAGTTCTTTCCTAGCTCATTCATAGCTTCATCTTCTCTAGTTTCTTCCTAGATACTTTTATTATCCAGTCCTACCAGTTCTCATCTTCCTTAAACTTTTGTCCAGATATTCACTTTTTTTCCCCAGAGGGCAGTAACCTTAGAGTTCAGTACTGAAGACATCTTGATAATATAGAAGGTGCCCTCACCCTCATCCAGAACCTTCCCACATGGGAACATAAGCCTTCTTTGGACAGCACACTTTCCCAATGGAGATGGATTTGAGGCTGTGTTCTTGAAACTTCTCCTCAGGTTTTTCAGAAGACTTGGCTGTGATTTTTATGCTGAGCTGAAGCATTTGCAGTCCATGGAACCTCTGTCTTTAAGAGACAGGTCGATGTAGACCTTAAGCGCAACTCCCTGTCTTCACATGAATGGGCGTGTCTTCTGGAATATGCTAGTTAGAACTGGGTTGTTGGCAAAGACTCCAGCTATTATTAAATCTATGTTTATCCCTGCTTTGCTAGTCTGCACATTAAAGAAGGTTTTAAAGGCGTCCTGCCTGCCGAGCCTCTCTGGCCTTAAAGCAGACCATTTACCCACCTTCACATTGAGTACACTTTATGGAAGAGCTAGACACCACAGCATTAATGGTCATGGGTGCTCTTCTGCTTCTTCCATGGAAGCATAAAAATGGGATGGCAAAATGCCTCATCTTCAAATGTCTGTTGCTACAACTGCTGGACTTCTCAGAGAAAGGAAACAGATGATAACGTCCCTCAACTTGGTCTTCTCTGCTGCTGTTATGGAAATATCTTGTGATTGGTGAGATTTTGTAACCTAGACACTCCTCAAGTCCTGATGACACATTTCCAGATATACACTCACTTATCAGGGTTTATTCCCAGTACAGAGAGGCTGTGGCTCACTGAGAATGAGCTGACTGAGATTTGGAATAGAGGTCTTGAGGAAGCTGTCAATCGGATTCCTCCCCAATGCCCTCTATGCCCTCATGTTGCTGTGGGTCCTTGGTAATGAGAGTTGAAGAAATTTTAAGCAGTTGCTCAGAGAGTTGGAATGGAACTTGCAACAAACATTGGACAGAACTGTGAAAACACACTTTGGAGCCCAACTAAAGATCTAAGAAGTAACAGTGAAAGTGGTGAAAGATTATTTCAATGCCTCCATTGCTTCTACTAACTTGCAACCAGCTCAGTTATTAAGATTGGGTTAACATTTGACCACCCCTTTGATGTGTCCTAAAATTGATACTGATTTGGCTTTCATCTGTGATTAATTTGGGAACTTCTGTGTGGAGAAAATGTCTAAGGTCACCTGGAGTTGGCTTCTGAATTTGATAACAATAAAAGGATGGGGGCTCCACTTGCATTGTCTAGTTCTTTTTGGATTCTTTTGGCCTGCTCATCCTTGCAGATGTTGACAGGATCCTGAAGCTGTAAAGCCAACTACCTAATCCTTGGATCCTTGTGCCTTGTGGCTGGTAAGATCATGTCAAAAAGTGGCCCTGTGAGATTCTGGATCTATCAGTGGCTTTTGATACTGTTGACCATTTGGCCCTGATCAAGTACTTTGCCTCCTGGAAGTAAGGGGTACTGCCCTTAGTAGGTTTTCCTCATTCGCCATGGGTCGCTTTCAGAGGGTTGCTATCAGGCAAGAGAGGTCTTCCCAACGTGACCTGAATTGTGGGGTCCCACAGGGTTTGATCCTCTCTCCAATGTTATTCATATATCAATATGCTGATGACACTCAGTTCTTCCTCATGCTGGATAAGGAGGTGGTATGTGTGGTATGTAAAATTCTGACTATAACCACAATAATACACTCCTCTGTATAATAAATATCATGTGCCACCTTTCTATGGTGTGCATATATTTTTCTAAATAAGTATTCAGAACTATTGGTGGTCAACAACAAAGCATTAAATGGTAACCCTATATACAAACTAACAGTGCAGAAAATATTTTAAAAAGTTAAAGGGACATGCCATAAGGGTAATAAATACAAGCACTAAATATATGCAATGAATTCTCCAGGGTCTTAAGAGTTAAAACAATATGACATTCAATGTCCAAATATCCACACACCAGAGCATCAGATTTTTGTGAATAAAGTAATCTGCTACAATGTCCAGATAATGAAATTTAAAAACACATCCAAGTCGCAGAACAAACTTCCTGGCCAGAGCTCTTGAGCAAACTTCCAAGGTCACAGTCTTATCCAGAATCGCAGCCTGATGCTGTTAATGTAAAGCTTCCATACGAGGGAGTTGTAAACAATGATGAGCAACAGAGGATGTGCCCTTCCAGAATAAAGAGGTGGTTTCATGCATGTACCTTATCAACTTGCTTCAATTGTTAATGAGTATTTCAAACTTCCTTTGATGGAATCATTCCCAAAAATCATTGATGTATAAACAATAACAGCACATATAAAACACATGACAAAACTCAATTTGCGAATACAAAGGCTTTTACAACATGAACTCGAGTGATCTCAATGCAATACTCACCCTAATGAGAATGAATAACTAGTCTGTAGTGTGGATTCTACCTGCACATTAAGATTACTTCTCCCAAAAGTTCTTTCTTTGTCCTACTAACTAATCCATTTATATGTCTACTGAAACTATTAATCTCAACCAGGTGTAGAAATCATGGCATAACTGAAGGTACAGTATCATGGCATAACTGAAGGTACAGTATCCAATATAGGAGCCCCATGGTGCAAAGTGATAAAGCTGCAGTACTGCAGTCTGAGTTCTCTGCTCATGACCTGTGTTTGATCCTGGCGGATGCTGGGTTCAGGTAGCCAGCTCAAGGTTGACTCAGCCTTCCATCCTTTTGAGGTCGGTAAAATGTGTACCCAGCTTGCTGGAGGGAAAGTGTAGATGACTGGGGAAGGCAATGGCAAACCACCCCGTAAAAAGTCTGCCGTGAAAACGTCATGATGCAAAGTCACCCCAGGGTCAGAAATGACTAGTGCTTACACAGGGGACTACTTTTACCTTTACTTATCCCCAAATATGGTCAGAATTGGCATTTAATCTTTGCTGCCATTGGATAAGCAGGCAGTGACAGGGCTCTTGGCATATCCCAGTGCCTGGATGCGGTAGTCCAATAGCTATGGGGGGAGCTGGCTGAAGTTATATCCATCATAGATGGGGGTCATGTGGCTGGGAAGACTGAGATACTAGCTGAAGGGTCACTCCCTTGATGGTGTCCAGTTGACAGCTAAGATTATGTAAAGAGCCTTGGGGAGTGGTTGGTTTCCGTGTTATCATTATCTGAGACCTTGTCACATTGATCCATTCTAAGGCCACCTCCAGATTGGACTATTGCAATTTGCTTTATGTGGGGCTACCCTTGAAAGCGCTTCAGAAACTACAGGTGATCCAAAATGCAGCTGCCAGGTTGCTGACTAGAACTTCATGGTCAGCTCACATTACTCCAATTTTGGAGCAGCTGCACTGGTCATCAATTAGTCTCTGGATCCAATTCGAAGTATTGGTGTTAACTTATAAAGCCTTAATAGTCTGGGACACTCATATGCATGGGACTGCTTAACCTGTTACAACTGCCTGTGCTCCCTTTGGTTATTATCTAGTGGCCTCTCAAAGAAGCCAGGCCCCAGAATGGCACAGTTCACACCTTCTCAGGTGTGGCTTCTACCCTGTGGAATATTCTCACTCTCAGGATACACCTGTCCTGCCAGACTTGTTTTGTTTTCACAGGGCATTTTTATTTTATTTATTCTTATTTTGTTTGATTTATATCCCGCCCTCCCCGCCGAAGCAGGCTCAGGGCAGCAAGCAAGGCTGAATTGCTTAGGTTGACCTTTGGAGGGTAACCACATACTGGGGTTGGTTTAATAGTTGTATGGTGATAGCCACATATTTTAATAATTTAATATTTTAATGTTAATGTTTTATATTTGCTATCTGTCTTTATGTTGTGTTTACCTTATTGGTTTTGAGGTTGTAAGTTTCCCTGAGACCCTCTGGGTGAGCAGTGACTAAAAACCCCCTCTAATAAATAAATAAAGTAATATACCTCACACAAAGGATCCTCCCTGACTGATTCTAGTCAGTCAGAAGAAAAGATCCCATAAGTATAGTCAATTAAAGACAAAATATTTCCCTGTTCCCATAGATTCCAATAACAATTCTTAGAATAGGACAAAGAGAATATGGCAGTGAATGTCTGGATTTAGCTTTTCAGCATTTGTCTAACATTTCTGTTCATTTTTTAAAAAAATCCTTTCATCCAATAAAGCAAAAGTGAATTAAAATCTGCTATAATGCTATTATGAGTTCTGGGACAGTGTCTAGTACAGTAAAACAGTAATCTTGTCAGTGGCCTCTAGCTACTATTGAAATATTTCTAATGGTATAATACTATTATTGATATTGATGTTTTTCAGGAAATGGCTCAGATTTTGTCTTGTCCACAAGTGTAAACTCAGCATAGTTGTTTTTATATTGCTTCCTATGACAATTTTGCTCTGGACACCGTGCTTTAGGAGGCATTATTTTGAAGCCAAGAGCAACCTTTTAAGTTCTGGACTTGTTTTGTTTCTGTCTGGAAACATTTCATTCTTGCTTGAGTTTATGGTTGGGATGAATCAGGAAAAATATATTCAATCAGGAAAATGATTGCAAATATCATGCATGTAATTTATTCATTTATTCAGCTTGCATTGCAATCTGAGGCAGAGTTCTACCTTTGGAAATCGATGGATTTAGAAAGGTGTAACTCTGATTAGGATTACCCTTTAAGACTACAAACAAGGGATATGATTGAAAAGAACTGGGTTGTTTCCATTGGTTTTTATTGTGGCACTAATTCTTTTTTTCATTGTTCCATTATTATTCGTTGCTCTTATCAGAAATTAAAATTGGGCTTCGCACAGTAATACAAATAAACACATTTATTTTTATATCAGTTCCTTCAGGATTGTGTTATTGTTGCTGCTTAATTATTTAGCTATGGGGCACCATGTACATTAAGAGATGCAAAGATGCTGACTCTCTGGGCTCTCTCTTTCCTTTTACTTGTAATGACTGTTACCATACAATATATAATGTGATGCAATCACACTGTCTCCTTTCTCTCGCAGTCCAGGATATTAGGCAGATGCACAGCATGATGATGTCATGTCACATCATCAGTATCTCTAAATTATACACGTGGACAGTTAAACCCAGAGACTGGAGCCATGAACAAGCAAGACAGATCTTCCTGCAAACTTGAAAAACATCCCAGATTTGAAGAAAAATATGAAATATGTATGTAAAACAACAACAAAAGAACATTGAAGATAGGTGAGGAGAGAGTAAATAGAACATTTTAAACTGATATTTTAGAATGTTTTAGACCAAATACACCAAATAGAGTCTCTGTTCAGTGATCATATTAAAAGCTTCATTTTTGTTCCTATGAAGTAATGCCAAAAACTCGATATCCAGGTACATTCAAAGAAATGTTAAAATAAACTCCTGCTACAATAACATCTTAAAGAACTGTGATAGCATTTATCAGAACTGCAGTTATATCTGGGACTTTCTTTGGTCTAGGTTTATGCCATCATGGGCTGACCCAGTGATTCAGTCAAGATTTACTCTTGACCATGAATGGAAATTTCTATATTTTCAGAGGTTGGTATGTTCACTAGACTGGTTGGAAATACCTTTTTGTCATGTGATTCAGTCCTTTCACAGTTGGTCACATTCCACCTATTTGTTTTGAGTTTATGTTTATTGTTTGTGCTGCTGTATAGCAAGCAAACTAAAAAGAGAAATATAGTGTGTGGTATCTCCATTTCTCCAAATTTCTGTAAACAATTTACTTTTACATACAAGTGAAATGGAAGCCAATGTTTTATTTCATTTTATTAAAAACCGTTGGGATTCAAAAACCAGATTGTCAGGCTTCATCAGCGCTGGACAGAGTCCAGGGCTGTCTCACCCTCCAGTGTTTCCTTCATGGGTCTCAACCCTCGAAGAGCCTCAGAATATGGTGAGGAGAAGTGTGGTTGCCTTCACCCTGTTCCCCTTCTTTCCTGCCAGTTACCTCTCCCATCACTTCTTGAGATTGGGGTAGCCCTTTCTCTAGGGTTGCCAAGTCTTACCTTGGCTCCAGTGGGGGATCAACCTCACATGCATGAAGCGTGATGACATCACCCAGAAGTGACATCATCATGATGGGCACATCATGTCAGGAACACTTTAGTATTTGGGGGGAAACTCTATGGTATCATTAGGGTTTGTAGAATCTTTCGGGATCAAGTGCCGTGTTCTACTGGAGAAAGTTTTCCTTCCAGACGTTTCGTTCTCAGCTGCGGAGAACATCCTCAGTGGCGTTGCAGCCGGAGCAGGTGCTCAGACCTTCTTGGCTGCTGTGCATTGAGTCTATGGTATCATGTTTAGATGAGGAATTTGTTTTATTTTCATATTAATTATGCTAATCATGAAACACTCATTTATTGTAATTGATAACAAAAAAACAACAACAAAAGAAATATGGTACCATAGTGTTTTAACCTGAATGCTAGAGTGTTCGCAGTGCAGTGTGCCCAGCGTAATGACATCACTTCTGGGTGATGTCATTGCACTGGGCACATTGAGCAGTGATGGAGCTCTTTGGGTGTGGGGATTCACTCTGTGTTGGTGGATTGGGGGGTCTCCATGCTGGAGGGGAACTTGGCAGCCCTACCTTTCTCTCTGGCTTCCCCTAAACTGGCCTAATAAGGAATTTCCTGGGAGTGGGCTGATCCCAACTTCCCCCAGTGCCCCCCATAGTCCCCAGGAGGCCTCAGCTACTACTGGCCTTTTTCTTTGGCCCATTCCCAGGTTTAGTCTCCTGCCTGAGCTTTTCAGGGCCTGCTACTACTGTTGGGGCCTTTCTGGGCATGGCTTTGCCCTGTTTCCCTTCACTACAGTTTCTGACTGGGCTGTGTTCCCCAGCAGCTCTTCCAAAGCAGCTGAGTGCAGGAGTGGGACCCTTATCCTTGGAGACAGATAAAATTGGTTTGTGGGCCTCCTTGCCACATGGGTCGTATAAGAACATCAGAATAAACATCTAATCCTGCATTCACTATCCTACAGGTGCTAGCCTGATGTTTCCAGGAAACCAACAAATAGGACGCAATGACAATAGCTGCTTCACAATGCTTGTTCACTAGCAACTGGTATAAAAACATAAGAGAAGCCATGTTGGATCAGGCTAATGGCCCATCCAGTCCAACACTCTGCATCACACAGTGGCCAAAAATTATATATATATATATATATATACACACACACACAAAATTATACACACACACACACACACTGTGGCTAATAACCACTGATGGACCTCTGCTCCGTATTTTTATCTAACCCCCTCTTGAAGCTGGCTATGCTTGTAGCCACCACCACCTCCTGTGGCAGTGAATTCCACATGTTAATCACCCTTTGGGTGAAGAAGTACCTCCTTTTATCCGTTCTAACCTGACTGCTCAGCAATTTCATTGAATGCCCACGAGTTCTTGTATTGTGAGAAAGGGAGAAAAGTACTTCTTTCTCTACCTTCTCCATCTCATGCATAATCTCGTAAACCTCTATCATGTCACCCCGCAGTCGACATTTCTCCAAGCTAAAGAGCCTCAAGCGTTTTAACCTTTCTTCATAGGGAAGGTGTTCCAAACCTTTAATCATTCTAGTTGCCCTTTTCTGCACTTTTTCCAATGCTATAATATCCTTTTTGAGGTGCGGTGACCAGAATTGCACACAGTATTCCAAATGAGACCGCACCATCGATTTATACAGGGGCATTATGATACTGGCTGATTTGTTTTCAATTCCCTTCCTAATAATTCCCAGCATGGCATTGGCCTTTTTTATTGAAATCGCACACTGTCTTGACATTTTCAGTAAGTTATCTACCACGACCTCAAGATCTCTCTCTTGATCAGTCTCTGCCAGTTCACACCCCATCAACTTGTATTTGTAGCTGGGATTCTTGGCCCCAATGTGTATTACTTTGCACTTGGCCACATTGAACCTCATCTGCCACTTTGATGCCCACTCAACCAGCCTCAACAGATCCCTTTGGAGTTCCTCACAATCCTCTCTGGTTCTTACCATCCTGAACAATTTAGTGTCATCTGCAAACTTGGCCACTTCACTGCCTACTCTCAACTCCAAATCATTTATGAACAAGTTAAAAGCATGGGACCCAGTACTGAGCCCTGCGGCACTCCACTGTTTACCGTCCTCCACTGCGAAGACTGCCCATTTATACTCACTCTCTGCTTCCTATTAATTAGCCAGTTTTTGATCCACAAGGGGACCTGTCCTTTTACTCCATGACTCTCGAGCTTACTAAGGAGCCTTTGATGAGGAACTTTATCAAAAGCTTTCTGGAAGTCAAGGTAAACAATATCTATCGGGTCTCATTTGTCCACATGTTTGTTCACCCCCTCAAAGAAATGTAACAGGTATCCTTGGAGGCATAGTGCCTCTGAACATAGAAATTAAATTTAGTGAGTATGACCTATTGATAGTATTTTTGATAGGATTCTCTGAATTTGAATAGTTCCTTTTAATAAAATCACCTGAGCTGGTCACCGCTAGCACCACTCATGGAAGTGATTTCCATAAAGCAATTGCTCATTGTGTTAATTTATTTTGTCAGTCCTGAATTGACTGCCATGCAGACCTGTCTTTCTTTTGTTATTGATTGCAACAATTGAGTGTTTCATAATTAGCATAATTAATATGAAAATAAAACAAATTCCTTATCTAAACATGGCCTTTCCTTTTGTTATTGCATTCTTGCCTGTGACTCTACTGCTTTTACTTTTACAAGTCAGCCAGCCTTTTCTGAATAAGAGAATATGCTGTGTTTCTTAAGGAGAGAGGGGGAGAGAGAAGGTCTGGGCTTTGTTGACTGACTGCAAACTGCAGCTGCTAGGATTACATTGGTGTGTTAGATGTTCCAGTCCTGAACTATATGAGAAAGGACATTGCCATCTTCTCTCTTTCCAAAGCCTGCCCTGCTGTGCCAGATTTCCCTTTGCAGTTTGCACTTCGCTGCTCATCTCCAAACCTTGCATCTTGTCTAAGTAATTCTATCTCAAGGTCCTCTCCTCCTTCTTGTGCCACCAAATGTCCTTGTCTTGTCAGTCTGCCTCGTCATTGTGCTTCAAGCTAAATAGGTGCTATGCCAGATTTCTTCCATAATCTTTGCTTTCTGTGTTGCTGTACATTTAGAATTCTTCCAATCAATTTTTTTATAGCCTCAAAAAGGAAATGTTTTATCTGTTTGGGAGTGTGCATGTCCTAGAGAAGTGCTACAAACCCTCTGAGAAGTGCTACAAACCCAATATGGGTGGAAGACCATAAAGGTGTGCATGTGTGTGTCTTCCACTGAAACATATGTGTGAAATAATAACAAAACAGAATTGTGTAAACAAACTGATAATAGCAAAATAATAATGAAATAAAACCATACCAAATAGTTGATGCTGGAATTAATAACAAAAGCTAAAGAAATGGAACAAACTTCCATACACAAGCTGTTTTGTTCCAGAGTTTCAGAGTTACAGCAGGTGGGGGAGGGGGAATCTCAGTTTTCCCTGTCCTATATACTCTTTATCAAATTACATCATACTGTTAAGACTTGCTCTGGGTCCACCTTGACACGGGAAGAAGACTCTTTAGAGGAGGAGGCTTCAGTCCCAAGGCTCCCAGAATATCAGGCTCTCCATAGGGATGCCCCACACCCATATGCAGCAGTAGGCGCCAGTTAGGAACCCAGCTGTAGTGATTCAGAAATCTCCATACTGGACTTGTCTACATCCAGAACCTCCATAGCTTCCTTCAGCACACCAGAAACAAAGTAAGTATAAGTAATGAGTGGGGGCCTGGGTCAGGTGGAGGAGTGCATACCAGGCAGGATAAGGTAGTCTGTAACCTGTCCTTCTCAGAAGGAGAGCGCTGCATTCAAAATCTTGGCAGGATCAGTGCTCCTATTCTGGTGACACGAAGGATAAAACTATCATATCTTCACAAAACTTCTCAGTTGAGATCTGATCTCTGCTGTTCAGTGCATTAACAAACCAGTGCATGCCTCAGGCTGGACAGGTCTCTGCTGAATAGGTTTTACTTATCCAAACCCTTGTCAGCCTCCATATAGATCTCTCCTGCTCTGAGTCTGTGGACAGCTCCAGCTCTGCTGTGATTTGGCTGCCTACCTGTTGCTCTGGTGTTCCTGTGACTATATACTTGTGCTGACCTGATAAAATGGGACAATTTTTTTAATTCTTTTCTTTCTAAACTTAGAAACTCCAAATTCTTAAATCTTTTCTTATAGGGAAAGTACTTCAGACATTTTGTCCTTCTGGTTATCTTTTTCTGTACCTTTTTCAGCTCTATTATACACTTTATTTGAGAAGGGATAATGACAACAGTATACAGGATCCCAGTGTGGAGGCTCCAGATATTTAGACAAAGGCATTATGATTCTATTATTTTTATTTTCAGTTCCTTTTTTAGTTATGAATTTGTCGTTTCCACCGTTACCACAAATGAAGTTGACATTTTCATTGAGTTTTCCATCATGGCCCCAAGATATTTTTCCTGGTTACTCACTCCTAGGTCAGATCTCATTAGATCTCATCCTATGTGAAATAAAGATTTGTCACATTTGTCCTTTTGCTTATGAAATGTGCTTTTGCATTAACCATAATGAATAATTTGAGGTCATCTGTAAAACTGGTTATTTCACTGTTTTTGATTCCAGTTCATTTATGAACAATTTAAATATAATTAATCCCCGTGTTGCATATTTTGATAGGACATCAGTAGTTTGTTTTCTAATTATTCAGCTGACTTTAGTACAGAGTAGTAGCTGTCACAACAATCGATCAAAGAGTCGTTCTACATTATTTTTGAGCCCTGTTAGTATGTGAAAGCCCAGAACCTGAGATGGAAATATGCTTTTGTTGTCTGCAATGGTTAAAGCTAGAGGAAGTTCTGCTCCTAGAGTATGTTGTTTTGACATCTTGCTGGCAACTTACTGGTGTCCAAGTGACTTAACCATTCTTTCCCTAGATGTAATAAGTTATGACATGCCTCTAGGGGCTACTGTAGTCAGTAAAATCTGAAATTGGAAAAAAGATACATTGAGGAAAAAGATACATTGGGGAGGGTGAAATAGAAATCTGGAAAAAAAAAAATAAAACTAAGCTTTTAAAAATGAATGTCACTCAACTATGTTTTTGGGATTTCTACGTAAGAGTATTGCATGACTTCAATCTTGTTTTCTGCTAGTAAAAGGCAGGGACTCTAACAGGGCCATTTTGGCCTTTGAGGGAGGAATTATTGGGATCAGGCCCTCCAGCAACCACCAGGCAACTTGCCCAGGACTTACCCAGGCCTGGCTTCTTGCTATTGTTAACCTGCCACCCCACAAAAGCCAGTGTGGTGTAATTGTTATGGTTTCAGACTAGGATCTGGGAAACCCAGGTTGGAATTTCCACTCTGCCATGGGAACTTGCAGGGTGACCTTGGACCAGTTACTCCAAGTGTAACCTAAGGCTTGTTGTGAGGGTAACATATTACTCCTACTCCATGCCCAGAAGATGGCAAAAAAACCCCTCCAGGATCCCTGGCCAAACTGGTCTGGAAAAAATTGTTGCCTGTCCCCAAAGTGGTGATCAGCATTTCCCTGGGTGTGCAAGAAAGGGCCACAAGAACTAAGCACTGATGCAATGCTGCCTGCCTTCTTTCTCATGATCTGCCTAAATTCACAAAATTAGCATTGCTGTCAGATGGCCATCTAGCCTGTTTAAAAGAAGGAGAGCTCACCACTGTCAAGTGACTTGCCATGATTTCTTTCCACTGTAATGTATCTTTCCATTACTCATCACCGCTGCTTAGCTTTCCTGTACTAGGCCTCGCTTATCTGTGTAACAAGATAACCACCTCCTGAGGAAGTCTGTCCCACTGAGGAACCACTCTAACTGCCCGGATGTTCCACCTAATGTTTAGTCTCACTCTAACTGCCAGGAAGTTCCACCTAATATTTAAACTCTTTTGATTTAATTACAACCCATTGGTTCTAGTCCAACCTTCTGGGGCAATAGAAAACAACTCTGCAACCACCCCCTATATGGCACCCCTTCAAGTACTTGAAAATGGTTATAAGCAGGGCTTTCCCCCTCTTTCTTTCTTTCTTTCTTTCTTTCTTTCTTTCTTTCTTTCTTTCTTTCTTTCTTTCTTTCTTTCTTTCTTTCTTTCTTTCTTTCTTTCTTTCTTTCTTTCTTCAGGAACACACAGGAATGCAGTTCCGGCTGACTTGGTTTCAGTGGGTGTGGCCTAGAATGCAAATGAGTTCCTACTGAGCTTTTTCTACAAAAAAGCCCTGGCTATAAATGAAGTAAAGCTAGCTGAAAATGGGGAGATATGGTAGGCAGGGATAAGAGAATGAAGCAAGAAAAGGTGAGGATATGAGAGCTGCCAGGAGAAAGGAAAGAGGAAATAGTATTTTTTTTGGGGGGGGGGTAGGGGAATACAGGAAAATGTGAGGTACTCCTCAGAAGTTGTTGCAGATTCCCTTGCATACAGCTAACCTTGGCCCAGTCTGTTGGCTAGCACCATGCAATTCAGTCAAAGTATTCCTGGGAAGAGGGTGCCAGAGAGAATTCTGAAGACAGAGGGGAAGATAAAGGTAGTTGGCTGGTGGGTAGGAAGAACAGCTAAAAGCAGGAAAAGGGGAGATGCTATAGGGACTTTCTGGGAAAGAAAAGAGGAACTAGTAAGGGGAAAATGAGATGCACCCTGCAAGTACTTGTGGGTCCCCAGCTTGTAATATCTAACAATACAATATCATTGCTCAAACTGAAGAATGTGATGACGATGCAAATACATTAGTATGTTCATATACACAAACACATTTGGAAATTCCATTAAAATGTGAAGACTAGGATGTGATTTATTTGACCCTGCTAAGAAAATGTATGGAACCAGAAATTTGTATTAAAAGTGTAAATGGAATAGCTCATCCCAAGACAGTATTAGAATGTCATATTTAGTAATTTGTTACAGCTTAAAAAAGCAAAGGCTACCAGAGTTTGATTGACTTTAGTTGGAAAAATACTTCTAAAAGTTTGTTAAAGATGGTATGTATGTGTGTTTATGACTGTCTTAAACTGATACTGAACTCCGGTATATATAGTCTGTAAAAGGATACTGAGCTACCATCTGTACATTCCTTCTGATGCCCAGCAGGTGGCAGTCTGGGAGAGGGCCTTTTCAGTCATGGCACCAATTTTCGAGAACTCCTCAAGGAGATTCATCTATCTTCTGCCAGCTGGCGAAGACTTGTTTGTTTCTGCCCAATGATTTGTTATATCTTTGTATTTTTTAAGCTCTCGTTTTTATTGCAGTTATTGTTTTGATTGGTTTTAATTGTTTTAAAATGTGATTTTATTATATGTGTTTTAATTTGTTAGCTGCCTTGTGAGGGCAGAAAGGCAGGATATAAATTGTGTTAAATAACTAATAAATAAATACATTACACACTAGGATTGTGTGAATGGGAATGGTTTTTATTGGATTGTCGCATATAAAATCTGTGGTCTTGATTTTTCATTCTCTATAGATAGATCCAAGTGGGCAGCCATGTTGGTTTGAAGCAATAGAACAAAGTAGGAGCCAAGTTTCACATTTAAGACCAACAAAGTTTTATTCAGAATGTAAGCTTTCGTGTGCTAGAAGCATACTAGGGACGGTGGCTCAGTGGTAGAGCATCTGCTTGGGAAGCAGAAGGTCCCAGGTTCAATCCCTGGCATCTCCAAAAAAGGGTCCAGGCACAAAGGTGTGAAAAACCTCAGTTGGAGACCCTGGAGAGCCGCTGCCAGTCTGAGAAGACAATACTGACTTTGATGGACCAAGGGTCTGATTCAGTATAAGTCAGCTTCATATGTTCATATGTACTAATTTGCATACTAATTCACTGCCCACTTTCTCTATATTTAGGACTGTTAGCCATTCCATCCTATTGCCTGATGAAGTGTGCTTCTAGCACACGAAAGCTTACATTCTGAATAAAACTTTGTTGACCTTAAAGGTGCAACTTGACTCCTACTTTGTTCTATTTCATTCTCTGTATATTGGACAGAGTAATAACAATTGTCTGCTGGTTAAATACTTGCATCCCTTCCATCTTATTCCTCCTCCAGGATCTTCACCCAGCACTCCAATCATGGCACTAGATCTTTTCTTTTTGTATTAAAATATCAACCCTGTTTCCCTGTTTGTTTCCAGTGACAATTCAAAATGGCAGTTTCAAAATGGCAGTGTCCAAAAACCTTGGGATAAGAATGGTATGAAAACTACTTACTCCCTTATGAAAAATTTTGTTCTCTGAGATCTTCCAAATCTCTAGATTCCTCCGTTCAAAGAAGTTGGGAAAGGTGGCATATGCCATTGTTTATGAAATTTTCAGTTGCTGCATCTTGCTTGTGGAATGCTCTTCTGTGAGACATCTGTAGATCACCAACAGTGCTATTTTTGTCAGTATTGCCAAAGCAATTTTACTCAATCATTTAGTTCAATATTTGTTGTTTCTTTTTCTATCTGTCTTTTTGCTGTTTGCTTATTTTGAAGAAATGGCTATGTATTTTCCATAGGTTTACATAGATACCTATGTAATTTTACTTTTACACAAAGTGTTTAATGAAGTGAGCTTTAATGTCTATCAGATACAGATTCCTCTATCACAGGTATCTGACCAAGTGAGCTTTGACTCATTAAAGTTTACATCCTGGAAAATTTTGTTGGTCTTTAAGGTATTGCTGGACTCAATGTCTGATATTCTCTACTCCTCTTCCACATGAAGCCTGCTGAATGACCTTGGGCCAGTCACAGTTCTCTCAGAACTCTCTCAGAAGTGGCTCAGCTGCAGTAGAGGAAGGTGCTTGGAGCTAGAACAGAGCTGCTGGTAAGCTGTTGCTGAGTGAGAAGAGCTTGTTTGCCTGGGGGTAGTTGCTGACCCCACCCTTTGCTGTTGCTCTGGCTGTTGAGTCAGAGGTGGGTGGGGGCTTGAGCTTTTAATTTGCAAGGCTCATCCTTGCCAGAGGCAGAAGTGGCTCAGCTGCAACTCTGTTCTAGCTCCAAGCACCTTCCTCTATTGCATTCCTCACTCTTCTATCAGGAGATGGTTTGCACCATACGACAGTAGGAAAAAGGGTGTTTGGTAACAGCCTTGCTAACCTAACAAGGAGGGCTTTAAACCAAATTGTATGGGGGAGCGAGGCAATAATTCAAAGCCTCGTATGATGCCAGAGACTGGGGATAAGAACATTAAAGATTTGCAGAGAATGGTGCATACTCTAGATAATGTTAACTTGCAGGATTGTATGGAAACTAAACCCTCGGGATGCATAAAGTGTAGATTGCGATGTCTCTACACTAATGCACAGAGTATGGGGAACAAACTGGAAGTCCTAATACAGGAAGAAGACTATGACATAATAGGCCTTACTGAAACTTGGTGGGATGACAGTCACAACTGGAATATCAGGATTCAGGGCTACAACTTATTTAAAAGGGACAGGCAAATGAGAAAGGGCAGAGGCATAGTAGTATATGTGAAGGAAATATATACTTGTGAGGAAATATGTGAATCTGAGCATGGCAGCTCAATTGAGAGTCTCTAGGTAAAAATAAAAGGAGTAAGAAATAACAGTAATATTATTATGGGGGTCTGCTATAGACCACCAAGCCAGGCTTGGATGAGATACTCCTAAAACAGATTGCAAAGTTCTCCAAAAGAAGGGATACAGTGATTATGGGAGATTTCAATTATCTGGACATCTGTTGGAAGTCCAATTCTGCTAAAAATGAAAAGTCAAATAGATTCCTGACTTGTCTTGCTGACAACTTTCTTTTCCAGAAAGTGAAGAAGGAAACAAGGGGATCTACTATCTTGGATTTGATTCTCACCAACAAGAAAGAATTGATTGAAGAAGTGGAAATAGTGGGAACCCTGGGCAGTAGTGACCATGTGATTTTGGAATTTACAGTCTTAGGGAAGGGAAAAGCTATACACAGTCAGACTTATAGGTTGGACTTCAGAAAGGCAAACTTCAAAAAACTTGGAACTATGCTGGGTAAAATCCTATGGTTAGAAATACTGAAGAAGGAGGAGGTTCAGGAGGGGTGGGAGTTTCTTAAAAGTGAAATGCTGAAAGCACAATCACAGACAATATCTGAGAAGAAAAAATGGAAAAAGCCTAAAGAAGCTGAGTTGGCTCCTTAAACAGCTCTCTAAAGACTTGAGAAATAAAAAAGACTCCTTTAGGAATTGGAAGGAGGGCCTTATAACCAAGGATGAATATAAACAAATCACCAGTGCTTGTAGAGAAAAAGTTAGGAAAGCTAAAGCTCAGTATGAGCTTAGGCTGGTCAAAGATGCTAAAAACAACAAAAAGGGTTCTTTTCTTTTGTTCAGAGTAAGAAAAAGAGCAAGGATATGGTAGGCCCATTGCGAGGGCAAGAAAGTGAAATTGTAACAGGTAATGAAGAGAGGGCGGAACTGCTCAATTCCTACTTTTCCCCTGTCTTCTCTTCTGAGGGAAACAGTGCTCAACGTGGCAAAAACAGAACATATAAGGAGGGTATGAAGTTTCAACCTAGGATTAGCATAGGGGTAGTACATAAACACCTAGTTTCTTTAAATGAAACGAAGTCCTCAGGGCCAGATGAATTGCATCCAAGGGTTCTAAAAGAGCTTGCAGATGTAATTTCTGAGCCTCTGACTATTATTTTTGAGAATTCTTGGAGAACAGGAGAAGTGCCGGAAGATTGGAGGTGGGCGAATATTGCCCCCATCTTCAAGAAGGGGAAAAAAGAGGATCCGGGTAACTACCAACCCATCAGCTTGACATCTATATCTGGAAAAGTTTTAGAACAAATCATCAAACAGTCGGTCCTGGAACATTTAGAAAGAATGAATGTGATTACTAAGAGCCAGCATGGGTTTCTCAAGTCATGTCAGACTAACCTGATCTCTTTATTTGAGAAAGTGACTACCTTGCTGGATCGGGGAAATGCTGTAGACATCATTTATCTTGATTTCAGTAAGGCTTTTGATAAGGTTCCACATACTATCCTTGTTGACAAGTTGGTAAAATGTGGTTTGGATTCTGTTACCATTAGGTGGATCTGTAACTGGTTGACAGATCGCACCCAAAGAGTGCTTGTGAATGATTCCTCATCCTCTTGGAGAGGAGTGACAAGTTGAGTGCCTCAAGGATCTGTCCTGGGACCTGTTTTGTTCAACATCATTATCAATTATTTGGATGAAGGAATAGAGGGAATTTTTATTAAATTGGCAGGTGATACTAAATTGGGAGGGTTGCAAATACAGTAGAAGGCAGAAACAGGATACAGGATGACCTTGACAGGCTGGAAAACTGGGCTAAAACCAATAAAATGAATTTTAACAGGGATAAATGTAAAGTTCTGTATTTAGGTAGGAAAAATCCAATGCATGGTTATAGGATGGGGGAGACTTGTCTTAGCAGTAGTATGTGCAAAAAGGATCTAGGGGTCTTAGTGGATCATATGCCAAACATGAGTCAACAGTGTGATGCAATGGCTAAAAAGACAAATGCAATTTTGGGCTGTATCAACAGAAGTATAGTGTCCAGATCATGTGATGTGATGGTATCGCTTTACTCTGCTCTGGTAAGACCTCACCTAGAGTATTGTGTTCAGTTTTGGGCACCACGTTTTAAGAAGGATATAGACTAGCTGGAAAGGGTCCAGAGGAGGTCGACAAAGATGGTGAGGGGTCTGGAGACCAAGTCCTATGAGGAAAGGTTGAAGGAGCTGGGGATGTTTAGCCTGGAGAGGAGGCGGCTGAGAGGTGATATGATCACAATCTTCAAGTAGCTGAAGGGCTGTCATCTAGAGGATGGTGTGGAATTGTTTTCTGTGCCCCCAGAAGGTAGGACCAGAACCAATGGATTTAAATTAAATCAAGAGTTTCTGGCTCAACATTAGGAAGCACTTCCTGACCATTAGAACGATTCTTCAGTGGAACAGGCTTCCTTGGGAGGTGATGGGCTCTCCTTCCTTGGAGGTTTTTAAACAGAGGCTAGATGGCCATCTGGCAGCAATGAAGAATTTAGGGGGAGGTGTTTGTGAATTTCCTGCATTGTGCAGGGGGTTGGACTAGATGACCCTGGAGGTCCCTTCCAACTCTATGATTCTGTGATTCTATGATTCAGACCCACCTACCTAAAAAGGTGATTGTTGTAGGGAGAGGAAAGGAAAGGCAATTGTAAGCTGCCTTCAGACAAATCCTGTGAATTTAGGGGAAGGTGTTTGTGAGTTCCCTGCATTGTGGAGGGGGTTGGACTAGATTACCCTGGAGGTCCCTTTCAACTCTATGATTCAGACCCAACTACCTAAAAAGGTGACTGTTGTAGGGAGAGGAAAGGAAAGGCAATTGTAAGCTGCCTTGAGACTCCTTAAGGTACAGAAATCAAGGTAATAATAATAATAATAATAATATTTTATTTTTATATCCCGCCCTCCCCGCCAAGGCGGGCTCAGGGCGGCTGACAGGCATGGGAATCCCATGAATCATAAAACAACATAAACAATTTTAAATATCAATTACAGTAAAATTATTTAGAAGTTAAATATATAATAAAATAGGTGCTAAATGCTGTATAAAAACTTGTTCCTCTTCTCCCAAGGAGAAGAGAACTGTTGCACAGAGTTTGGATTGTTTCACATTTATTTGGACTTGTGAGATGCCTTGAAGGCTTTTTAGGCAGAAAGGAGGAGTTCAAATATTTAAAATAAATAAAATGATCTAATAATTTACATTGAATAGACAGAGAAGTGTTGAAGAGCTCACTCAGAAAGTATCTTCCAGATGCATTTAAGTCATAAAGCAATTTAATTTCTGTTGAAATGTTACATAAAGGCATGGCTTTGGGACCAGGAGGTTTTACAAACTGACAGGACAATAATTTATTGAAGTATTGACAAACCCTACTATAACTCTGCTGACAAGAAGAAAAGAGTATCCACAGGCAATAAAGCCATAAAGACTCCCAGGGCACTCTACAAACATGAGGTTACTTCGACAATATGTATAGCTACAGAATGTCTGATGGCAGAATGTTTTCACTGAAATACAGAAACTACTGAGGCTGTGTCTGCCCTCTGTATGCCGCAGGAATGTGAGAGGAAGGGAAGTGAAATCCGTTATCAAGTCTTTCCCATCTATGAACAAAATGAAGAAATGGGCTGTTCAGAGGTTTGCTTTTATCACCTTCACTCTCTTGGATGTCACAGAAGTTTATATCACTCACAGATAAATTCAGTTAAGTGTGAAGGACACAGGCGCTTTATAGAACTTACTGCTACCAGATTTGGTTGTGGTCACTATCTTAGGTGGCTTTAAAAAGAATTTGACAAGTTATTGATCTATCAAGGAATTATTAGAGGCATCTTGAGTTGACTCCAGCATATGATAAATTTAACGACTGAACAGATTTGTGGCTAAATTCACAGAATTCTTGGCCTGGACTACCTGAAAGGGTTGCTGTGAGAATAAAATGGATGAAAAGAGAACCATCTAGGCCACTCTGAGCTTCCTAGGGGTAAAGTGTGATACACAATGTGGCATCAAGTTGCAACTGACTTACACCCACAGAATTTTCAAGGAAAGCAGATAAACAGAGGCAATTTGCCATTGCTTCCTCTACACAACTATATTACCCATTAAAACCATCTTAGCAAAAGTTTGCTAATTTCCAGTTTTAAAAAATCAAATGCAGCATATTGCAATTCAAGGTCTGCCACAAATCGCTGCAAGAATACACTAACAGCTTATACAGAAAGGGATCACTGATACAAAGAACATTTTTACACAATTTTCAAAATCCTATCATCAAAGGAACAGGAGGGGGGTGTTATTCACCAGAAGGCCAGAGAAAAGATGAAACTGAAGGAAATCTTTGGGTGGAGCATCTTTTTAAAAAAAGAAGAACTTGAGAGTTCTTTTACATTTTTATCCCAGACTTCCACAAAGGAGCTGATGTACATAGGTCCCCAGGCATGCCCGTTATATCTTTATGTCAACTCCATGAGGTAGATTAAACTCTGAGAGAATTACTGCCCTGAGATCTCCCAGTGAGTGTCATGGCTGAGAAAAGATTTAAACTGAGACTGAGAGCTGGACAGAAGCTGGGGATAATTCAAGGGATGAAGGAAAGACAGGGTATTGTCTATGTGTATGTATGCTATCGCTTGTGCTACTTTGTTCCTATAACTTTATTCTTGTGAATGGAAGAGATTGGCACCTGCAGTCAGTATGCTAGGGGAATGTTTCCAGGCTGCAGACCACAGCTGGCATATTTTGGAGGCCAAGAAACAAACACATTGTAAGCAGATCAGCTGGGAGAGGAATAGCTCACTTTGTCCTTCATGCTCCAGAATAACAATTATTCCTGCACATCCAGCAGTGCAATCTCACCAGTACTTCTTATGATCTGGGGCCTTATTTCTTGTGACCCTTGTGTGTCATTAAAATGTGAAGGTTTGCATGAGGATATAATTAGTAGAAACTCATCTCTTTCTGATTTGTCCAAGATATTTAATTAAGGAACAGATGAGTGTGGTGAAGTTAAAAAAAGGAGAGTGAGAACAACAGCATCTTTTCAATGAAAGTGTCATTGCCTGTATAAAGTATGACTCTTTTCCACACAGCCAATCTCATGATCTTGCAAACAAAGGGAGTTCTTCCTTTATGCCTTTGCTTTCAAGGAAGGTCAGGTAGGAGAGGCAGCATGATATAGAGCAATCTAGTCAGATCTCAGAAACTAAACAAGGTTTGTACTTGGATGGGAGACCACCAAGCATGGCCAGCTCTCCAACTAGACAAACTAGGTGGTTGGCTAGGGCACCAGGAGGTTGGGGGCAGAAAATTCAGCTCCCCACCCCCTCCCTTACCTTCGCCTCCGCATCGTGTCCCCCCTCCCCGCCACACCTCCTCCTCTTTCTTCCCTTCCCCATGAGTCAATTGTGATGTTGGAACTAGCTCTAACACCGCGTTCCAGTGATCTAAAGCCCGCTCCGCCGATGAAGACTCGCTAGGCAGGTAAAACCGTGCTGCCGGGCCTCGCTTGCACTCTGTCCAGACCAGCATCCTGAAAGGGTGGCCTCACTGTTGCTGACTCCTCTCCCATCCAGGAAGTGAGGAGGGGAAGAGTCAGCAACAGTGGGGCCACCCTTTCATGATGCTGGTCCATCAGACAGAGTGCAAGCGAGGCCCTGCGGCGCGGTTTTACCCACCGAGCGAGTCATTGCTGGGGGGAGTTAGATCACCAGAACATGGTATTAGAGCCGGTTCCAGCATTGTAATTGACATGTGGGGAAGGGTTAGGGTTAGGGAGGGGGCGTGGCAGGGAGGGGGCATGGAACCACAGGGGGAGAGCCGTGGGAGCACTTGGGGGGGGCACCAGGCAGCAAGTCTGCCTAGGGCACCCTAGGGCATCGGTACAGCCCTGCCACCAAGGAAGATTCTGCAGAGGAAGGCAATGGCAAACCACCTCTGCTTCCCCCTTGCTTGGGTCACCATAAGTTGCTTGTGATTTCATGACACTTATATACTTTCAAGAAAGGTCAATGCACCTCACATGCCCCATTAAACACAATTGGCTAAATGGGTTCTATGTATGTATGTATTTATTTATATTTATATCCTGCCCTCCCTGCAAATAGGCTCAGGACAGCTAACAGGAAAAAAAATAAAAATCATAAAATACAATAGTTTATTATAAAATAATATCAGAATACAACATTAGACAATATTAAAATAATAGAATACAAAATTAACAGCTTTGGTACTATATTTGCTAATATAAAGTGGACGGCGTTCCCATAGTTCTTCATAATTTCCTATTTTGTCATTCCTATAACCTTTTATTAGTCTGAATCAAAGTGCATATATTGTAGATGATAATGATGGTGATGATGGTGATGATGCTCCCACCCTTCCTGCAAAGTGGGCTCGGGTGGGTTAAGGTAGGGATTTCTTACAATAAACCAATTTTAAAACCTAAAAACAGCATACATTAAAACCACGATGATAACAAAATGACATTCTAAAAGTATCATATCCTGGCTCTGGTCAATTCAAAAGGTATTCTACACGAGAAGGAATAAAGGAATGTTTGTACTGTAGCAATATGATACCTTTCTGCTTCCCTTTGCATTCCGCCCTCCCCCCAGCAATCTAGTCATTTCTCAGAAACTAAGCAAGGTTTGGGAGACCACCAAGGAAGATTCTGCAGTGACCAAAAGTGGTCGGAAAGGGGGCTGCATTTAGAATGGGGTGAAAATTATTTCTATTTTACAGCTGGGGGGGAGAGTGTAGAAAAGTATAATTATTACCAGCTTTCATTGTAGGAGATTGCACCCTTAAAGAGTTTGGGACTTTTCAGATTTTAAAAGAAGAATAACTAATGATGGCCATGATACAAGTGCATAAAATTATGCACAGTGTGGAGAAAGTAATAACAGAAAATTCTTTCTCTCTCTTACATGATGGAAGATCATGATGAGACTCAGATTAATAGGAAGTAGTTTCAATGCAGACAAAGTCAAGTAGTTCTTCATACAAGGCATAATTATGGAACTCACTGCCACAGGATGTAATGAGATCTGAAAGGTCACTTGGCATTTCAAAGGGGATCAGGAAGATTTGTGGGAGAATAGGTGTATCAGTGGAGATTAGTCATGATTGCTATACAGAATTTCTATGTTCAAAGTCTGGGCATCGGCGAATAACAGTTGCTCAGAGCAACTACAATGAGGATACTTTGATGCTCTGTTTGTAGTCTTTCTAGAATCCTTTGGTTGACCACTATGGAAAACAGGATGCTGGAATTGATGGACTGTATATATATAAATGTTCTAAATACATAACAGCATGTAAAGGGTATGTACAAAATACAAACAGCAAGGAGATTAAAATCACTATGGTGTGATTAACTTTAGCCTCATATCACCAACCCAGTCAAAAAGTATGCAGATTTCTGTTCTGCTTGCTTAAACTGATGCTGCATAATGGATGGATTATGCCATAAAATAGTAAGAACAAAAGAGGTGTTCAAAGCAGGATGTGATTTCTTAAAAGACAAAGACAAATACTGTTTGTAACCTGAACATTTTCTCAAATGTACAAAGAACAATGATTCTCACAGTGACCCCTTCAGTGCCGTGTCTCAATGGCTCAGCGACATCCAGAGCTGGAAGATGTCAAAAGTTGACCCCCAGAACTGTAGATGTCATGCTGACAGGCCAAAGGAAAAAGACTCAATGGGAAATGAAACCAATACTAAAAGCTGAATAAAGTTGGAAAAGGAAAAAGTGGCATTGCAATCACACAGCAGCTGATCCTACAGACTGCTGTTCTTCTTATCCTTGTGCTGAGATTTGCTTCATAGGGATTTGTATAGATCTTGATTGGTTCTGCTGGCAAGAGGAAAGCAAAAGAAAGAATGCCAGGTTATGGATGTTCCAGACGCTGTGGGACATGTTAGTACAGCTGCTCTTGTGTCAGGCAGCAGTTTTGTACTTATCCTTGGAGACACAAATCTTATTGTTTTTCTCTGAAGATTTGTTTGAGTTGTCTTAAAATTATGGTGGCTGTCCCTGGACACAAATGCTTAAAGGACCACTTGCACCCTTATAGATATTCTTATAATTTTCACCCTTTTCTGTTCCCTTTTCCTGTTAGTTCTGAATGCCATATGCTTTAATTAAGGATGGGATATTTCATAGGGCTTGTTTTGCTAGTTATTATTTAGTTATTGCTGACTATTGTGTATTTCATTGATGGTTTTATTCTTTCAAGGTACCCCAGAAGCCATCCATCTGGGAGTGTTTATGTGGGATATAAATCTTTTAAACAAAATAGTGTTCTATTCTAATTCATTGAGTTGGAAATCATTGAGTTGGAAGAGAATTGCCAAGAGAATCATCTCTCCCAAGGTAGGAAAATCCACCAGATTACAATGTATAAACAGGATCAACAGCACCCCAGAAAGACATTATTAGAGATTTTTTTTAGAAAATCTCTAGATAAATTCCAAGTCACACTGGAAGGTAAAGGACCCCAAAGGGTTCAATCAGGGATTTTGACTCCAGGGGAAAACTTCTCTTTGAACCTAAGTATCAAATTCCAAGTTTAACTGAATTATATCTAATAGACCATGACAAACATGCTAAAGCACACATAATATTAATAGCCAGAAATAACTCTTGGGAAAAGCTGAACTCCCAAGAGTTTTGTGTCAATACTTAAAATTGGCTAGATACTACTCTTCTTGTTTTCCATCAAAAGGTTCCTATCACAAGTCATACAGATGTCTAGATTTCCTTGTGATTTCTTGGGTCTTTGTTACAACAAATGTGGGCCACTTGAACTTCCTTGTGAACATATGAACATATGAAGCTGCCTTATACTGAATCAGACCCTTGGTCCATCAAAGTCAGTATTGTCTTCTCAGACTGGCAGTGGCTCTCCAGGGTCTCAAGCTGAGGTTTTTCACACCATTTTGCCTGGACCCTTTTTTGGAGATGCCGGGGATTGAACCTGGGACCTTCAGCTTACCAAGCAGATGCTCTACCACTGAGCCACCGTCCCACCGTCACTGAGCCATAACACTGTGTGTTATGTGTCACATTTTCCATATAGTTATATGTTCCTCTGTGCTCACCCAGGATGATAGAAACAGTGCTCTAAGCTGTCTACATCCAACTGCATGATGGGAAGCTGTGCACCTACTGAAATGAATAAAACCTGCAATCTTCTGCATGTTTACTTCACAGTAAGCCCCACAGCATTCATAGGGACTTATTTTTGTGTAAGCACAGGAATACTAACTTGTTATGTTATTACGAAGGGAAAAGTAGATGGTATGACAACCTTAAGTTTTTACATATTTAAGCTGTATGGTTCAATGGTTTAATTAGTTTAGATTTAAAATATCAGAATCTGTATGGCAGAAAAGCATATTTCTAATATTTCTGATTTTAGTAGTGTTGCATAATAAATATTTTTCTGCATGAGAAAATAAGAGTCCTTGGACTTACCTTTCTTGTTTGCAGTCAAATGTTCATTTCATTCTGCAGCAATATGCATTTTCCTAATGTTATGGAGGATAAACATCACCAAGATGTCACATAAAAATGTAACTTTGATATACCAATTAAAATCATTACTGAAAATGAAATCCCTAACATTTAAACAGAGACAGAAGGTGTTTATATAACACCATAAGGTAGAGAGTTCCATTCCCAGGTCTGGGAAAAGGCTCAGAGGCCTACATATGTGTCATTACTGATTTATCTTTCAAGAACTGAGGTTAGCAGTGATGTATCAGAAAGCAAGGAGAACAGATAATGGGGAAGATCAAAGATGGTCATGAGGAAGTATGCATATTTATACACACACCTATACTTACCCCTGAAAGATTTAAAGTAAAAAAAGAATGGCATAGAAATATTATTTAGGGATGGGCATGAACCTGGAACATGTGGTTTGGTTCACAGTTCATTGAATGCCTGGTTCATGAACCATGGACTGTTACAAACTTTTTGATGCTAGGCAAACTGCTTCAGTTTATGAAGCTTATGATGCAGTAGAGTGCCCCCTTCTGGTGTGCTAGAGACGCCAAATTCACAAGGTATATCTGGCTGACTCTCCTCTACCTGCCCTCCAAATTTGGTAAGGATTGGGTTTATGGGGTCTGAGTTAAGCCCCCCAGAAAAGGTGTCCCATCCTCCATTGTTTCAAATGAAGGAAAAAATAGCAATAAAGCAAAGACAATAGAAGCCCAGCAGAACAGAATCAAAGTACTGAGAATCTCTGCAGCAGAAAAACGGAAGGTGGGGAGCATTTTTGCAAGCCCAAGAGAACCAGTACAATGTGCCTGGAAGAACCAGTGTCATTGTGGCACTGCAAACTCAACAGAACTAAGGTCAAGCCAGGAAAATGCTTTTGGGGAAAATGTCAAGCACAGTTTCAAAAGCGTATAGAATGGACTCTCTGCAAGCTATACACACCAAGGGCAAGCTATACACACCTTTCCTGCCACCTGCTCCTTTACAATCTCTCCAAGTTGGGGGCAGATCACACTTCTGGGGTCCAAGTTACAGGTGCCCCAAAAGGTCTCCCCAGTATTCTCTCTAGAAAAAGACAGTTGAAGTTACAGGATCCTATGGAATGGTTTAGGAACATGTCAGTGACACCAAACTCCCAGGGGAACTTCACCTGGGCAGCCTCCCCTTCAGCGAGATACTGGAAGCAAGGCAAGCATCCCCCCTATGTCCTCAGTCTCCCATGTCCCCCTGTGTTCTCAGTCTCCCAAAGGCAGGTAGACATCCACAAATTTTTGACCAGGGCTTCCTAAAGTTACCCCATGACAACAGCTTGTTGGGAACTCTGGCCTCACCACATTGTAAGGAAAGTGGGCCCAATGCCCACAATTTTCACAGTCCCCCACAATTCTCCAGAGGCAGATTTGGAAGGACAGGAAGGTATCTGACAAGAGACTTCTGACAGGTGATCTCCAAAGTAACCTCACAAGGACAGCTTGGCAGGGACCTTAACCCCATCAGGCTAGTGGAAATTAGAGTTTTCAATTTTATGTGATGAATTATGCAAGGACATAAAGGCAGACATGAAAACAGACTTCCAACGGGGGCTCCCCAAAGTTACCTCATAACAGCTTGGCAGGTACCCCAGCCCCACCATACAAGAAAAAGAAGTGTGCCCAGTCCCCACAAGTCTCACAGCTCCCCCAAAAGGGCTGAAACATCTTGGTGCATTCTTCTTTTCTGCACTTGCAAGGCTGTTGAGACCACCCACAATTCTCCAAAGGCAGATTTGGAGGGACAGAAAGACAGACATCACAAGATACTTCTGACAGGGGCACCCCAGCCCCATCAGACCTGTGGAAATAATTGTTTTCCATTTAAAGTGATTAGTGATGCAAACTACCTTGCATAATAAAGACCGAACAGTTTCTTGCCCAACCAAATATTTATGGATTGATGTATGTTCATACACTGAAATAATGCACAGGGACTATTACCAATGTGTTCCTATTGGAAATAGTCCCTGTGCATTATTTCAGTGTATGAACATACATCAACACTTAAATCCATAAATAGTTGTCCCTCTAGGGTTTCCATAATGGATGTTAGGACTGGCTGCTCCACAATCTCTCCAAGTTAGGGGGCAGGCTACATTTCTGGGGTCCCAGTTATGGATCCCCCCCCAAAGGTCTCCCACATTTATACCCTCCCACCCCTCCTGAGTGTGAACACCCCTCTGTGTTGTGAAGGTGAAAGTGGGTATGAAGGGTGCTCATTGCGAGGGAAGAAGTCCTCCCTCCCTACATGCCACAGGTCCTGGCCCTGGGCACCAAACCCACCCTACAAGGTCACTGGAGCCTGGCCCTATTACGGCATCACTGTGGGTCTCAGAGTCTTCTGCTCTTGATCTGTTCCTGGCCCTTGGGCTCTCCACCAAGGCAAAAAAGTTGTTAGCAGCACTGCACAGAGACACTCTCTGGAGGGGAGGACTCAGACAGCAGTGTTTCAGAGGGTGAGGAGAAAGCATGCTTTCCTTCTGCATTCTAACTCCTTTCTGCTGTTCCAGCCTCAAGTACATCTCTCTGTGACCCCTCCCAGCCCATCATCACAAGGCAGCTGTGCCTCCCACCTATTACATCATGCCCCCGGAAAGCAGAAACCAGTGCCAGAAAGCAGCTGTGCCTCTCACTGTGCCTCCCACAGTTTGGAAACATTTCCACACCCTCCCCAGTGAACCTGTGTGGCAGAATGCCAGGTGTGCCACACCCATGTCCGGGTGGGTGCAAACATGCTACAACATTTGTCCTTCTTTGTCCTCTGCAGGCACCTACAAGCTCTATCTGCTTATGGACGACCGACCGGCCTGCGCCCCGGAAAATCTGGATCGGGCATTACAGGCCGTGGCTGAGTGGCTCAGACTGAGTGGACTGAGACTAAATCCTGCGAAGACAGAGGTCCTTTGCTTGGGTCGTTGGGGTCCGGGGGGGGGGGAATCCCCCTGCCAGTTTTTGATGGTGCGCCGCTGACGGCGGCGGACAGGGTCAAGAGCCTGGGGGTACTATTGGAGCCTTCCTTAAAGATGGAGGCTCAGATAGCAGCCACTGCCAAGTCCGCGTTTTTTCATCTTAGGCGGGCAAGGCAGCTGGCCTTCTTCCTGGATCGCGACGACCTAGCAACAGTGATCCATGCTACGGCCACCTCGAGGTTGGACTACTGCAATGCCCTCTACATGGGGCTGCCCCTGTGCTGAACTTGGAAATTGCAGCTGGTGCAGAACGCCGCGGCCCGGCTGTTATTGGGCCTCCCAAGATGGGGACACATTCGGCCAGGTCTTCGGACTCTGCACTGGCTTCCAGTAATGTACTGAGTTCGGTACAAGGTGCTGGTCATTACCTTTAAAGCCCTATATGGCCTGGGACCTGCCTACCTGAAGGACCATCTCTCCCCACATGTTCCCCAGAGAGTACTGAGATCAGGAACCCAAAATCTTCTCGCTATCCCTGGGCCAAAAGAAGCCCGCCTAAAATCCACTAGGGACAGGGCCTTCTCTGTTATGGCCCCTACATGGTGGAATCAGCTGCCGGAGGAGGTGAGGGCCCTGCGGGACCTTGTTCAGTTCCGCAGGGCCTGTAAGACAACCCTCTTTCGGCTAGCGTACACCAAACTGATGAGAAACTAAATGTAGTTTTGCCAGACTCCTGTTATACATATTGTTGTAATGTTTAATGGTTTTAATGTTTTAAATGTTTTAAATGCTTATATATTTAAATACTTGTTTAATTTTATGTTTGAATATCTGTTGTGAGCCGCCCTGAGCCACTTGTGGGAAGGGCGGGATACAAATCATAAATAAATAAATAATAAATAAATAAAATACAAAGGGTGCACTCAGGCCTCAGATTCAGTGGGAGCTCACAGGAGCGCAGCTCCTGAACTTTTCTAATAGTTCCACCTCCTCCTTCTGAGAGTTCCACCTCCTTGTCCATTGAATAGTATGTGCAGCTGCATAACAATCTCTGGATGAGCTCCACCACCTATTTTTCTACAAAACAACCCTTGGGTGCACTCAGCTATGTTTATGCTGGAGGAAAGAGTGGCGGCCAGTGGAAGGAAGAAGAGGCCCACAACCTCTCATCAAAAGAGAAGCCGAAGGCCCCTCCAATAAAGGCTCACCACACATGGTGTTGTGGGTGGGATGTCAAGGTGACCATCCTCCAAGAGGTCAAAAGGGCTACATGGAAGGCCCAGGAAGCAGTCACTCACCTCATCATCAGCAAGATGATTGCTGTGGATGGCCAACCCTTCCTCATGGAGGATGCAGCTGTTAGAAGTGATCAAGGCTCAGGTCTCCAGAGCGCAAGGAGAACTGTGCATTTCATGACAGACCTCTGGAGCAGCCAGCAGGACTGTCAGGGCATGGCCCTAGGAAAGGAGATTCCCTTGGGCAGGGACAGTCCTGCCACTGGACTAGAGAGTGGTTCTGCTCCATGTGCAGGGATAGATGCAGACCACACAGTGCAAAACATCACTGCCATGTGATACAGGAAAGTCTGAGGGAGGGAGTGGGCAGTGGCAACATTGTGAGGGCAGTGCTGAAGTGTGTGCACCTCAAGGGCATGGCATGCCTGGTGCACACACTTCAGCTGGTAGTGAAGGATGCTCTGGGGCTGGGAAACACTGTCAAGACCACTTGGGATGTTGTCTCCCCCTTGAGATGCAGTACTTGCTCGAGACTCTTGAAGAGCATCAAGTGTGAGAGGTAGGAAAAGGAGGTTGAAGAACTCCACCATGATTGTGTGTTGGTGGTGCAGAAGGGCATTGTCTAGAATTTCACCTCCATAACCACCCTGCATGAGGAAAAGGAGTTCAGCATCAGCTCCAACAACTGGTTCACTCAGGGCACTTTGCCACCCCATGTCTCTGCTCACACTGAGTGGTGGGGCTTAGCTACGGGGTGCTTTGGATGACTGAAGACCCATGTTTTATACCCTCCTGATTACAAACAAGTCTCTCTGCTTGGGTTTGGGTTTTGGTGGACTCAGAGTTCTGAGCCAACACCATGTCTCTGCTCATGCTGAGTGCCCTGGCTAAGGACACACATTTTATACCCACCTGATTGTGAACTCCTCTCCCCTGCTGAGGTTTGGGTGTTAGGTGCTCAGAGCCCATGGCCATGCAAAAGAAGTCAGGCTGAATGACAGTCTTGCATGACCTGTACTCCAGGGGATTGGCTTTGGTGGTCTCAGAGGCTTGGCGAGGTATTCCCTTACCATCACCTCTGCCGAATCCTCTGTCATTGCATGCCTGGCATCCCCACCACTGCTGACCTTTCAGCTCACTACTGACATTACTGGTTGGGCTCTTTGAGGCAGAGATGCTGGGTTGCAGCTTCTCCCTCTCCCCCTCCTCAGTCTTTTCCACCCACTGTTCCCTCTGGCCATCCTCCAGAGTCTTTGCAGAGTTCATGCTTCCAGGACAAGAGCTCTGTCTGCATACAAGAGAGCAATGCTGCCTTTTATCTGAGGGTCACAGTCCATACATTCCAGCTTGTACCTTCCTGTATTGCAAAGAGGTAGTGATACTCACCTGCAATCACTCGTTTGGCTCATATCCTGCCTGCCAGTCATGATCAGGGAGCCAATTGTTTGCTGTGCTTATGTGTCCAAAGAAATTCATATGTGTCCATTTTGTATGATTATGCTTCCATGTGTTAGAAAGCATCATGCCAGTTGTCAGTCTTCTTCCAAGCTACTTGATGGATCACTTAAAAAAAAAGAATTGGGCTGATTAGTGCTATTGCATCATGCCACCAGAAATGTTACCTAATGGTAGAAATAACGTAATGATATAATACACTTTTTTAAAAAGTGACTTCACTGGAACTGCAAGAATGAAAGCTGCAACAACCTGGCCCTATAGAATAGGCAGCTTCTATGGAGGCTCAAAACTGCTCAATAGACAAGGATCATCAAGGGGATCCAAGAATGAGTTGACTAAAGAAGGTTCACCTGGTGACCATATTTGTTTCAAAGTTTACAGCCCCTCTTGATAAGCCAATAATAACCGGAGTTTCTACCTTCATCATAAGGATCCTCAATAGTATTTCAATAAGACAGAATGCTTCTGTTTTGGTTTCAGAATTCGCTAAAGACTCAAGGATCACAAATCCTGAGTTGGTCACTCTTTCTTTCTGACATCTATTTTGAACAAAAGCACAAAACTGCTACTCCCAAGTTATAATTTATATAACAGCATCTGGAATGTGCAGTTGGGATTTTTCTGCTATACCATATCACTGATTTACAGACTGTGAAAAAACATATGTCTTGGCAGAAGATGCTGAAAAACTGTAAAAGTTGGAATAATATTTTAAATATTGACTAAGTTCATATGGCAATTCTTTTGAAGATCTGTCCCGTTTGGTGTAGTGGTTAAGTTAAGTTGAAGAGCCCATTTGGTGTAGTGGTTAAGTGCATGGACTCTTATCTAGGAGAACTGGGTTTGATTCCCTACTTCTCCACTTGCACCTGCTGGAATGGCCTTGGGTCAGCCATAGCTCTGGCAGAGGCTGTCCTTGAAAGGGCAGCTGCTGTATATATAGAAAGAAACCCAGCAAGCAGGTTTGAACTACTTGTACACAACCTAGGCAGCTTTGGGCTAGGGTACCTGCATGAATGTTTTTTCCTGAAATGTCATAGCAAAATAAAACAGAAGTCCATTGGCACCTTTGAAGATTAATGATGCTTATTTCAATATTTATTTTATTTACACCAGTTTGGTGTAGTGGTTAAGAGCTGCAAACTTTAATCTGGAGAACTGGTTTTGGTTCCCCACTCTTCCACCTGAAGTCAGTTAGGTGACTTTGGGTCAGTCACAGTTCTCAGAATTCTCGCAGCCCCACCTATCTCACAGGGTGTCTGTTTGTGGGGACAGGAAGGGAAAGTGATTGTAAACTGCTCCAAGACTCCTTCAGGTAGTGAAGGGTCAACTCTTATTATTTATTTACTCAATTTTCACCCTGATGGGAACCCAAAACAACTTGCATCATTCTCCTCACCTCCATTTTATCCTCTCAAGAACCAGGGCTTTTTTTGTAGAAAAAGCCCTGCAGGAACTCATATTAGGCCACACCCCCTGACATCACCATTGTTTCACACAGGGCTTTCTTTGCAGGAACTCATTTGCATATTAGGTCACACCCCATGCCAGCAAGCCAGCCAGAACTGCATTCCTGTGCGTTCCTGCTCAAAAAAAAAAAAACCCTCTGTCAAGAAGCATGTTAGGTAGGTTAGACTAAGAGTGTATAATTGGTCCAAGGACATCCAGCGAGCTTCCATGACACTAGTGGGGATCTAAACCTGCATTTCCCATATTCTGTTCTGATACTTCAACCACTATCATGTGAGCTTCCCTGAGTCACAGATCTCTTCTTTGAATACATAAATAGAAATCATGCTGGGAAGAATTCTTATGTAATATTTTCAATCTATAAGTTACCACTGGACTTTTGTTCTGTTTTCTCATATGAGATTACCTGTTGGTTAAATCTGTTTATGAAGCCCTGCCTTCTCTGCTGTCACCTACAGAAGCAAGATGAATGAGCACCATACATTGGGTCTTTCTGGTTGTGGCATGACAGTTGTGGAACTTCTTCCCCAAATATCCATCTGATACCAAGCATGTTTAAGTATGAGGCAAACAGATTTTTTGGCTTTCCATAGAATTTTTTCTCTCTCTACCCTGGCTTTTTATCTGCTGTTATCTGCTATTGCTATTCAAAAATTTAAAATAATTCAAGTTTATGCTTGTCTATGGTTTTAATATTTTGATGGTATTAATATTATGATTTTTCCTCTGTATTTGGTTATTGGGAGACTTCTTAAGATAGCTAATTCTATGGGACAGAGAAGTTTTAAATAAACTATTCTGCTCTTGGAAGTTTTTATGTATGGTTTCCCTGTCAGCAGCATTCCCACAGCATATTTGCATATCATCCTCATTAGGCTAGTTGTGAGAGTGACAAAAAAAAAAAGCCTTGTGAGAATTGCTTTATCTCTTCCATTCAAACAGTTCTTTACAGAGCTCTGGTCTAGATCCCACAGGTTAGATAAGGTCTTTTGGTTTTAACACACAAAGCTGCCTTATCCGAAATCAGATAGAGGTCTGTCTAGCTGTCTACTTTAACACTTATCTCTGGAGACTCAGAAAGAAGCATTACAGTTCTATCTGTCATGCCAGGAACTGAACTGGAGACCTTCTGCATAGTACTGAACTAGGCCTCTTTACTTTACCCTTTCATGTTAATATTCTATAGCTGACAATTGGGATTGTCTCATTACCATGCAAAATTCTTTTTTCATTGCCTCAAGGGAAAGACCACTTAAAATCATACTTGAATGGAGAGTGATTGCATTTGGGAAAATTTATAGCTTTAATAATGGCAGGAGTATTTTATTCATGAAGATTAATATCAGTTATTTATATTCTGACCAAAACCAGGATCATTGCAGCATGTATTAGTGTGTGAGGGAGACAGGGGTTACACTAACATCATGGTTTTTTTTGTGATGTACAATCACTAGTTTCCATATGTGCTTGTTTGTCTGAGATTCTGTATTTCATCCTTGTAGATAGGCCCTTATCTCTGAGATTTTTACAAGGTCAGAAAAAGCATGTTTACTGTCCTTCCTTAGTGGACTTTTCTGTTTCGACATGCAAATGGGGAAACAGCATATTCGAAAAAGTATTCTTCATATTTGAACTTCTGGGGGAAGTAGGATTGCTAGCCCGCAGGTGGGAGCAGGGGATCCCCTGATTTCATGGGCTCCTGTTTGCTGCAGGCCAGCTGGCTGGGGAAGCCGCGCCACCAACAGCCATGACTTGGCATGATGTTCCCAATGTGATGATGCCATGCTGGGGACATTGCATAGGGATGCTCTGGTATTTTGGGTAAAACTCGAAGGCAGGGGTGTCGAACTCATGAGAACCAGATCTGACATAAATGAGACCTTGTTGGGCTGGGCCAGGCTGTGTCAGGCCGGGCCATGTGTGTACCTGTTTACGATTAGCTAGCAGAGATATAAACTTTTAAAAGGACACAGACAAATGTGACTAAAGATTTTTTAAAAAAAACAAACCTTAAAATAAAACATGCTTAAAACATTAGCACTTGTTGGCCTTAAAGGTGCTTTCATTGTATTTCTCCCATGGAATCCAGGGAACTGGGCAAAGGAAGCTCTGGCTGTTTCCCTCCCTCCCTAGGGGACCAGGAGGGGAAGGAGCCTCAACCAATAGAGAAAATTGAGGTTTTGCTCTGTAGCTCCTGTGTGATTGAACAAGCCTTGTAAAGCAAGCTGAGATGCAAAAGGAAGCAAGAGAGAGGGAGAAGGAAGCAGACAAGAGCCAGTTGCTTGGGGGCCTGTTTCAGCCTCTGAACTGCATGTTTGACACTCTTGCTCTAATGTAACCATAGAGTTTTGCCCAAGATCCCTGGTGTGATAATGTCACTTCTGTCTCACTCCCAAAAAGTTTCCTCTCACCCTCTGCTGGTGAGAAAGGATGATCTGGCAATCCTAGGGTGTGTGTGTGTGTATAATGTTGATACAACAGTATAGCACTATGTTTATCAAGTTTCTGAATATCAAGTTCCACCCCCCCAAAAAAATCTCTAGTCCCTTTCATAACAGAGGTTTATTTTATGTATTGCTTGGATTTGTATACCACTCTTCCCAGCACACAGGAGTATGCCTTTTACTTTACAACTCCACAATTAAGGGAATAGAGAAATGACAGCCAAGCCCACTAGGAGTCTAGGAACCCAGCATTAACCCACCATTTTCTAGCTATGGAGTCAGGCTCTGCCATCTCCGATGCTGGCAGTGGGGGAGAAGCCTTTTTTGGGAATGACACTGGCATGGTAAGTCCAGAGCCAGTTCTGTCCTTTCACTTTCAAAATTTAAAGGGCCATGGGTGGAGGCCAAATCTACAGTAATAGCTGATTCCTGGGCTGGATTCCTCTTGGATTCCTGAGTTGGCTTCCCATTTCAGTGCTTTTAAAAACCCTCCTGAAATTCCAGGAGATTAATATTCACTACTTCTAGGAGTGTTTAGAGGCATTTCTGGTATTCCCAAGCCAATGTTGGGTATAATTGTGATTTAGGTATACCTGAATGATTGCTTCTGTTCCCCTTTCCATTCTTTTCCAGGCAATTGGTACAAAACTGTCCACACATTTTCCCTTACATCTCTGCAACAAAAGGGTTAGATGCTTCGTTTTAAAAAAATGAAAACTAGGAATTCAAGGTAACTGAATTTAGAAGATAGAAATCAATAAGTAGGAGTTTTGAAGAAAAACTCACAAAACACCCAGTGGTGGCACAGCAATAATAATAATAATGATAAATTGTATCCATGAGGAATGACCATGGGGAAACAGCATCAATATGAGCAGGAACTCTGCAGCACACAATGTGTTCATTCTTTTGCACTGTGACCAAAAAAGAATGATGTACAAGAACAAATACATGTTTATACCGTGCCTACCTTTCTCCAGTCCCTGTCCCTTCCCCAGTGTAGCCCACTTACCATGCCCACTATAGCTCAACAGTGCTACACAATAAGAAGGCACACTATGTAGGAATGTTTTGCAATTGCTGAGGCAACGAGAGTAGAAGAGAGGCTTCTTTAGAGGAAGGCAGAGTCCAATGAAATATGTGGCTCAACCATGTGTTATTTTTGTACAGCCAGCAGTACTGCATTCTTCAGCATGGGGAAGGGGGGGGGGCACAGGTGGTAACTGAGCTGTAAAGCTGCCAAAGGAAAATGCCTCTCCACCCCACCCAGACCCTGCTGCTCTTCCATGGCAGAACACGTTAGTTTACCTCAAGCCCTACTTGCCAGTTTGGTGTCATGGTTAGAGTGGCAGACTAACACTGGGAGACTAAGGTTCAAATTTCTACTCTTCCATGGAAGAACTGCGGATGATCTTAGACAAGTCTCTTTTTTCCCCTCTCTTTCAGCCTAACCTACCTCACTGAGTTGTTTTTATGAGGATAAAATGGAGGAAGAGAGAACAATATTGAAAGCTACTTATGGATACCACTGGGGAGAAAATCAGGACACTAATATACAAATAAGTAAATACATCAGGCAGCTGTTTTTTCAGTGGTGTGCGTGTGTGTGTGTGTTTAAAATCATCTTGCCATATTAGTAACATTAGCAGTTGCTGAACTGTTTGGATCAGCAGAATTTTCATGCATGCACAGTTCTGCAGAAACCTGATGTAAATGTGTTTGGCAGCCATTTGAGTCATTCTGTACCAACCTGAACAGACCTGGGATCAGTCACATCTGATCATCTCAGTCCAACATGGTAAATTTGCCACAAAATCCACAGGATCTAGAGGTAAGAATGACAAGTTGGAATTAGCAAGGTTTCAGTGCTGTTTATTTAGACTTGATTTGCTTGTTTGTTCTTGAACATTAATTGGATTTGACATAGTTCAGTCTAGCCCTGATTTCTGTTTCCAGCAGCAGCCAGCCAAATGTCTTTGGCAGCTTATAAGCAGGGCATAAAGATACTGGCCAGCCCCTGTTGTCTGACCTTGATATTCAAAGGTGCCTCTGTATCAGAGGTAGTGAAATCAGCACACTGGGAAGTTATGACTGTATTATCTTGGGAAGAATTGTGTGCTGTTGCCTGAAAAGAAAGAAATCTTTTCACAAGGAAAGACTTTTCAAAGAACTTTTCCCTATGGGAGCTAAAATAGAAATGCCCATATGAAAATCGTTGACAAAGTGAAGGTAGCAAAAGCAAACTGGAGAATTGGACCTCAGGTATAAATTAAAAGTTGTATCTTCTGTAAGAGGAGAGAGTGATGATTTTATCCCTTGAAAGAAAGCAATTGTTAGTAATTATCACACTCTTTCAGCTGTGCTGTATTCTCTGGTTTGTGATCAGATACCAGGAGGAAATTACAAAGCCTTGTTGTCAGCTTGCTGCAGTCACCTTTGAAGTGTGTCCCTAAATTACAGTTGTACTGAATGCATCTGAGTTGAGCAGAAAAGCAGTGCCAAAACAAGAAGAGGCTTTTGAAAAAGCACAGTGTTACTTTAGTCTTATTACGAAGGAAATGTATTGTGGAAAGTACACAGCCAGATTGCAGGAGCCTCTTAGGCAGTGGTGGGGAAAGGGTTTCAGCGTTGCCTTGGGAAAATAGAAGGAAGAGGAAGAGGATCCAGACAAGGGCATAAGATTTTAAAGAAGCTGGTGCAGAATAGATGCATTACCTGTTCTTATGCAGGAGAAGTGTGTGATTAGTATATTGCAGAAAACTCATCTTCGTTTTAAATGTTATTACTTCGTTAGTTGTCGTAGATTTTCTGGGCTGTGTGGCTGTAGTCTTGGCATTGTGAGACCTGACGTTTTGCCAGCAACTGTGACTGGCATCCTCAGAGGTGTAACCCAGAAAACTGGAGTTCTCTCTGGATCAAATGAAGGAAATCTAATTATTATTATAACCTTATTGATTGAAGCCCAGGGCTTCAATCAGGCCTGTGGGGCTCTTTTCTCACCCTTTGCCCCCACTTTCCTCACCCTTTGAAGCTCCAAGATTGCTGACGATCCCAGCTCCTTCTTCCTTCTCTTTGCAGAGGCTAAAGCAGAAATCAATATTTGACCCAAAGAGAACTCCAGTTACACCTCTGAGGATGCCAGTCACAGTTGCTGGTGAAACATCAGGTCTCAGAATGCCAAGACCACAACCACACAGCCCAGGAAATCTGCAACAACCTATGGACTCGGGCTGTGAAAGCCTTCAACAACATACTGTTATGACTTCCTTCAAAGAATCCAGGCAATTTGGTGAGGTTGCTCAGAATTCTCTACTAGAGATCTGTTTCACCTCAAAGGACCACAGTTCTTCTCAGGAGACGGGGCACACAATGACCTACTCTGTTAAACCTGTGTAACACTATACACATTTGCCTTACACTGTGGTTGGTACCTCATATGTATAGGTTCCCTGTGGATCTTTCCAATGCAACAGTATATTTAATTGCTTTACTCTGTCTTCTTTTCATGTCCGCAGCCTGATTAGCCCAGTTTGGCCTTAGACTGTAAGGCAGGGGTGTCAAGCATCCGGCCTGCGGGCCAAACTGGCCAGGCCATAGCTTCAATCAGGCCTGTGGGGCTCTTTTCTCCCCCCTTCTCCCGCCTTTCCTCACCCTTTGAAGCTCCAAGGTTGCTGACAATCCCAGCTTCTCCTTCCTTCTCTTTGCAGAGGCTAAAGCAGAAAGCAAAGCTGCAAAAAAAAAAAAAATGTGGAATGGATTCTCTATTCAGGCCTCTGGGCAGAGCAGACCTGAATGGAGAATCCACTCCACATTTTCCTTGCAACTTTGTCTATGTGTTTCAGAGTTAAACAATTTTATTTGGTAACATATGGTAACAAATTATATTTCTTGCATCATTAATAACTTCTTTTATCTACCCCATATATTACTTTCTACCCACCACTCCCCCTGTTACTTGACCCCTGCCAGTGTTATTTACTTAAAGTACTAATGTTTAAAGGTACCCTTAACTAATACAAACAAGAATTAATATTCTTCTTTTTTCTAAGACTTAATCATTATCAAAAATTGTCCAATGCCCTTTTATTTTCCACTATTTTTCTACATATCTTCTGAACTTCCACTCCATCTTAAAAACTTCTAAATCATAGTCTCTTAAAATTCTTGTTAATTCGTCCATTTCACTCCATGTCATAACTTTTACAATCCAATCCCATTTCTCTGGTATTTTTTCTTGCTTCCACAACTGTGCATATAATGTCCTAGCAGCTGAAAGCAAGTATCAAATTATAGTTCTATCTTCTTTTTGAAAATTTTCTATTTGTAATCCCAACAGAAAAGTCTCTGCAACTTTCTTTGCAATTTTCCTTCCTTATTATTTTTTTTACCCCCAGACCTATCCAGTGTGTTCTTAATTGTTCCATTAAAGTCCCCCATTATCAAAACTTGGTCATAAGTCAGTTCATCAAATTGTTGTATAATGTCTTTTTAAAAAGCATCCTTTGCACCATTTGGTGCATACAGTCCCAATAACAACGGTTTTTTTGCATTTAATATTATTTCTACCACTACAAATTTTCCATCTTTATCTTTAAACACTAATTTCAGCTCCAATTCTTGTTTAATGTAGAAAATCACTCCCCTTTTCTTCTGTTCAGCCAATGAATAAAATTCTAGTCCCAGTTGTTTATTCCATAAAAATTTGTAATCCTTTTGTTTGATATGCACTTCTTGTAAACAAACTATATTACAATTTTGCTTTTTAATCCAATGAAACGTTGCCTTTCTTTTTTGTGGTGAATTTAGTCAATTTACACTCCAAGATAATAATTTGTAATCCATCATGATGCAAATTCTTTATGTTCTTCATAAAACCTATGCAGTTCCTGTGTGTTTGTAATTGTAAACCTTTTACCTTGCAACTCAAAGCTCAGACCTTCAGGTATTATCCATCTATACCTCATTTCATTGTCACGTAGTTTTTCTGTCAATTTTTTGTATGCTTTTCTGTCATTTATCACTTGTCTTGGCAATTCTTTCATGATTTCTTTTACTCTGCTGCCTCCCACTATCAATGTATTTTCAAAATTTTTATTCAAGATTTTTCCTACCATTTCTTTTGTCATATACCTTATAACCACATCTCTTGGTAGTTTATTTTTCTTGACATATAGTGAGTTCACTCTATACATATAGTCATACATGCTTCTAGTTCCTTCAGGATCTTCCTCCAAAAATTCTGCAATTATTCTTATTATTTATCCTTTCAAATCAGTCTCTTCATCCTCAGGTACTCCTCTCAGATGTATCTGGGTTTTCATCAATTTGCAGTCATGAATTGCCACCTTTTCTTGCATTTTTAGCAAGGTGGAATCATGTACTTTCACTCTCTCTTCCACCTCTTGCACTTTCTTTGATGTTACCATAGTCCCATTTCTGAGATCTTCTATATCTTTCCTTAGCTCTTCAATGTCTTTTCTAATTTCTTTTTTAGAAGCAGTTATCATGTCTCTCACCCCTTTCATCATCCTGGCTTCCATTGCTTCTAATTGCTCTTGCATTTTCTCCATTGAGGCAGTCCTTGCACGGGTTAACTTATGCTCTGACATTTAAAAAAACACCAAAAATTTTGACTTTTCCAAATTAAATTTAAATTATCAGGTTTGATAGAGTAAGGCTTCCCCTTTTCAATAAGCCTGATTTCGCTGTCCTCAGAGCCTCCTGGGCTCAGATATTAATTTTCAGTTTTTATTTCTTCCAAAAGGCTTCTAAAATAATTATCAGCGGTAATGTCCAATAGATTTACCTTATAATTGTCACCTCTGTCTGCCTCGCCATTTTTTTAATGTCCCAAACACTTAAAAAACTTTGTTTAAATTTTGACCTCCTAGCAATGGCTGCTGATGTTTTTCTATGATATTATAGTCCTAGAGTAGGCTAGCTGCTTCAATGATTTCCCTTTTCCATCTGACACTTCCTGCTTTTCTTGCCACCAAATCCCGTTTTCACTGGTAAAAAGATCTCACGATGTTTGACGTGTTTCCTGTGTTGACTGTGAGAGCTGCAAATCTGTGACAATGGGGCTTTTTCACCAAAACCGCAAGTAGACAAAACAATAAATTCCTTTTTACTTTTTAACACTGTCCTTTAAATTTACAAAGTTCAAATTTCGCCCCTTCTCCCCTTCTTCTTCCAAACTTTCTGAATCTCTATTTCCCACCTTCTGATTTTATTTTGTTTAACTTTAAATAGTCCTGGAATGAAGATAGTCATCAGTACTCTTTTCTGCAGTTATCCAGATCCAACTCCAGTCTTCTATAGCTTTAGATGTTTAGCATTCTCAAAGAAGGTTAGGATCTTGTCAAGCTTATGTCAAATAAATGACTCTGGAAACTTCTGCAGATGATGAATATGCAACTTGTCTCCGGAGACCCCTCAAAGGAGCCCCCCCCTCCCAGGACTCTCTTTTAGCCAAGGTAAATCTCCTCAGAGTTTCCTGTGCATATCTTGGACTGATCTCTGACTGAGAAAAGTAGGCAGTAGGCATTAAATTGCCCTTCACTACCCCGAACAGAAGCCCCAGCCTGCTCCCCTTCTGAGAAGCAATTCGGCTCAGCATTTTCCAACCCCGGAAGTCCACTTTGTCTATGTGTTTCAATGGAGTGGAGCTCAGTTTAATTTCCCAGCATTCCTATGGCCAGCTGAAGCTTCCTCGAGTTGTGTCCTTGCAAATCAAGTGCTGATGCTTTGAGCCAGCTTTGTCTCTTCTCAATGGACATAAGAATTACTGCCTTGTGAATACTCTAACTGGGAACTGACAGCCAAAGGGGGATAGTACACTGGAGAGCCATTGCTAATCTGAGTAGATGTGTGTGGTGGGGAGGGACTGTCTTTGTGGCCATAGGGTAGCAGGTAGAAACAGAGGCAAGCTTCTCACATGTCTGCTGGCTGGGTAGGTGGTGCCTATTGCATCACTGGTGTATGCCTTGTGAGTTCTTTGGCAGCTGATAACAAGCTGTCTTGTCCATGGTGGTGGGAGGGTCCCCAGACTGGGGGGAGCTGCCCTGGACTGCCCCCTCTCCTTCTTAAAAAGTTTGCATGGCCACCGGGAGCTCACCAAAGCATTTTCATCCATTTAAACCTTGTTTTTTATGGTTTGTAAAACCATAGCGTCTGTCGGATTTCCCACCATCTGCGCCGGAGTTACAGGAAGTGCCGTGGCTTTTGCATAGCAAACGTAAACTGGGTTTTAGCGGTTTACGTTTGCTACACAAAAGCTGCAGCACTTCCTGTAACTTTGGCGCAGATGGTGGGAAATCCGGCCAGATGCTGCGGAGGGAACAGGATTGTGACTGCGAGGTGAGCTGTGTGCGAAAACGGTAATAAATATCAAAGGTGTCTGAGATGTCAAAGATGTCAATAATGTTGGCCCAGTCTCAAGTAATCATGATGGTACATCAGTGCAGGGAGGTCAGTCAGAGGGTATATTCCAAACTTATTCCAAAACTCTTCTGGTCTGAATTTCAGATTTGGAACTTTTGAACTCTCTTCTGAAGTAGAAGCTGTGCCTTAGAAATCTTTCATTGTTTCATATCTGATTTCCAAATGTTGTATGAAGTACTTTGGTTTATCAAATACTGGAATTGTTTGTTCATGCAGAAGGTACTATTTCTATTGCAGTTGTGTTTCTCCATAGAATGTTTTCTGCATATGATGGGCTGAGTCACATATAGAGGAACAATCCATTTAAATTATGAATGGAGAGCAAAACTACATCAATCATGAATTCTGGAAGATTTCCCTCCATCTTCTGATATGGACTGTATCTTGCCAAGAATAGGCTTCTGTCTCATTTTCAATGAAACTGGGTATTCTTTTATTTATTTATTTGATTTATATCCCGCCCTACCCCCACCGAAGCGGGCTTTTCTGATTTAAAAGCTCCCTTGCACATGTCGAATGTGCATTCTTGTATCTATATATTACCAGCAAAAACAGATTTAATGTTCATTAGATGACAAGGGTAGACGGTACTTTGACACAGATATATACAATCCTAACAGAAATAAAATAAAGTCAAATTGATTTATTTTAAAGTTAGGCCATCAGACTTGGCCTGTAGTGGATGCCTTTTCTTCCACAGCATTTCAAAATCTTTATTAATGGTTCATCAAACTAATATAACATTGTCAATTAGGATCAGCACAAGGGTCGGGATCTGGGTTGTCATAAATATCTGTGATTTTTACTTGTTTGGTGTGACAACTATATATTTGTCTTAAATAGCTATATAAGTGTCTCGAAAAGTTAGCAGGTTTGAAAGTATTATTGAAAGTATTATCTGGGGGGGAAAGCTGTGCCTGGATATGTAAGATGATGCACAGTTAGATGATTTGTACTTGCTTTGGCAATTCATGTCAGTTTTCAGCAACTTAGGGGTTTGTCTATTTTTTTTTTATGTATTGCAGAACACAAAATACAACTCACCTCTTGTGGAGAATAATATACTTGAGGCACCCAGCAATTATTCAGATTCTATCATTTTATTTATTTTATTCAATTTATATTCTGCCCACTCCCAGGTATCTTGAATATGTGTTCATAGCAAATTGATCAGCAAAATAAAGGCAGGTTTTTCATAATCCTATAAAATTCTGGAATGTTTCTGGAATAATCCTAATTCTGTAAGACATTCAGTATGAAGTCCATATACTAAATTAAATTAACGTGTTTTTAGGAAGGGTAAATTCTTGCAATACTTGAACAAGAGTTATAAGAGAAAATTAGACTGAAAATCAGATTGAAGGATCGTTTGTTTGCTGTGGTCACTAAACTGGTGAAAAATACCCCAAATATATTATCATGAATAATACCATGAGGAATATGTGGATATTTTTTTTAGTGGTAGCATGAAGTTTAGGATTTTGTTTAGAATAGCTTTATATTGTTATTTATGTATGTCAGTTCCCTCTTCTCCTGCCTTTATCTAGTCATCATAAGTGTTTAAACTGGTAGTATAAATCATTCTTCCTCAGATCTTGTTTTGGGAAAAACAATGTTTTAACATTTGACATAGATATGCAATCAGGTTCCAAAGTTTTAAATTGCATCGTATATTTCCACTTCCCCTGACAATAGCTGACAGTGAGAAATAGCTTCACTAAGAGGCTGAGCCATGGTGGTTTTGGCCTCTTTGGCTGAGGTCTGCAGTGAAAGACAATATAATGATTTGGAAGGAGTCATCTGGAAGAGTTTGTAGGACACAAGTAAATTATAAAAGGAAGAACTGAATACAGGTTGCAGCAAAAGAAGAATGCAAGAGCAGCTGTGCGAGAGTCGATCAGTACACCATAGTCCAACATCCTGCTTCATACAGTGACCAATCAAAGCCTCCTTGCATTGTTGTCCCCCAATTACAGAGATTACTCCATCTGATCATGGAAGTTCTCTATAGTTGTCATAACTAATGGCCATTGATGGCTGCCCTTCAAAAATTGGTCTAATCTCCTCTTAAAGCCAACTAAACTAGTGATCAACAGTGAATTCTACAAGGTAATTATTCTTTGAATGTTGAAGTACCAGTTTGCAAGTAAACTATTTATTAAACTTATATTACAAAGTTATGGACTAAAAGATAAAAGGAAATAAGCAATATCAGCAGTACTTTATCCTCCCTTGCAGGGATTTGTTTCATTCTGCTACCTCAGCTACCCTCCCAGGTGAGATTAATGGATTGCTTTGGGGCCAAGTAAGAATTTTTGGGTTTCCCCAACTGGTTTTTGAGGGGACCATTTTTCATTTGTGTCATGATGGTAGATATAAATAGGCCAGTTCTTTGACTAATTAGATCATAACTAGTTGGGCAAGAGTAGCATGGATTGCTCACAATATCACTAGTAAAAGCATGCCTTTGACATTAGGCTAATGGGCCAGCAGTTTTCAAGATACCCTCTGATTATTTTTTTAAATCCTGTTGTTACATCTGATCACAGGTCTCTGGGTGGGAGGCTGTTTTTACTGACTAGATGCATATTTTGATCACATTCTCCACTGCTGCTGGGCACTCCCATTCAATTTTTTAAACCCTAATTATGCTAAGGGCAGCAAGCTTTTTCCTTAGTCTTGACTTTTTGCTAATGCTATGTACCTAAGTTATGAGATTTGGCTACATGACAGTGTCTAAAAACAAAAGTGGTAAGAATTCTTGTTCCTTGGGGCAATCACTGGGGTCCTGATTCTGGAGCCCTGGGCAAAAGTACAGGATGGGGCCCCAGAATCACTGCTACCACCACCCTGCCCCTCACTGGGCCAAGCAAGAGGTGGCCCTCACCCCACACAAGGTGAGCAGTAATGGCTGGGAGAAGACAATCGCCCAAGCTCCAGATGGAGTGGACACAAGTGGCAGTAGGAACATGTTCTTCTTCCCTCCCTCTTTAGGGTAGGGCTGTGGGTGGGTGGATGGGGCTTCTTTCCCAGCATGGGTTCAAGGGCGGCTGCGTCTATTGCCAATTGGCTAAGGCTGCCCCATTCTATTGTGTTTGTTTTGACTTTTAAAATAAATTAAAAGAAAAAGAAAGTGCCCAACAGTCATTGGGATGAATACCTTTTGCAATCCTTCCCCAAATCACTGAGCTGCACACTTTGAAAACACAGCTGCAAAACCAGTCTTTAAACAGCAGAGACTCAGAAGGGAGTTCACTTTCCTATGTTGGTTCTAAAAATGAGGTTCCCTTAGGTTTCTTTAAAAAAAAAAACATACACACACAACAAAACTGGCTTTAGTTTAGGCAGGCATAGCTGTTTCAGACTCTCTTTTAGGTTGCCTTATTCTTATGGCTATGAAATGAAACATACTTAAATAATATCTAAGTAAGTAATAATGCATTATATAGATTTTTTGCAAAATTCATTCTGCTGCTGGTTTCCTGTATGTGTACCTCACCTACAGGTATGCAACAACAACAGTCTCCATTAGCAGAAATCTTTTCTTTCCCACACAAAATTAAATTGCTGTTGTTCCCTACTGGTTTGGAATCTTGTACTTATTCTAATACAAGCTTACGTCCCTCCCTCTGGGCTATTCTTCTTTAGGGCCTACTGTGTGGTAGACTCTGATCAAGACATTTTTGGCATCAACATTTTATAAACTGCCTCTGGCTAAAAAAATACCAAGAAACCCTCTCATCAGTATACCGATGAAACTCACAGACACTCTTTAGATATCTTCAGTACAGTTAGGTAATAATCCAACCAACTCTAAGCACTCTGAAACAGGGTTGCTACTGAATGTTGAGTTGCAAGGCTGATCATGTGAACTCCCAACTTGAAAAATCTCAATTTTATTTTTTTAATTATTTATAATTATTGAATCAGAATTTAATTTAATTTTTTAATTTATACCCCACCCTATCCTGCAAGCAGGCTCAGGGCGGTTTACAACAATAAAACAACATTAAGATTAAACCACATCAAATTAAACAACATCATAACAGATATTTCAGATCAAAGGCACAGCTGTAAACAATAGTGCAAACATTGGCAACAAACCACACAACAGCATGTAGGCTGGTAGCTGTCAACACAGTTTAAGCACCTTGGTGATAAGGTGCTGGGGGAAGCGATGACATTCAGAGGACGTCTGCTGGATCAGTTAAAAGCCTGGCAGAAGAGCTCCATCTTGCAGGCCCCGAGAAACCTAGATAAGTCCTGAAGGGCCTGGATCTCCAGTGGGAGCTTGTTCCATCAGGTAGGGGCCCAGACCGAAAAGGTCCTGGCCCTCATTGAAGCCAGTTGGCTGTCCTTGGGACCAGGGATCACAAGAGAATGTTGTAGTTGATCTCAGAGCCCGGGGGGTGGGCTCATATGTGGAGAGGCGCTCTCGAAGACATGCAGGCCCCAAGTCATAAAGGGCCTTGAAGGTAAGGACCAACACCTTGAAATGGATCCAGTACCTGAGAGGTAGCCAGTGCAGTTTGCGCAGCACCAGGTACATCCACACCCGTAGAGGTTTCGATGCCAATGGGCTGCTGCATTCTGCACCTGCTGGAGTTTCCAGAGCAGGATCAAGGGTAATCCCACTTAGTGGGCTAAAATGTTGAATGGATGATGTGATCATCTAGACTGACTCAACAATGAAATGGTTCCTTCTTTTTCCAAAAATCTCAGTTTCATTTTTGAGTCAGCACTCAACTTACTGGAGGGGCACTAAAAGACCTCAGTGCCTAAAGGCATTGGAATCAGCGGTGGAAAGCTATTGCTGATCCTCCAGGGCAGGGGCAGACTGGGAGGAAAAGGGCCCTACAACCCTAAAGGAAGGGGAGAAGTCATGAAAACCAGGCTGCCATTTCCACCCAGTGCCAGGGAAACCCAGCTGGTACAAATTGGGATCTGACTATTGCTGACCTCAGGATCTCCTGGCTAACAGCTGCTCACCTTGCCACCTTTCATGGTAAAGGGGCTTGGGAGCCAAAAAGTCCATCTGTCATCTTCTCTTTCTACACATTGGTGTTGGATGTAGAGGAAACATGAGCAACTATTGTTGCCATCCCATGCCCCAGATCTTGAGACACAACTCCTTTTGTGGTACCACCACAAACATTTTGGAAAATGATATACTTTGCTTAATGCAATTTATCAATGACTCATAAATCAAAGTGGTGGATGATCAGGTATTCCTGATTCTCAATGTTCCCCAAGTCCCATTCCCTGCCATAACTGATAGGAAGGATAGTTTTATAGGGGCTCTCAAATTAATGTCAAAAGCTGAGAAAATTACAATTTCCACCTACCTTTCAGGATGTTATTGAAGGATTATCATTATTCTTATTACAAATGAATTACCATTGTGAGTGCAGTGAGCCTGAAACAGGCAGTGATGTTGCATCCCTTGGGAAACTGGCAAGGGAAGGGGCAGGTGCCAATAAGTCTACATGTTTGATTTTTGTAGCTTTCCATTTCATGCCCTAAATGTCACTAGTTGTCATTAACTGAAGACACTTATAGAGAGGGACACAATAAGTCAAGTGAGAAGAGAGAGAGGGCTGTTAAAGATCCCTTGCAGAACCGTTGGTGAGAACAGAACTGTCAATGTACGTGGTGACGTTCTAAAGAAGGCACAAGCACAAGACAATTGGAGGGTCCAGAGACAAAGCTGAAGAACTACCTGAGACTCAAGGCCTATTGCTGTATGTTCAGGCACATAATTTGCATACAAGAAACACTAGGTTCTATCTCCATAATCTCTGGCTGAAGGACCTCCAATAGTAGGACTGGGAAGTCCTTTGCCTGGAAGAGAACTGCTATCAGATGGTTCATATACACATAATATCACATAGTGACTGGCTAGTTTATAAACTGTTGCCATCATAATTGTGTTTGATTACATCAGTAAGCATAGGTGTAAAATATTTGGGGGCTGAAGGGGCTAGAGCCCCCCCCTGGATTTTCTCAGCAGGGGCTAAGCCCCCACCGGGCAACCAACCCAGGAATTGGGGCTTTAAAGGCATGAATGGGGTGATAAAGGCTATGTGTTATTTTCCCTCTGAGCTGTAAATAACTTTACAACTTCAGCTCCTTAGAAATGCTAATAGAGCTCCCACCAGAGGCTAGGTGTCAATATGCACATTAACCAGTGTTGGTAAGCTCTAATTGTGTAAATTGTGTAAATCAATACATTGGCAGACCTGAGTGTGCTCTTGCAGCACACATTAGAAAAGTGACTATTTTTTTCATCCAGCCATCCTATCTAGAGTGTTGAAGTACTCTTGATATTGTAAGGTAATTACTAAAGTATTGATATCCAGTACATATCGATCCTTAAATGTTTGGTGTCTGTTGGAAAATAAAGCCTGGCTTGCTACACCAGGCTCTTTGGTGGATTCAAAATACTTACTTGGTTCCAATTTACATTTGGGGGGAAAGTAAGATTGAGTGTGGGTGGACATGAAGATCAGGGGCCTTTAAGAACAAAATTTGAGGCCAGTGGCACCTTTAAGAACCAACCAAGTTTTATTCTGGGCATCAGCTTTTGTGTGCATTTACACTGTTTCATTTGGATTGCACACACATTTTATCTGACATGAGCCTTTTTTTTTTTGCTATTAATCATTAATCTTATCTATTGTTTTGCTGCTGTTGGTTTTATGATGTGATAAATCCTGAGGCCATTTTGTGGGTAGGGCAGGATATGTTGAATACATGAAATGAAATGAAAATTTGCTTTCTGAGTATAAGTGAAAACTAAATGTTTAGGTATCAGCAGCAACTGTAAACTGTAGCATATACTGAACCCGACATGTAGTCGGTGACAGCCAGTTTGGTGCAGTAGTTAAGTGATCGGACTCTTATCTGGGAGAACCGGGTTTGATTCCCCACTTCTCCACTTACAGCTGCTGGAATGGCCTTGGGTCAATCATCACTTTTGTAGAAGTTGTCCTTGAAAGGGCAGATGTCGTAAGAGCTCTCTTAGCCCAACCTACCTCACAGGGTGTCTGTTGGGGGTGGGGAGGGGAAGGTAAAGGGGATTGTGCTTCAAGGTCATCAGAAAACAGTGGGGGGAAGGGAAATGTTTCCCTAAAGCTTTTCTGTATTGCCTTTTACTGTCCAATTTGTGACCATTAGTTTGTCGTATGCACATGATATGTATATTTGCAGATCTTAAAGTGACTATTCTAAAAGTGAATTTTAAAAACAGGACACAGCAAGAGACCTCTGAGATACCACTATAACCACTGGCCAACTCTCACCTTTTTCTGGGTTTGGCCCGGTCCATGGGCATTGTTTGGGGGGGGTGTTCCCTAATTTTATGGGGAGGGAGCTTCTCCATAAATTCATAGGTAGTGATAATGGAGGCCCCTCCCTGTGATGTCACTGGATCCTCCCTATGATGTCACTGCATCAAATGTCTCTGGCTGGGCTCCAGCCCCCCCCCTTGGGAAACTGAAAAGTCTATGACCCTATCAGTAAGCACTGGAATTTTAAAAATTGGAATATTTACACAAAAGCATGGATCCAAGTATGTTTCTGGAACTGCACAATGCAGGCACCAATGAGATAACCATCAAGCACTTTGAAATGTCTGGAGTAGGATGAATGCTATACAGTGACAGAATTCACAAGCCAATCAGTGACAAAATGGACTCTGAGCTCATGAAGCCTTGAAGTAGTTAACAGGGCAATCTTAAACAGTGCTATACTTTGTAAGACCATAGGCTTCAATGAATGTATAAGGGGGTAACACTGTTACTCTTTGTTGCTTGTTTGGAAACCTTAGCAAGTGCCCTCCAGCAACAAGATAATACTTGCTACATTTTCCAGTGAAACAAAGAGTTAAAGTGACAATTATATATTCCTAGAGGGGCTTTTCCTCATGTAATCCATTAAAAATTGATGAGTTATGCACACACACACAAACCATGTGTTTGTTCTTTAGTTGTGTGAGGGGTCTTCTGAATGTGTGTGGTTGAATATGGGTCATGGTGCATAACATTTTAATTGTTGATGCTTCAGGGATAAATGTAAAGTTCTGCATTTAGGTAGGAAAAATCCATTGCATGGTTATAGAATGGGGGAGACTTTTCTTAGCAGTAGTATGTGCGAAAAGGATCTAGGGGTCTTAGTGGAGCATACGCTGAACATGAGTCAACAGTGTGATGAGGTGGCTAAAAAGGCAAATGCAATTTTGGGCTGTATCAACAGAAGTATAGTGCCCATATCACGTGATATGATGGTATCGCTTTACTCTGCTCTGGTAAGACCTCACCTGGAGTGTTGTGTTCAGTTTTGGGCACCAGATTTTAAGAAGGATATAGACAAGCTGGAATGGATCCAGAGAAGGGTGACGAAGAAGGTGAGGGGTCTGGAGACCAAGTCCTATGAGGAAAGGTTGAAGGAGCTGGGGAAGTTTAGCCTGGAGAGGGGGCGGCTGAGAGGTGATATGATCACCATCTTCAAGTGCTTGAAGGACTGTCATCTAGAGGATGGTGTGAAATTGTTTTCTGTGGCCCCAGAAGGGAGGACCAGAACCAATGGATTGAAATTAAATCAAAAGAGTTTCCAGCTCAATATTAGGAAGAACTTCCTGATCATTAGAGTGATTCCTCATTGGAACAGGCTTTCTCGAAAGGTGGTGGGCTCTCCTTCCTTGGAGGTTTTTAAACAGAGGCTAGATGGCCATCTGACAGTAAAGAAGATCCTGTGAATTTAGGGGGAGGCGTTTGTGAGTTTCTTGCATTGTGCAGGGGGTTGGACTAGATGACACTAGAGGTCCCTTCCAACTCTATGATTCTATGATTCAGGGGCTCCAGCTCCAGGAAGAGGAAAATCTGGTTTCAAATCATCACCAAATCCTGACAGATCCATCTTCAAATAAATAAATAAATAAAAATTAAGAGCTGGGGGGAAATTAAAGTAAAAATAATGATGATTCCCCAGTACTTGTGCATATTTTGTGGAAATGTAGCCCAGAGGTATATAGAAATCGAGGTAGATATTTTAAGATAGGTGCTGTTCTTATCAGACCAGGATTACAACAAAGATAGCAGAGACAGGTGCAACAAAACACAATGGTTACATATAGAATCTGTTCCAAAGCATATAGAAAAGCAGTGATATTTTCCTGGCTTAGAAAATATCACACGTCAGGTTTTCAGGGCATTTTTAGCCACAATCACCGATTTCTAATGATTCATCTTCTTCATCTTTGTTCCTCTTGAAATAAATAACAAAAAGTGACACATTTCAAACATCCTAAAACACCTTTGATGTCCCTCATTTTTGTAAACACCTATTCACATTCTAAAAGATGAACAGCCAATCTCTACACATGCATGCACTTAACATGGAAGTTTTGCCCAATGCACAGTGGGAGAGAATTATAGGCAAGAGGCCTAAGTAATGGCACATTTGCAAGAGCATTTTGTCCCAAGAGAGGACTTAGAAGCCATCAATTGCTTGAAATCATGCTGAGAGAGAAAGTTCTGCTTAAAATGTCTCAAACACCACCTTACAAATTTGCAGTGATCTCTGAATGTGTTTAGAGGAAAATCACTGCATTTTTGGACGGACTATTTCAGTATTTTTATGTCAAAAGGGCTTTAAAAAAATTCTCAAATTATGTCTGAAATATAATCTTCAAAGTGTCATCCAGAAAAACTGAGAAGAGTTGAAAGGAAATGGAAAGGTCATCTAGTAAGGAAATTCTTTACTAAAAGCATCCCTGATAGATGCTTGTTTGAGCTTCTGATTTCAGATTTCCAGCAATGGTGCAATTCTATTACATCAAGAGACAACTTGCCTAATTTCCCCTGAACTTTCATAAAGTTTGTTACCTTGTCTTGCTACAAGATCATGATTGATTTGGTGAAAAGTAATGGAAAATCCTCCCCTGAAAATTTAAGGGACATGTTAACCAAAGTGGACCCAGAGAAGGGGAAATTAGCTTTAAAGCAGGATCCAGAAAGGAGTAATGTGAGGCCTTGTAGCCTCTGTATACTAGGGTGGATCTCAGTAGTGGTACCCAAAAATAAAATTATGAACGGATTGAATGATTGTAAACAAAAGCAAATAACTATTGTATACAAAATAAAATAAAAAATGAATAAAAATGTAAAGAACTCACACTAGGTACCTGAGAATTTCCCCCTAAGTAACCACACACACACATCCAACTAATGGTCACACTTATAAAAGGTAGGAGGGAGGAAACTGGGTCATTTTAGGGAAGTGACAAACAACCTTAAATTCTGGGCTGGAGAGGTTCAGAAGCTGAGATCCAAGGATGCAAAGTATTGAGGAGGGAAAGGAGAGAAAAAGGCTGTAGAGTGTAGCAGGAGTTCTCAAAAGGAAAGCCAAGTTCTGACCAGTAGAAACCTGGACCAGAGATCTGAGGAACAATTTGATAAGGCATGGCGTTCCTTCTTTTATGGACAGAAGATCCTCAGGGTAGTTGGGATTTGGCTGTCCTGGGACTGATTCAAATTAAAAATGTTTGAATCTCACTGGCCGGTTTGAAGTTAATTGCTGTCCAGCTTTGTGGGGGGATTGGGAAAAATACCTTGATTAGGCTATTGTGATCCATATCTTCATGGGCACAAAGAGCAATATTTGGCACAGGGCATTTTGTAGCAGGAACTGCTTTGCATATTAGGCCACACACCCCTGATGTAGTCAATCCTCCAAGAGTTTACAGTAGGCCTTGGATTAAGAGCCCTGTAAACTCTTGGAGGATTGGCTACATCAGGGATGTGTGGTCTAATATGTAAAAGAGTTCCTGCTACAAAAAAAGCCCTGATTAACATATTTTAATTAGGTTGAAGTGAGCAAGATCTGCATGGACACAAAAATTTGGGTGAAGCTGGGTAGCTCCTGAAACAAGATTGAGGACAAATTGATGACTTGAGTGCCATTCGTGGTTTAGTAAAAAAAAAAAAAAAAAAGGCCTCACTACAAGATCATGGGAGAACTGAGAGTTGCTTACTAAATCAGCAACTTCCTTGGGCTGGGCAGACACCTCTGGGGGATGTCAGGATGTTGGGTAATATTTCCAGTGGTGAAAACTCTTTTGTTATTGAGAATGATATGACATTGAGCTGCGGGAGATTGCACATAATCTTTTTCTAATTCCAGCATACCCTTTCTCCTCTCCCCTGGGCTGAACACAGTTGTCCTTATTAGTCTTCTTAAGTTTCAGATCCCCTTGGCATTTGGGGTGTAAAAGTGTGTGTGGGGAGTGTTGCCTTTTATTTCTCTTTTAACAAACCTTTTTGGTTGAACAGTTGCCTGGTTTATTTGAGAGTTCTCTTAAAGGGAAAAAATCCTGGTACACATTGATGAAGATCCCAGTTACCCGCCTCTCACTCTGTCTCCTTAAGCTAATTACCCCAATTAAATAGGAGACTGCCTATTTGGGTAACACCAGTACCTTTTTCCAGCATGATTTTAAGTCAGAACAGACACAATTCAAGAATACAGGTAGTGACTCTTACAGTGCCAGGGACCCTAGCACTATCCATTGGCAAGATCAACCTGAAAATTCCTATATCAAAAGGAAAGCGGGTGCTTCTGACACCTTGGCTGCTTATAGAATGGCACTTTGGGCTGACTCAGTGATGCCTCTGAAATTGACCAGAAAAATCGCTCTAAACTGCAACAACTGCCGCCTGACCCAATCCCAGCCTCCGGAGAGTGGCTCAAAAAGCTACCACTTTGGAAGTGGTAGCAAATTTTTAAGCCATATGCCAGTTGCCTCCTGGTCATCTGGAAGCAGAAGGGTGCAAGCGAGGTACCTTGGCGTGTAAAACCGCCAAGCCACCCCAAGCCGGTTCCAGCTGTTTTTCCCCTTAAAAACTGCCTGGAGCACTTGAGTGCATGAGCAATTGAGCACTTAAATTGTTGGGGGTGGGGGAAAAGGTCAGGCTTCTGACCTGATTGCGCCAAGCCACCTCGCAGATGGGATAGGGCTGCCTTGCCAGGAAGCATGTGGAGGCTTCTGGATGGCTCCTTTCTGGAACACCTCCAATCTGCCCCACAATGCCCATCTGTTATCAGCTCTCAGGTACGAGGTTTACTCTGAACTTGGTCTTCAAATCAGAATGGATTAGAAAGATTTTGTCAACAAATGTTTAAAAAATATTATACCTAGTGGCCAGATTAACATCACCTACAGGACTGGTTTAGTTATGATGAAGTCATGAACCACTTTAAAGAACTGAGCTGGACAAGAGTCAGTTGTGCCAGCTGGAACAATGGCCCTGCTCCATGTGTTCCCATGTGCATTATTGTGTTAGTTTGTGATCTCCAGAAGTTCCTTCTGAACAGTAAAGCATCATTAAGACCTCAGTTTGTAAGCGGCTCATCTTATTTGTCCTCAAGTCTGTTTGCATCTGTTGTTCTGCTTAATAGAAAATGTTTCAAAGAACCAGTGCTAAAAATCAGGAGGCCAAATGGCCCATCCAGGAAACATTGCTTTGGTAGTAAAAATATAAAGGAGGGGGAAATGGGGTTTCAGTAGTTTGCCATCAAATGAATTTTTTTTTATTCTCAACAGGGAAGATGAAAATGAAAAAAAGGACAATAACAGCTTCTTCGGGAAAATGATGTTCTTTTCATATGCAAATTTTTCTGCCTCACTTGGCCTTCTAATTAGCTTTGATTATAAGTGGTAGCTGCCTGGGCACTCCAAATGAAAACTATCGCAGTCTGTATCATAAGCAACTCTACATAAGTAAAGCTGAACAGCATAATGGCACATTTTCAAGAAAATATTTTTCAGGGCTTCAAGCCACACATTCTTGGTTAAATATACAAACGTTGGTTTTATGAGATAGCAACAAATCATACCACAAATACTAAAAGATACAATGTATTACAGAATCCCTATTAAATTAATGCTTATGCTACTTACTCAAAACCCACTGATCAGATTTCAGCAATGCTGATCAGATTTCATATTTGATTTGCGATGGCTGGTGTTAATGAGAAAAAATGTATGCAGAGTGTATAGATATTGTTGTACTAATTTGAAAAACCAACTAAAGCACTCTGTAACAGGTATGTAACAGATATTTGATATAAGTAGCCTTTTTACATATCAAAATAAGCAAAAAACAATTTTTGTTGTTGTTGTTCAGTTGCACAGTCAAGTCAGACTCTTTGCAACCCCATGGACAAAGTCACACCAGGACCTCCTGTCTTCCATCATACTCCGAAGTCTGCTCAAATTCATGTTAGTTACATCAGCAATGCTGTCCAGCCATCTCATCTTTTGTCGTCGCCTTCTTTTGCATTCTGTCTTTCCCAGCATTTGGTGGCCAAAGTATTTGAGCTTCAGCTTCAGCATCTGACCTTCCAGGGAACAGTCAGGATTGATTTCCCTTAGGACTGACTGATTTGATCTTCTTGCAGTCCAAGGGACTCTCAAGATTCTTCTGCAGCACCACAGCTCAAAAGCATCTATTCTTCTGAACTCGGCCTTCCTTATGGTCCAACTCTCACAGCCATACATTACTACTGGGTATACCATCACTTTGACTATACGGACTTTTTATTATACTGCCTAGGTTTACCATAGCTGTCCTTCCAAGGAGCAAACATCTTTTAATTTCATGGCTACAGTCACCATCTGCAGTGATCTTGGACCACAGAAATGTGAAGTCTGTCACTACTTCCATGTCCTCCCCTTCTATTTGCCAAGAAGTGATGGGGCCAGATGCCATGATCTTAGTTTTTTTGATGTTGAGTTTCAAGCCTACTTTTGTGCTCTCTTCTTTCACCCTCAACAAGAGGTTCTTTAGGTCCTCCTCACTTTCTGACATTAGAGTGGTGTCATCTGCATATCTGAGGTTGTTGATGTTTTTTCCAGCAATCTTAGTTGTTACCATGGACAGAAACAAAAAACAATTTTACCAAGCTATTAAGGAACAGGGCCATGGCACAGTAAACAGCGTGTGATTTGTATGCAGAAAATCCTGTGTTCAATCCTGGACATCTCTAGTTAAAAAGAACTCAAGGTAGCAGAACTGAGGAAGTTCCCTTATACTTACAAAGTCCACATGGATGACTCTTGGCCACCATGAGGACTTTGAATCAGATGTGTGCCTGGAGTCCTTTGCTGGGAACTCAATTTCTGTGAACACGGAGGCCCAATTTAGATCAGGACCATGTGCCTTCCTCAAGTGCCTGAAACATAGTCAAGGAGCTGCTATTTGCCCCATTTAAACTTATGTGTACTGATGTCTACAAGTTTCCTCAACAGGATAATAGTGTCTCACAGGGAAATTTCTAGTCAGGATAACAGCACATAATGGGAGGTTTAAGCTTGATCTCCCCCACATGCTGCAGTTCAGATCTGAACTGGTTCCCAGTTTACTGGGAAATGAGTTCCCAGAGTAGAACTCCCATATTAGGTCCGTTGACACAAGTGAATGCCATGTGTATTTTGTGACATGAATCAGACATAGTAGACCGTACTAAGCACCAATGATTTGGCTCTCTATATATTTGCTGTATATGCTCAATACGAAGCAAGCACCCCATTTCCAACAAGCAAAATTTGGGGTATTGTATCTCATTTTGTCTTTCCTAGAAGCCGTCTCTTTTGTTATTGAAAAACAAATAGATTGAGCTTCCTGAAGTGTAAATTGGGATGTATGCAGATTATAAATTCTCAAAAATATGAAGGAGATATGGTAGAGCTATCATGACCCCCAGACTGCTAAGGAGAAAAAGTTTCAGTGAGCTATCATTATTCACTGCACATTTTTGTCCTTTCCAACTCTAAGTCCTTCCAGAGCCTTTGGGCAAACTATCTAGAGAAAGATTAAATTAGCTTCTAGCAGCATGACCAGCACTGTGTTTATGGTTGTCATGGGCATCTATTGGACAATGCTTGTGACAATAGGCATACTCAGAGATAGATGATAGATAGATAGATAGATAGATAGATAGATAGATAGATAGATAGATAGATAGATAGATAGATAGTTTCCCTATGGTGGGTGGCTCAACAAACAAACTAGTTAAATGATAGAAAGCAAAGATTAGGAAATAATTGATAGCTCTTACAATGGAGGGAAGTAGGCAGCGCAGTCCCACAAGGATTTTTATTGGGACCATTACTATTTAATTTATTTATGAATGATCCAAAATTAGGGGTGCTACTGTGCTGATCAAATTTGCAGATAACACAAAATTACTCTCGATGGTGAAAATCAAGATTGACTGTGAAGAGCTCCAAGAGGACCTCCACAAACTGGGTTAGTGGGTGACAATGTGGTAAATGAAGTTCAATGTTGGTAAATGTAAGGTGATGCACAAACAGGAATGTGAAAGTGGTTGATAAAATTATGCATGAGGTAGAGAGAGTTGACAGAGAAATTTTTCTTTCTTTCCCAAAATACTAGAACACAAGGGCAACCAATGAAGATGATGTGCAGTAGGTTCTGAACAGAGAAAAGGAAATACTACTTTACACAGAGAGTGATTAAAATGTGGCATTTGCTACCAGAGGATGTAGTGATGGCCACAGGAATAAATAGCTTAAGAACATAAGAACATAAGAGAAGCCATGTTAGATCAGGCCAATGGCCCATCCAGTCCAACACTCTGTGTCACACAGTGGCAAAAAAATGTATATATATATATATACACGCACACTGTGGCTAATAGCCACTGATGGACCTCTGCTCCATATTTTTATCTAATCCCCTCTTGAAGGTGGCTATGCTTGTGGCCGCCACCACCTCCTGTGGCAGTGAATTCCACATGTTAATCACCCTTTGGGTGAAGAAGTACTTCCTTTTAGAATACTTCCTTCAAGAATATAAGAACATAAGAGAAGCCATGTTGGATCAGGCCCACCCAGTCCAATATTCTGTGCCACATAGTGGCAAAAAAGGAGGGATTAGATAGATCCATGGAGGACAGATTTATCTGTGGCTACTAGCCATGGTGACTGAGGGGAACCTCCACATTCAGAAGCACTAAGCCTCTTAATTCCAGAGCCAGGAGGCAACATCAGATGAAGGCCTCGACCTCTATGCCCTGTTGTAGACCAGCCAGGGGAACTGGTTGACCTCTGTTTGAGACAGGATGCTGGACCAGATGGGCTGCTGGTCTAATCCAGCAGGGCTCTTCTTATGTTCCTAACCAGCCTTTTTAGTTTTTAAGAAAGTGAATAAACTTGCAGATATCAGTGGCCAAGTATACTTGGACTTTCAAAAGGCTTTTGGCAAACTACAAGAAAAGACTGCCAGGGGAAATTTGGTACAACAGGGCAGGCATTGGGAGGAGAGAGGAAGGCAAAGTTCCAACTCATTGCCTTTAGGATCAGAATACAACAAACCAACAAATAATGAAAAATACACTTATTTTAAAATAATGTGACTCAGAAGCTAATGGATGTTAATTGTAATTTATGATGTTTATGAAGATAATAACAACCAGCCCAGTTTTCCAGGTACACATGTACATATGTATGAAATCACACTGTTTCTCTGTGCACTTGTGTTTGTATATTCTTTGCAAAAACTAGTGACTTAACAGCTAGCAAAAGCTAAAGGTTCCAGTTTGGGGTTTCAGGTGTACTACCGCAATATGCTAAGTCTGAAACTATAAAAGGAATGCTGCAGCAGAACTCATAAAAATTCAAAGTTCATTGCCTATGTTTGCAGTAAATAATTTAAAAATAAAGGCAGGGAGTTAGTGAAGAAGTCTGGGCCTGCAGGTCCCCAAAATAATCCCTGCCTGGTATTTTATTTATTCCTCCTCTACAGCCGCTGCTTTGAAGAACCATAATATTCAAGCTTGAACTGTTCTTGATAGCCAACTGAGTCCAATAAGTTACAAAAATCCAACAAGTTACAAAAACAGACAGAAAATAGTAGTTGCCTCCCAAGTCGGAATAAAGAGGCGGACACAAGTGAGTTGGTAAAACTATGGGCCACTTTATTAAATAAACACAGCAATGGCAAGGGCAACCAAACTGCAGCCAGGTCAGGGCCAGGGGTCTCCACAGACTGCTCCCCTGCCTTTTAGCAGATGAGAGACCCGGCCCCCCAGCTGGAGCTGTGCGTCACAGCTCCCGTCAGGCAGGCCCAGCAGGGAGGCACGCACCGGAGGGCTCAGTCACCAGACACATGTCTCAGCGAAAGGCACCCATCCGATTGAGTCTCCAGGACAGTCTGCATTCACACACCTCGGGTCACCAACACCCAAAGGTTGATCCTGCCAGACCTCTAACTCCCCAAAAGGGGGAGGCTAACCGGTCCTCCCCAGGTTGCATGGCATCATAAACCCAGTAAAACCTGCCACAACTAAGGCCAAGTCTCTACTTAAGGCTTAGCACCCACCGAAAGCCCCAAAGCCAACACCAGCCCTTGCTGAAGATCCCTCAGGAAAAGCATATTGCCCTTTTCCAAGAGATGCACCCCATCCCCTCTGTAGAGGTCAGGATATTCTGTAGAAATATCTGGGTGGGGCAAATAGTGGCCCAAACCACCCTCCAATGCCTTACGAATCTCCTTATTTGCTCTTTAACAAGCCCTCTCTATCCCAGCTGGATTCTAAGCACTGAGCCACACCAAGCGCGGAATCATGGTCGACCAGATTATGATGGTACTGGGCCATCTCTTCCTAATGTACTTGAAATCATCTCGAGCCTGCAAGATCAAAGCCTTGCCTTTAATCAGCCCGAGATCATTCCCCCCCAGGTGAATAATTAAAACCTGAGGAGGAGGGACCACACTCCCATGAAACAAAAGCGGCAGCAAACCAGGCCACTGAAGACTTCGGCGCCCCCCCCCCCCCATTCCACAGTAACATATTGGCTGAACCCCAGCTGAGAGCCAACAGAAGTTCTCCAAGCTTGATGTGCCGCCCAGAACACATAACTGTGCCTGCAGATGAGAACTCGGCTCCTCCAGCCAGGAACAACAGCATCTAAAAAGAGAAACAGACAAGTTATAAAACCCAAACCTTAAACTACCCCAGCTCCCAATAACAAAGCTAAGAGTGGAGCAAAGGGCGAATATAACACTTATAAGCCCGAGACCGCCAACGGCCAAGGCGCTGGATGGACGAAGAAGAATATCCTAAGGCTGCAGCTGTAGAGGCCGCCCCAATTCTAAAGGAGTGGGTACCAAACCTCACTCCAGACAACCCCAACAGAGCTAAAGCCCTAGACGTCACTGCCCAAAACTGATGTTTTGTCAAAGGGTTGCCTCCAGAATGACAAAACAACAACCCTTCGCAGCCTCCCCGCACCACCAAAAATTAGCCAATGCGGAAACTGGGCAAAGCTCCGCCTCTGAACACGGACCCAGCTCAACTACCGTCCCAATGCCCTGCTGGTCCGTCTTGGAACGGCAGACGGTAAGAGCCACCTTACCCCCCAATAACCTAACATCCCTTAGTGACAAGGCCCTGCCAGAAACATCATTCCTGGAGCTTGCCACTAACTCACTGATCCTAAGTGCCCCAAAAAAGGCCACCAAAGAGGCTGCATGATACAGAACCGTCTCAAAATGAGATGCACAAACTGCACTCCAAACCCCCTTCAAACCCCTAAGAATCTCAGGAGACATAGGGTTCCTGGTGTCAGGCTTAGGCCCAACCTATCTGGACCACCCTTCCAGCATCTTTCGAATACGAAAATCTGCTGTTTCCTCCTTATACCCCAACGCCTTGCTAGCAAAAGCCAGCGCAGACAGACGTCCTCTAATCGATCGCATGGCCAATCCCTTACGTTTTAAGGAAACACAATAATAGAGTAACTGCTCCACCGGGAGGGGCCAAACAATGCGATACCCTACCTCGGCCCTAAAGTCTTCAAACTGCCGCACAGCACGTTCGTAAGACTTCCTGGTGCTAGGCGCAATGGCTAGGCCTATCGCTCTGCAGGCCTCGGCTCTCCAATCAGCCATAGCTCCTGGGGCATCGACGCTGCCTCTTGATCGGCGTCCGGGGCCAGCTGACAAAACCTCTCCATCTGTTTATGAGAGAGAGCGTCAGCCACCCCATTATTCACCCCAGGAACATGCTTGGCCAAAAACAAAATGTTAAGCCTCAGACAACGCGGAGTGAAGGCCCTCACCAACCTCATAACCTGTTGCAATTTGGATGAAAGGGAATTAATAACATGAACAACAGTCATGTTATCACACCAAAAATATACGGTGTGATCAGCCATATCACTTCCCCACAACCAAACTGCAACCAAAATGGGAAAAAACTCTAAAAAAGTGAGATCCCGGCTCAAACCAGCCTGCACCCATGAATCTGGCCAAACCTCCATGCACCAGTGTCCACGGAAGTAAACCCCAAAACCTAATGACCCAGCAGCATCGGACATGACCTGAAGCTCTGCCTCAAGTCTCATGTCCTCTCTCCAAAAAGAAATCCCATTTAAAGATTCCAAAAACTCCTGCCACACCTGCAGGTCCTCCCTCATGCTGCTGGTAACCCTAGTCCTGTGCTGGGCCAAGCGAAGGCCCGCCATAGCATCACAGAACCTGCGAAGAAAGGCCCTTCCAGGGGCAACCACTTTGCATGCAAAGTTAAGGTGCCCAACTAACTGCTGAAGCTCAAGAAACGTAACCTTCTTCTTGAGGAGGAAAGTACTAACCCTACTCCTTAAATCCTCCAGCTTCTGACCAGGAATCCTGGATGATTGCACTAGGGTGTCCAACTCAATTCCCCCCAAAAACAAGACATTGGGCCGGGCCCTCAGTTTTTTCTTTGGCCAATGGCACACCCAACTTGGCCGCCAGCTCAATAAAGCCAGACAACAACTGAGCGCAATGTCCAGTACCCGCAGGCCCCATAAACAGTAGTCATCCAAATAATGGACATCCTGTAAACCCACTTTCTCACGCACAGCCCATTCGAGGAATGTGCTGAAACACTCGAAAGCAGCCCATAGGCAAAGCCCTGTCCAAGTAAAATTGCCCTGCAAAAGAGAAACCCAAAAGCTCAAAATCATCCGGATGGACAGGGAGAAAATGAAATGCAGACTTGATATCACATTTAGCCAGCTCAGCCCCCTGACGACAGCGTCGAAAGACACCCACGGCCTGATCAAAGGTAGTATACCTAACTGAGCAAAGTTCCTCGGGAATCCCATCATTAACAGAACCCTTGGGGTAAGAAAGGTGGTGAATCAAACGAAATTCACCAGGCACCTTCTTTGGTACCACCCCCAAAGGGGAAACCCTAAGGTTGACCACTGGAGGGCTAAAAAATGGGCCCAAAACCCTGCCCTCCGCCAGCTCCTTGGCAATTTTAGCCTCTACTACATGTTCTAAACCATTAATCGAACTAAGGTTCCGAGACCAAGTTGGCACCCGAATACCCTGAAAAGAAATTCTAAAACCCAATGTAAACCATTCAACAAATATAAACTATCAGCCCTATGCGGATACCTGCGTAGCCACCGCTCAAGAGGTCCCAGTTTTATTGGGCTGGGGCTCTTTTCTAGCCTGGGAAGAACCCCCACTCCCACCCTGTCTCTTCTGGCTCTTTCGTGGCCGAACTCTTGGACAGTTGTTAAAGGAGTGAAGGCCGGCACACAGGGGCATTCGTGCTTCAACTGGCAAGCTTTTCGATTGCACACCCCTTGTGACCCAAACTCCCAGCAAAGCAAGCGAGGTTGAACTGCCTGCCCCACCGAACTGTGGGAAGATGATGATGAAACAGAAGGAGAAGAGGAACCCTTAGCAACTAAGTGACTGCTGTCTGAGCGGTCCCCTAAATTGGGCCGTGCAGGTGACATAACCTGCAGCCACAACTCTTGATGGATCCTATCCCAGGGGAGGGAAGGGTACAAGACGGCCCTCATCCTGAATTCCTCGTCATATTGAATCCAGGTCCAATCAACCTTCCTCTTTTTTAGCTTCTCCTCCTTATCATCAGGCTCCTCCTTGTCTTTCTTTTTTAACTCCCAAAATAAAAGGGAAAATATATCCACATATTCCCCTTTAAGTATCTTATCCCTTGTGGCCGGCAACAGGTGATCACCCAAAGGTAAGGCGACCTCAGCAAAGGGCATAGCATCAAAAGGAACTAAACCATATAGTGAGGATAAACCCCAACCCCCAGCTAAGGAAGGTGCAACCCCTTGCTGCCTCACCCCAGGCCAATTTCCCCATGATTCAAACTGACCCTGCGGCCATGCTCAGCTAGCCTGAGGCTTCATGTCCACAGTGGAAGAAGTGTTTGAACTCCCAGGAGCCAAGCCCATGCCAGTAGGTGCAGCCGGACCCCAAGGCCCCCATGGCCAGACAAGCCCCGTGCAGGCACCAGAACCATCACCCATCTTACCTGAAAGTCCGGCAGGTACCAATGCGGTACCTGAACCCCCCCTCCCGAAGAAGGGCCAGCTCCAGAATCAAGAACCCCCGAACCCAAGGTTCCTCCGGCAGCAGTAGCGGACCTGCCTTCCAAAATAGATAAACGTGTTAAAATATCGGCCTGAAAAGCCATCTTTGAAACTGGCCCCTTTTTTGAACCCACCAAAGGTGGCAACCCAGACACCTGCTCAAGGACATGCAGCCTTGCAAGAATAGCCGCATTCACCTCATCCCCCCCCCTCCTCATCAGAAGATGAAGGAGGTGGGGGATGCTTCTGCAGAGGCTTAGGAGCCTTACGTGCAGGCTGCTTGCCCTTGGACTTTCCTACCCTTTTACATCTTGACATTCTCCTAATTAACAAAGAATGCCTATAAAAAGGGGACAAGCACACAGCCCCTAAGATGACAGCTCCCAAAATCCTCCACTAAAATGGCCTCCAATACACGCACCTAAAATGGCTGCCACCTCAGCACAGGCTGAGAACCTATAAAATGGCAGCCAAGCCCACACAAAGAAGAAGGAACAATGGCCACTGCCTAAGCAATGTATAAGGAATGGCCTCTCAGCCCACACCCTAAAATGGCTGCTGCCTTATCACAGACTGGAAAAGCCAGTGAAAAATGGCCGCCAAGCCCCCACAAAGAAGAAGGAACAATGGCCACCGCCTAAGCAATGTATAAGGAATGGCCTCTCAGCCCACACCCTAAAATGGCTGCCGCCTTAACACAGACTGGGAAAGCCTGTGAAAAATGGCTGCCAAACCCCTACCAAGAAGAAGGAGCAATGGCCGCCACCCATACACTAACTAGGAAGACCTAGCCACTAAAGGCCTCCTAGCCACCACGTACTCAAGAGCCACAGTAAAGTGCGGGGAGGAAGGGGGGGGTAGAAGCGCTACTTATCAAAAGCCCTACAACCAAGAAGACCCCCCAGCCGTCGCAAATTAAATACAAAATAAGCTCCCTCAGCACAATACGATAAGCCGATCAATCCCGCGACGCTCTCTCCACCACGCTGCAAAGATCCGACGCACAGAACAGGCCCCCAAACCTAGGTCCTAATCCCTCGATGCCAGCTCGGAGCGAGACTAGCACACTCCTCTACAGCCAAGCATCGCCAAGGGATTGACAGGAGGGGGCGGAGGCCTCTACAGGCATGTTCCAGCCCCGCCCCCTTAAAGACGCACCTAAAAGCGCGCCTGAAGTCCGCTCGCCCTCCAGGGATGCAAAGCACTCCCCAGCAGCAAAGCCGCGAGGCAGCAAGCTGCCAGAGATCTGATTGCCTCAAGTTCCAGAGCATAGATTTTAAAAAGGAGTATGTGTGTGATAATCAAATACAACATTATTTTGTTGTAGTTTGTGACCAGGAGTGCTGCCTATCTCCAAAGGGTACCCCACTTGAGCTAAGGGGACCCCAAGATCAGGAAACAAAATGGAGACTGATCAGCTAAGGGGACCCCAAGATCAGGAAACAAAATGGAGACTGATCAGAAAACAGGCCAAGGAACACTTTCTGCAACATAGCAGAGAACCTGCAGGGGCTTGGCTCTGATTGCAACATAGGCACTTTTCCTGTACTGGCTGCTCTCCCCCTACCAACTGAGTGATAAGATTATGAGTTTAACAGGTAGGTATTGTTTCTGCCTTAACCTCTGGCCATCTGATTAAGCTACCATCTTTCTGACTCATCACCACAATTCAACTGTCCCCTTTCTCTACTACTATGGTAAAGTGTGACACTATATAAATCCTTTATCTTTTATATTTACTCTTCCTCATGGTGTCATTCTAAATTAATTAAGAATTAAAACTCACTCTAACTTCTAGTAAACCTACCTGGACAAATATCACTGAGTCAGTACATGCTGCTGTCCCCACCTGGAGATCTATTCAGATGACCGGTATAAGCTCATCACTGGGCAGCACAACCCCCTTAGTTACAGGAGGTGTTCCACCCCTCCAAAATCTTATATAAACTGGGTTCAAATCCCAGAACATTGTCCATCCTGTAAGGCGCTATATACAGTCTGCACCCCACCCCCTAGTCTTTGTAATTGGGTCTTTAGGGCGTGTCACGCTGGTCATGCACGTTCTCTTCTCCATTTCTCTTTGCTGCATGGATGTCTGCACTACCAGACAGGTAATATCACCCGTTTCAACCAAATCTTTCAACTCCCTATCAATCAACCTTATTTTCTTAGACCTTGCTTGTGTGTTTTATTGTGTGTGTATAATTGTATCTTTTTTACATTATTTCCTAGTAAAAAATATAAAATATATTCACTCTGGAGTTTTCCTTTATGAGAATTGGACCTTCATATATTGGTGAAGATCTTAGCTCCTAATTTGCTCTACCTAAGTCTTCCTCTTGCTAATTTCCCCATCTAAAAGAGGAGGCCCAAGCATTTTCGGTAACAAGTTATTTGCAGAGAAAGATGAATTGAGTATTTCCAAAAGAAAAGAGCTGCAGTCCTAGACAGCCAAGAAGAGTTGCTTGCACAACTGGAATTTTTTTACTAGGAAATAATGTAAAAAAGATACAATCATGCATACACTGTCAGCGTAGGGACATTGAAGATTTCAATAGAAGACAGGCTAGCTTTGTTGAAAACAAAGTTTCTGTTTATTGAATACAACAATGCATGCCAGAACGCAGGTTCATTGATACTAATAACGAAAGGGGTGCAAGCATGGGTATATAAGGATACACATCGAAGGCTAGGGGGTTTAAATCATTTCCCACCACCGGCCTGGGATTTCTGGGGTGAGAAGAACCAGGGCAGCAATCTGTTATCTCCCTTTGCAGGGCCGCCTCTCCTACGCCCAGCTGGCCTTGCCTGTCTGTTCCAGGCGCCTGGAAATGGCAAGATGTTTTACATTTCAAAGGCCGACGGGTGTTCTAGCTTCCCCCCCTTCTAGCAGGCATTCTACAGTTATATGGTTAGTGTAGCAAAAGGCTAAGGGTTAGTTCACAGTAAATAAACAATTCAAGCCATAAACCAAAGCTTCAATGTATACAAGCTGACAAACACAATAAAACACACAAGCAAGGTCAAAGAAAATAAGGTTGATCGATAGGGAGTATTAATTTAAGAAGATAATTCAAGCCTGGAGGGAAATGGGAACTGTAAGCAAGAGAACTAGGTTTGCCAACCTCCTAGTGAGGTCTAGAAATCTCCTGGAATTACAGCAGGTCTCCAGTCCACAGTAATCAATTCCCTTGGAAGAAATGGCTGCTTTGGAGGGTGGACTTTATGGCATTATATCCTGCCACAGCCCTTTCCCAGGCTCCACCCCCAAATCTCCAGGGATTTTTCCATCCAGAGTTGGCAATCCTCACCATGATAACTAAAGGCACACTAAAGGTTTTGATTTGAAAACAAATCAGCCAGTATCATAATGCCCCTGTATAAATCGATGGTGCGGTCTTATTTGGAGTACTGTGTGCAGTTCTGGTCGCCGCACCTCAAAAAGGATATTATAGCATTGAAAAAAGTCCAGAAAAGGGCAACTAGAATGATTAAAGGGCTGGAACACTTTCCCTATGAAGAAAGGTTAAAAGGCTTGGGACTCTTTAGCTTGGAGAAACGTTGACTGCGGGGTGACATGATAGAGGTTTACAAGATAATGCATGGGATGGAGAAAGTAGAGAAAGAAGTACTTTTCTCCCTTTCTCACAATACAAGAACTCGTGGGCATTCGATGAAATTGCTAAGCAGACAGGTTAAAATGGATAAAAGGAAGTACTTCTTCACCCAAAGAGTGATTAACATGTGGAATTCACTGCCACAGGAGGTGGTGGCGGCCACAAGCATGGCCATCTTCAAGAGGGGTTTAGATAAAAATATGGAGCAGAGGTCCATCAGTGGCTATTAGCCACAGTGTGTGCGTGTGTGTGTATATATATATATATATATATATATATATATATATATATATATATATATATATATATATATATATAAATTTTTTTGGGCCACTGTGTGACACAGAGTGTTGGACTGGATGGGCCATTGGCCTGATCTAACATGGCTTCTCTTAAGTTCTTAGGGCCTGGCCATCAGTTTCCCATTTAGCAGTGGATCCTGTCCCTTGAGCAACACAAGCTGAAAGCTCTGGCCATCTCAATGCTAAGTATTCATTTGGAACTTTGGACACCAGCCAATATTTCACCACTGGATAGAAAACAAGAAGGAGAAGGATGATGGCAGGGACAACTCCTGGTCTCTGTGTTCTCAACAAGATATTGTTCAATGGTCTCTTGCTCGGGCATGATACTGCCTTGGTGTGAATAGAGAGACAGGCAAGTGGATGGGGGCAACTATTCCTAGTCACTCCCCCTTGAATCTTGCTTACCTGGGTGGAGGTACAGAAGTCATATGCCACTGCATGACCCTGTTGTCCCCTTCCTTTCTACTACTGAACCATGTTGTACCACAAGTTTCTGCATTTTCAACAAGCTATGTATAAATATATGCACATTTCCATAAAGACTTATTTTAAGATCAAATGTTGCCATTATTTTACAATGCAATGCAATAAGCAAGATTTGGGTCTATGCTCACTGAACTGCTTAAAACAATAGCCAGCTTATGTGTAGAATAAATGAGTATAGCAATAATATATATGATCCCAAGAGCAGTCAGGACAGGGGAATCCCTTGAATGATGCCCTGATGAAGCACCATGACAGATTTTCCATTTTCTGTAGCAGATTCATAAAATGGGAGGGTTTCTAGCACCACATGTCTCACCCATTCTCTATATTATTGTTATAAAAGTAAACAACAACATTCAATGTATTTCCCTCCAAGCAGAAGAAAAGAGTGAGCTTGATATTTACTGTTAGAATCAGAGCATCCTCTAGCAGTGGACAAAATTGCTTACTTTAGTCCTTAGAAACTTCAGCAGCAGAGCAGAAAATGTTGGGGGGTGGGGGGAGAAAAACCCTGCCTTGATGGAGGGAATATATTGGTAATAAAATTCTTATTAAAATTTGAGAAATTGGGCAATCGTTTTGGAAACATAATGGGAAGCACCACGGAGGGCTAAGATAATGACCTGTGTAGGAAGGCTGTGATTATTTACTTTTTCTCAAAATGATTCACTGTGTTGTATCCACCATGGTATCTATATTACAACGTTATTCCAGAGCTACGGTTACTTTGATAGTGGCAGTTCCTTGTCAGTAAGCATTCTTCTTTCTATAGGGGTTTGATTATGATTGCCTCCATATTTTGTTTAGAACTGTGCATCTAACACAAATTATTTTTACCTTAAAGTTTGTCATTGCCTGGCCCTTATCCTGTTCATTAGCTATCATATCATCATATACATATGCCTGCTGACTTTGCTTTTCCAGTGCTTGTACTTTAAGTGTTTGGAGGTTTCTTGCTCTCTTGAGCATTTTGTCCATTTACTCTTGCTGCCCTTTATGCCTGGCGATTCTTCCCCAAACACCTATTTGACAATGCCTCTCTTTTCCTTCACATTCCTCTTCAAATCTCACTTGTTTCAACAAGTCTTGACCCTGTCACATCTACAAACCTACATTTGCTTACATTTATCCCATGTCAATTGTACTTCTCACATTCTTTTTTCTCTGTACCTTTGTAATTCTTGTCCCTACCTTTGTTCCTCTCCAGTTTCTATCTGTTCCTCACACAGTGTAAATTTAGAACAATGCTACCCATTCAAAATGATTAGGATGACTAGGATGGATGGGATCCAAGTTTGTTTCATATTGTAAAATCATTACCTGCTGGGATTTTAATTTAAGCACAAGCAAAATACTTCCCTCTGTTGTTTGGTACAGACCTCCTGAGAGGGAAAAAAAGACCATGTGAATCCAGGAAAAGGGTTAAAGCTTAAGAGAGCTGCTGGAAAAAATGGGGAGACAACAATTCACAGGAGAAGAGGAGGAAGCAGATCAATACAACCCACAGGGAAAAGGGAACAAAAACATCTAAGCAAAGCAGTATTTTGAAAGATTGTATGGAAATTTGCACTAGGGATGTAGGAACATGCCCTTTTTATTCCTTTCAATTGTCACACATTATTATAATGAATCATTTTGTTCTGCTAATTTTAATTGTTGGCGGTCCACATTTATTTGTTTTACTTGCAAACAGTCAGAAAGCACTAGAAATTAAAAATGACAGATGTAAAACAGTCAACTAAAATCACAACAAAAGTCTCCTAAACATTTAAGAAGCCACACATGTACAGGTTTGTACATCCTTATCCAGGACTCATAGCTGAGCCACTGGGCCAACTACAGGGAAGGGGCCATGACTCTGGAGCGTTTGCTTGGCATGGAGAAGTCCCCATGTCTCCAGCATCTGGTGGAACTGATAATGTGGAAGTCAGGGGCCATTTTGTAGAAAAATAGGTGGTGGAGTTCATTAGCATATGCCACCCCCCCCCCCAGCCAAAAGCAACCTGATGCAAGAAAGGAGAGCCCCAGGTGAACAAGATCTGCTTGGGCTGGCTAGAGATCCAGCCAGCCCAAGCAGGCCTCACTTGCCTGGGGCTCCCCTGGGCTGCCACCCCCTCTCAATCAAAAGGCCAGCAAGCCACCTGCCACCCAAAATCACAAAAGAAGTGGAGAAAGGGTGGTGCAGGCTTCTCCAGGGGTTAATGGGGGCTGCTGGGGGCGTGGCAAAGTCCCTGGTGGCTGGCTGGCTGCCTGCTCTCCTAATCCAGGGATTGTTATGCAGCTGTACCTACTATTCAATGGACAAGGTAGGTGGGGAGCAAGAGGGGGAACCCTGAGAAAAGTTCAGGAGCTGTGCTCCTGTGAGCTCCTACTGAATTTGAGGCCTGGTGGAAGTGGTAGAAAGGATTGGGTAGGAAGTCATGTGAAAGACTTGTGCCTGAGATCCTGGAGAGCTGCTTCCATTTTGAGTAGACATTCCTGACCTTGACAGACTAAGGGTCTGAGTCAGTATAAGGGAGATCCATGAGGCATGATCTGGCATTCCCCCCCCCCCCCCTCAGTTCTTACTGACTGAATCACTCCTATCAGTCCAGTGTAGATGGCTTATTGGACACAGAGTTTATGCCTGCAGTGCCAGAAGAAAGCTCTTGTTGCAATTGCTTGGACCATTTCCATTTACTCTCCCAGACTGATCCTGATGAAGCAGAGAAATAACGAGGTTCGCACACATTGCTGGTATGAAACGAGGTTTACTTTTGATACCAAGAGCAGAACTTAGTCGGCCATGGGTCCCCAAAATGACTACGTTAAAATCATTCTTCATACAGGCAGTGTTATTCACACCCAAAACAAGCAGGCAGGCCCCCAGGCTTATCTGATTCAACATTCCCCACCCCCTTGCTCTCCTTCTAGTACTTTTCCATTCCTCCTGTCTCCATGCTTTTTCAGCTCCAGCAAGAAGCTTCTCTGAGGCCCCTTTGTTATCTAATACATATCCAGAGGCCTCAATGAGGTCACTGTCTCTTAATATAAAACCTTCAATTCACACCCACTTGGGGCTATCTGTGCTTCTAACAAACATTGCATCAGACACCCTCTTTTTGAAGGTAGAAGCATGCTTTCATTCATTATCATAGGGCTATTCATTAATTATTCAGGGGTCCCCCTTCACTGACAGGTTCCTTGCAGTTATGAAGGTCACCACCTGCATATTAGATCTTTGCCCATCTTAGCTGATCGTCACTTTAGGTCCGGCGTATCTCCCTGCAGATATAAACTGCAGGGGTTTTTTTTTGCTGGATATACACTGGTGTGATATTGAATCGACCATTAGAGGGAACAAAATACGGTCAGAACAGAAAAAAATGCCTCTGAAGCAACAGAAAAACATAAGCAAGGAAAATGAAAATGCAGAAAAGCCCTCAGTTGCTCACAGAGCTGTATCCTCCTCCTCTTGTCTTTTCTCTTTTCATCCATCTGACTTCTTCTCAGTTCTGGAAATTCCCCTTCTCTACCTCTCAGATGGAGAGGGAGTTTGCTTCAGTACTTAGGAAGAGAAAGTTGGGTGAAAATAAATTCTGAGCTATCCAAAAATGCCATCATACTAGCCTAAAATAACCCCAATATGTACATCAAGAGGATTTCCCAGTTCCTCTTCTGGTCCCCATTATTTTTACACCCTCTATAGAGCATTGGTGCATCACAGCCAGGGGATGGCTCCTGATTTCTCATTTGCACTTACAATTGCTCCACAGCAGAAATGTATTAACAGTGTTCCATGAGTGCACACTAATGAAATATGATCCCTGTGATGAGGTTCTGCTGAGAGCCAAGAACCAACATTTCTGCTTAGAGATATCTTTCTGGAGGCTAGATTAATTTTCCAGAGCTGAAAAATGTATCAGAGCCAAAAATATAATAAAAATGTAGGCGTTTGAAACTGGGAAACTGAGAACTCCATTTTGAGCTCTTACTGTACAATTCTTAGCGGGCAGCCAGCTCTTGTTGCAACTGCAATGTTAAAATTGCAAGGTGCTCTGAGAGGTATGATTTTCTCTAAGAAGGAGTCCCATGGCTATTTAATTGAAGGCCCTTGATGGTATAAAAGCAAATGTACCTTTTTCCAGCCCATTTTGAGAAGATTGGGGAAATAATCACCAGATTCTGCCCTTTTCTGATTAAAGCACTATGGGCCACACGTGAAGGCTTGTGCTTTGTTACCCCTGAATAGGTTAATGCAGAAGAAGAGATTGCAAAGTTAAAGAGCATTTATCTGACTGATCTGGCCACTTGGATCCTCACTACAGTAACAATGAGTCTAGACCACTTTATGCAATGTACATTGGCCTCCCCTCAGAATCAATTCAGAAATGCCAACTAATCCAAAATACCACTGCTTGGCTATTGAATGGACCTAGATGGACATGCATATTCCACACAATCTACAGATGCTCTATTGGCTGTCCATCTGTTACCAGGCTCAGTTTAATGTGTTGGCTATCACATACAAAGTCTTGGCCCCTCTTACTTATGGGACCACCTCTCTCCCTATGTTCTGCCACAATAACTTGGCTCAAGTCAGCAGGGGCTTCTGCTGGTGTCAGCTTAGAAATGGGCAATATCAACAACTGCTGCCATATGCATGCTTTCTCTGTTGTGATTAGGGTCTGTGGTCTGTTCTACTGTGTATAGCTTATTGTAAATAGGATCCTATTTATGTGATTTCTGTACCACTTAATGAATCATATGAATATTTATGCTGTGCTTGGTTCTTTCTGGTGGTTCCAGACTTTTGAAATCCTAATGCAATTGGTTATTGAATGCCTCATTCTGTTGATTGTATTGACTTACTATGTGGAATCTGCCTGGAGTCACTGTGAGAGGGATGGGCTATAAATAACATAAATCAATAATTAAATAAAAACTATATGGGGGGGGGGATAAAGCTAGAATGGTATTGCTTTAAAACAAAACCTCCCACGTTGCCCAAGACTTTGTCTGAAAATTGCTAGAAATGTTTTTATTGTCTTATAATTAAGTAGGCTTTTTTTAACCTTTTACTTATTGGTTGTTGTAGATTTTCCAGGCTGTGTGGCCGTGGTCTTGGCATTGTGAGATTTGACGTCTCTCCAGCAACTGTGACTGGTATCCTCAGAGGTGTAACACAGAAAACTGGAGTTCTCTCTGGGTCAAATTAAGTAGAAGTTGGTAGGCAGGTAATTTATATCTACTCAGGCTGGTGGGGTAGGGCTGAGTGGGAACTTTGTGGGAACTTCCTGTTCTGTGACATGCTAATGGAGGAGTTTACCTGCAGGAGTTCTTTTGTATATGGATTGGCTATGGAAATTCTAATCTTATCTGTAGTGCTGTTGTAAGCTGTAGGGCATTTTGTGTTTTTAAGGACTGGAAGCCATGCCCTATTCATTTTTAAACTTCCTTCCTTCCTGTTGAAATTGTATTTATGTTTATGGATTTCATTTTTTATTTTTTTTTAAAGCTTGAATAAAGCTTCAGTGAAACAAGGTTTGGAATACTGGTTTGCCTGTTAGCTACACGGATGCACAGCTGGATTCAAGTTGAACTGGAGTCAAGTCATTTGGATGACTTTTATTCCAGAGTACATCACACAACTTGGAACAGAAGATGTCCAATTTTCAAGGAATTGTGGATTTTCATCATGGGTAAAATTGAATTGAATGAGTTTGAACTTTTATCAAGGGTAAAAACTTTACCTGTTGGGTAAGATTGGAATATATGTTCCTTTTGTTTGGAAATGGCATATATTTCCTAAAGTACACTATTTTGTATATGAAGTATTTTTTTAAATGAATCACTATGGAATCTTTTTAATAACTTGTAATAGAGAACTATTGTATTTGTAATTGTTGTGGTCTGAGGCTTTGTATACAGGACGCTGTTTGCTTTTTTGGAACAACAGTCACCAGCAGAGAGGTATTTATTCTCCTGGATCCACTTGGCCAAACCAGCTTAACTTTATACCAGCAGCCATGAAGGGCAAGGGGTGAATCTACATATGGTAGGCTGCACACTTTTAGGTATTGTATGGTCCATGACAAAGTCAGAGTGGAAAATTCCCTCATTACCAAACCAAACTTCTTCATTTTACCCTCAGAGTGCACATTCTCACTGAACTATGTAATTATTTTCTTCAGAAAAAAAACTAAGATGGTTTTGGCTCCATGTCTCACTCCTGTCCTAAGGCACAGCATGCAAAAATATGAACTGTCGACTTTGATATCTATATTAACTCTACTGCACTTGCCAAGAGAGCAGGCCCCTTTTGAGACTTAGAGAGGCCTGGGGGATGAATATTCATTTGAGGAATCTTTTCCTTCTTTCAGCACAATGTGTCAGTGTCATTTTTCTCCTCAGTTGGAAAAAAATAGATATGTACAAGTGGAGAACCCATAAGGCCTTGCATGAGTCACTTCATTTTCCTCTGTTCTCTTCTTTTTCTACTTCTGGAAACCTCTTCAACCTCTGCTGTTTCCCTGCTTCCTTCTCTCCTTCCTACTCACCAATCAACGTTTCTTTTATCTGCCCCTCCAGCTTCATCCCTGGAAAGTGCCTGCATTCTTCCAACAGAAACTAAGGCTTGAAAGCTGGCAATACTGTTGTGGTTTTCTGTCAGTGGCCACTGAGGGCATTCATTTCTTAAAGCTACAGGTGGTGGGTCTATTATTTTAGAGTTTTAAAGCCCCACTTGTATTTTTTTTTAAGATTTAAGATTTTTCTGCAAACCTGGGGCTTTGCTCATGTTTGTAGAAGTAGTAGTAGTAGTAGTAGTAGAAGTAGTAGTAGAAGAAGATGATATTGGATTTATATCCCGACCTCTACTCTGAATCTCAGAGTTTCAGAGCGGCTCAGAATCTCCTTTACCTTCCTCTCCCACAATAGACACCCTGTGAGGTGGATGGGGCTAAGAGAAGATGCCTTTTCAAGGACAACTCTGTGAGAGCTATGGCTGTCCCAAGGCCATTCCAGCAGCTGCAAGTGGAGGAGTGGGGAATCAAACCTGGTTCTCTCAGATAAGAGTCCGCACACTTTACTACTACACCAAACTGGCTCATTGGGATTTGACTATCCACAGATGAGGCCATGCTGATAATTAGATATGTTGATTTATTGTCCCAGCACCCACAAATAAAGATGAGACCACAGCATGACTTTAACCAGTTTTATTTAAATAGCTTATCTACATAATAATTATAATCATATATTCTTATCTACATCATTAATCATATATTCTAATAGCAAAAAGCAGATTGGTGCCACATAGAAGGAATACAGACACTTCTGCAAACTTGTAGTAAAATCTAAAACTAAAAAAAAAAAAATGAGGAGGTTAATCCTCCAAAACACAAAAGTTGTTGTAGGGCCTGGTGGGGGAGAAGGAAGCTTCAGCGGCCTGCTGGAAGACATTCTAGACTCACACTGAGAACAGTGATGGTGTGAGGGGAAGCCTCAGTGGGTACATCAGGAGATGCTACAGGCTTACAGCTAGGAGTGGTGATGGTGACAGGGAAGCCTCAGTGGCCCTATAGCCATGGCAATGGTGGGGAGGTGACCAAGGTGGGAGGCAGAAAAGATTCAGCAAGGTGTTTCAAAAATGAAGATGTAGTTATGTTTGCAAATGTTGATGTATTCTTTTCCATGCGTGAGGCCTGATATAAGCCCTCCCCCCACCTGGTACTACAATTGAAAGGATCCACCTCACAAATGCTTGCCAGGAAGAAGTTGAAAGAAAAAGAAAGAAAGAAAGAAAGAAAGAAAGAAAGAAAGAAAGAAAGAAAGAAAGAAAGAAAGACTCCCATTGTAGATGAACTGCATGATGATTCGATGTGGGGAATTAGAAGAGAAATACACACAAGATCAGTATGAAATCTGAGCTTCCTTTTTTGCTAAATTCACTGCTTTTGTACATGGGTGCAGCTTAGATTAACAAATACTCTCATAATGAGTTGACTGGATTAGGCAGACTTGTTAGTGCAGCTGAGTGCTAAATAAATATCAGTTTTTCCCTCAATGTAAATAAGCACTTTTTATATATATTTTTCTTCATACCTTCTGTGTTAGCATGAACTATTTTGTTCTTCTATAGCTGAATGGTTTTTAATAGCCAGACTTAATATCCTTTCTTATCTAAAATTGTATCATGTCTTATACTCTGCTGGTCTGGGAACACTAATCTACCCATCTGTAACTTCAAACTGAAGAGCCCCGTGGCACATAGTGGTAAAGCTGCAGTACTGTAGTCGGAGCCCTCTGCACACGACCTGAGTTTGATCCCAGTGGAAACTGGTTCAGGTAGCCGGCTCCAGGTTGACTCAGCCTTCCATCCTTCCGAGGTCAGTAAAATGAGTACCCAGCTTGCTGGGGGGAAAGTGTAGATGACTGGGGAAGGCAATGGCAAACCACCCCTTAAAAAGTGTGCCGCAAAAACTTTGTGAAAGCAACGTCACTCGAGTCGGAAACGACTGTTGTTTGCTCAGGGGATTGCCTTTACTTCAAACTGGACTGTTGAAATATGGTCTACATAGTGCTGCCCTTGCAAATTATACAGAACTCATAAGAAATATAGTTGATCATCTACTGATTGGAATTTGGAGGTGTGGTCATATTATTTCAATTTCAAGACACCTCCACTAGTTATCTGTATGATTCTGGGTCCAATTAAAGGTTTTGGGGACTACCTTTAAAACCTTATATTAACTGAGACCCTCATAGCTGAAGGGTTCCATTGCCTGGTACAAAACTTCATGCCAGCTCAGATCTTCACAGAGCAGCCTCCTGACTGTTCCCTACTTGCAATCTATTAGATTGGCCACAGCCTGATATCTGTCATTTACAGCTGAGGCTCCAGACCTTTGGAATGTCCTTCTGAGAAGCTCAGGAAAGTGTCTAGATTGGCCTGTTATGAAGTTAAACTGTCCTATTTGAAAAGCCTTTTAACATCAGGTAATTTCACTCTTGAAGTCTGAATTGTTTTGATTGTTATCATATATGCTTTAATTGAGTGTTTTGATTTTTATTGTTTCTGATTTCTGTATGCCACTTTGAGCCATCATTGACATCAGGGAAGGCAGAAAGTATTTTTATAAATTTAAAATAAATAAATAAAATAAACAGTTGTAGAAAGCACATACAGTATTTGCAGATAAAACAAGGTCCTGGCATCTTTTTTTTTAAACTTGAGATTCTTGAAGCTAAGGGCCCATTCACTTGTTGAGATCTATGAAGGATCCAGCCTAGGCTCTGTCTAGTCTAGTAGTTGTGTCCATTCAGTTCGACCAAACCAAATATAACCTTGAATAACAGCTGATTCGGCTGTATTTAAGAACATAAGAACATAAGAGAAGCCATGTTGGATAAGGCCAACGGCCCATCAAGTCCAACACTCTGTGTCACACAGTGGCAAAAAACTTTATATACACACATACACTGTGGCTAATAGCCACATTTGGTGCCATACACAGCCGAATCAGATTCTCTGATCTGATTCAGCTGCCGAATACAGCAGTCTTGAATACGGAATCTGTTCAGCAGCTATTTGGCTCCATTATATCCTATGGGCTATTAATGTAAATGACAAAACATAGGGTATATTGTTTGGGAGCTGGGGGAGGAGAGGGGTTGAGGGAGAGGCACCAAATTTGCAGGGTAGCTGCAGGAACCTCTCCAGAGAACCTCCAGGTTGCAGGGGTTCTATTGCCTGAATTTTGTAATTCAGGCAAAAGATGGTAATTCAGCAATTTCCTGTTTCAGCCTGTTTCTGAAATGATGTTGCAGTAAAATAGGTTGCTTAGCTTTGTGAATCTTGATTTCAGATTTGTGTCCATTCATCTTTTGGTATGTCCAGACCACAATGGCACTGGGTTCAGCTTCTGGGCAATAGTTGGTAGGGTTGTGTCAGTGGGTTGGTCACTATTAGGTTGGCACAGGGCTCTGCTGCTTAGCACCCTGCATTCAATGCACTGTTTCTGTGTTGCAGTCCTTGCAGCAAGCAAACTCCCTAGATTTGTAATTCAGAGATTCTCAGATTTGAACTAAGATCCTGTGCTTGGAACTGGCACTGCCACAGTGGCACTTGTTCTGCTGGGCACATAGCACTGTTATGCTCCTTACAAACAAGCATCCTCACCACAGTTGACTTTTCACCTCAGAGATTCTCTAGTAGAATCTGACTGCTGCCTGTGTTTCCAAGTTCTTTCCATCATAGGAAACAAAGAGAAACAGGGGCAACCACTTTGGGGTCTCATAGAATGGGAACACCTGGTCCAATCTTTTTGAAATTTGGGTGTTCTCTGGAGGACAGGCTCCTGCAGCTACACAGCAAATTTGGTGACTCTCCCTCACTCCCTTCCTTCAGCCCCAATAAATTATACCTTATGTTTTCCATTGACATCAATGGCCCACAGGGAACAAAGGTGGGATGGGGTCACCCTCTTTGGGTGCTGCTAGAATTGGACACCTTGGTCCAATCTTTTTCAAACTTGGGGTTCTGTGTGGGAGAGGATCCTGCAGATGCCCTGAAAATTTGACGCCTCTCCCTCAAATCCCGCCCCCAACCCCTGTACATTATACTATGTTTTGCCGTTGACTTTAATGGTCCATAGAGTATAATGGAGCTGTGTATTCAGGAATGGCCGAATATCTCCTAAATCAGATTTGGCCACTGAATATTTTTGCCCCCAAATACTCAAACCCAAATTTTACCAATTTTTTTTTACACACATCTAGTGATTAGAACAAATATGGCATCAAATACAATCTGCTGGGTTTATGTTCTGCTTCTGTGAAGGGACTGCCTTCAGGAAACATAACTATGTTCCACCACCACTATTTGGGAAGAAATCTTGAGTGATGCTACACCAAATATGTAGAAATATTCTAGACATCACAGCAGTGACTATTAAGGAACAGTTAATAACTTATCTCTTTCCTGTTTTCAAGAAACTAGTAAAATTACAGGAAAAAACACATGGGGAGGGATGGTGGCTCAGTGGCAGAGCATCTGCTTGGTAAGCAGAAGGTCCCAGGTTCAATCCCCGGCATCTCCAACTGAAAAGGGTCCAGGCAAGTAGGCGTGAAAAACCTCAGCTTGAGACCCTGAAGAGCCGCTGCCAGTCTGAGTAGACAATACTGACTTTGATGGACCAAGGGTCTGATTCAGTATAAGGCAGCTTCATATATATATATATATATATATATATATATATATATATATATATATATATATATATATATATATATATATATATATATACAGTATATATATATATATATATATACTGTATATATATATATATATAGGTATATATATATATACCTGGCAGTTCCCCCTGTCTCTCATGACTGAAGAAATACATCTCAGTGTGATGGATGTGATAACGGATACAATAAGTAGAAAAAATGGAATTAAAGTTACTACAATTGTCAAAAGTCAGTGTCTAGCCATCATGAAGAAACAATAACAATGTCATAGTCTTCCAGGAAATTAAAATCACAACACTAAGATGTTTGGATCCTCATACTTATAGAGGTGAGAAAGTACAGTCACCATTATAAGATGAGATAGTTGGTACTGGGCTGCCAAGTAATACTAGAGGCATCTGAAGAGTCACATTCAAATCATCTGCGTAAAGCATATGAATTTCTTGTGTCTTCTTTTGGGCATAAAATTTTGGCATAAAAGTGATGTATTCCAGCAGAAGAACAATGAAGTTATCTGGTAATATTGCTGGTATCCATATAATGGAAACTGGCAACAGAGGAAGCTATGGAATGAAACAGCACAGAAAAAAGCAAAGCTCATGGCTATAATTACTGACAAATTGATTGTATTACACTATAAATACAAATATAAACATGAGCTACTTTAGCATTCATAAAAGTGTGGCACACACAAAAAGTTCCTGTCATCCCAGACTCATCAGCAGTCCGCAATGGGCTGCAAGAAATCTTCATGCAAACAAAGTCCACTGTGCATTCCTGAATTTCTCAATGGGGCATCATCCTCTTCTTAATAAGCTAGTGGAAACTAAACATGCAACAGAGTACCCCATATATTTTCATAACGGGGCCGCTAAATCAATGGTGTGGTCTCATTTGGAATACTGTGTACAATTCTGGTCACCGCACCTCAAAAAGGATATTATAGCATTGGAAAAAGTCAAGAAAATGACAAGTAGAATGATTAAAGGTTTGGAACACTTTCCCTATGAAGAAAGGTTAAAATGTTTGGGACTCTTTCGTTTGGAGAAACGTCGACTGCAGGGTGACGATAGAGGTTTACAAAACTATGCATGAGATGGAGAAAGTAGAGAAAGAAGTACTTTTCTCCCTTTCTCACAATACAAGAACTCATGAGCATTCAATGAAATTGCTGAGCATTAGGGTTAGAACGGATAAAAGGAAGTACTTCTTCACCCAAAGGGTGATTAATATGTGGAATTCACTGCCACGGGATGCCATGGTGGCTACAAGCATAGCCAACTTCAAGAGGGATTTGGATAAAAATATGGAACAGAGGTCCATCAGTGGCTATTAGCCACAGCATATTATTGGAACTGTCTGGGGCAGTGACGCTCTGTATTCTTGGTGCTGGGGGGGAGGGCAAAGTAAAAGGGCTTGTAGCCCCACTTGTGAACCTCCTTTTTTTTTTTTGCCGCTGTGTGACACAGAGTGTTGGACTGGATGGGCCATTGGCCTGATCCAACATGGCTTCTCTTATGTTAGGCTGGAACCATTTTCACACAAAAATGGCTTAATCGGATGGATATTATACTGCAATTATATCAAAAACTTCTACATGACAAGTCAAGATATCCTGGCTCTTCCCGGACTTCTTAAGAAGAGGGCGATGCATCGTTGAGAAATTTATGAATGCACAGTGGACTTTGATTGCATGAAGATTTCTTGCCACCTAGTGCAGACTGCTGATGAGTCTGGGATGATAGGAACTTTTTTGTATGTGCCACACTTTATGAATGCTAAAGTAACTCATGTTTATATTTGTATTTATAATGTAATACAATCAATTTGTCAGTAATTATAGCCGTGAGCTTTGTTTTTTTATGTACGGTGTCCATATCATAACTGATGTTATGATCACATCATCTTCAAACAGGAGACAGTGACAAAGGTAACCCGTCTGGAAACTATTAAGCAGACCAATTAGATCATGGTGAGCAAGGTCAGATATATGGATCATACAATGCAATCTTAAGAACAAGCCCCATTGAATAAAATGGCTCTTACTTTTGAGTAGACTTGTTTAGGATTGCTCCCATAATCCTTAAAAGAAATTAAGTGACAAAATCGCAAAGTTCAAACAACAGCCAACAAGACACTCCCACAGGACCATAAAGTCCTACAAACATGCTTGATAATGGTAATGTCCCTTCCACAATAAATACCTGATTACAGTTTTACTGTGGCGATTGCTATAAGAAAATGTCACAGTGCAGGGGTCCAAGAACCAGACAAGACATCGGGTTTTCAGTCTTATGCAAAGCATCTGTACTTAGGTTTTGTGATGCCAAGACACCAGTAATCCTTTTACCAATTTCTGGATGGATTAGGAGCCCCCAGGCTACAAGGTACTGGCTACTGTCATATGTCTTCAAAGTCCTGACTAAAGCAAAGCAAAAGTATAATAATAATAATAATAATATTTAATTTGTATCCCACCCTCCCTGTCAAAGCAGGTTCAGGGCGGCTCACAGCGCAGGCACTTCAACAATGAAAACAACACATATTATACATACATACATATTATAAATCAAACATTTATAAAATTAATCATCATTGTAATTAAAAAAAACAGTCTAAGATTAGATTAATATTAAAATCTTGATGTTATACATCGTAAAGTTTTTCCGTGGCGATGGTATTCATTCAACAGTATGTTATACAATAATAAGAGATAGAACTTCTCCCAGCAGAACAACAACAAAAAAAGCCAGTACATCTGTGATATGCAGGCAAGGATACAAGCAGCCATGAGCCACTTGGAGCAGTGTTCTTTGGCATTTGCAATGGCATTGGCTGCTTCAGATCCTAAAATATTATTTGATCCTCCAACATACATCCCAGTTAACAGATTGCAGAGGCAGTGGGAAGAGGTGTACTGCCAGCCATCACAGCACCAGATAACAGCAATCCTGTTGCAAAGTAGTCAGTCTCAGGTCCCCAGCCAGCAGTAATGCATTAACTGGGAGGAAATACAACAAAAGCCAAAAGAACCACAGTGCTTACACAGACTGACACATGCAGGCTGTATGACAGTTTGTAATGTTAATTAGCTATTGTTTCCCATTAAACACTGTTGTTTCACAGCCTGTCTTCATTGCAGGTCTATGACCTATAATTACCTCTTACACCTCCTGAGCTTCAGAGTGCTACGTAAGACTCTTGTTTACAAAGCTTTTTCATTAGGTGGACAGAGGGAATTTGACAGGCTGGCTACTGGATCCATATTACTTGCTTTTTATGGCTCATACTGCTGCGGGTTTTTTTATTTTTGAACTATTTTTAATAACGTTGTTACAAACTCCTTTTTAATATTGGGCATGATTCTTACAAACAATGTAAATTATGTAAAATGCTTGCCTAGACTCTTCTACTTGGTGGGATTCAGATGACAGAATATGTCATAAAAATAAGCTAATTCTATGCATAAAACCTATTTTTATGTAATGGTGAAGATCTGCTTATAGAATCATAGAGTTAGAAGGAACCTCGAGGGTCATCTAGTCCAACTCCCTGCACAATGCAGGGAACTCACACATTTTTGTCGTTCAGTCGCAATTTTGTCGTGCAGTCGAGTCTGACTCTTTGTGACCCCATGGACAAAGTCACGCCAGGCCCTCCTGTCTTACACCATCCTCCAAAGTCTGCTCAAATTCGTGTTTGTCACATCAGTAACACTGTCCAGCCATCTCATCTTTTGCCATTCCCTTCTTCTTTTGCCTTCTGTCTTTCCTAGCATCAGGATCTTCTCTAGGGAGTGCTCCCTTCTCATTAGGTGGCCAAAGTATTTGAGCTTCAGCTTCAGCATCTGACCTTCCAGGGAACAGTCTGGGTTGATTTCCCTTAGGACTGACTGATTGGATCTTCTTGCAGTCCAAGGGACTCTCAAGAGTCTTTTCCAGCACAGAGGCGTCACTAGGGTGGGTTGCACCCTGGGGCCAAGTGCGTGGGTTGCATCCTGGGGCCAAGTACACCAAAGGGAAGCGACCCGAAGAAAGAGCTCGGCTGAATGGCGCTCTTTAAACTCTGCTTGCCTTAAAAGTGAAATCCGGGCTGTTTATACCTTCTGGGCTCTGATGTCACAGCCTCCCTCCTTCCCCTGCCACCTCTCCCCGCCTCTGCACATTTGCCCTGCTTCATAAGCCGGCCCTCGGCTGCCCGCCCCGCACTCCACCTTGCGGGGAACCACATTCTCTCCAAGCAGCGGCCGCCACAGCACCGCCTCGCCTCAGGTGCCTCTCGGCGCGAGTCCCCCAAACCCAAGGAGGGCTCTTCTCAGAGACTTTCGCCTGGCTGCAGAGAGCTGCGCTTTCCTCTTCCCTCCTGGCCTTCTCTCGCTTCTCCCAACCTTGTCCGCGGTCGCCACTGCCTTGAAAGAGCCTCCCCGTGTCTCCCGCCAATAAAGACAGTTTTCCTCCGCTGTGATTGCTTGCCGCCTGCCGCCTTCAAAGAGCCCTAGGGGGGCCAATGAGAATGCTCTGGGGGAGGGCCAATGGCCCCCTTGGCCCCGCCCTAGTGACGCCGCTGCTCCAGCACCACATTTCAAAAGCATCTATTCTTCTACGCTCAGCCTTCCTTATGGTCCAGCTCTCACAGCCATACATTACTACTGGAAATACCATCGCTTTGACTATACGGACTTTTGATGGCAGGGTGATGTCTCTGCTTTTTCTAATACTCCCCAAGTTCACCATAGCTGTGCTCCCAAGGAGCAAAAATCTTTTGATTTCATGGCTACAGTCACCATCTACAGTGATCTTGGATCCCAGAAATGTGAAGTCTGTCACTACTTCCATGTCTTCCCCTTCCATTTGCCAAGGTGTGATGGGGCCAGATGCCATGATCTTAGTTTTTTTGATGTTGAGTTTCAAGCCTACTTTTGTGCTTTCCTCTTACACCCTCAACAAGAGGTTCTTTAGGTCCTCCTCACTTTCTTCCATTAGAGTAGTGTCATACCCTTCTTTGGGATTGGAATATAAACTGATCTTTTCCAATCCTGTGGCCACTGATACATTTCCAGATTTGTTGACATAATGTGTGCATCACTTAAATAGCATCATCTTTTAAGACTTTGAATAGCTCAAGTGGGGTACTCACAAATACCTCCCCCTAAATTCACAGGATACTCATTGCTGTCAGATGGCCATCTAGCCTCTGTTTAAAAACCTCCAGGGAAGGAGAGCCTACCACCTCCTGAGGAAGCCTGTTTTACTCTAATGGTCAGGAAGTTCTTCCTAATGTGTATGTGTAAATAAAATCTCAATTTAACCCATAACTTGTGTAGTGTTTCATTGAGGGGTAGGTGGACAACAGGCCTCAGGGTAGAAGCAGACTGTAAAAAACAACTTTAAAAAGGCAAACCTGTTAGTTAAATCCTGTGTACAAAGAAAGGGTTTGACCCAGTGCCTATAGGAGAGTAGGATAGTTGACAGATGAGCCTCAATAGCAGGAGGCTATACCACGTGTGGCATAATGCTTTAATTATGCTCTAAATCACTGCAATGGTGCCCCAAAATAAGTAATTGTTATTTCTTGTGAATTGGTTACACAGAACTCTGCTTAATACTGCTTGCCATTAATTTATACTACATCCAGGGCCGGCTCTTCCGCTAGGCAAACTAGGCAGTTGCCTAGGGTGGCAGGATGGTGGGGGCACAAAATTGGGCTCCCCACCCCCCTCCCAGTGCCCCCGGGAAGCAACTAGTTTGCCTTTGTTCCCTGACCCCCGCAGCTACCGCTGCTACCGCCGCCCGCCCCTCCATTCCCTTCCCTCCCTTCACCTCCCCCCATGCCTCCCCCCTCCCTGCTGCAGCTCCACGCCTCCCCGCACCTCCTCCTCCTCTCTCCCTTCAGAGCCTTTCCCAGCCCAGTGTGTCAATTTCAATACCGGAACCAGCTCTAGCACTGAGTTCCGGCTCTCTAAAGCCGCTCCCCCACACCTGAACACTCAAATTGCGGGTAAAACTGCACTGCAGGACCAGACTGCGCTCACTATCTCTCTGAAACAGCTCCCTGAAAGGGTGATCCCCTCCATTCCCTTCCCTCCCTTCACCTCTCCCCGCGTCTCCCCCCTCCCCACTGTGGCTCCACACCTCCCTGCCATGCCTCCTTCTCCTTCCTCCCTTTGGACCCTTTCCCAGCCCGGCATGTCAATTTCAATGCCGGAACTGGCTCTAGCACCAAGTTCCGGCTCTCTAAAGCCACCCCCTGCCCGAACACTCGAATCACGAGTAAAACCACGCTGCAGGGCCGGGCTGTGCTCACTATCTCTCCAAAACAGCGTCCTGAAAGGGGGTCACCAGAAAGACAGTGAGCGCAGCCCGGTCCCGCAGTATGATTTTACTCACAATTCGAGTGTTTGCGCGGGGGGTGGGCTTTAGAGAGCCATAACTCGGTGCTAGAGCCGGTTCCGGTATTGAAATTGACACGCTGGGCTGGGAAAGGGTCCAAAGGGAGTGAGGAGGAGGAGGCACGGCAGGGAGGTGCGGAGCCGCGGTGGGGAGGGGGGAGGTGCTGGGGTGCTTGGGGGGCGGCAGGCAGCGAGTCTGCCTAGGCGCCATGGGGCATCAGGCTGCCCTTGAGTACATCCAAGTAGGCATGACAGATATGATACAAAAGATTTGGTTTGGTGATCAAGCTTTCAGCAAAATGTGGTTTCATTCAAGCTAGCAAGCCTCTCCTTGTCTTTTAGGCTGCCTTTTCATCCAATTTTGGGTCTCCAAGGTGGCAAACAATAAATGCATTTTCTGTGTGTAAATGTCATCAAGATGCAGCCAACTTATGGCAGTCTCAGCTATGGCTTTCAAGGCTACTGAAAAGAAGAGGTAGTTTTCTATTGCCTTCCTTTGCACAGTCTTCCTTGATGGTCTCCTTTCCAAGTACCAACACTGCTTAAATTCCAAAATCTGACAAGATGGGCTACATCATGCTGCTTTCCCTTCCACATAAAAACATTTAAACAAGTTAAAAACATACAGATATGTAACCCCCCCCCCCTGCAAACACAGTTAAAACAAAACACATAAACACATGAAAGGGAAGGAGGGTCAATAGGAATTAGTGAGGGAATGCGAGTGGAAACCGGTGGAAGACAATGATAGAAGGGGACAGCCAAAACTCCCTGGGGCGAGACTGCTATAATTTTTGTGTCATGACTAAGAATGCCCTTTTTTCAGGTTGCCACCTATCTGCAGAGAGAACCCAGCTGTGTGCAGACACTTGTGATTTAAGAGGGTTCTACGAAGCCCTGAAGGCAGTATATGGCCCATCATATCAGGCTCAGAGTCCCTTGCGTAGTGCAGATGGCCAAGTGCTCCTCACAGACAAGGCATCCATACTGAACCGGTGGTCGGAGTATTTTCAGGTTCTCTTCAGTGCCAACTGCGTAGTTCAAGATTCAGCAATCCACCTCACCTCACTTCAACCAGTGAAAACAGAGTTGGATGAGATCCCCATCCTAGAAGAGACTGTTAAAGCCATCAAGCAACTGAAAAGTGGCAAGGCAGCAAGAGTTGATGGAATCCCACAAGAGATCTGGAAGCATGGGGGCACAGTACTACATAGCACACTTCACAAAGTACTTGTTACCTGCTGGGAACAAGGCAAACTACCACAGGACTTTCGTGATGCACTCATCATCACTCTACACAAGAACAAAGGGGAAAAGTCAGACTGCTCCAACTACCGGGGGATAACCCTGCTCTCCATCGCAGGCAAAATCCTTGCCAGAATACTCCTGAACAGACTGGTGCCCACCATTACAGAAGAACTCCTCCCAGAGAACCAGTGTGGCTTCAGAGCTAACAGGAGCACCACCGACATGGTATTTGTTCTCAGGCAGCTCCAAGAGAAATGCAGGGAACAGAACAAGGGTCTATATGTGACTTTTGTTGACCTTACCAAAGCTTTCGATACCATTAGCAGGAAAGGCTTGTGGCAAATCTTGGAACGTTTAGGATGTCCCCCAAGGTTCCTCAGCATGATCATCCAGCTACAAGAAGACCAGCGAGGCCAAGTCAGACACTGCAACGACCTCTCGGAGCCCTTCCCAATAGGCACAGGTGTAAGGCAAGGCTGCGTTCTCGCGCCAACTCTCTTTACGATCTTCTTTAGCATGATGCTTCAAAGAGCCGCAGTAGATCTAGATGATGACGATGGTGTCTACATCCGCTATCGCACTGATGGCAGCCTGTTCAACCTGAGGCGACTAAAGGCTCACTCCAAGACAATGGAAAAACTTATCCGAGAGCTACTGTTTGCTGATGATGCTGCACTCGTCTCCCACTCGGTATCAGCTCTGCAGCATATGACGTCCTGCTTTGCAGAGGCGGCCAAGCTATTCGGCCTAGAAGTTAGTCTGAAGAAGACAGAAGTTCTCCACCAGCCTGCACCCCAGGAAGATTATCACCCTCCCTGCATCACTGTGGGTGAATCAGTTCTGAAGACAGTCCAGCAGTTCAACTACCTGGGGTGCATCATCTCCTCAGATGCCAAGATCGACAAGGAGATTGACAACAGGCTGGCAAAGGCAAACCGTGCATTTGGCCGACTGCACAAAAGAGTGTGGAGCAACAAGCATCTGAAAAAAGGCACAAAGATCAATGTTTACAAAGCGGTTGTGATGACAACCCTCATCTACGGCTCCGAATCATGAGTTTTATACCATCATCACCTGCGACTCCTTGAGCGCTTTCATCAGCGCTGCCTTCACACCATCCTCAACATCCACTGGAGTGACTTTGTGACCAACACTGAAGTCCTCAAGAGGGCGGAGGTTACAAGCATCGAGGCACTGCTGTTGAAGACGCAGCTGCGCTGGGCAGGGCATATTTCTAGGATGGAAAACCACCGCCTTCCCAAGATTGCTCTGTATGGCGAACTTTCCACCGGCCATCGAAATAGAGGGGCACCAAAGAAGAGGTACAAGGACTCCTTGAAGAAATCCCTTGGCACCTGTCGCATCAACCATCACCAGTGGTCTGACCTAGCCTCAGATCGCAAAGCATGGAGGCACACCATCCACCAGGCTGTCTTGAGAACAAAAGGAGATTGAGGAAGAATCGCACTGCTACAGCACCAACCCCAAATCAGACTGGTCTTGAGGACAAAAGGAGATTGAGGAAGAATCGCACTGCTACAGCACCAACCCCAAATCAGACTTTTCTCTGCAGCCACTGTGGCCGGATCTGCCTGTCCCGCATTGGTCTTGTCAGCCACCAGCGAGCCTGCAGCAGACGTGGACTACTGCACCCTTCTTAAATCTTCGTTCACAAAGTCAAGCCGAGAGAGAGAGAGAGAGAGAGAGAGAGAGACCTATCTAACCTCAAATGGCGGGAGCACCTTAAGCGGGGCCTCTAAAAATCATTGGAGTGGTTGAGTAGGTTCATATGAGAATAGGAAGTCCTTAACAGATGCTAGCCCCAAGCTATATTGGGCTTTACAAGTCAATACCAGCACCTTGAATTGACCCTGGAGGCAAACTGGGAGTCAGTGTAGATGGAACAAGACTGCAGTGACATGGTCCCTATGACCTACTCCAGTCAATATTTATAATTACGGTTTCTGATTTCTGTATGCCACCTGGAAGAAGAAGGTGAAGAAGATATTGGATTTTTATCCCACCCTATATTCTGAATCTCAGAGTCTCAGAGCGGTCACAATCTCCTTTACCTCCTCTCCACAACAAGCACCCAGTGATGTAGGTGGGGCTGAGAGAACTTTCCCAGAAGCTGCCCTTTCAAGGACAGCTCTGCGAGAGCTATGGCTGACCCAAGGTGACCCAGCAGCTGCAAGTGCAGGAGTGGAGAATCAAACTTGGTTTTCTCAGATAAGAGTCCACGCACTTAACCACTACACAAAGCAGGATTAGGTGTGGATGAATGTGGAATGAAACTTGGTGGAGTATACACAATTTGAGATATACAGACAATACCACATTCCTGGCAGAAAATAACGAAGACTTGAAATGACTATTGACAAAGTTTAAAACAAAAAGTACCAACGCATGATTACAGATGAACATCAAGAAGACAAAAGTAATCACTACTAGGGATTGAGACTGGGAAGGGCAACCATGAAGGAGCTGACAACCAAGATCAAGATAATTCATGGCATAGTATTCCCCAATACTATGTGTGGGTGTGAAAGATGGCAATAAAGAACGCTGACAGGAAGGAAGTTGATCATTTGAATTGTGGTGTTGGAGAAGAGTTTAAGAGATGCTATGACCCACCAAAAATACAAATGTGTTTTCTAGATCAAATCTGTTCTCTGATAAGGCAATCTAGGTTGGATGGTACTTCTGGTGGTCCTTCCTTCATGGCTCATACTTATATCCTTTCCCCTGCAGGCAGAAAAGCATAGCATTCAACATTCCAACAATGAAAACAGGGGCACATTTGTAGCCCTCCTGTTCCCATATCTGCTTGAATCTCTCCTCCATTACACCTTGCTGAAGGCTGTACTCTGTTGGTTTTATGCTGCATTCATTTACTCCATAATCACCCATTCACTATTGATTTAAATGCCAGATGGTGTTTGTTGTGTGGTTTATAGCAAAACAACAACAGCAGCTTTCATTAACAAAACAACTCTGAAAGGTAAAAAAATATGGACAAAATAGGAACATTGACTTCCTTGGAATAGAGAAAAGATTTAAGGAATCTCCACAGTAAATTGGAGTATATGGGAAAGAGTTGGGGTGGGTGATACTGAGCAGGACACTGCCAAGAGGAAAAAGAATCCTTCCCTATTCTCAATTGCAATGTTACATAGCTGCTTTGTATTTTAAAAATGTTGGGATACTGTTACCTGTGACTACTATGGCACAAGTAGTCTTGGTTGGAACTCAAAAATACACTTTATGTCCCATCCCATACTAACAACCTGGAGAGAAAAAATGTCCTGCCCTTTTAACAGAAGATTAATGCGTGGAAATAAGCCCCATGGCACAGAGTGGTAAGCTGCAGTATTGCAGTCCAAGCTCTTCTCACAACCTGAGTTTGATCCTGGCAGAAGCTGGGTTCAGGTAGCCGGCTTGAGGTTGACTCAGCCTTCCATCCTTCCAAGGTTGGTAAAATGAGTACCCAGCTTGTGGGGGGGGAAGTGTAGATGACTGGGGAAGGCAATGGTAAACCACCCTATAAAAAATCTGCCATGAAAACATCATGATGTGATGTCACCCCAGAGTCAGAAACGACTTGCACAGGGGACTACATTTTTAATGTGTGGAAATGCTCAGGAGAAGATTTTCTTGGTATGCAGGTAAACAGCATTTCCTGGTAAATAATATCCCATTTAGTCTGAATTAAGAGGGCAAAACTTTTTTTTCCAGATTGGGAAATACCTGAAGATTTTATGGGTGCAGCCTTAGGAGGGAGGTGTTTAGAGAGGGACTTCAATGGGGTAAAATGCCATAAAGTCCACCTTCCAAAGCAGCTATGTTCTGAAGGTAAACTGATCTCTATCACTGGGAGATCAGTTTTAATCCCAGGAGGTATGCAGCCACTGTCTGGAGGTTGGCAACCATATATGTTAGACAAGGGGGCTACACAGTACAGTAGCTGAGGCTGAATTTAAATAATAATAATAATAATAATAATAATAATAATAATAATAATAATAATAATAATAATAATAATAATAATAATAATAATAATAATAAGTTTTATTTATACCCCGCCCTCCCCGCCGGGGCAGGCTCAGGGCGGTTTACAATCTGTCATGATATAGTATCATGATATGACAATACAGGTAAAATCAATACACAATATAAATACAAATACAGATACAAATATGAATTAATGTTAAAAAGCTAAAAACTATATGGTGGTGCTACAGTCTCTATTTATACAGGCAGCGTAATATTCAGTCTGGTCACGTCTTGAAGGCTTCTTGGAAGAGGACGGTTTTGCAGGCCCTGCGGAACTGGTTGAGGTCCCGCAGGGCCCGCACCTCCTCCGGTAGCTGATTCCACCATTGGGGCGCTTTTATGGAGAAGGCCAGCTCCCTAGTTGTTTTAAGTTTGGCCTCCTTAGGCCCAGGGATTTCCAAAAGATTTTGTGAACTGGAACGCAGTGCCCTCTGGGGAACATATGGAGAGAGGCGGTCCCTGAGGTAGGCGGGTCCTTGGCCATATAGGGCTTTATAGGTGATAACCAGCACCTTGTAACGAACCCGGTACACAATTGGCAGCCAGTGCAGTTCCCGCAGCCTAGGCCACACGTGTTCCCACCGGGGTAGTCCCACTAGCAGCCTGGCTGCTGTGTTCTGCACCAGCTGTAGTTTCCACGTTCGGTACAAGGGCAGCCCCATGTAGAGGGCATTACAGTAGAGAGGGCAGTGGCGTCACAGTTGCAGAGCTTTCTGGATGACGCTTCCATCCTAGACCCTTGCCAGTCCGGCTTTCGCCCGGGTTACGGGACGGAGACAGTACTGGTCGCACTGGTAGATGATCTCCAACGGCACCTGGATCGGGGCGGTGTGGCGGTGCTGATGTTGTTGGACCTGTTGGCTGCGTTCGACACGGTTGACCATCGGCTACTGACCCGCCGCCTCGCCGATGTAGGGGTGAGGGGGTCTGCCTTACAATGGCTTGCCTCCTTCCTTGAGGATCGGGGAAAAAGGGTGGCAATTGGGGGCGAGCTGTCCCAGAGGCGCACACTGGATTGTGGAGTGCCTCAGGGGGCAGTTCTCTCACCAATGCTATTTAATATCTATATGCGCCCCCTTGCCCAGATTGCCAGGAGACATGGACTTGGGTGCCATCAATATGCAGATGACACCCAACTCTATCTGCTAATGGACGGCCGGCCTGACTGCATCCCAGAGAATTTAGACCGGCCCCTGCAGGATTTGGCAACCTGGCTGAGGAAGAGCGGGCTGAAACTGAATCCAGCGAAGACAGAAGTCCTTTGTCTGGGTCGGGGCGCTCGGGGAGGGGAAATACCTCTCCCGGTCTTCGAGGGGGCGCCGCTGAAAGCGGCGCACTGGGTTAAGAGCCTGGGAGTTTTACTGGAGCCTGCATTATCAATGGAGGCCCAGATTGCAGCCACTGCCAAGTCAGCCTTTTTCCATCTAAGGCGGGCAAAGCAGTTGGCTCCCTTCCTAGAGCGCCAAGATCTGGCAATGGTGCTTCATGCAACGGTCACCTCGAGACTGGATTACTGTAATGCCCTCTACATGGGGCTGCCTCTGTACCGAACCCGGAAGCTGCAGCTGGTGCAGAACGCAGCGGCTAGACTGTTGCTGGGAATCCCTAAATGGGAGCACATACAGCCTGGGCTGCGCGAACTGCACTGGCTGCCAGTTACATACCGGGTTCGTTACAAAGTGCTGGTCATTACCTTTAAAGCCCTATATGGTCAAGGACCTGTCTACCTTAGGGACCGTCTCTCCTCATATGAACCCCAGAGAGCACTGAGGTCAGCCAGGAAAAACCTGCTGACTATCCCCGGACCGAGAGAGGTGAAGTTGCAAAGCACCCGTAACCGGGCCTTCTCCTCTATAGCCCCGAGCCTATGGAACCAACTTCCAGAGGAAATGCGGGCCCTGCGGGACCTAGAACAGTTCCGCAGGGCCTGCAAGACCTTCCTCTTCAGACTGGCTTTCCCTGACGAAAAGGGAAATTGCGAAGGAAACCGCCATCAGAAAAAGTAAACATAGCACTAGCACTTTTAAAAATTAATTAATTTAATTTTAAAACTTAACCAGATTTTAATTAAATCTTAGAATGTTTAATGTAATTTTATCCATTTGTATAATTCAACCCTGAACCATGTTGTTAGCCGCCCTGAGCCTGCTCCGGCGGGGAGGGCGGGATACAAATAAAATTTGTTGTTGTTGTTGTTGTTGTTGTAATCTCGAGGTGACCGAGATTAAAGAGGAAAGTTGTGTGTGGTGGGGGGGGGGTAGAAGACAGCACTACCCATTGAATATTCTATTGAATATCCTGCTAAACTGCTGTATCTGAAGAATGCACACAAAAGTTTATACCTTAAATTAAAAAAATTGTTCTTAAAGCTACCACTGGAGTCAGAATTGTTCTGCTAAACTCCTATTACTCTTGCTGGGGGAAAGTAGCTGAAGAAGGGTGATTTTCAGGGGGAAATAGCACATGGAGGAAAGGGTAAAGACACTATTCTCTCTACCATGCTGGTCTTCTCTTTAAATCCTCAGCCTTGGTGACTGAAATGTGTAAAAGAATACAAAAATACTCGGGTGGCGGGGAGAAGATCACAACTGACACATCATGCACCATTCTGCCCTAAGCATTTCGCCTTGAGCATTTTGGAAAGGTGGGAGAAATATTTCAAATAAATAAAAGATAAAGTGAAACAAATGAAACCAAGCTTGTATTGAGCTGGGCAGTGAATGGAAAACAGACAGAAGAACAGTATGAGAATGCCAATAAAGGAGGCCTTTTAGAAATAAATCAGAGGGAGAGTAATGGCAGGAGGCAGGCAGCTGAAATTAAGGATGACTCAAAATGTATGACATAATTATACCTTTTTTTGAAAAGTTAACAAGAAAGGTAACGGTTTAGACAATTAGAGAATAATGAAAGCCTTGCAAACACTGCTATTGGTAAACAGCAGGTAAAGAAATTTATGGAAGATGCTCCTGCAAACACATCAGTGAGTCCAGATGACCTCCATAGTGGCAGGTATTAGCAAACAGCCTGCAAATTATCTCCCCTAACTCCAGAACATTGGGAGAAACAAACCTGAGAAGAACAGCCCCAAAACTTATTTCCTAGAAAAGGGTCAATGTTGTTTCTTGGGATTATAACATTTTTGGGATCCAGATAAAGGCTACCAGAATGAAGAACGGCTTTAAACAATTGCAATAAAAAGAACAGCTAAAATATCTTGTACACCAGTTTCTAAGCCTTATTCTAGAACTAAGGCAATAGGATTGTAGGGCAAGATATATCCCAAGGATTAAGATTAGGAGGCCAAATGTAAAATGACAAACGGTAATTTGTCCTAGATATACCAATTCTCCTAGAAAGAACTGGATGTCTCTGACAAATCTGTGCGGAAAAGGTCTATGTTTATTCAATAGTAGAATGATATCCCAGATAAGATTGCATCATATGTGAACTTGGGTGAGACAGAAATGCTATGATTACATAGAATCAAGGTTGTGCTGGTATCTGCATGTTACCACTGATATAACATACGATTGAATAGAAGCACTACTGGTTGTAAATGTTGCCTTGTAATATTGAAACACGTTATTTCACATGTATGATTAATTTTTTTAAGGTAAAGGAAGATGGAGTATCTGTTCTTCAACTGTTAGGCCTAATTGTCATGAAAAAGTGAGTAAAGCTGCATCTAGTGAGATTCCCTCCCTATTAGAGGCATAGGAGTCCTGTTTTCCTTTGCATTTGGTAATCCTAGATTAATAAAACAAGTAGCCTCCTAGATTTACTGTTTATTTAGAGAAATGTTATGTCACCTCTCCAAGGAACTTGCCTGAGGTAATTTAAAAAATAAAACATAATAGAAACAAAATCTTAGAAGTTATTAATTAAAATCCAGCATTAAAAACCCAGCCTCAGTCTAAAACCAAAGTCTCTGTAATCCAGCATCTCTTCAGCACTGACCAGCTAGATACCTCTGAGAGCTCACAGAATGGGAATAAAGATAAATACCTTTTCCCTGTTGCTTCTTCTTGGCATTTGTTAGTCAGAGGTTGACAGGATCCTCTCTACTGCACGCCCAACAACTTGCGATCTGGACCCGTGCCCCTCCTGGCTAATTAAAGCTTGCCAGGAGGAGCTGAGATGTCCTATACGGGACATCATAAATAGATCTCTTTCGGAGAGTTCTTTTCCAACCCCTCTGAAAGAGGCAGTGGTCCGCCCCCTCCTGAAAAAAGCTACATCAGACCCGGCCAAATTGGCTCATTACCGGCCAGCCTCAAACTTGCCCTTTTTGGGCAAGGTTATAGAGAGGGCT